>NC_137745.1:17566318-18166318 GCF_963264785.1 Psittacula echo | reverse complement strand
CTGGCTGAAACTGCCCACCCTCATGAGCAGGTTTGCATGTGTAATGTGCAGATGTGACCTTACCCTTACTAACCTTTCCTCCTTCTGGTTTTCGTCTCCTGTTTGGCTACCTCAGCTGTCACTTTGCTGAGGTCTCATGACAGAGATGTGTTGGAGGTTTATGAGACAAAACAGTTTTCACATGCTTTGTCTTTGACCTATTTTTTGAATGTTTTGAGAAGCACTGGAAATACAAGTGAAATTCCCCCCAATTCTCTCCTTAGAAAAGCAGTGTTATTGTACAGCTGCAGAGGACATCAAACATTTTGAATAGTCTAAGAAACACAATACATGACAACTAGAAAGATTTCAGACATCTGAGGCAGGCCAGTTCTGTGGTGCTACAAGAGCAGCCATCCAGAAACTTGGTGGGAGTTCTTGAATCCATATTGAACTTAGTTCACATCAGCAAAATATTCCACATGGTACTTTTTGAGAAGCTGAAGGAGTGAGAGAAGGGAAGGCTGAATTCCAAGTACAGGTTCAAGCATTGCTCTTTGTATTGACAGTTTGGAGAGATTTACTTTATTTCTTGTTTCTGTTCTTATATATGACTTTTATTTTTCCCCGTGAGTCTTCAGTTTTCTGGAATACTGATTGCAAAACTCCTATGTTTCTAACTGTTAGAAAGCCTTCCACAGTACTCTGGCATTTATTATTCTTAGACTTTCAATGAAATGAGAAGACAATTTAATGAACTTGGATTTTGCATTAACAATACTCTGCCTTATATGCTTATCTGTTATCAGTCCGTCTGGCAGCTCACATGCCTGTTGGCAGAAGTGCTTTTATTTCCTTTCCTGACAAATTCTGGCATTGAATGTATAAACAAGCAGTGCTGCTTTCTTCATTTATAATTCAGCATGAAATTCTGAATATTATTAGTTAATTAATATTAAATATGGTGAATTCTTGCTAGTGCGAGTGTAACGCTCCGAATTGAAGCATATGGAGTGGTCCCACCTCCTCAGTGAGAAGTTGGCAGATTGAGATCCATCTGTCAGCTGCCACACGCACCAGTGCACATCTCTGAGTTTACAGTGAGGCAATGCAGACTGCCAAGAGAAACTGAGAGTGGGGCTGAAAGCTGAGTGTGGCTACAATCATGACATCTATTGGAGGTGGGCAATGGGAAGAATTGCTTTCCCCTCCCCAATCAGAGATCCTTAAAACATTTACAGAATCTTTATTAGGGGGGGAGAGGGGGGGGAATGCTGGGGTTTAGTTGCAAAATTAATGTATTAATAGCAAACATGCTATGAACTGTGAGCTTACCAGTGTGGTTATTTACAGTCTGAGGGGTTTTTGCTCAATTTGCTTACTGGGAAGGCCTCAGCTGTCTACAGCCATACAGAAAACTTGCTCCCTTGCTGGGGAAGAAATGAAATTGCGCTCAACTTGAACCAGTCTGAAGTGATAGTATATTGTGCTGCA
Source organism: Psittacula echo (assembly GCF_963264785.1). NCBI lineage: Eukaryota > Metazoa > Chordata > Aves > Psittaciformes > Psittacidae > Psittacula > Psittacula echo. Next base: position 18,164,845 of record NC_137745.1, on the reverse strand, counting down.
TAGGCAGTGTAACCTGCATACTGCATCAGGGGGATGTAGGGAAATTCCTGGCAATACCTATGTGTGTCAGAAATACCTGATGCTTGCAGACACAGAGCTGCAAAGAAACTAGGCTGAGCAGGCAACCCTGTTTCATATGGATCCAGCAGGCCTTCAAGTGTACAGGTGCATATTCAGCAGGTAGCACCTCCTAAAGCATTTGAATGTATTGTCTCATTTAACTTGGGGGATAGAAGTTCGTGGCGTGATCAGCCATTTAATACATTCCCAAAAGACCTCTGTAGAGGCTTTCAAAGTTAATTTTTCTGTTTAATGATAACTCAAATGAATTGTGATATTTTCAGGAGCTGGCTGGAGAAACATGGACTTTCTGAAGTCTTTTCTCAGTCAGGATAAAAACTGGAAATGGTGTTAGTTGAATTGGTTGGGAATATTCTCTTCCAAAATGATTTTTTTGGTGAATACTTCAGAGAAAGAAATAACTCAAAGGCTTATACAACTTTATAGTAATAACAGACAAAAGCCTGAGCTTGGAATTCCCCCCTCTCCTCCAGAAGTATGCAGCTCTTACCAGTTTAATTCCCATTTTGTCTGCATCTTGCACAAATCCCAGTACCTTGAAACTTCTGCTTCTTGCATTTATTTTGTGATGTTTTGTGGCTTCTTGTTGTGTAGAAGGGACACTAATTAAGGTGATCCATAGTGTGACTGAGGAGGCTTTGTCATAAACAGCAAAGGGGTTAACTTAGCTGGGTGCTGCTTGTTTGCAACAGAAATTTTGTATTTATAGCATGTGAATCACAGATTAAACTGCTGGCAAATGTTGATATTACAGCTTCATCTTTGATGTAAATGTTCAGGCTTTTTCTCTTGTCACTTTTTAATTTCCAATGGTTATGTTATCTGGGGGTGAAACACAGTTTCTTTCTCTACTGTCAGAGGCAGTGGCAGACAGTAAAATGGCAAGTTGTTAGCTTGGTGCTCCCTGCAAACGCTGCCCCTCCACCTTGGAGGTGATTTTTTTATGTGTCCATTTTAAGGCATTTGGGTAATTATATTAATGCTGTATTATGTGTATGAGGTTGGCTTTGGGGAATATTGCCTTACTTTGTGAAAAAGTTGTGATTGGTTCATAGCCCAGCATGTGTTTTAAAGGCTTGTAAGCTAGGTAAGCATAATTTATCATAGAATCATAGAATAGTTACGGTTGGAAAGGACCTTAAGATCATCTAATTCCAACCCCCCTGCCATGGGCAGGGACACCTCCCACTAAAATATATGCATAAATTATATGCAGCATCCTATTTGAAACTTGAATTCCTTGCTGCTACCTGGAGGAGCAGGTTAGAATCCTATCGATGTTTTGCAGGACTGAAATAAGAGCCTGAATAATTATTTTTCAAGATTTGTGTGGAAGGAGCTGGTGGGTGACACAACCTTTGGCAGAAGAAGGACGTAAAACCCATATGTTAAACCCATGCATAAAACCCATCCTTAGTGGAAAGGTTTTGCTATACTCTGTTATCTTTGGTCTGTCCTTATGATATATAAGGAATTGGTATCTTGCAGCTGTAACAGAAAATAAATCTGCATTAGGCCAGATCTGCCAGAGGTGAGGCTGCCCCAGCCCCCTCCAGGTCTGACCAGGGCTCAGCATGAGTTCTCAGTAGGGAAAAAGAGTTTTCTTGCTCAGAAAGAGTTAAGAATAGATTTTCCTGAGAAGATAGTAGCTGGGAGTAGCAGGGCAGGGGGTGGGAGGAGCTTTCAATCAGATACCCAAACAGTTTGTACTATAAACTGTATCAAGATTGAAATAGTCAAATTCATCTATTTCTTTGGCTTTGTATAGTTGGCATTGATTTTAATACTGGATTTTTTGGAGGCGTTTAATAGTGCCAACCTGTTTGTGAAGGGATTATCTGACTAAAGCATCTGCCCTGCTTTCCTTTTGCAATTCAGGTTGCCCACAGAAGTCTTACTTGTCATCTGTAAAAATAAATATGCTTTGTCAGAGAATACATTTGTCCTGTTACTAATACACTTGATTTATTAGTGGTATTACAGATTGCCCCTGTATTGTGAGAATACTTTCCAATTTGACTTTTGGACTCCAGTGAGCAAAAGAAACGGGTTTTTCTAATACCTGCTTTCCTACTGGAAATTAGATTTTCTGGATGGGCAATCATAAAAGCTAAGGCCAGTGAAATAGTGTCAGTAATAGATATTTTCAAGTGAGGTATATTGGCAGTCAGATGATGGATCTCCAGGAACTTGAAGGTGACAGAAGGGAGCCAGTTTCTTTGGCAGTTATCCTTGGAGTTGAGAAAGTGAAATGCTGTTGCGTACGATCTCGTTTATTAAAGAATGTACAATTTCAGCAAACTGATCAGCTTTCACTTTTTATTTTTGGTGCTTTGGGAGTTCCTGACTGTCTTCAATTATTTACTTTCTTTTTTTCTTCTTAGTAAAACGCTTCCGAGAACCAAAGCATGAAAGACGTCCCTGGAGGATATGGTATGTTTCTGCGTGCTTTATTCCTAATTTTGTTGTTTCTTGCATGTGTTAGAAATTGAAGGAAATGGGGGTTTTTTGCCTATGATGATTGAGGAAAAGAAAAGTGATGACAAGAAGTCGGTGACTAACAGTGAGGAACAAAAACAAAATACATGAGTCAATGCAGATATCTTCTGCGTGTTTCTCTACTAGTTCTTTCTTACTAAGCATTTCCAGGAGTCTCTACAGAGATGTGCATTTAGACATAAACCTTCAAGTTGTGCTTCTTCTGAAGGTGGAAACTTGGAGTTGCCCAAAGATGCATCTGAACATGTACAAACTTCCATAGGCTTACAAGAAGCTCTCAGCTGGGCTTAAACAAAATTCCATGTTCTGTAGCTAACCTACTATACATAATATAGAAAACAGTGTGGTGAAAGATATAAAAAAATATAAGCTATGACAGAAAGAAGGTACAAAAATTATATTTGTTTTTATTACTTCTTACAGGTTGCTGGATTGTAGCAATGCCAGCGCAGCCTATACTTGTTTTGAAACTGGGGTGAATGTTAAACAGTCATTCCAGTTGTTGAAGACCTCAGTGGTTTAAATTCATCTCGTACAATGCTGCTTTTCAAAACTAACCCTGGCCTTTATTTCATTGAAAAAATAAATACAAAATCTTGGTGTACTGTGGCCTACATCAGTCTGAAATTCTGATAAGTGGAGCGATAACCCTTAATTTTTAAGCAATGAATCTTGTTGTGGGACTTGCTTATTGTTATTTATAGTGTGGTGTACTGATTAGATAAGGAACTCACTGGCTTCCTGCCTCATCTCCAACACTCTGCGTTCTGTGTCATGCAATGAATGTAAGAGAATGAAGTTTAAGACAAAGTTATTAGGGAGGGGGAGATGAATTCAGGCATAAAATGTTTGTATCTGTTGGGGCGTTTGGATCTTTGTTTAGACCAGGAAACAACAGACAGAAGGAGTGTTGGTCTGTTACAAAGAACACACTTGTGCCTACAGAATACTTTTTACACAATTCCTTTATTTAACGTCTAATGAAACATCCACTGGAAGTTTTGGTTTTGTGCAGAGGGTGATGATAAAAGATTGGAGTCAATACTGAATCGGTACCTAAGTGCTTTTTTCTATTTTTCCCTGTAAATAGCAAACTATTTTCTCTGTCATCTACATGAAGATGAAGCTTTCAAGGTTGTAATTCTTTTGTAGTGTGGTCTAAGCTGTTGTACTACAGATAAAAATCAGTGAGACCACTTCATGCTTTTGGCTGGAAAATGTTAGCTTTTTAGCAAGGTACTCTAGCTAAAGGACTCATTATTAGTCAGCTATTAAACTGCTCACCAGCAAGCACATGATGAGGATGTTGGTTTTGTCCGTGCCATAAACTTGCTACAAATGCATAAACATAAAAGGACTGAAATATTTCACGAGACTGGGATACTCATTGTTTACACAAGGTTATTAAAGACTTAGCTAGGCTTAGTGAGGATTAGCTCTTGAATAATGCATATGATACCAAGAGGATATCTCTGGACTTGAAATTTACAATGGTAAGGTTTCAAGTTAGTATGATTTGGTTTATTGTTTGCAATGTCCAAGGAAAAAAAGGGGACAGAATTTAAAATGGAACATTGTTAGATAAGCTGAATTCCAGGGCACTTCATCATTCTGGTGTTCTCATTTGAAGAAAAAAAATGAATAATTGATATGGAATTTAAATTAACATAAATTTGCAATGTCTGGATGTCACGTAAACATTTTTTGTCTGTCTTAAAAACTGTTTTGACTTCTGTACAGGTTTTTAGATACTTCCAAGCAAGCCATAGGGATGTTGTTCATCCACTTCGCAAATGTCTATTTATCAGACCTTACAGAAGAAGATCCCTGTTCACTGTAAGTGTTTAAATTCAGAATATTGGTCTTTATGGAAGTTCTGCAGTTGTGTTTGATGGTGTACATGGGCAATAATGCAAGATAGGGCTGAGCACCCTATTTTCATGGTAAAATTCACTTTCAAAAACCTGTGCCTTAACCTGAATTAATCAAGGATCAGAGTTCTGCTCTTTTTAGTTCACGGCTGGCAGGACCTGAGAGAGGTTTTTTTTCTGGGCTGTTTGCTGGAGGAGGTGCTAGGGACCAAAGGAAATGGATATAATGTTGTGTCCACTGACCTCCAGCTGCACTGTTCAATGCAGCAAGACTTTCTTAATAGAAAGTCAGGTTGCTTTCAGGGATACTTAGCAAAAATCATTCATGCTTGTATTTTCTTCTAAACCCTACAGTAGCTACTGCAGTATTATTTCATTAGGTTAAAACAGGAAATATTGCTCCGTACCCAAGCAGTTAGTGCACAAATTAATTTTGCAATGTCACGCTTGGAGCAGTGTGACTAAGTAGATAAGCATTTCACTGTAGTATATTAAACCTGAAGATTTTATGACTAACACCCTGTCAGGCTCTTTACAGGAGCTCCTGAAGCAAATGGTAATTGTTTGGGTTTGTTCTTTATAGGGCTTATGCTCAAAGAAGCTTACACGTTCCTGGTAATAGAAGCTGTGAAATTACTTTAAAAAGCCTGATAATTTGCCCTTTAAAAGCAATCCAGATCCTTCAATGGCATCTGCTCACTGTTGTCCTTTGCTAAACAAAGAAGCTACACAGCCCAGGGAACATGCTTGTGTTGCTTCACAAGCCTGTTTTATTTCCCTTATTCCTTCTCAGTTTCTTCTGCATTCTTATATGCTATAAATGCCCAAGTAAAACACTGCTTTTCTCTTCCCTCCATAAACCGTTACGGTGGGGAAAATGCATTTATTTTAACACAATAACTTTAAAGTTTAAATTATAATTGAGAGTTACGGTAATATCAGGCATCATTGTAGGATTTTTCCTTGCTTACCCTGAGAGGTTTAAAAACTGGCAGGTGCAAATTGCTTTCATTCTGGTTTTATATATTGAAATATATATTTGATGAAGCTTACCACAGGTTGTCTAAAATTGTCAGTGTTTAAAGGTAAAGCTCAAGTATTTTAAAATTGAAAATAGCTGTGCTGTGTGCTGAGTTTTCAAAATGAAAGGCTTCCTAACGTGTTCTATTCTGCACTTTTTAATACACTCTACATAGCTTTATTTTCAAATGCCACTTTATGTAAGTGTAACATGATACAAACCAAGAGGGTGAGGCAGAGAGCTGTTCTTCACTGTTCTCAGGATAACAAAAAATAGTGTGTAATTTCTTGGACAAGGGCACAGGTCCTCCTTGTTAGCAGAAAAAATAGGATGTAGTATTAACCAAAGCCACTTGTTTTTTCTTGGGAAAACTATATTCTAAGTGCCAAGTGGGTCAAAATTAGTGAGTAAAAGCAATGTTTGTCTGTGAATTTAAATAGTAGCAATGTTACTGAGGAAATTCAAACATGGATAGTTTTCTGTTCTTTCCTGGTTTGTAGTTTGAGGGCTGTTTTCAGAACAAACCCAGAAAATGTACTTTTGGAAAGCATCATGGTTCAAAGCTTGGAAAAAAACTACAATTGGAAGTTGCCATTTGTGTTTGAGAATGTAGCGCTGTAGTTTAGGCAGGTGTGTGATAATACCAAAGCTGGTAAAACATCTGCTAACACACCTCGACAGACGGATGGTTGTTGAAGGATTTTAAGTAGAACAGCCAAACAGCACCCTCCTTGTGTAGTGCAGGGTAGTGGGCTGGTTGTGCGCAGCACACCAGGAAGGTTGTGTGAACCCAGCCTTTTACTCACTGAACTCAGCCGAATGCATTTATCTGGTAGCGGCAGCAACTTGTGTTGTGAGTGCCAGTGCCCCGGTTACACCTGAGCAGGGTTAATGCAGTGCATGATAGAATGAGCATGTTACCTATGTGTACTGAGTCTGATGTGCTTGGGAATATCGGGCATACTTGGCCTGCACTGTAATTTGATGTGAAATAGGTGTTGGCACATCTCTTCTCCCTGCTCCTGATGGCTGCCTTCCCGCTGTAGACTTAGAGCAGCCCCTTGTGGCCTTAGAATGACTTGTATTCTTGTAAATGCTGCCGTTCCTCTGCCACATACTAAACCTTGGGTTTAATGTTTGTCCAGTTTGAAGTTCATTAAAACTCCAATTAGACACACAACTATTAGAAAATAACTATTTCTCTTGTTTTTTGAAAGTTTATGGGTAAGTCTTGGCTGAATGAGGGCATGAGCGCTTCATTTGTATTCTTGAGCTGCCCTTGAATGGGATTTTGGGGGTCAGAACAGCTCCTCCTTTACTGATCTGAACACACGTATTCTTTCTTTGCTTCCCATTTTCTCATAGTTTTGTCCCCAGGGATTTGCTCCACAGCTGACAAAAGCCTACAGTTCTCTGATTTGCTGGTTTTATTTGTGCAGATAAGTTCCTATAGCTCTAGAGTTTACCTTAACTATTTGGAATTACCAAATAAGAATCTCAGTGGCAGGGATTTACTGTGTGTCTCATAGTTGGCTCTTTCTCAGCTGCTGTTCCATTCAGTACATTTGGTGATAGCAAATAAAAACCAGATTCACTTACAAAATGCTCTGAATTTCAGGTGAACCCATTTAATGAACTTAAGAATTAATTTGAAACTCATAGTGATCTCTGGTTGCTTGAAGCAGAAGTAAGATTCCTTTTCCTCTTCTTCCTCTAATTTTACTCAGATACAGGCTTTCCATGTAGAGTGACCTGAGCAACGGTGAAACGGAAATCTGGATTTAATTTAAAGGAGTAAAATTAATATTGGCATTTATATAGAGTACATAGGTGCACACATGGAAATAGAGGCTGGAGCTTAACTTTGACAGAAACAAAATATTGAGACTCTTCTAAAACTATTTAAATTTTAGGCTAATAATGTCATTATGGACACTGGCAAATTATTATTTTCAATACCCTGGCTTCTCAACGTATGTACAGATCTGCTAATGATCACGATGTTAAAATACACTAAACTTTGAATAAAATGGACCCTGCTCCTTGTTTTCTTTTGCATTTTTCCTTTCAGGTACCTTATCAACTTCTTGTTAGATGCCACATTAGGGATGCTGTTAATCTACATTGGTATACGTGCAGTCAGCAGCATTGTGGAGTGGCAGCAGTGGGAGTCCCTTCGCTTTGGTGAATATGGTAAATGTTTCTGTTCTTGCACTGAAATGCCTTTCAGGATGGAGTCTCAGAATATTTCAGCTAATGGCTAACTCATCTTAAAATCATTATACAATGATTATAATGGTCATCTTAATATTTGACTTCTCATAAGGGTTCTTTTAAGTTCTGTATCTTGGCATGCACCTTCTGTGTTAGAAAGCTCAGCAAGTCTCTAAGCATTTAGCAAGTTTACAACTGCTTGAATATCCTTTTTATTTTTGGGGAGTGATGAACAAATTGTGATAGTGGCTGATCTCATGAAAAAAATAACAGCCTGATACATTTACTCTGAAGTACTTTTAAATAAATGATAGGTGGAAGGTCATTTCCTATTAAAGCTTTCACTGAACTGCGTGCCATTGTCTGAAGATACGGGCTAAGAGCTCTGCCAGCCCTCTTTAAAATAAACAGCCACATACCTTCAATGAAGAGCATGGTAAGATGACCTGTGCTTGACTTAAAGTAATGATCACTCAAACTCCTGCATGTAGGGTTTTTATCATTGATGAAAAATGCATATGTCTTTCTAGCAGGCTAGGGAATAGGCTAGTGAAATCACTGTCCCATGAAATTGTGGGGTTTATCTTCCATTATGTTAGCCACAGAAGTCCACTGATGTGCACAAGTTGTGGATTTGCAGATGCAGTTGAGTATCATACATGCTCAAACATCAACATTTAATTCTGTTCAACCTGTTATTTTCAGATTGCTTATTCTGGCTGGTTGGGAATGGAAGTTCTGTATAGATGCTAAAAATTACATTTGAAGCTCCTTGAGATAGGAATGGGTGGAGAGACTGCCTCATAAGACAGCAGTTATGGCTCTTCATCAGAGAGAAACAAATAAGAATTCCCTATGGTTTGGAAAAAAAGATAAGTAAAAGCTTTCATAGCAGTTCCATAGTTATCATTGGTAGGCTTTCGGAGTCTGTAGATTTCTTTGCTTTAATGATCCTAAGTGGCTGACAGAATTAAGAATAAGTAAGTAAAGGCCTTGCCAAGATGAACTATTTCAAAAGCTTGGGAAGTTTACAACTGAATAGCAGTAATTGCTATTTGCTTTAATGCCAGGGGTTTAAAATAGAGGTGATGACAAGCATCTATCTTAGGAGAAATAACTGCATATACTATTAAGGCTTTTTTTCTTTTTTTTCTTAGATTTATATATGTTTAATGTGTATCTTTTAGGATAACATTTGTGGCTATTCAAGCTGTTTAAATCAGCACTGTCACAACTCTGTTTATCTGCTTTTTATTGCCACATGCCACAGTCCAGTATTTCCACTCTTTTCTTTGGACTGGTGAACATCTGACTCTTCATGGAACTGATTCAGAGAGCAAAACCATCAGAAACTTCACCATATGTAGAAAAGTAAATAGTTCCCCCAGATCAGTCTCCAGACTTGGGTCTCTTAAGGGATTAAATAAGCAGCAATGCCCAGAGAAGGGAAAAGGGCAAGGAAAAGGCCGAGATATTGCTGCGCTACCCCTTCTGACTGAGCTTTGAGACTGTTGCCCAAAGTCCCATTTTCTGATAGTTGATTTGGCTTGAAGCCATTTAGAATGTTTGAACAGATTTCAGCCCATATAAAATTGGCTTTCCACTCAGAGTAAAGAAACTTGGTGTATCTATTAATATTACACATAGGTGCTTGTAATCACATCAAATACCAGATTTTATTTCTTCCTAATAAATAGCATTCTGGGTTGGTTTTTTTTTCCTGTAATCTGTTCTCATTTTAATGTCCTTTTAACAATAAGAAGTCTGTGGATGGGAAGATGTGGGGAGTGTGTTCATTTTATCTCTTACTGACTTCAAAAATGAACCTGATTTTATTTTAATTAGCTGTGAGGCATCTCTGAATGAAGCAACTCAGCCCTTAAAATCAACAAGTGAACCTTGTCACTTGTGTTCTGCGGTGGAGGTGGGCTGCAACTGATCCGTTATTGTCATGCTGAATCAGGAGATCTTGTTTATCAAGCCAGGCACAGCTACAGGTTGGGCAGAGAAGAGATTCAGAGCAGCCCTGTGGAGAAGGACTTGGGGGTGTTGGTCGATGAGAAAATGAACGTGAGCCGGCTTCAGTGTGTGCTCGCAGCCCAGAAAGCCAACTGTATCCTGGGCTGCATCAAGAGGAGCGTGACCAGCAGGTCGAAGGAGGTGATCCTGCCCCTCTACTGTGCTCTCGTGAGACCTCACTTGGGGTATTGTGTGCAGTTCTGGTGTCCTCAACATAAAAAGGACATGGAACTGTTGGAACAAGTCCAGAGGAGGGCCATGAGGATGATCAGGGGACTGGAGCACCTCCCGTATGAAGACAGGCTGAGAAAGTTGGGGCTGTTCAGCCTGGAGAAGAGAAGGCTGCGTGGAGACCTCATAGCAGTCTTCCAGTATCTGAAGGGGGCCTATAAGGATGCTGGGGATGGACTCTTCATTAGGGACTGTAGTGACAGGACAAAGGGCAACAGGTTCAAACTTAAACAGGGGAAGTTTACATTGGATACAAGGAAGAATTTCTTTACTTTTAGGGTGGTGAGGCACTGGAATGGGTTGCCCAAGGAAGCTGTGAATGCTCCACCCCTGGCAGTGTTCAAGGCCAGGTTGGACAGAGCCTTGGGTGACATGGTTTAGTGTGAGGTGTCCATGCCCGTGGCAGGGGGGTTGGAACTTGATGATCTTAAGGTCCTTTCCAACCCTAACTATTCTATGATTCTATGATTCTAAGTATTTCCTGTGTGTGTATAAGCTACGTATGAAATTGTCCAAGTCCTCTTTACTTAGTTGTTCTTTCCAATATCAGATCATTTTATTAGTGACTCTTTACTGTATCTTCATTAATGTGCTGTCCCAACCTTAGTGTGTTGCTGGTTTAGTCAAGCTATCATAAAGACTATTAAAAAACATATTGTAAATCTGATTTCTGTTAATCATGTGGGAGAGCCTTCTGGTATAAAGACAAATAGCAGATGAAAAGTTATTGGTAATGGCTGTGAGGTTAGTGGGGTTAGACTATGTTAGAAATCTGTCTAAAAGGACAAGTTGCATTAGATTGTTTGCTGCCCTCTTCTGTTAAATACTGCTGTTGCTTCTGAAGTAACAAGCTTCATATCACTATTTTATTTAAATTTTTTCACTTTGGCCCCAAGAAAACTTATCTTATTTTTCATAAGATTATTTAAAATAATTAAGTAGGGTAGAAGAGGGAGCAAAAATTTAGTCCTGTGGGGTCACAAGTGTATTTAGACTTAGTATTTTGAAATTAAATGTGGATGTTTAGCATGCATGGGCGGTGAAGTATCTGCTTATTGAGACGTATCGGAAACTTGTGGCATTTTATCTGAAGCAGTAAAGTCAAGTCCCCAGCTTGGAGATCAGAGTGATTTCAGTTTGTTTGCAAGTAGGGGCAAACAGGAGTCCCATGTCTCTCCCCCCCACACCCCTAACAAGTTTCTTCTTGTGATTGAGTGATGTTTATGTTTCTAGAGCCTAAATAATCATTTGTCTCAAGTTAATTCTCGCTGTGAGCTCATTTCCCTTCTTAGCTCTACTACTTGATCCCTGGTGATTCACTACTTGAAGCTGTCACAAAAATAGCAGTGTCCTGCTGGTTTTAAAAGCCTCTTCTTTATATGGAGGATAGTTTTTCAACATAAATGCCTCAAGGAAAGAATGGATACCAAATATCAGCATTCATAAATGGCTGCTGTTTGTACAGCAAAACAGCACTGCATGCTCATTTATGAACAAAGTAGCATGACGTTCCCTCAAGGGCTTTTTTATGTCAGCATTTTAAAGTTTTAGATTTGTCTTCATATTTCCAGTTTTGTGTTTTCAGATTCATTACATCAGCAGCTAGATTTTAATAGAAGTGCAAAATCAGTTAATATGTTTGAGTATATAAAGAGCAGAAAAGCAGTCATGATCTGTAGCAAAAAGAATGTTCCCTGCTTTCTCCTTCCCTTCTTGTCTTAGGCTGCTTTAGCTGCTGTGAGTAGAAAACAGGTGACCAAATCCCTTTTGGGGACAATGAGCTTTATTGGCAGCTAAATCGTGCTGTGGTCTCTTTGCTTGTCTTTGCTTCTCAGATGGCAAAGCTCACAAATTGCCTTTGATGCATCTCTTTCCTCCTAGCTCTTTGTGACTTGCAAAGCAACTTAGAGCCGTATGGGGTAGATAGGACTTACTTTAAAACTTTTGTAATTTATTGTGGAGTAGTTCTGTGATTTGGCATTTTCTTGAGAAAACTTCTCAGGATTTGAACAACAGAGAGAAGTTACAGGACAGAAGAGTCACAGCTATTTTGTTCAGGAGCTGCCTATAAACATGAATTTGCAAAGTGGCTGATTCAGGTACCTTATGCTACTATAGACTAGTTTTTCTCTGCCCAGCAGTTGCCACTGAGGATTCAAAGTTTTTTGGTTTCAGTCTTTATGCACTTTTTCTTGCAGTAAGATTTCTACTGACTTGCTGTTTTATTCTAGACATGTAGTTTATACGTGACGGGTATAAAATCAGAATTTGAGAGACTGTCAGACTTTAGAAAGTGGAGCTTTATGGTTTCAACAGGAACATTGTAATTTGAGCTTGTGTGCTGAATCTTCAAATGTGCAAATGTCCCAGATATTCTTGGGAGCACCTCCTTGGTGATGTTATTAACGTCCACTTTTTCCCTTGAATTGCACAGTTTATAAAATGGTAAAAAAAGCTTGGTTGGAAATTTTCTCCAGAGGTCATCTGATCCAGCCTCCTGCTTGAAGCAGGGTTAACTTCAAAGCTGAAGCAGGTTGTTCAGGGTGGCTCCAGTCCAGCTTTTAATTTATCCACGGTTTAATATTTAAGAACCACTTTGAGTAACCTACTTCAGTGCTTAACCATCCTCATCGTGAAAGCTTTTTTGCTTTCTGTCAGAATTGTACATGCACCCATCCAATCTGTATCTCTCCAACTTATCTACAGGGGTGCTTTTGGGAGGTTGTCAAAAGATTTGGTAAATTCAAAGTAAAGAACACTCCTATGTCCCTGCTTGTAATTAGAGCTGAGAGATCATTTTGTAGAAGCAGTAGGGCACACAAAACCCTTAGGTAGAATATAACATGTGCAATGTCTAATTTCGGTCATATACCAAGAAAAACAAACAACCCTCCCCACAAAAACACCACTGAACAAAATGTTCATTGGTGGCAGTGCACAACACTCTTTAATACAGAGTTTCACTATTTTTGGACATTCGAAAATCTCATGTGACAGAGTTGGAATAGATGCAAATTGCTATAGCTGTCTGTGCTTTTATGAATTAAATACAGACTGGGAAGGAGCTTAGAATAAACTGGTAAAGTTTCAATGGTAGATCTGTAGCTAAAGCTGTTTAATGAAGCTAGAGAATGCTAATAAAAATGTGGAGTATAGAAATTAATTGCTAAGCTTTAATTCTCAAATCTAATTCAGGCCTTGTATCTTCAGAAGAATCACAGTTGCTCCCTTTTTAAGTTTTCTAACTTTTTTTTTTTTTTTTAGCAGAAGCTATAAACTGGTGTCTAGTAGCAAAACTTGAACATTTAAACCATTTTCCTCTTGGGCCATTGAGTGTTAATCACTAGCTCTTACTGTAAAACTTGTTTAGAATGTTCTCTTTATTTTGGACCCCAGTCTGATTTATGTTTTTCTTCATAACATTTAAGCAGCAAACAATAAGTCTCAAGACCATTACCAAGTATTAATACTGAAAGCCTTTCAGAAATATTTCAGAAAAGGAAGTAGCAACGATCCACTCTGCATTACGAATACATAAAAGCATCTGAATTTTATTTAATTATTCATCCCCAGACTATAAGTTTTAAGCTAGCTTTGAAGATGTGGAAGCTATTGTGAAGAGCAAAGAGCTAACACCTCCCTCCAAAGCTTGCTTTGGTTTCCAGTGAAGTACTGCTTTAAGCTCACCTGCGAAGCTTGCTGGGTGTATCAGTCCTCTTTTATCCCTTTATTCTTTTGTCCTTTCCTCTCTCATTGCTTTCAAAGACTATAATAGTCTACATAAGTTTTCATGTTCAAATATTTGTCATTCTGTCCTGACAGGTAACTTAATACACTCAGGTTTTCATTCTGCCACAATGAGTGCTGTAGAGTCTCAGACCCTTTCAGATTGGGAGAACAGCAGAAATCCTCACCTTTCTACTTAGACTAAAGGGATATATGTCTTTCCTCAGCTATGTTTCCCTTAAGTTTCCCTTTTAAGAAACTTAATACTTCATGGTAGAGGGTCAAGAATAACAATTTGATGAGAAACAAATGTACCACGGCTATATCTGTCTTGCTTTCATCAGATTATGTAAACCAGTGAGCATATAACCAGGTACTGCTGAATTGAATAAAGTCCTGTTATATTCAGGTTCTAACTGATAGTTTCTGAAAGCTGTGGTGAGGCTGAGGGAGGGGAAGGAGCACCACCAAGGAAATTGGAGAAGGCACTTTAAGAGGACATAGCTGCCCTGTCTCTTCTTATACTGCTTTTCTAAAATGTTTACTGTGAAGTCAAATCAACCCTGTGCATATATAGAACCTTTCTTCTTTCCTGCAGGTGACCCACTGCAGTGCACTGCTTGGGTGGGCCAATGTGTTCTGTACATATTGATTATGACATTTGAGAAAACCATCATCATTATAGTGCTGCTTATACCTCAGTGGAAAGAGGTTTGTATTTTTACAGCATTTTACAGACATTAATTTCAGGTGGAAGCTGTAAAGCAATAGACTTCTAATAGTATTTATTGGTTTGGTTCAAGCATCGTAACTATCTACAGTCAATGCCATGTAACTCTGTTACTGGTATGTTGGTTTTGTTGGATTAGGACACTAGTTAAGGCTACTACTTAGGCTTTCTGGCATCCATTGCCAGGAACATCCCACCATATTTTGGAGGGGGTTTTATATACTGCAGTATATAAAATTTTATTCTATCTCCTTGTCTCAGTGCTCTTGAAGCTACAAAGTCATTCTTCTTTTTCTTAAGTCTTTAACCATTACTTACAGCTATTTTGTATTTGCAGTATTTTAATGAATTTTCTTTGCCTGACCTTGTTGATAGATCTACACTGTGAAATTTTAGAAACTTGCAATGGATTAGTGAAGCCATTGCTGATAACTAATAATTTTGACAGAATCTGGTTAATGTATTACTCAAAGTAATAGTGCATAGTGTTATCGCTCATTAAAACCAGTTAGTCCTATTGTGCATTCTGGACTACTTTGGGAACCATCCTGTGTATTTTGTAAAACTCCGTTCTGTTTATGAATTCCGTTCCTGGGGAACATGCAGCTCTAAAATGTTCAAGATGATTCTAACACAGCTCTTCAGACTTCTGTAAACAAACATGACAGAAGTTTCTTGCCAGCCCCACTTAGTATCTGTGGTGATTTATAAGCTGTCCTAAGTACTTTCCTTTTCTACAAAGCTGCCCTTTTTTGGTTCATATGAGTTATTTCTGTAGCAATAGCTGGTACATGAACAATTGCACTTAATCCAGTTATGTGCACATGCTGCCATGATCTGAACTTAATCCTTTTCTTTTCACAGGTAGCTTTATTGAACCCTATAGAGAACCCCCAGTTGGAGCTGGCTATCGTCATGCTGATAGTCCCATTCTTTGTTAATGTTAGTACAACTTGCATGCTTCTGTGAGATATTTACTTGGACATCTTTCAGCCATATGTTTGTTAGTTAACATTAGTCCTTAAAGCACAACGTACCTTGGTGCTTAAGTTTTAAAGAGGAAGGGTGTTAAAGAATGAATAAAATGTCTGGCTATGTGGATTTTACAAAGCTGAAATCCGTATTAAGCCAAGTAACCAGGCTCAAGAGAGGTGCAGAAATGCTTCTTTGTCATGATGACTTCAGTAGATTGAATGTAATACTGAAATACTGCCATAGAGGTTATAAAATTACAATGAAATTTGCTTTGGGAAACAGTTGGTCTAAGGATAGCTGTTCTGTGAAGTATCCTGTGTCTGACCATAGCAAATAGTGGCTGGCCTATGACAGAGCAGAAGAAAAGGGCAAGTGAGCAGTCATCCTTCCCAAAGTAAACTCTCCTAGCAATCTGGGATTTAGGGACTAGAACCAGAGGTGGTGGGTGTCCTTGTATTTAATAACTGCTGGTGTGTTTTCTTTCATCAGCTTGTTCAAGCATTGATATTATCCTTTGAGAGCCAAAAGTCTGTTGTACTAAGCTAGCTGTCTAAACCATTCACATTTCTACGTGAAAAGTTAATATATGATCACTCTGAATAGCAGCTACTTTTCTTATTTTCTTCTGTCCTATAAAGGAATAAAGTAGCTATTTTCTAGAGCATTCATGCAGTGTGTAATCAGCTATGCCTGTAAAAGATTGTACCTGTTTGGCCAGTTCACAATTTTTGCCAAGTTTTCCTAATTCTGTCCAAATACTGACTAAATGAACATATGCTACTCTGAGGAAAACTGAACTGTCACTTCCCCCTTGTCCTTAACAGGCATTCATGTTCTGGGTAGTAGATAATTTTCTTATGAAGAAAGGGAAGACAAAAGCTAAACTTGAAGAAAAGGAAGCAGGACAAGATTCAAGAAATGGAAGTAAAGTCCGATACAGGAGAGCAGCATCACATGAAGAGTCAGAGTCAGAAGTATGTACAGTTAATTATTGCAATTAATACAGTATCAATCCAGTTCATCCCTCATGTACTTTTAATGGTAGTTCCTAGCGTTTGCAGTTGAAATCAAAGTCAGCAGAATAGCATTGTTGCACCACTCATGGTAGTTATCTTCCTTCCAGACCAGCAGGAAGACATCATAATATATGTAAATATCAGAGGTGAGAACTGTGTTACAAATGCTTCTAAGAAAGCCCACACAGAATACAAAACTAATAGACAATTCTAACTTAGAGAGTTTAAAGCTTAAAGAGAGGAAGCTGGTGGAGGCAACTGTCCTAACTTTGCAGAAGTATTTATATCCTTGCTTTAGCATAATTTTGTTCTGAACTATATTAAGTAGACAGTTTTTGGTTCAGCTGAAGGATGTGTGGTATCTTTGAAGTAAGTTGTTTTAGCTTTAGTTGGTTAATATAACTTTTCTGTGTTACAGACCGTGCTATTTATATGGGGTTTTCTTTATCAGTTCTTTGGGTTTAGAGTCAGTGACTGTAGTGGACATTAATACACATGCATCTTTCTTTGAAATACACTAGAGGTTCCAGAAGGTATGTCTGATGTTGTTTGATGGTACTGGCAGTAAAACCAAATTGTGTTCTGTAAGCTCGTTCTTGAGTAAATAATAAGGTACTTTGCAAGCATGAAAAAAGAAAAAGGTTAAAAGTAGAATGAAGAAAGAGTGTGACTTTGATCCATGTTACTCAGAAGCTGTAATTTGTTTTTAGATCCTTATTTCAGCAGATGATGAGATGGAGGAATCAGATGCTGAAGAGGACTTGCGCAGACTGACCAACTTAAAACCCATTAAAAAGAAGAAGCATCGTTTTGGTCTGCCTGTATGACAAATTCCCTGGCCTGTGTATTTGCAGGTTTCATGGCAAAAACTTCAGTCAGTGGGGTTTAGTGTTGCAATTGCCTCTCCCTTTTTGTACAAAGTGACTTAAAAGCAAGGTCTACCAACAGAATGCAGATGATTGGAAGACTTCCAGTTCAGTTGCACTACAGACACACTGACCAATATGCAAGAATGTGTTTCCATCATGCGTGAAAAATACAGCATTGTTAAGGACAAGTCACTAAGGGGATTTTATCTGACATGTCAGAGAAGATTCCAGGAAGCAGATGCAGTAATCTTTCACTTGTGGTTACCAATGGTGCAGTTTAAGATGTTCTCAAAAAGGCATCAGAATCAACTAAGTTAAAGGAGTGTGTTTTATTACTAAAACTGGCTTTTGCAGCCTAATTCCTAGAGCAGAATAGTTTATGGTTACAAGCTGTAACTTAACATTATTTTTTTAAGTACAAATGTTTACTTGCTACCGGGTACCTATGGAACTAATAGGTGGAACAAAGATTTTTTTTCCAAGTCTCTTCAAATCTATTTGACTATTTTATATTTAAGTTATATTTTCATACAGTTGTATTTAAAGATTCTCTTTGTCAGAAAAAAGGGCGCAGTTCCCTTTTTTTGTGCAGAACAGGTCAAAAGATTTGTAGTAAAAATCCTATTTATCCTTGTGTCCTGGTTTAAGACAAAGGGATTGCAGAGAGAAAAGCTCTGTCAGTGCTGAAGTCACCAAATATCACAAAAAATGCAGTTCTAAGTGTGCTTCTGACCACATAATTTGACCATACCTTTTCTAATCGGAGGTGGTGTTTGCATATTTGACAAACGTGCACTTTAGTGTATAACAAAAATCTGTTGTGGTAGGTTATTTGTGAAACTAGTATCTATGGATGACTGTAATTATCTCTGTTTCTGCAAGTCTCTTGTGCATACCTCTCAAATGACCCAGAAGGGATGGAACGTTCCTTATGCTTTTTGTTATATAGGGCCCGTGGTACAAGACAGTGACCTGACTGAAGCAGTTGTGCTATAATATTGCAACTAATTCTGTTCCTTGGTTTTTGTTGGAAAAGCAATCTTCTTTTTAATATACTGAAAAAAGATTTCTCCTGTTTAACTTCCATAAAGTCTGATTATCCTTTAGTACTTAAAAAGAAAACCCAAGAGGTGTAACACAGTTGTTACTACAGAATTTCTGTGATTTTTCACTGTCTGGCTTCTCATAACTGACAACACATGCTGATCTGAAACCTAGCCAACATGTTTTCAGTGACATCCTTTTGCTTTGCATGTTTTCTCAATGATTGTTTCTGACAGCTTTCCTTACTCAGTTAAACCTTGTGCAGGACAAGGTGATGTGTCAAAGAGGTGACAACAGACCTTAATTGCAAATCTGTTGTAGTATCTGGACATCAGAAATGATCCAAGCCTTAAACCAAACAGTTTCATTGGAAAACTGCTCAGAACTTTTTAAGATTTTTTACATTTTTTATAGATTTACTAGGTCTTAATGTGATTTATTATCCAGACCACTTAAATGGGCCTTAGTAAATACTGAACTGTGCGCTCCCGTACCTATTTTCACTATTCCAGCATTCCTTTTCATTGCTTGGCTGCTGAGGTGAACAGAGTGCTCTGAGACTTCAGGTGCCTGGCCAGCTAGACAGGACATTTTACCAACTCTAATATTTGCGCATTTAGTTGAGCTACTGACCTTTGTGACTGTGCACTGAAATGTAATAACTGCAATAAGTTTTACTAGTGTTTCTTTTAGACTAAATCTAGAAACTAAGGGCAATGGAAGCTTAACTGAGTTATTCTAAAGGGGGGGGTGGGTTTGTCCCTAATCAGTGTTGCCTCTGTTTTAGGGGTTGTTTGTTGGGGTTTTTTCTCATTGATTGTGACTTGCATCTTCACTGACTATTTACCACTGGGCAGGCGCATATCTCCAAAAGCACAGTACTTCAAAGAATTCATTTTCGTCCACAGAATAGTCTCAGACTGCTCACTTTTTGGAAGGAGCTTAACAGCTAGGACTGGCTCTTGTTGCAAATGTCAGCATTTTAATGTTTTAGCATAGGATTTGTTCTATTTCAGATAGTGAAATAAAGCTCTTCAACACTGCACAACCCTCGCTGTCCTCGTCAACCATCAGAGATAACTGAGCAGCACACACAAATTTAACTGTACGAGTTTTCATTTTATCTTCTTTTACCCTCTTTTTCTCCAGTTACTTAAATTATCGAATTATTTCTATTTCTAGTCTCATGTTTAGTCTGTGAACTGTTAGTATAAAATTATGGCCTTAATCATGTAAAAATATTTGTTTTGAGCAGACCTCAAACTTATTGACCAACTACAAAATAGTGTAAAACACTATGGAGCAGTTTCTTGAAGATGTTTGTAGCAAAGTTATATGAATGCCTAATTGTTCATGTCTTAAGTGCTTTAATGTCACTTGGTTTGAGATTTTGATATGCCTAGCAAGATGATGTAGTAAAGCACTATGAGCCAAAGAGACAGAAGTATTTTAAATACCACAGTAGTAACAGGAGGGGGAAAAAACAGCTCTACCCTTCTCTACTAAGGTAAATTTATTTACAATCTTAGCCAAGTAACAAAAACTGGGTAGGAATTGTTTTGTTGGGGTTTTTTTTTCTATTCATTCCTTTTTATTATGTTAAAGAGATGGAAATGTAAAATTGGCAGTTTCTCTCTTTATAAGATAAAAGTTGAACTTCATGTAGTAGGTACAAGTAGCACAAGTGCTCTGTCTGCAGAGCTTGTATGTGTGAGAAGCAAGTATGTGCCTCGTGCTTCACTATGTTTTACTGTTCATTGAAATGTGTTGGCTGTACAGTCTGAAATAAATTTTTCATAAAGAGTTGACCCAGTAGTAATACTACAACATGATGACTTTGCATTATCCTCAAATTATTGCTCTAAATTTATGCCTGGTAAATGTAATTCATGACAGCTCATAGGAAAGGTTTAATTCAAGCTGTGCTTAAAATATGTGTTTCTGTTTAATGAAAATAAGCTATGTAGTATATGCCGAAGTAAGAGAAAGGGATTGTAACTTAAAGAAGAGACACGGAAGTATTAGCGGAGATTGAATTTACCACAAATGGTCAACCCAAATGTATTAACTGTTTCTAGAATCTGACCTGTGACACATCTGCATAAACTTAAAACACTAGTGTTGTCTAATATGTGGTTTTCAAGTTCTGGCTTTAATACGTTCAAGTCCCCTTGTCTTACTTTAAGTAGGTAAATGCTGTTTGTTAATGTTGCTAACTAAAATGTACTATAGCTTTTCTTCAGGGAAAACTCAGAAACTGAGTTGCAAATTAGAGCAATGCAAAGCAATCCCCTTCGCAGGTGGCTGCTCCGATTCCGGCTGTGCCTGGGGAGGGAGGCATGGGCTCTGCCTAGAGCTCAGCATCACAAAGAATTTCTGCCACTGTGCTTGACTAACCCATGTTTGCAACTTTGCTGTGCTTTTTACAGGAGAAAGCAGTAATGAAAGTGAATAAATTCAGCCACATCAAGTCAGAGTAGATCTACAGCATAGGTGTGCAAACTTTTTTTAGGTAAAGTTTCCAGTTCAGTTACTGAAAATGACTACTATGGTTTTACAAAGTAAAACTGCAGTATCTTTAACAAAGGGACTCTTTTGTAGGTGTTTGTCTTGTGTGGGTATCCGTCTCAAACTGAATGTTGGGTTTGTTTGTAAGTAAATTCAGAGTATAGCCTATGTGAGCAAAACCAACAGCTGTATTCTGCTGCCCTCTGTTTGGACCATATTGTTAAATCAGTGGTGTTACCTTAAACTTTTAAGGGTATCTGATGTAATTACATTGTATAATGGTTTACAATAAAGTTTGACTTATTACAGATTTGTACACTTGTTTTATACTTGTTTTGTTTAAAAGTCTATGTGTTTCAATGTTTGTAAAGCACGGTTGTGGAGAGCAGGTTTAGCTACTGGATTTGAACTGCAGATCTA
The DNA here is from genome assembly GCF_963264785.1 of Psittacula echo. Classification (NCBI taxonomy): domain Eukaryota; kingdom Metazoa; phylum Chordata; class Aves; order Psittaciformes; family Psittacidae; genus Psittacula; species Psittacula echo. The sequence goes on along the minus strand of NC_137745.1, from coordinate 18,143,621 downwards.
ATTTTTCGCACTCTCATGTTGGTATTAATTTCAATTACCTTAACAGCAAGTTCCATTTCAGTTGGAGGGACTGCTATTCTTAAGTAGCACATTTTGTTTATGACTAAGAATTCTTGCAGGCTCCTCTGGGATCTGCTCCCTGAGGAGGGTTTTTGCCCTCTGCATGTGCACAAATGGAGAATCACCATACACATTTTCATGCTGAAAATAAAATCTTTGATGGGCAGCCTGAGAACTCAGGACTGCAGAGCATTGACCTGAGGCCTTCTGGGAGTGTAGGATATTGTGAAAATGCTTTAACCACAAGCTGATGGTCACAGCCTGCTTTCGGCTCAAGCAAAGCCAGACCTTTTGGTTCCTGGCAACAACAAATGTGTAAACTCAGAAATTTCTAAATTTACCTCCAATGTCCTGCCCTTTGGTGGAGGCGTGGCCTAATTCGGTAACTTGTTAACCTGTGTCTTCTTGTTCCCCTCCTGATTTGTTTGCAGCAGGTAGTAGAAATTCAAGCAGAGGAACAATGTCTGAGGAGCCTGTTGAGAAGTTTGCTTGTGCAGTGCTGTGTATCACAGAACTGATGTAATATCTCCTTGAAGACAGAAAAGGGCCATGTGGGAATGTCTATTTCCAAGTAGCCTCTCTGTCCCCTGTCTCCAGAGGACAACGTGCTGGAGGCGACCAATACCTTCCTTTCTCACTTGCTTTACTTCCCAAAACCATACAAAAAGAAAAGAGGGCAGCAGTGCTAATTCTCTTCTGTCTGATGAAGATATCACTCCTACATGCTAACTTTGTAGTGCAGACTTGTCTCTTAAGCTCCTGGGAAACAGCTTCTTTTGAAACAGTGTCTGCAGCAAGCCCTTGGACTTCCTTTATTATACCCAGCAACATGAATGTAGCCTGGCTTGTTTGTTTTCCTGTTTTGTTGGGCAGAAAGATGCCATCTTAACCTTGCAGCTTCCATGGAGGTATGGCAGGGTGTCTACCATCAACTTTCCAGAATGCTGGAGGAATGAAGATGACCGTGTAGGATGAGTCCTGGCTCACTGTGGAGCTGTACCATGACCACATGCAGGTGATCAATTTTTTGTTATTATTTTAAACTTTTAGGGTGCAAATAGAGAGAGGTTGATACCTTTATGCAAGAGTAGAGCAGAAATCCTGCTCTTGGTGAGCTGCTGTTGCTGTCACACCTGCCTATTTTGATGGGAGACGTTTAGTGTGTTCTGCTGGGCTGGACCTGCACAGATTTGATCCACTACTACCTCTGTAGCTCCTCTATGTTTACCAATTACTTTGATTATATTCCAGCTACTACATGCAGGCAGCCCCATACCCACCACAACCTTAAATGGAATTCAGAGAATAATCTTCAACTTACCAAGTCTGTCAGTCCACTGAGGAATGTTGGCAGTTTCTTGGAGATGTCCGTAAGATCTGTGTGAGTGAGGAATATGTAGTACCCATTAAATGAAGCAATTCTGAAAGTTGAAGGGAAAAAACAGTTCAGTGCCTTGAATTCTAAATACTTGATTTAAACATGCAGAATGTTATTTTCCTGTTGTAATAAACAGCATCAGAATAGTGATGCATCTGGAGCTGTATAGAAGCATCTGAGTAATTTGTGTAATTGAAAAAAAATCTGCTGGTTTTCCTGAAGTTGATATCTCATTCCTATGCTTTGTTAGCTTACTAAAAAGTGCTGTTGTTCTGAGGAGAAATTTCCTCTTGTTTAATAAGCCATGGGTTAAACGTTAAAAACTCTGGAAAAGGTTTTTCTACTGTCAGCATATATAGTATGGAACATGGTATTCATGTCTGAGTAAGCTAATCCTATACAGATGAGAGCTGAAATAATCAAACTTACTAATAGTGCTGTAAGTAGAAAGTGATTTTACTCTCTGTTGTGTAAGAGCTGGCATCAGAGCAAGCCTAGCAGAACTGTAAAAGTAAAACCATGCCCTAATTTATCAACTCTCCTAAAAGCACAAAATACTCTTCTGTTAAAGATCCCTGTGCACAAGTGATTTAGGGCAGAATGTTATGCTTTAGATAGTAGGTTCATATAATCTTTAGAAAATGCGTCTTTTGTTACACTATAGAAGACATGCAAACACTTTCTTTTTTTTTTTTTTTTTCCCCCATCAGGAGGCTCCAGAGTCCAATTTTGTTTCCATAACAAAGTTTTGCCTTTTAAAGTTATAAATAGAGCCTCAGCAGAGTCTCAGGAATTCATTTTTGTAGTGGTTCGGGCTTCCCTGTGGTGCCGGTGCCTCAGCTGTCTGCTCCCATCAGTCCCAGCTCCATCCTTCCCCAGGCGTGGGGCACAGTAAATACCGCAAACCCTCGTCATGGCTAAGAATAACACTTTCAACAACAACAGCCTCAGTCAACCTGAATCATCCGGGGTTCTGGTTTGGGAAAATGACCCATCTAATGACTTCATGTTAGATGCTCTATATAAGTCAAGGAAAAAAACAGGCATTTGCAGAGCTCACAGGCTGGATTTAATCAAAAGGAAACAACCTCGGAAGGGATTACGGTGGACTGAGCACCGCAGTTATGTCACAGGTACTGGGAGATCTGGCTCTTATTAGAGCAGGGTGCCTGGCAAACATGTTGCTGCTTTGGATGCTCTGTAGTCTGTTGATGAGTTACTGTTGTTAACCCATGAATTCAGTGTTTCTGCTCGTGTCACTTGTTTGATTGTGTTGAAGTATTTAAACACCCTGCTTATCTATTTTAACAAGTAAGTTGCTAGGAAGGATTATGTGACAAAGAAAAGCAGCTGCCCTCTACATGGTTAATTTAAAATGTTCTGGTTTTAAAATGTCCTGGCTTGACATAAATATTTTTATTTCTGGAGGAAGGGAAAAACCATTTCCACTGCTCTGGTTTGGGATGTTTCACAGAAGGAATGATTTCCACTTTTCCAACATGCTTTCTCAGACAATGACTTGAAATTTTGGCAGTAGTTTTGAAAGGATGTGGCTGCACTGAAGCGTGCTGCTCTCTAAAGCTTAAATGTGTGAAATTTAAGGTGCAGGAAAGGAGGGAGCATACTGGCAATTGTAACTGTTCAGATATGATATTTGAGACTGACATTTTGTATCACACATGCTGTTAAATTTGTAACTAATGGCTTGTCTTTACTGTGTTCCCCAGTAACCAGTGTTTCAAAGTGATCTTAAAATTACCTCAAAAATGTTGAGGCTTTCACTTAAGTTTTAGGTTTTCAACACAATGTGTGCCCAGCAGAGTGCTCCCAAGTATGAGAATTTTAGATGATGGGTGAGTGGGATGGAGGGGTAAGAACGTGGGAATGATAGAAGAGCACAATCCTTCGACCACACAGAGTAGCTCAGTTCAGCTGATTTTCTTGACTCCAAAGAAAGAGACTTAAAAAACGAGCCATAGATCTTGTGAACCAACACTTTCTGACTTGTTGACAGGAGGAGATAAAGCATGGGCTGCACTGCTGTGCCAGCTGGGAATTGCTCCTGGCAAACCCTGCTTACAAACGCACTTGTTTTGGGAGCAATTACCAGTCCTGCGACTGCAACACTGACAGGTCCACAGCTCCCCTCCATGGCTCACAGTAACCTTTCTGTGCAGCATTTTTGCTTTTCAGCTGGGGACTGACTAATCCGCAGCAAGCATCCTGCTGGAAAAGCATGAAAGGCTTTGTTTTAAAATACCAAGGTGAAATTCAGCAGTTCTGCTCAGCCTGGCTGTGTCTCAGTGCATCTCAAGAGCCTCCTTTCCTTTCCCTGTCCCCAAGAAGTCCCTCATCCCAGTGGAAAGAAGTCTCTTGCCAGTCATGCGTGAAGGACCTTAGCAGGTTTTGTATTCCTGTCAATAAAACATATGGGGGTTCCCCTTTCTGTCTGGGAGTCAGCACAGGTCTGTATTGGTTGGCTGTGGACCATGCCATGGGCATGGGGGACTGTTCCCGTCATGCTAATTTTCATCACCAATGGAAAAATGAAACCGTGGCTGCAGGGATGTTTGGTTAAACAGCTAACAGATCAAAAGCTGTTATGAATTTTGAAGGGTTTGCTACCACCCTTTCCCATTGCTTGCTTTGGATACTCGTAAAGTGTTTTCCCCAGAGGTCTTGTTAATGTTTTGTTTCCCACAACACGCACAAATGGGATTGACAGCAAGCTATTCTGAGCGTTCCTGGGAATTCACAGCCGGCAGAAAACATGTGAAGGCTCCAGTGCAGCCAGCCCACCCCTGCCAAGAGCCAGGCGTGCACGTGCTGTCTCTGAAAGCTCGCTGGGTCTCGCTGCTCCTGCCGCTTGTGGGTCTTGAGGGACTTCTTTCCCTCCATAACTGTTTTCAGCTTCATGGGTGGTGCCTAGAAATGTGTAATAGGCTCCACCACTGCCAGAACCCAAATATCAGAAGCTCTACATGTGTAGCAATAGAGAAGTTTCTCATTGATGGTTCAGCATGCAAATCTGTCAGTGTTGGAATGTGTGTGGGGGGGAGTGTCTTGTTGCTTTTAATCATATCTCCTGTTCCCCTGCACCCTGCCGCAAGGTCTGCCTGGTGGGACCTTGTCAATCTGTCTTTGAGAAAGTCTACTGAAGAGGGAACATTAACTGTGTGGACTGTTCCCAATTGGTGATTGGCATTGTGTCTGACTTAGAAGTGCTAATGTAAGGGTAGGGTAGGCTGTAAATAGATCAGTACTTGGACATTGCAGTGCACCACTTGATGATACATCTGTTCCTATATCGGCTTTCCTTCTCCGCGTTCTGAGCCCACTGTTTCAGATATGTTCAGTACATGCTTGTAGACAACATGTTGAGTGCTCAGATACTTTTGTTACCTAAACTTAAGATCAGTAACGACAGGTCAAGTGTTAAGTTCATTCCAGCTAAATCAAGCCAGACTTCAGAATCTCTGACTAATTTCCGAAAGAGGTACTGAGTAGACTGAGGTACAAGCACAGTTTAGTAATGACGTTTTCCTTCCCAAATACTGGACAAATTCCTGAATTATCAGTCTGTACTTGCAGAATGACCAGGCTGGGCTGGGCAGAGAAAACTTTAACATGAAACAAAAAATAAAAGTAAAAATTTACCAACCCTTTCAAAGGTTGAACAATCAGAAAGCAATTTCAGAACAGCAATAGAGGCAACCAATTTTGGCGAGGGCAGTGAAATCATGGTTGTGCAAACATCTGGAGTTAGCCCAGTGTACAGTCTCAGAATTTAAATAGGCAGAATATTGTATTAGCAACTCTGTATGTTATAGGCTTTGGGTTGAGGCAGCTTTGCTCCCTGTGCTTTCAAACACAAAGTACTGATGTGTGGGCAATACGTGTGTTTCTCAGCCAGCCCCTGTGAAAAAGAAGCGTCCTCCAATGAAGGAAGAAGACCTCAAAGGAGCCAGAGGAAACCTTTCCAAAAACCAGGAAATTAAATCCAAAACCTACCAAGTGATGAAGCAGTGTGGTAAGTCTCCTTGATGGAAATGAACAAGCAGTCTTCCATAATAAAATGTCAACTTTTAATTGCTCTTTTCAAGAGAAAGGGTACGCCTCTGGAACAGCAGCCAGCAGTGTGCTGCCTGGCCTGGTCTGGCTGAGCAGGTCTTTGCATCCAGCACCCTGGTGGCCCCAACAGGAGCCAACAGGGCTCTGCTTGGAGTGATCTGGACAAAGTAGAGGGAGATCCCTGACTCTGCCTTCTGAATGAGGGTTCCAACCAAGCCCTGGGGACCGTAGTCGATGTCAGTGACTGCCCGAGTTGAAGACTGGAAGTGTGATCATAGATTTGGGGATTTCTGGCCTCACAGTTGCAGGACTTTGTGTTTGACATGAAGCAGAAACTGGGGGGATAAAAGGCAGAAACTGAGAGAGAAGAGAATGGCTGCTTGCCCTGAGCACTTCTGGTGCTCTGGACTTGTGCTGCTTCTTCACCTCCAGTGGGACAGTATAAGGAAAAAATACTGATCTTAACCTCTTTTCAGTGTAATAGCCTGGACCTCATTAGTTTCCAAGTTTCTAAAGCACCTGTAGGGATTTGGGGCCAGTCTATGGTAGTGACCACCTGCAGATGCTGTCAGGTGCCCTGTGCTTGGGATTGGAGCACTGTACCTTAAGGTTTGGGAAGTTGATTTAAGTATTTTATCACATGTGTATACATGGATTTCAGCAGCGCTAGTTTCACTCTCCGAGTTTGATGAGCTACTTCACTGATTGCTCTCCTGGTTTTCTTTTCCAAGAACAAATGGGCTCTGCAGCACCGTCCATATTCAGCCGGGATCGAACAGGGGGTGAAACAGTCTTTGAGAAACCGAAAGAAGCACCAGCCAAGAGCGTCTTTGGCTGATGGTGGAGCCGGATGTGTCTCACCCAGACGATTGTTGTAACCTTTACCCACATTTCTGCACCTTACACTAAAGTCACTGCAGACCTAAGTAGCTGATTTCTACTGTAAGTCATTAAGCAGGGAATAGACACGTGCCGAAGGCTATAACTTCCATATTCATTTTTATTATACACTTTCTATGTATTAAGTGGTGTTTGCTATAATGGTTTAATAAAAAAAAAGATGTTGGACACAACTTGGCACGGTGTGGTGACTAATTTCACTTTAGGCTTACATTAATAGTGTGGCCCCTTTGGCATTGCAAGCTCTGATCTGGTCTGTCAAACACAAAAATAACCATGTAGGTGCACAGTGGCAGTGCAAGAACTTCACACCGTGCCCTTGCCGAGGAGGAGCTGGTTAAAGGGGCATCGCACAGACTGGAGCCTCAACCCCGAGCTGTGGTGAGCACAGACGGTGCCCTCGGGGCCGGGCAGCCGCGGGGCGGTGGCTCGCGCCCAGAGCTCCCCTCATGGCCTTTCCCTCCAACTTTTCCTCACGGCTCCCCCTCACGGCCCCTCATGGCAGCGGCGCCATGTTTTCCCCACACGCGGCTTTGCCGGGAGGCAAGATGCCGGCTGTCCGTGTGCTCCAGTGCCGAGGATGGGTGTTCAGCCAGGTCCCCAAAGGCTTTTTCCTCATGTCCCGTTGGATGAAGTGAGAAGTAGGCTGACAGACCAGCAGCACCAGGTGCCACGTCCTGCCAGACAGGAACCGATCAACACATCCAGTGTTTTCCACAACCAGCCCACTGGGTGGAAGGTGGGTTTTTGCAACACTGTTTACATCTGGGTTTGCTGCATTACACATCAAACCTGCTTTCCTCTGAGGTTGTAAACTGGAGTCTTTTCCCTCGGCTGGATCTTTGCTCAGACATGGATGATCCTCTGCTTTCTTGGCACCTGGCATGCTTTTCACACACCCCAAGTCCCTGACAGCACACTGGGGATGGTAAGGTGACACTTTATTTAAGGGATTACTTTAAGTTTGTACAGGCTAGACCTGATTAAGAGGTAAAAGTGATATCAGAAGTCTCTGTGCACTGTGAAGTATATTGTATTTGTCTTTTGCGTCCCAAACACCTAATGGATAAAACACGCCAATGTCCATGAAGGTGCCAGAGAGACTGTGGAGTGGGCCTCGTGTAAGGAAGCAGTAAATCCTCTGGGTTTAAGGGGGAGGTTTCCTTAAAAATATAAAGATATTGCTGGTGCATTGCCCTGCCCCTTTTTTTCCATTTCAAAGATTATTATTTGCAGCATATACCAAGACCCTGCCTCCTGTCTTTGCTGGACAATATTTCTGTATGGGGTCTGGGCACCACACAGGGACCGCAGCACAGCGTTTTCCTTTGGCAAAGACTCTTCTAGAGCACTGAAGATAAAACACTGAGGAAAAAAGTTCCCACCCTCGTAGCACTAGATCTATCTCTGCTTCAGGTTTAACAAAGACTCCTTGATTAATCTCTGATGGGAAGTTGGCAGGAGGTTGTTTAATAATTAGGAAAATTATGGAGAGGGAAGAGTGGGCAAAATGTTGTTGTCTTTCTTCTGTAGGATAAAAGTGACTGGATATTGCAATTTTGCTAGACTGGTTAGCAGGAGAGGGGGATGCTGTGTTTCAGACCTGGCTTTAGGGTATGTTGCTGCTGATTTAGCAAAGCATGGAAACCTGTGTCCCACAGACACAGCAGGGAAGCAAAAGGAAGTTATCTACCCAGAACTTGGGATTTTGGGAACAGCTTTATTTCCAGGATGTCCTCAGGTTCAATGATTTGTGATGCTTCCCAGTGTGATAGTGAGTGCTCAGGACTACAGATTTTATTTTGGTTTTTTGTCTTTTAATATGGACCTCATCTAAAAAATATGCATTGGAGGTAAAAGTGTATCCCTGGGACGAAGTTGATTCCCTATTTGTGACAGACAAGTCCATTCTCTCCTGTATGAATTGCAGGAATCCCCCCTGTCCCCAGCCTGGCTGCTGCCCTGGACGTTACTGGCTGATTTGGCAGGACAGGAGATGGTTGTAGGTGAGAGGAACAAATATATGAAGCTGCCTGTTATCTTTTTCTTCAGCCTTGCAAATCTAGTACGTCCAAACATGGAAAATGTGTTTTCTTCATTTTTCCCCCTCATTTTCTTGACAAGAATCAGTGATGGAGAAGTATCTGAACAAAGCCCCAGGGTTTGAGTTTTTAAGTAATTTTGCACTCCACAGAATCTCCTATTGCCACAGTGGATTTAGATCCTTCCTCCAAGGTGATCTGAAGTCATTTTAGAGCATGTTCATTCTCTTCAGTAAGAAGCACTGTGTGCCATGGAACTGGTGCCCAGTGTACCAGCAACAGTGGGCACCGCACAACAGCGGGAACAGCTGCTAGTGGTGGTTTATACAGAACCAAGGAGCTCGAGCCTGGGGACAAGGCTGAGCACAAGGATTTTCCTGTAGCTGCTTCAGGAAGTCACAAAGGGATGCGGGAAGGATTTCACAGCTTTCCCTGGGAGCTGGCCAGCTCCGTGAACCCACGAGCAGGACAGAGCTGACCACGCAGCCTAAAGCTGTGCAGTTAAAGCAGCTCTTTAATGTCCATGTGATTTTGCATGTGGCTATTAGAAAACTGATGACAGATCCACTTAATTAAAGCTAAAGCTTTGGCTTTTGGGGATTTTAGGCCACTAAATATATAATCCAGTGTGGTTTAAGGGATTAAAGCATCAAAGTTGTAGAAATTAATCAAATGTAGAGCAGTTTTATTTTTTCTCTGTTAAGATATACCTGTTTACACATCCTGCTATAAGCAGTACCGTATTTGCATATAAACTGTCTGAAAGAAGTGAAGTTTATTTTTTAAAAAATTACTTGAATCACAAGTGTTGTAAGACCAGGCTGTGTTCAACAGACTCTTTATGGTGAACTTGTAAATGACTGACAAAGTAATAAATTACTGAGCCCTGCACTAGCATCTCCTTGCAAATCTGAGGCCACTAGAAGCATGCTGTCCACCTGGGCACTTTGTCTGTAAAATAGCAATGAACCAAACACAGATGCATGTATTTCCACAGGACCTTTGTGTTTATTTAGGACAATTAATGGCATCATCTACCATGGAGTTATAAGGCGGGGGGGGAATAAGGTCAAAAAAGCAATATGAAAAAGTGGTTTTGTGTGGACAAACAGCAGGTGTGGTTGAGAAAGGGCTGTCTGCTAGCCTGGAGCTGCCAGCACATGGCAGACAGGTAGGAAAATTGTGGAGGGAGGGCAGGATTCAGTCTTCATCTGCTCAGGGCTGAGGAAAGAAAGGGTCTTTCCAGATTACATCTCTCCACAGCACCAGCTGATTGCATGTTAAGGTACCTGTATATGTGTGTTCATATAAATACATACAGGATGCTCTGAACCTACAGCCCTAGGGGATGTTATTTTCCTGTCCTGTTGATATTTGCAATATTTCAAACATAATTTTCTTGCACCGGGACTGAATGAACAAATGAAGCCTGCTGAAAGCTTTCCAATGAAACAAGCAAGTTCCAGGCATGTGGTGCAGAAGTGGCTTGTGGCAATTTTCTCCCTGGCCCCCATTTCTCAGCTTGATTTTTCCAGTTGTAGAGCTCAGATGAACTTTTGAAATGGGTTCTGTTTTTCCCACTGCCTAAAAACCCAATTATGTCCCCACAATGTGTTCCAAATGTTTTGTAGAATAGACAGGAATTACAACTATTCGGATGAAGTATCTTCTTAGTAGTCATATGAGCTATCCTGTGTAGGAGACTACCTAAACGTCACATGAGTGAGCATGTATTTTAGGAATTGTTAATATAACAGATTTCATAATTATTTGTGTACAAAATTGAACTTGTAAAAGAATTTCTTTTTCTAGGGCTACAAGCCAAGCCTTGACAAACAAAAAAATTTTGGGTCCCTGCTGGATGAAGATTTCATTATAAAATAGGGGATGAAAAGAGTAATCCCACTCAGTTTCCACGTAAATTCAGGTGCAGAGGTCTCCCAGCACTAATCTTCCATGCAAACAGCCCTGCTGAGTGCATGAGTTAAAGGCAGCTTTGAAGAATCACTGCTTGGATACGCTGAAGCTGTGTTAGGGCTGGACAAGGCCAGGTGTGCTCCTGTGCATGGCTGTTGTTGGGCTTGGTTTGGGGTGGTTTGTGTCTTTTGTACACTTAACTACATGTACATACAGGCATTGACTCAGGGAGTCCAGGACTGATTACTTTCTTTTTACTGTTTAGCTAAAGACAAACCACAGCTGGCCTTGCTATTTGACAAACAAGGATCATGACTTGTCAGAGGAGGCAAAAAAGGATGTTTGAAGAGGGCCGCTCTGTACCCCTGGTTGGGCAGCGAGACATGAGGTTTGCAGAAGTCACCAGCTGTAAAATCTCACATAAATGTTGCATGTATTAGCAATCTCCAAACCTCCAGTGTGTTTGAGGTAACACTAAGGATGTGCCCTTTCAAATTGTTACTCTTGGATATGGTAGAGATTCATGCATGCAAAACTGCCTGTTGTTGCACAGACCAGTTCATCTGTCTTGAGTCTCACATGCCACAGTGAGATTGAAATTTAAAAAGGAAACATAAGGTTTTCATAACCTTATGCATTATGAAACATTAAAATTCTGATATTTAACGGCAAAGATCTGCTGGAAAAATAAACGTTAACCTAGCCCAAGTTTTACCTATGTTTAACATGTAAATATTAAGTTTCTGGGTCTCTTCAAAGCCTACATCTTATGCCCAAGCACAAGTTACTCATTAACTGATTAAGCCCAACCGAGTTTTCATTTGAAAATCTGGTCTTTCCAAAATGGAGGAGAGAACATTGCTCGCATTGATGGTCTTTTCCTCACTCGTAGTATTAGCAGAAAGTATTGCTCAAAAGGTATTTGCTGTATTTTATTTCTTTTTGACAATATCTTGTTTGCTTAATTGGTGATCCATGGTTTTGTGGTAGCTGGCCAGGTAACGCAGGTATCTCCCCTGGTAACTGCACCTGTGGAGCGTTAGTTGTATGGTGGTGTGATTTTAGAGCTTTGGGTCCTTTTAAGGCCTTTTTGATTGTTAGAGAAACAGAGTAAGCCTTATGTTGGAAGGCTCATATTTCCATTGTGCCTATGCAGGAAAGTGTGAAATGCAGGCAGGTTTCTGGGAGGCAGGGACAGGTCGTGTGGCTGCTGCAGGGGTGCCAGGTTTGAGTATGGCAGGGCAGCAAACATGAGCAGAGGTGCTCAGAAAGCCTTTGGAAGGGACACTTCTGGGAGAGATAGCCCCAGCCCAGGCAGGGAGGATGAGCAGGGAGAGGCACCCATACTGCCAGGATCAGAAACTGTTCTTTCAATGAATATTTTTGGGTTTTATCCCATTGTCCTGGATTGTCGGTAGGCAACAGGAGATGGAGTGTACTCCGGCAGCATATAACAAAAAATGAAACAGCCATCCATTATACACATGGTGTTGGCTATGTCACCTCCTGCCTAGACGCCCAAGTACTGACTGACTGTGATTAGCCTGATTAAACTTCTGAATTTCAGCCAGTACTTTAAGAAGATGCTTGTGGATGCTATTAGTGAGCAAAGTACAGGAGGTGCATTATCAAAATAACCAAAGGTCAGCTAGTCATTCGAAAGATTTGTGAAGCTAGAAAAGTGAAAATAGAAGTGTGAACTGTTCTGATGCTGAGCTTTTTTATTTTCATAAACTATTGGGCTATTATGAAGCTGGTGATGTCCAGATCAACCCTTCTTAATGTCATTGCTGAAACACAGGTAGGGTCTTTAAAGCAGACATCCTAAACGCAAAAGGAGGGTGTTTACAGGGGCAGTTCCCACTCCAGCCTCCCTGTGGAATTTTTCCAGGCAGCTCCAGGACAGTCCCCTTCTTGGAGCGTCATGAAGCACCAGACCAGGAGAAACACAAGCGCTCAAAGGGCATCCCTGCTTGTGCAACCAGCAGGAGGTTGGAGGCCCACACAGGGTTTCAAACCTCCTCACATCGTATGTGACACAGGACACCAAGCTGAAAAACATGCAGCAAAGTCAACAGCTGGAAGAGCAAATAATTAGTTGCATAAAATGCTATCAGGTCTCTTGCCATGGGTCATATGCTTAGAGGCATCTGAATTTTGAGATTGATCGTAGGCAATGTATCGTGGTGACACAGCAGCTACTTCAGAGTAGCCCAAGGAGGTAAGACCACAGAAAAAGGCTCGACAGAAGCCTTCTGTGGAACAACATGCAGGCGTGGCCACAGATTTTGCGTGGCTGCAGCTGCAGAGATGTGAATGAGCAGATGGCCAGTCTGGACATGAACAGTTCACCCTCCCCAGTTCCAGCTGGACCTTGTAACGGTTCATTCTTTCATCAGACTTTTCCAGTAACATCACCCAGGTAAGGGCTGCTTAGGAGCAAAAGCTGTGTTCCTGTTTCAGCCTGGTTTTCCTTTTTTCCAGCACGCTATTGAAATCTACAGCCTCCACGTGGACTGTAAGGTCACATCACGATTCGCTCACACCCTCATCACCAGCAAAATTGTCAACCGAGCTAATGAGTCCAGAGAGGCCACCTTTGAAGTGGAGCTACCCAAGACAGCCTTCATCACCAACTTCTCCATGTAGGACCAGTCCTTACCTGTGGTGTGAAGGAGGCAGCTCTGGGGACTGGGGGTGCTTTTATCTTTTTTTCTCAGGGGGTGCTGAGAAAAGAGCACAATGAGCTGAGCTCTGGGGCATCCTGCACAAAACGCTCTGTGAGGCAAAGCAGTAGGCAGCTGAATAGAAGTCCTTTCCAACCCTATCTATTCTATGATTCTATAAGGTAGAGAGGGCAAGGCTGCCTGCTGCCACAGGGCAGGTGACAAACATGCTCAGTGATGGTGTTCCTCCTGCTCCAGCCTCCCCGAGACCCTACAAGGAGGAGGGCTGTCTTGTGGTGGTGGCTACTGACATCCTCCTGGATGCTGTGGGATGTGGGAGCCAAACAGTACTCCTTGCTCATGCCCTGAGGGCACTCCTCGCTCATGCCCTGAGGGCACTCCTCTTGTTGCTTTCCTAATATTAATTGTTTTTTATGGCAACCAAACAGGTCCATCGATGGTAAAGTATACCCAGGAATAATAAAGGAAAAAGCTTCTGCTCAAAAGGAGTATGACACCGCAGTCTCACATGGGCAGAGCGCCGGCCTTGTCAAGTATGTTGCTGCCCTGAGTAACCCTGCTCCAATGCTCTTACTTGGCTTCTCCTTCAGCTGGGGGAGCCAGGATTTAATGTGATAGGGATAAATGTGAAAAGCAGCCTTAGGTTCTTGTTGGGAGGGACTCTGTGTGTGTGTGTGTGTATATATATATTTATGTTCACACATGTATATGATTTATATCTGATACTGCAATGGGCTTCAGTGGGAGGTGTCACTATTTAGTGTTCCTCTGGGACTTGCCATCAAGCAGGAGCACCTTGCTGGTCTGGGGTGATGCTCAGCCATTGAGACTGCTTCCCTGCAAGCACAGGGGACCATGGTACTTGAGCAGACATGAGACTTTCGGGATATATTTAATCTGTGCTTCCCATGTATTCATTCCCAGTTCTACTTGATCCCAGTCTGCTTTATTCCTGCTTCATTTCTCAGCTTGCATATGCAGCAGCCATGGCGTGTTATTGTAATATATGTGATGTATACAGTACTGCAGGCAATGTGAAAAGTCTTTATATGATGAATAGGATTTACTGCTACTCTTTTGTTTTTATTATTCCATGTGGCCCCTTGGCCATTATTTAGCGCAATTCATAAACTTTGGCCACCACAAGCAAACCTTCCCTTCAGGAGATAAATCTCTGTTCACCCCTCTGCAGAATCACAGGCAGAAAGCTGGAGCAGTTTCATGTGTCCGTCAGCATCGCAGCTGCCAGCAAAGTCACTTTTGAGCTGACATATGAGGAGCTGTTGAAGCGGCAGCTGGGGAAGTTCGAGCTGCTCATCAAGGTCCGACCGAAACAGCTTGTTAAGCACTTCCAGGTGAGCTGTCCTCCCGTGAGGGCTGGGCAGGGGGCAGTGTGGTGGCTTTGGGCACAGCCGTGTTCCCTCTCAGATGCTGATGCCGACTTCTCCACTGGCAGATTGATGTGCACATCTTCGAGCCACAGGGCATACGCTTCTTGGAGACAGACAGCACGTTCATGACAAATGAGTTAACTAAGGCGCTCACTAAAGTGCAGAACGAAACCAAGGTAAAGCAACCACTGGCCAGATGTTACTGCCGATGGCAGCTTTAAGATATATTGCTTTAAATCTTTTTTTCCGATTGCTTGCAGGCTCATATTTTATTTAAGCCAACTGTAGATCAACAGAAGATAAATCCTGAATTCGATGAAACCCTCCTCAATGGTGATTTTGTTGTGCGTTACGATGTTAAGAGAGATGCCACTGCAGGTGATATACAGGTGAAAAATCAATAGAAATAAAAACATTTTAAGATCACAGATATGTCTGAAGGTGAAGTGCAATCAGAAAAACAGCAACAGTTACTTTGAAACACCAGGAGTGACAGGAAAAGCTATTTCCATTAATCCAGGGTCAGCAGAAACTGATAGCCATGCTCAGTAAATCCCCAAAGACACCAGGCACAATGCAGGAATGGATCATCCATGAAAAAGAAAAAAAATCAGGCTTTTAAATTTTGATTCCATACCAAATCTACACTTTATAGATGTTTCCCCACATTCTCTTTTTATTATTTTGGCTGATCTAAGGTGTATTTGTAGCTTCTTGTAAATGAATTTTAGAGGGATGTGCTTTATGTAACTATTGAAATGACTGCTTGATTTATTTTCTGTGACAACTGAGGCATAACTAAAGAGGCCAGGAACTTAAAAATATTTATGGACCAATGTATATCCTGGGTAATAAAGTGCACTATTTTGCATGCCATTTCACTAATGAAGTATACATGGATGTGCTAAAAGATGCCAGTCAGTCAATAAGCAGAGATGTGCTCATAGGTGATAATCAAGAGGTAACATAATACACAGTGATAATACAGATATACATATGGCAGAGGTGTATAATACATATATGCACTGTTCTCTTGTAATCTGCTTTCTACAGATAGTCTTGCTTCCAGCTAGGAAATATATTTTAATAGTTCTTTGATTTGAGCTTATCTAGAATAACAGAATGCTGCACATGCATCCCCCTTCTGGCTATGCCAGAATCTGAAGATGCAATATTTAGTTAGTTAGATGAAATTTTATACGTGATTTCCCATTCTGTATTTCAGATTGTCAATGGGTATTTTGTGCATTACTTTGCACCCCAAGAAATGCCAGTGTTTCCCAAAAATGTCATCTTTGTTATAGATCGAAGTGGCTCCATGGCAGGCAGAAAAATTGAACAGGTAATGTACCTCAAAGTACTGATCTCTACTTGTGTCAGTCACACACAGCAGCCTTTGGAGGAAGTGGCTGTGAATTTCACTTCTGAAATACAAACTGGTTTTGTAGACAGCAACATTTTCAGACATAGAGAAACACTTGAAAATGTGTGTGCACAGATTTGGGCTATTAAAGAGCAACACTTTTCTGATATGGCTGTTTTCACAAGTATCAAACATTAAGGCAGAGAGCAATTTTTCTGTATCTTTGCAGAATAATAATTTCTAATTTTTTTAAGTGAATTTTAAAGAATCCATTTGTCTAGTTTACCTTTCTTGATGACTGTGCATGTAGCTTTACTAGGGAGCAGATAAGTCCACTACAGCCCTCATAGGTGTTTCTTTGTGTCTGCAAGTTAAGTGAATCAACCACTTCTGGTAGTCTCAACCTGAAAAATGCCATTAGGACTATGTAAGAGCATTGGGCTGCATCTCAAATAGTGTTGTTGAGAAACCCTCTTATTACGCAGCAATTCCAATCCTGGTTCTGACAGAGAAGCAGTAATATTCAAAGTGATTGTTTTCTCCTTGGAACAGACTAGGGATGCCCTGCTGAAGATTTTGCAAGACCTCCGCCCAGAAGATCATTTCAGCTTTATCACCTTTAACAGTAAAGTGGTGGAGTGGAAGAGCTCTTTGCTGCCAGCCACTGCAGAGAACGTGGCAAGTGCTGCAGGATTTGTGCAAACTCTTTCTGCTAGTGGAGGTACAAGGCACTACATAGATGCTTGTAACCACAGTCATGCACCCAACATAATATATTGCTTAGAAAACAAATATTTTTATTAATTGTATACCGGCACAGAGCTACCATCAGTGTTCACAAAGCAAGTAAGTATTTTAATGCTTATGAGTGGGAGAGAAGGACTGGACACGGGAGTGGACAGATTGGTGATGACATTGTGATATGGATAAAGAGAGTTGCATCCGATCAATGAGCCATACAAGCCACAAAGTTTTGTTTCAGATTTTTAGAACAGAGGTGGCTGGAAGATTTCCCAATAGTACCTCTTTTTCCTACAGGAAAATGGCAGTTCAGTCAATATTTGACAACAATTTGCTGTTTAGTTTATTTTTTTTTTTTTAATATCAAGGGTCCCCTTGTAAAATAAAATACATCCAAAGTCATACACCTGTGTAAGCCACACTACAGAAGCAAACCAGTCAAAATAGGCATGAAGCATTTCAACTGCTGCATCACTCGGTGTGCTCTGTTTTATTTAGTTTTAAGCACATCTAAAGGCTCTATCTCCTGTTAATGTTATGCTATTGGTATTTATGTAGGGGTTTTTTTATCCCAGGTGTGAACAGCAAGAAAGCCATCTGTGCCCAGCTCTTTGACTTCTCAAATAGGGCTAAGAGATGGTTCTGAAAAGTGGGTTGACAGATGACAGTGTATTTATTTCAGCACTTTCTAATGGCTCTAGACATGTTTGTATTTCCCATGACATATGTGTGGAAAATGATCCCAAAAGAATACTCAACCATTGTCACTGCAATATAATACACTGTAATTAAGCCTAGTAGGCTGAAGCCCTAAATACTCATCTCTCTGAAGGATTACTTCCTGCAGAAAACTTTAGATAACTCTGCAGGGCCTCTGTGGATAAAATGCACTGATTTCTTCAGATGATGATCTTTCCAGGTGCGTGATGCTTGATTTCTCATTATAGGCACAGATATCAATCATGCCCTACTGACTGCTGTGACTGGGCTGGAGAAAGCTGAGGGGCTGCCGGAACGGAGTGTCTCCATGATAATTCTGCTGACAGATGGCCAGCCCACTTCTGGTGAGTAAATACTAGCTCAGTTGTTTCTCTCCTGGATTTGTTATATCTTTTACACTTGCATCCCAGCTTGGTAGATGCAGCCTATGCTTCAAAAGAGCTTTGTTATAAGCAGGCTGGGTCATTTCTGGATCTGTGCTGGAGAGAGGATGATTATGACAGAGCTATGGCAAGGGCTGTAAGAAGTGCCCACCCATGACTACATGTCATTTAGCTGGGAACTGGTTTGGTAAATACCATTGGCTTCCCAGTTTATAAACTTGAAGGAACTGTTGGAGATACTCCAGGCAGAGCTGAAACGTGAAAGTAAAATACTTACAGCCAGAGCAAATACATGGACATTTTGCATGTATTATGTATGGTCCCATTTGAGAGGTATTGCTTATGCTTCTTCACCCTCCTTGACCCAAACTTGAGATATTTTCAAGGGGTCTCTTGTTTTGTATTCTTTTCCATGTCTAGCTCTTAACTACTAATTAGCTTTGATAGCACAAACCAGAGGGTTGAGATTAAAACGTTGCATTAAATAAACAGTAGCTCCCATTGCAATAACACAAACATCGCTTGTTCTGAACAGAAGCTGGTCTAAGTTTTGTGTGGCAACCAGTATCTCTTCGAGTCCAGCAATATTAATTCAGTTGTAAGCCTTCTAATAAGATCAGTCTGCCCTTCATATCCTGTGATCCTTACTGGTTTGGAGTCAGTTTATTTGTTTGGGTTTTTTTGTTAGATATAATTAATCTCATGGTGCTGCCTACTCAGCGCAGCCACAGTGAGTCTCAAGTATCCCCAGGCACATCACACATGAGAGCACAGCAGAGCCTGCTGCTGCCGAGGGAGGGAGGCCAGCATTCCACCTGCGTGAGGTGTGAGCAGGTAGAAGATCTGCTTAGATTGGTGGCAGAACTTAAGGAGGAGGTCGAGACGCTGAGGACCATCAGGGACTGTGAAAGGGAGATCGACTGGTGGAGTAACTCCCTAGCATGTCAGCAGGAACGGTTCCAGGGAGATACCCCCCACAAGGGGATGGACCCCCTGTCCTCTCAGACAGAGGGGGATGACCTGAGACAGCCCCTGCCCTGTAGCTGTCGCGCAGAGGTAAGGGACCAAAAAGATGATGAGGGCTGGAAACGAGTTCCAGTTCGGAACCGTGGGCAACCTTCCTCCCTTCCTGCCCTGCTTCCCCAGGTGCCCCTCAGTAATAGGTTTGAGGCCCTGGATCTTGATGGAGAGGTAAGTGAGGATGTGGTGCATGGCCAGACTACAAGGTCACATAGGAAAAGGCGGTCGACTTCGCACCTCAAGACTGCCTCTGATAAGAAAGAAAGAAAAATCATTGTTGTAGGCGATTCCCTTCTGAGAGGAACAGAGGGCCCGATATGCAGAGTTGACCCTCATCATAGGGAAGTGTGTAGTCTGCCTGGAGCCCGGATCAGGGATATCACCAAGGCGCTCCCCAGCCTGGTGCACCCGACAGACTACTACCCGCTGCTGGTCTTCCAGACAGGTGGGGGGGAAGCTGCTTCCCGCAGTCTGAGGGGGATGAAGAAAGACTACAGGGCCTTGGGGCGGATGGTGAAAGAGTCTGGGGCTCAAGTGATCTTCTCCTCACTTCTTCCATCTTCCGGTGATGATGTGGGATTGAATGGGAAAATTCAGTCCGTAAACAATTGGCTACGAGACTGGTGCTTCAGGCAGGGCTTTGGGTTCTTTGATAACAGCTGGTTTTATAAGGCTCCAGTCCGGATGATGGCACGTGGGAAAGGTTTAACTCACAGAGGCAAAAGGATGCTGGGGCATGAATTAGCAGGGCTCATTTGGAGAGCTTTAAACTAGATTCGAAGGGGGATGGGGTTGTAACTGGGCTTGCCCCAGTGGGGCAGCACTCTAGGATTGATGAAGACTGGGAGGCCTCCTATAATCCTAGGGTGAAATTGGTGAGCTCAGCTCCCTCCTTGAAATGCCTATACACCAATGCGTGCAGCATGGGAAATAAGCAGGAGGAGTTGGAGACCTGTGTTAAGTCAGGAGATTATGATCTGGTGGCAATTACAGAGACGTGGTGGGACAGCTCACATGACTGGAATATACTCATGGAGGGCTATGTCCTTTTCAGGAAAGACAGGCCAGCCAGGCGGGGTGGTGGGGTTGCTCTTTATGTGCGAGAGCAGCTGCAATGTACTGAGCTCTGTCCAGGAACAGGGGACGAGCGAGTTGAGAGTCTGTGGGTGAGAATTAAGGGGCAGGCTGGCAGGGGTGATACTGTTGTGGGCGTCTGTTACAGGCCACCAGATCAGGGTGAGGAAGTTGACGAGGCCTTCTACAGGCAGCTGAGAGCGGCCTCACAGTCACAGGACGTGGTCGTCGTGGGGGATTTTAATTTCCCTGATGTTTGCTGGAAGGACTACTCAGCAACCCAGCCACAGTCCAGGAGGTTCCTCCAGTGTATGGATGATAACTTCCTCATCCAAATGATGGATCAGCCAACCAGGAGAGGAGCGCTGCTGGATCTCATCCTCACTAACAAGGAGGGTCTGGTCAAAGCAGTAAAGGTTGAGGGCTGCCTTGGTTGCAGCGACCACGAGATGGTGGAATTCAGGATCTTGTGTGGTAGGACCAGTACAATAGCAAGTAGAATTGCAACCCTGGACTTTAGCAGGGCAAACTTTGGCCTTTTCAAGCAATTGCTAGGGGAAGTCCCATGGGCAAGGCTGCTTGAAGGTAAAGGGGCCCAAGATAGTTGGTTGGCATTCAAGAATTGCTTATTCCAAGCTCAAGAGCAAAGCATCCCGACACGTAGGAAGTCAAGGAAGAGGGCCAGGAGACCTGCGTGGCTAAATAAGGAACTGCTGGGTATGCTCAAGTGGAAGAGCAGAGTTTATAGGTCATGGAAGGAGGGGCTGGCCACTCGGGAGGAATATAAGGCTGCTGCTAGAGGATGTAGGAAGGCAGCTAGGATGGCTAAGGCCTCCTTAGAATTAAATCTGGCCAGAGGGGTCAAGGACAACAGAAAGAGCTTTTTCAAATACATAGCTGATAAAACTAACACCAGAGGCAAGGTTGGCCCACTGGTGAATGGGATGGGTGCCCTGGTGACAGAAGATACTGAGATGGCAGAGTTATTGAATGCCTTCTTTGTCTCTGTCTACTCTGCCGGAGGCAGTCCTGAAGAGCCCTGTACTCCTGAGACCTCAGATGAAGTCAGGTCACTGGAGCGGTTTGCCTTAGTCCATGAGGAATGGGTTAGGGACCAGTTGAGCAATCTGGAGATCCATAAATCCATGGGTCCAGATGGGATGCACCCGCGGGTGCTGAGGGAACTGGCGGAAGTCATTGCTAGACCACTCTCCATCATCTTTACCAAGTCTTGGGAAACGGGAGAGGTGCCTGAGGACTGGAGGAAAGCAAATGTCATTCCAGTCTTCAAAAAGGGCAAGAAGGAGGACCCGGGTAACTATAGACCGGTCAGCCTCACCTCCATCCCTGGGAAAGTGATGGAACACCTTATCCTTGATGCCATCTTAAGGCATGTCAAGGATAAGAGGGTTATGAGGGGCAGTCAACATGGCTTTACCAAGGGGAAGTCATGCTTGACCAACCTCATAGCCTTTTATGAGGAAATAACGTTGTGGATGGATGATGGCAGAGCGGTGGATGTGGTCTACCTTGACTTCAGCAAAGCATTTGACACAGTCTCCCACAGCATCCTCATAGCTAAATTGAGGAAGTGTGGCCTGGATGATCAGGTAGTGAGGTGGACTGTGAACTGGCTGAAGGACAGAAGCCAGAGAGTTGTAGTCTATGGGGCGGAGTCCAGTTGGAGGCCTGTATCTAGTGGAGTGCCTCAAGGGTCAGTACTGGGACCAGTATTATTTAATATATTCATCAATGATTTAGATGAGGGAATTGAGTGTACTGTCAGCAAGTTTGCTGATGACACTAAGCTGGGAGGAGTGGCTGACACGCCAGAAGGCTGTGCTGCCATCCAGCGAGACCTGGACAGGCTGGAGAGTTGGGCAGGGAGAAACTTGATGAAATATAACAAGGGAAAGTGTAGAGTCCTGCATCTGGGCAGGAACAACCCCAGGTTCCAGTATAGGTTGGGGAACGACCTGTTAGAGAGTAGTGTAGGAGAGAGGGACCTGGGGGTCCTAGTGGATGGCAGGATGACCATGAGCCAACACTGTGCCCTTGTGGCCAAGAAGGCCAATGGCATCCTGGGGTGTATTAGAAGGGGGGTGGTCAGTAGGTCGAGAGAGGTCCTCCTTCCCCTCTACTCTGCCCTGGTGAGACCGCATCTGGAATATTGTGTCCAGTTCTGGGCCCCTCAGTTCAAGAAGGACAGGGACCTGCTGGAGAGAGTCCAGCGCAGGGCAACGAAGATGATTAAGGGAGTGGAGCATCTCCCTTATGAGGAAAGGCTGAGGGAGCTGGGTCTCTATAGTTTGGAGAAGAGGAGACTGCGGGGGGACCTTATTAGTGTATATAAATATATAAAGGGGGAGTGTCATGAGGATGGAGCCAGGCTCTTCTCAATGGCAAACAATGATAAGACAAGGGGTAATGGGTATAAACTGGAACACAAGAGGTTCCACTTAAACTTGAGAAGAAACTTCTTCTCAGTGAGGGTGACAGAACATTGGAACAGGCTGCCCAGGGAGGTTGTGGAGTCTCCTTCTCTGGAGACATTCAAAACCCGCCTGGACACATTCCTGTGTAACCTTATCTAGGTGTTCCTGCTCTGGCAGGGGGATTGGACTAGATGATCTTTTGAGGTCCCTTCCAATCTCTAACATACTGTGATACTGTGATACATCCACAAGCTGGCTAGAAATCAGGCCAGTGTGGAGTGCCAGGTGAACACATGCAGTGTTATTGCATACATTGCCTTCCTTGGCAAAGCAGGCTGAAAGAAAAAAATCTGAGCTGCTCCCATAATACTGCTACAGGCAGTTCCTGCCTGGAAGTGCTGATAGAGAAGCTCTCCATACAGGGCTCTCAGTGGCTCTTCAAATGGGATGAGATGATGGCATGAAAATCTTTTCCCTTTGTCAGCAAAACGGCTGAGAGAGGAGCATGGCTGAGTTAATTGGCAGTTCGTGTGAATTACACCATTAACCAGTCCATTCTTCTCTGAATTGATATGCATAATTTTTATGGATGGTACTTGTCTTCCCAATGCTTGATCAAGTGTTTCCATCCCTTGCTCTGTTAATTTGTAGAGTGTGTCCCTTTTGTCCTAAAAACCTCCTCTGGCCCCCATAATCTTGTAAAATATATTGCACTTACTCATGACAACATGAGTAGGAGTTAGTAAAAGTCATTAAGGGGGGAGAATGAGGTTCTGGCACTCCATATGCAGAATGATGCTTTCATCTTCGGCTCAATTACTGGAATTCTATCCCATATATTTTCATTTTATTCTAAATAATTTCTAAAAGGCTTTAGGCAGAGTTTTCCATTAAACCTGCTGCTGTCTTTTTCTACTTTGTAAAAATCCAACCAAACAAGTGTATATTTTTGTTTCAATTCCAGGTGAAAGTAATGTGGAAGTTATTCAAGAAAACATTCAGAAAGCAATCAATGGGAAATATGCTCTCTTCTGCCTTGGCTTCGGGTTTGATGTCAGTTATAAGTTCCTAGAGAAAATGGCCCTAAGCAATGGGGGAATAGCACGTCGTATATATGAAAATGCTGACGCAGCCTTGCAGCTCCAGGTCAGGACTAAGGAATATGCCAGAAAAAACATTTATCGGCTATGGTTTATGTCTAGTCTTAGAATATTTCCTGAGATAAAGAGTTGGGTTTTAGTTTATCTGATGATTTTGGGGAGGGAGGGAAGCAGTTTAGGAGCATCTGAGGGTTTGTACCCTAACCATGATTCAAGTCCTCCTCAAATCACTGTTTGGACAAACCCGGAAACTCACACATTTCTGTACCTCTGCAAAAAAGACCGATTGTCCAGGGGAAGTGATGATAAGAAAACATCTCATCTTGGATCCTATTCTAAACCCCTTGAAGCACCACCATTGGAAGCTGTTTGTTATGGTTTCCCTAAAACTCAGCAGGTAGTCTCAGGCACATACAGGCAAACTGGTTCTGCAATACCACCAGCCTGAATCTTTCCTGTGCGTTTGGAGAGGTGTTATAGCTTCGGAGATGTTCTCTTTTTCAGGAAGCCAATTCCACCTGTTTTGCCTGGATGTGCAGAGACTGGATTTGCTTCATGCCAGCCCCAGTCCAGAAGGAGAAAGATTCATCCTCGGGATCAGTCAAGTTTAAAAAAAAATCAGATTTCAAAAGGGCTAAAGCAAAACAGCTGACTGAATGGGATGGGGATCCTGCTTAGATATTTGAATTACTATGAAAAGTGTTCATATGACATCTCCAGCCTCATTGGAGAAGGTGTGCTGAACCTTGGGAAGAAATACGGATGTTTTTTTTCCTAGCAGCAGTCTTACAGTGCTGAAGAAAAAGCTTTGGTCCCTTCTTTTGAAGGGGATTTTAGACATTCAGTGTATTGTTTTGTATAATTTTGCAGTCATGTGTGCACTCTCTCTCTGCTTCTCTTTAGGGGTTTTATCAAGAGGTGGCTACCCCAGTATTAAAGAAAATTGAAATGCAGTATCCAGAAAATGCCATTGAGGGATTAACAAAGAATGATTTCAAGCTGTTTTTTGAAGGATCTGAAATTGTTGTATCTGGAAAAATTAGCAATGAGCTTGTTCTTTTGCCAGTAGAAATTAAAGCTCAGTCAGTAAGTGCTTAGTTTACTAACTGTGAAAAATGTATAACCTGTCTGTCTTTTATAGTCCAGTAGAAGACTTTAGGAAGTCTTTTGTGTGCAGCACATGTTCTCTGCATTTGGGCATTGTGCTGCTTTCCCATCTGGGGAAAATACTTGAGAATTCAAGCAATTTTCTTCTCCTGAATTTACTGCAAAATAAAAGCCTTGAAGTATACCCACAAATAAGCAAACAGTAATTTTAATCTTTTCAAAACTATAATATTTTGGCCTTTCAAGCATTTTTAAGAGCTGGTTTGTATTTTTAGAATGAAGAAGGAAATATGAATTATTCATCTCAAAAATAATGAAATAGAACAATTTCATTACCTCCTTTTTTCAACACTGTTTCAAGTTCATAAATATAGATCCAAAATACATGCTGCTTTGGTAGTTTGGAGTTGCATTTTGCAATGGGAAAGGACAAAATTGAAGGACAAAAAGGGCACTTTGGTCCTGAAAGATGTTATTTGAAGTCTAATAATATGATTTTAAAAGAAATCTGCAACTCTTCTTTTGACAGTCAGTTTTCTCCCACTTTAGCATTCCAGTGACTTGACTCTTAAAGAAGAAGCAAATGTCAAAGAGAAGGAGCAAGAATTTCAAAATCAAAGTTATATCTTTGGAAATTTCATAGAGAGACTGTGGGCTTACTTAACCATTCAGCAGCTGCTGGAAAAATCGTAAGTGTCTTCATGTTTCCTATTACAAATTTCTAACTTAAAATACAAATGAAAGAACCACAAAGAAATATTTCTGTAGATAGTATTAAAAACATAGTACACTGGAAGAATACTACATGACTGTATGAGGAACATGAGGTGCCTTTCAGTTTATGACAGCCCTGTATCATTAAATGTGTGTATATAGATGTATATACACATATGAAAATGTAATATAAAATATTCTTCTTGACATTATTCTGAAATACATGATGCGAATATGAAAAAGAATCTGAAGATGATCTGCTCATAGTCTCTATATGTTATTTCTTCATTATTAACACAGCCTTTAGTATTTCAGCACAAGAAGAGGACCAGAAAACCCTGGAGGCTCAAGCTTTAGAGCTGTCTCTGCGGTACAGCTTTGTTACACCCCTCACTTCCATGGTGGTCACCAAACCAGCTGACCAAGAGCAGACAGACCTGGCGAACAAACCCACCGAGGCCGGTAAGTGGGGCATCAAACAGTCCCCTTGAAATATGCTGCTGTTATTGAGGATTTGTTGTTGACCTTCAATATAGGTTCATTTTCTAGTGATATGACACAGTAATAAGCCACATTGGAGGCAGGATTTCAGGGATTAGCATCCTTTCAGATAAAACATACAGGATTTGTTTTAAAAAGTGAAGTGGTGAAATGGGCACTCCTGTTGAAATGGAAAATAGTTTGTTTAAATATTAACTAAAAGTGATTCAACAGCTGGTACTCAGCATTCCTGCCACTGCCACTTTTCTCTGTAGCATTAAAGTAGAAAAATGAATGCAGGGGAGGAAAGTATGTCACCACTTGCAAGTGCTCTGTCTGCCTTTAACACACAAAAAAGCTCATCTCCTGAAGCCCAGCACCTACTTGTCCCAGTTTTCTGGTTTGCATTGGCAAAGTAATTCACTGTTGACTGTATGACACTAATCTGTTCGTCTTCTTTGTGTTAGATAATGAGAAGCGCAACAGTGTTCCAGTAGGAGGTAAATGTTTTCTTCTTTTTCCAGTAGCATATTTCCATAATAGTCTCTAACGAAATTAAAAAAAGAAGCTCGTGGTATTTGCTTATACAGGGGATTATCTGAGATTTAAAATAATATGTGAAGCAAAACATAAGCAGTGACTGCCAAGGTCTGTATGGGGTTTGGGTTGGATAACATGATCAAAGGAGAAAATCTTCCATTCATAAAGTCTGGAAGGTCAAAATTGTCTTTACTTATGAGGATAAGTAGTTCTTCAAGTGAATGGTGCTGATGATGCTTCTGCTTCTTCCTATTGTGTGCGAAGCATCTGTTAGAAAATTAAGATCAAGATATTTTGATCTTAGGATGATTTAGGTTAATGTTTTTCTCTCTTTCTGGAAATTATAGATCTGTTTGACTATAAATTTTAGAATTCCAGCATAATTAATCTGATAATCTCAGCTATGATAATATATCATAATGGCAATGCTTTTATAGGTGAAAAGCCATGGTTTTGCTCTAGTTCTTTCACAGTGATCTACTAAGGGTGTTACAGTGCAGCCCTGTTCTCTGAGGGTAACCTGTTTCAAAGTGGCACTAGGGAGTTTTATAGCAGAAAACTCCCTGACCGGGAGCATGGCCCAGCGATCATCCTGCCCTGCTCAGTCACCAACACTCCCCCCTCTCCATCTCCATGTGCAAGGCAGGTGAGGGCCCAGACATACTGCAGGCAACCCTTTTTACTAGTCCTTTCCTTAAAAAGTTCGTAGTAGTTTGTGTCCATTTCCATCCTTTGGCTGGAAATATTTTGCAGGTATCAGTGCTAATGTTCTGTGGACCTCATTACTGCAGATGGTTTACTTTGGGAAAGGAAGGCAGCTGGAGAATTACAGATTTGATGTTTGAAACAGTCCCATAAGGTATGTAATACAATCATGGATAAAATACAGATACTCTCTTTTCTTTCTCCAGATGCTTACAAACTGAGGAGTGCATCACTTCCTGGTAAGCACTTCTCATTTGTTATATTCAGAATAATGTTATAAAGTTCATTTAATGTGTAGGTTGATAGCAACATTCCTTTAATAAATATGCTTTGATTGTGGATGCCCACTTGATATACAGCTGAGGTTTTATTATGTGTATTTCAGTCTGCAGATATTTTATAGTTAACTACAAACTTTTGAAAACAATCTTGGTCCCTTTTCAGGGAAACAATCTGGTTCTTTTTCAGAAATAAAAAAATCAGTATAACTCCTGAAAATAAATGTAAAAGAGCTGGAAAAGCATATACTAGTAAGCTGGATAGAACCGTGGGCAACATGGTCTAGTGTGAGGCATCCCTGCTCATGGCAGAGGCATTGGAACTAGATGATCTTAAGGTCCTTTCCAACCCAAACCATTCTGTGATGCTATGAAGGAAATGGGCATCAAAAAAAAGTAATATTTATCATCCCGGGGTTTGCAGTGTGAAGCCAGTGCACGATGGCAATGTCTGTCCTGCAAGGAGGAAGTCCTAGGGTGCTGCAGGCAGAGCTCAGCATCGCTGTGAGCTCCCGTAGTGCAGAGCCTGCGCTGGCAGCTGTCCTGCATAGGATCCACACATTTGCACATGTGGCTGTATCCAAAAAAGGCAGTGGGCAACCAATGGGAGATTCCCTGTGTTAAAGGCTGGGGAGTGAGATGCAAGACATGGCCCCAAACCAACCAAACATTGGAAAAACCTTTTATTTCAGGTCGATGGCGCTCTGAGCCCCCATCTGGCAGCAACAAGAAGCTGTTGTCAGTAGGTAGTTATTCACAGTTGTGTGCAGGAGGAGCTGGGGTGGGTGTGCTGGGTTCAATGTAGTAGCTGTTAAAAACATAGCTCTAAACCCTCCTGCAGCTCAGGCTGGGCGTGTCCCAGTGTTGATCCTATGAGTAGGCATTGGATGTTGTGCTTTTTTTCCCCATTGGTACATCTTGTTCTAAGCAAAGCTCTTCATAGAAGTCAGTGAAGAGCTCTGCTGTAAAGACTTATGTCATAGTATTCTTCCTGGTGAATTAGCCAACTTAAAGGAAAATGTTTCATTAAACTCTTCTTATTAAGAAGAATTAATAAACTTCTTAATAAGGAGAAATTGTTATTCATAACATAATAATTTTAAGTATTTCAGTTGCCAGGCAAAGAAAAAAAATGAGAGCACAACCTGTTGGTAAGTATGAGATGTACTAGTTCCTTTGTAATAATTAATATAACTGTAATGTGCAGGTTTTCATCTTTCTTTTTTTTTCTGACTGCATCAACTCTTGGAAAAACCCTTTTACCTTCATGCAAACCTTGACTAGTTCTTTCCCCGTAGGTGAAAAATATCCCATGAGAAAGCCTCTCTGGCACAAGGATATAACCACCAACAGAAATGCAATATAATGTATCTTCAAGCTTGGTTTTTTTAAGAGCTCATTGACTTTAATAAACTCTAAGTTTAAAAATCTGTTATTTTCATTCATATCAAGGTGCTGTGCATGGGTGTGCTCTTCAATAATCATTACTATGTTGATTTTAATCATTCTATTCTATAGAAGTTTAAACTAGTATTTTAGGTGTGATTGACTATGTAATTTTGCTGTGCCTATCCAAAGGGCACAGGTTAGAGTTTTCTTTGCATGCTAACATTGTTCTTCTGGCTTTTCAGTCAACGTACATTCACAGCTTCTCTTCCAATTACCCAAACAAAATGAAATAGTCTGTTTAAATACTGATGGAATAGCCCAGCCCTCTGTCCACCTGCTGTCAGATCCGGAGCAAGGTGAGTGAGCCCCATTACCCTTGGTATCAAGGACAAGGAGAATCACTTTGGTCTATGAGAGTAGGTGGTGTTTTTGGGAATCACCCCCTTTTGTGAAGGACGATATCACACCTGCTGCCTTGCAGTGATCGAAGAGGCTGTGGTTAATTTTGCTTTTCTGTTAGGCAATATCAACTTTTCACTGTGCAACAGCTGAGGGCACTTCTCACAGGTCTGGTTGATGGTCACCTTCTTCTGCTGGTGTCACAGCCATGGTCTTTAGGGTTTTCTGCTGCCCAGCCTTTGGGGGCTGCCTAGGATTTAGAGACCTTAAACCCTGTGGTCCCTACCTGCTAATGGAAAGATGCATGCTCTTTACAAACTGCAGTTTTTCTGTGGTCCAGTGCTCAGAAAGGCCATGGACTGTGGTGACCCCATGACAGTCTTGGGGCACATGGAGCTGAAGCCTGCAGTACTGTGCCTTCCAGAACTAGGTTTGAGACCTTGAACATGTTTCAGCAACAAAGCTAAAGCAGCTTTATTGAGATCACTCATACCTTAAAAGCACAGTCACTTGACAATTTTTTGTTAATGTCATTAAAGGACTCACTATGACTGGGAAACTTGGAGACAGAACAAATCACTTTGTGCAGTTTGAAATCAACTATGTGAATCCCCCTGCCCAAATCCACGTCTCTACAGATGCAATTGTCCTGCGCCACAATAATGAGAGCAGTCGGCTGCCATGGACAGAGTCGGCCACCTCTGCCATCCAGGGGTAAGAAACGTCACCCTGTCCTTTCCCAGACTTCACAGTGAGTCAGATCTTTCTTCATCCAGGCCTCCGCTTTCATGTTTGCTTCAAGTGCTTCCAAATGTCCTATCCCATGAGTAACTCATCATGAGTGGAAGTAGGGTACCTTCACAATCCTCCATTTCAAATACACAGAACAAAAAAGGTTTGATTTTAATTCTCTATGCCTGTGTAATAGAATCAGACAACTGCACTTTCAGCCTGCCTTTCTGCTTTGACGTCAGGGGCAGAACATTTATCTTCCAAAGCAAAGGACCTGCTGTGGCATATAGCAGCCCCGTGCCACTGCCATGCCAGCTGCCACCAGACACTTTGTGTTCCTCCAGCTGCAGAGCGAGTGCTGTGAAGTGATGGCTTTGACATTCACTGTCTCTTTTCATACATCAGTTGGCTCCACACAGGCTGAAGGGTTTTTGTCTCCTCAGTTTTAGCAAGAAGTCACATCTGGCCAGCTGACCTTTTTTACAGAAAGGCAGAAAGTGTTTGAATAGCTGTCTGTAACTGAATGCCCGCTGTTGGAGAGAGTACTTTAAACGTAGAATTTATTGTCGAACTAATTAGAGCAGGATCCTTCACCACCACAGGAAAGAGCAGAATGTAACTAGTCCCACCAGTTTTTTGCATTGCTGGAATAAACCTCTGGAGGGATCTGCTGTTAGTGTGGAGCACAGGACACACAGCACTCCCTCCCTTACAAGCCATTCTAGACAATAACAGAAGTCCTAAACCAACTACTTTCAATTATTTTTGTAATCCAAATGGAGCCAAGGACATGTTGGGTTTCTGCCCCTCTATAGTTTGTTGTCTGCCAAGCAGAATGATCCTCCTGCTTCAAACCAGCACCTTTGCAATTGCAGCACTTTGTACACCAGCATATGTAGGGGTGTTTGTATCTAACCTGGTCTGCAGGGGAGAAAACTGCAGTGAATGTGTGTGTTCTGCAGGCCCACCTGGGTCAAAAAAAATGAATGGCTTAGAAGAAAGGCAAGGTCTGAAAAAAAATGTGAAACAGCCAAGAAAAAAGTATTGGACTTGTTGATAAAATAAATTGAATTATTTTATCTGGTCTCATTAAAATGATGAAAAATATTTTTATTTCCATACAAGTATTTCTTGTCATTATGGATAATAAGATGTTTTCAGCAGCAGCAAGTTTTTCTCTGGTATATTTGTATGTAACCTGATATGAAAAAGATCTGTTGTGCAGCATAGAGAGAAAAGATTATGCCACTTAATATTTTCCAGCTTAAAAATAATCACCAACTGATAATGAAAAATGCAATTGCAAGGAGACACAATACATAAATTATTTTAATTAATGAATGTCTATCTAAATACAGATTGTTCTTCATTTTGTTCTTGGAAATAATGTCATTATTTACTTCCCAGGCTAAGCATCTCAGTTGAAAAGGAAAGGAGCGTTACAGCATCATTGTCTGATACGGTCACGGTAAAAATTTCCCTTATAAAGTTTCCAGAGGATTTCCTTGGGCTGCATTTCTTGAACACTGACCGTTTTTCTGACAAAGTCAGTGGAGCCCTGGGTATGTATCATTACAGATGTGTGCTACAAAGAGAGATCTTGTAACTAAGCTCCTGTAATGAAAATATTGGGGTGGGGTGTTTCAGACACATCATAAGCTCTTATTCAGACTTTACTTCCCTGAGTCCTGACCAGCTCTTATGAAAAGCAGTGGGCAGGCAAGACAGCAGGAATGCTGTAATTCCAGGGATTCCAGAGAAGCTTTATATTTAATTTATTCTTTTCAGGCATCTAACATCACCTCTCACTGCACGGTGGACCCTACTCTGCAAGAGGGGAGGTTTTATGCTGGAAACATAACATAATACTTTTCTACTGACTATGATTGGTTTAGAACATGTTACAATAAGACTAAAATAATAGTTGGGCTTAACCTCAACAGTGCTGTGGAATGACATAATTTATGCAGCACATTCATTTGATGTCAAATAGTGGACTATAAATAATGAACATAAAATTGTAAACAGGGTTAGAAAATGAAAGCCAGCTGGTGCTGAGCATCTCAGCTTCAAAAATCCTGGTGGGACTAAAGTTGAAGTTGTTTCAAAAACTTTACAGACAGAGAGGCTGCATATTCTAAACCCACAAAACCCTGTGAAAACCCATCAGAGTGAGGCTGAATCTGTGGAGGAGTGTTAGGGATAACAGATCACAGCTGAAACACAGGAATGTTCTTAGCTTGCTGAGGGAGCTTCCAAGTGTTAGAAATGTTTTGTTGGTTTGTTTTCTGGGGCAGCAAGCTGCTTTCTTGGTGTTACAGCTGTCATTTGGGTTAAATGAACAGCAATATTCAGAGTTTTTCCTATTTTAAAATAATTTGTGTCTGTTTCTTAGGTCAATTTTATTCGAAAGCACGATTTGAGAATAATTCCAACATGAATCAGAGAGCTGACGAAAGACTTCTCAGTGGACTTCAGCAAGGCTTTAAACGCTGTCTCCCTTGGCATCCTCCTGGGCAAGCTCAGGAAGCACCGTCTGGACAAGCAGATGGTGAGGTGGATTGAGAGCTGCCTGAATGGTGGGTCTCAGAGGGTTGTGGTCAGGGGCACGGTCTAGTTGGAGACGTGTAACTAGTGGTGTTCCCTGGGGGTCAATACTAGGTCCAGTCTTGTTTAAGTTATTCATCAGTGACTTGGATGAAGGGATAGGGTGCCTCCTCATCAAGTTTGCTGATGGTACACTGGGAGGAGTGGCTGATACCCCAGGGTGTTGTGCTGTCCTTCAGAAGGATCTAGACAGCATTAAAAGATGGGTAGATGGTGATAGGAGGGAGGCAGAGATCATAACCTGGGGCTATAGTTTTCATAAGAAATGCCAAATAAAGTGAGGTTCTGCTGCCTCCTTCATAAGGACAGGGGAGGGCGTTTCCTCAGCTGCATTTACCATGGGAAAAAATGTTTACATTTCAGTTGCTTTTAGCAAGTTTCTGTGGTGTGGAAGAAATGCTGTGAGCGTGCAGCTTCCATCCCTGCACCCCCATCACCACCACCTCCAGCGCTGGATGTGGAGAGGTCCTCGCTGGGCCATGTGGGCTTCTGGTACCATCTGCAAGCATAAGGTCAATTCTGGGCCTGATGTCTGATCATTTTATCCCAAATTTTTCTTGCTTTGATTCTTTTTCAGGCAGTACAAGAATGATTAGAGCCTTGATTCAGCCAGTGAACCTGCTTCCTGCTGGTCAATAGATCTAACTCCCTAGAAAAGAGTATTCTGGGAAAGAAAACTATGCAAATGATGCTCTTCTAAATACTTTTTCTCATCAAGAAAACCACACAGTTAAAGCCTTACCTGTTACTGTATACAAATGTCACAAATCTTTTACCTTGAAATAATTATACTTTCAAGATGAGAAGGCGCGCGCTTGCTATGTTAAACTGGTTTATAATACTCAATGGGATTATGTTGTTGAAGATTTATGTGAATGAACTGAATAAAATGAACATTATCAGCTCTCAGTCTGATATGAACACATGGACTTAGGTTTCCAACTAAAAACAAGTAGTGGCATCACCCAGCCAACATTTTTGTCACATAAATCCACAAATGTGTCATGCAAACAGTAATAGAATTCTAAGATGTACACTCTTGAGGCAGTTAGAACTGGTAATACTCTTGAACTGTGTGTTTTGGAAAGTTTAGAGCAGGATTAGTTTGCCATTTATCACTTTATTTTATGGGGGAAAGGGGGGAAACCCCAGTCTTGCTGTGTTAAGGTTCTTCTGGAGGTGGATTTGTAGCAACATTGAAAGACGATGAAATTAGCGGTAGGCACGTAGGGGAGGATGTGACCCACGCTGGCTGCAGTCCACTTGTCATAGCAGAGTTCCGGAGGCTGTTTTACAAACACCTGCAGAACAGACAGAGACTTGCTGTAGAGCACCCCTGACTTGCTGTCAGTTCTGGTGTCCTCAACATAAAAAGGACATGGGACTGTTGGAACAAGTCCAGAGGAGGGCCACGAGGATGATCAGGGGACTGGAGCACCTCCTGTACGAAGATAGGCTGAGAAAGTTGGGGCTGTTCAGCCTGGAGAAGAGAAGACTGCGTGGAGACCTCATAGCAGCCTTCCAGTGTCTGTAAGTGCCTATAAGGATGCAGAGGGGGCACTCTTCATTAGGGACTGTAGTGGTAGGACAAGGAGTAACGGGTTGAAACTTAAACAGGGGAAGTTTAGGTTGGATATAAGGAAGAAGTTCTTTACTTTTAGGGTGGTGAGGCACTGGAATGGGTTTCCCAGGGAAGTTGTGAATGCTCCATCCGTGGTGGTGTTCAAGACCAGGTTGGACAGAGCCTTGGGTGGCATGGTTTAGTGTGAGGTGTCCTTGCCCATGGCAGGGGTGTTAGAACTTGATGATCTTAAGGTTCTTTCCAACCCTAACTGTTCTATTATTCTATAATCATGAACAGGTTGACCAGTTTGAAAGGCAAGAGATTATTTCTGTTATAAATTAACTTGGTGTTTGGATTACATGCTGATGATGCTGGGTTTTATCAGTGGACTTCCTGCAAATTAGAAGCTCCCTGCTTTTAGTTATAGGTGTCTCCATGTCAGTGGTAGGAGTAAAAGTGTTATCTAACTAAGCATCTGTCTGCTACTCTCTCCCCTTATTGTTACCTGTAGTTACATTTGTGGTTATCTCCTGCCTTGCAAGAATCTTGGAAGAACTACATATTAAAAGGGGATTTTTCTATCTCTAGTGTAAGCAGGAGTGCCTCAGCCTGCGCAGAAGCCATGCAAAGCAGACTCTAGCCCCTGAGGTCAGCTTCTGGCTGACAATTCAATCATGGCCAGCAAGGCTCCGGCCACCTCTGGAGATTTGCCTCATCCCCATGAATTAAGAGAGGAAAGCTGTAACTGAGGCTGTGCGCGGTGTTGCCATGTGCATGAACTTTGCTCATTTTTCAGTAATTTAAAACCTTCTATAGAAACTACTGTTTTCCTTCATCACTTTTGCCTGAATTTAGCAGTCAGAGACATCTACCCACTGTGGCACTCCCCACTCCCTTCAAGAATTGATTTTTTTTCCTTCTTCTACAAAACTTCAGCTTCTAGAGAAGGATTTTGTCCCTGGAGAAGGCCTGCCTCTCCCAGAAATTTAACAGTAAGCATATTTTTCCTCTGTTTTTTTCCTCTTTGATTTTTCTGTTGCATTGTTCACCTCTACATCTGTTCTTTCAATTTACCCCACCACATCTTATGTCATCCCTGTTTTTGACACTAGATTCCTCTTTCCTCATGTGTGTCCGCATTTTCATTTCCCACATGCAGACTTTCTCTCCTTGTTCTACAATAGGGGAAATTTCTAGTTTGCCATTTGAGACCACAGTTGCCTTGCTACAGCCGATTAAAGAAATCTCAATTAAGAAATACACTTATTTTTTTGCTTTAGAACTAATAGCTTACAATTTCTTCCAGTACAACGTGAATATATAAACAAATGGGACCCTTTTTGTTCTGAAATATGTGCATAAATTCAGTTATGGCAATGGAGGGAGGAATTTTACTGGAAGATTGTAATGGCCTTTCAGTAAAATCTCACAAAAAAGATACTGTCCAAAAGACAAGTTCTATTCCTTAAATCTGAGTGCTGTTTGGAACTGTGGCATTTCATTATTTTATAAAGATTTGGGCATTCACAAGTTAGGTTCAAATTAAAACACTAAAATACAGGCATTCTGGATGCTAACAGTCGCCTAGAGTGATGGCCCTGCACCAGCCCTCAGCACTGTTAAGTGTCAGTTGGTTTGAAGTACTATAGAATTATCCTGAAATAGATGCTGGCCTGTCAGCTGTCCTCTTCTGCTGAACTTAAATGCATCTGGTATCCTGGACTTTGGGAAACATTGACAGCTGTTGGAATAATAGGACAAGGCATTAAGTACTGATGCTTTTATTAAAATCACTCCTGACACTCAGTCACTGATTTAAACTTGGGTAGAATGTTTCTGTTATGTTTTACAAAGCCAAATTTTAAGTCAGGATGTTAAAACTAGGAAATGAATTCAGTAAAATGTTTCAGGGGATGAGTGACATCTGTGCACACAAGCAATATAGCTGTTCAGCACTTCAGATTGGATCAAATATGCACTAAAACTCTCTGTGAAAATCCATCATACACTGGCACTGCCAAACACAGTAAAGCTTGTGTATGTTTAGCAGATCTTAAACATTGAAAAAACTGTTCTTTCAGACAAATACTTCTTATACCCATGAATTTGGAGGAAGTTGTAGCTGTTTAAAACAGACTGGAAACAATATAGTCCGTATGAACACCATCTATCAGCCCAGCTCCGTTGTTATGAACAAACCAGCAAGGGATATCAACGCCGCGCTTCGGATCGATTCTGTAATCCCTCTGCCAGCCCCTGAAAGGAGAAACACCATCATGGGCGTTTGGAAGCAGAAACAACACTTTGACAAGGTAATCTTTCCTAAGTCTTTGCTAAGGACTTAATTATTGTTTACCTTGTTACTGTCAGTTCATTGTTTTTAACAATCATAGTGGCATCTGGTTTCTTAGGATCAGACCCAGGATGAATTTCAAGTATGGTGAAGTCAATGGGCTGGAAAAACTGTCCTAAAAATAGAAGCAAAAATTACCATTTCAGGCATGTTGCACACACTAAACCAGTTCTGCATTCCTGTGCTGCTTTCCATGTCCCTTCAGAGTTTTGAATTGATAAGCAAATACCAAGTTTTGAGTAAGGTTGAATACATGCAAGAATTCTCTGTGTATCTGGGTATAAATTCCAACTTCTGAGTGCACAGTAAAATTAGCCTTTTCTAGATATCCTTCATGATGTCCTCATTTTGTGTCTTGTCTATTCAGTTGTATTTATTACATACTCTCCAAGTCATTAGCTTTTTTGTATCAAACAATACATGTGTTGAGCTCTGAAACTCTTGGATGTGATTATGCTTGGAATGAGGCTGACACCTAAAGAATTTTCACACTCCTTCCAGGATGAGCTTTCACACACTTTTGCCCTGTCTGGGCTGGTGCAGGATGCTGTTGGTGCTTTGAGTGCTACAATGAGCAGAGATTTTAGATTACTTAGTAAAGTACAGGGGCAAAGTCAAAGATGATGAAAATAGAGATAAGGAGTGTAAGTCACTGAACTGTATATAACGGTGTACCCACATCATGTGGGCCCTGCACAATTTTTTTCCTACTTGCAATTCACATAACAGCAGAGTCATTTCTGTGTGGAGAGGTCATGTATGAGGACCATGGAGCAGGAAAGCATAAATAACATTCCATCCTTATTCTGCTCCTTTTCTGTTTTATTCCAGCATGTCTAAGGTACTACCACTGATATACCTTGGCTCATCCTCTTTGGGCCTCAAAGTGCATATCAAGACTGAGAAGAGCAGCAGTCTATTATTTTCCACAATGAGTAAACTTATTGACCCAAAGTGAATGTTTGCTGCCCTTACCTCATTTTGTAAGTAAAAACTGGGAGGCAAGGGAAAATGGCTGCTACCTGTGTATTTTCCAACAGAGAATGCACATCACCAAACCACTACACTGACAGAAAGCAGGATTCAATGGGGTCAAAATTTTGATCCCTGAATTATCAACTGTGCCTTCTACTAGAATAAAGAATGTTAGCTGACATGAGGAAAACCTTAGCCAATGCAAGACATTCTGTGACATTAATAGATACTAATAAATCAAGATATACCTTAACAACTTTGTTTCTTACAAGGACACACTAATTGAGGTTTGGCAAATTTCAGTGAGCATTTTTCTCAGAGTGTTTGTGCTTAGGAGAAAGGAGAGCTCAAACCATCCAAGAAAGGGGGGAATAGTGTAGTAAGAAAGAAAATAATCTGTAGATAGTTGAAAGAGGTTCAAAGATACCAGTGAGGACAGTGAATGCTCATTATTTCAGCAGCAGCAGCAGAGTTTATGAAAAGATAATGCATAAAGTCTGAGCTCAGAATGTTTTGCCAAAAATCTTAATACAGCAAATCAGTGTCCCATTTCATCTGCTGTCTCAATTTAGAAAGCCTAACTACAAGATTGTGTCTACAAATTATATAGCCTCATAAGGAAAGACAAGCATGAAAACACTAAATGAAGCCATACCTAATAGTCCATGGGTCTGTTCAGACAGTTTGTCACTTTCCAATGTATAAAGTCCTAGGAAATCTTGGTGTAAAGGATGTTTCTTCCACACTTGGTGCAAAACAATAACAAAGGAGGCACTGCTGCCCATCGTGAGCACCACATTTCTTTTTCTGTTAATTATCAAAGTTAAACTGAGGAAAAAAGAGAAACTTGACTTAGGGCATTGTGCTTCCCTGAGTTAACAGCAATGAGAAGAAACAGGTCCTACAAACAAACATGGCTTTATCAATTCCTCGGTGTTTATTAAAAGAGAGGTTTTGGTGCCTACTTTGGTCCATGTGAATCAGTGTGTGTTCACAGACAGCCCAAGACTCCTACTGAAGTACAC
Organism: Psittacula echo; assembly: GCF_963264785.1. NCBI lineage: Eukaryota > Metazoa > Chordata > Aves > Psittaciformes > Psittacidae > Psittacula > Psittacula echo. Next base: position 18,105,471 of record NC_137745.1, on the reverse strand, counting down.
TGTAAAAGGCAGGCTAGCTTTAAACTTTTCAACAAGATGTTTCTACCAAAACTTCTCTTATAACAGCACAATTAATCACAGATAGGTTTGTGATATATAGAAACATCACCTCATGCTGTAAATCAAAATGTTATCGATAGAATCGTAGAAGTTGTTGTTGGAAGGGACCTTCAAAGGTCATCTAATCCAACCCCCCCTGCAATGTGATAAAATCATCATTTCCTTGCCTGGATGCTACCTGACACCTTTTCCTTTTGTTTTTCAGAAAAGACAACGGCTGAACTGTCTAGGTTAGTTCTGGGACACCAAAGATTTGCTTCTGATTGTGGCTATTTTAATAAAAAATAAGCCTGCTGTATGAATAGCACTTCTGCTCCAGTGCTCCTTCTGCTGCAGCACCATGCTTTGAGAAGATGGTAGTTTCTTTCCAGGTACACAATGAAAATGTAAATGAGGAGGAGGAGGGATGCTGGCCATTCCTTTTCTAAACTTTGTTTGGCACAGGTACAAATAATAGATAAATCTCATGTATAATATATCTGCTGACAGGGAAAAATGTACCTATTCTATGATTACCACATTTTCTGTTTCTTAAAATGGAGATTGTTTACAGCACATTATTCTGGTTTTGTTTAAAAGACTACACACATTGTCTGAAATTACTCTTTAAGTGTTTGTAAGACGCTGTTGCATTAAGCACAATACCAAATCTAATTTTACCTTAGTTGTAGTAATAGATAATCAGGGAGAATTCTTTACTTATTCCAAGCAGAGGAACTGATGAATAATCATTCAGCAGTTACACAACAAAGTAGAAAGCAGAATACAGCAGGACTCAATTCAGTTTATTTTGTATATTCAGACAACAAATCTTAAAAAAGTCTGTTATTGATCAATGCTAAAAAAACTTGTACACAGTAATAGAGGAGCCTGATACTGTTTCTGCAAGCCTTACCCTTCTTGTTGCAAGGTGACTGAGTCAAGCCAGGTGAAACCTGTTTTTTCATTGCCATTCTGAATTGTGATCTTCTCAGGAGTTACTGTCAGCTTTAAATCCAGGTACTTATTTGCAATGCCAAGTTTTCCAAAATATGTGTTTTGGATCTTTGCATCACTGTTTGCTCTCTTATCACCAATGAGCTCTCCATTAACTGTGATGCCTAGTATAAAAAGGAAACATCAATGTTCTATGTAGATAAGGCCTGATCAACTGATGTCAAGGAATGTCATGGAAATTTAACAACTCAAGGAAACAAACACGAGGTGAAAACCAGATCAGAACTACTTGGCCATATTTGTGCCAAAGTAGAATAAAGCTCTGGGGACTGCTCTGTGGCTTTCCACAGACAACAAGATTTTCTTGACAAAAGTTTAATATTCTGTAGAGCACAAAGATTTTAAAATAAACTAAAACTCACCTGTAACTGGGTCAGTTATTAAATTTAACACAGCTCCTGGGTTTTCATTGATATTGAAACAAATGGCATCTTCTTTTTCTGGCACCGATATAATGAAGTGTGGATCTCCATCAACTGCAGAGGCAAATCACTGGTATTTGTACAGTGATACACAGGTTCAAAGTTCCACATGAACATTTAATGTTGTGATGCTGGAACTGCTGATGCTGAGAACTAGTCCCTGCACAAGCTGGATGGCCAGCTCAGTCCAGTCCATCCTCCAAAGGAACGACAGGGTCCCAAGGAAGCTGCTACCAATTCCCCAAAAGGAACTACATCCTTTTCCCCCTCATCTTTCCCAGGTAAATGACATATATCCCGTGTCTCCCAACCACTGTGAAATTTGGCACATGGATTGAAGGTTCAGGATGGCCACCTCGAAGTGCTGATCTCTGAGAGCCATGAAAGTACAACTGAGGGCTGGAAGCTCATATAGAGAACAGGCAGTTACCAACACTGAATCTAGAAATGGGAAGGAGGACTAAGAAGATGCTCGTGTATAATCTCAGTGACTTGATCTTTAAAACACATTTAGAGATGTTTAAAGCAAATTAAAATACCAGCCCTTTCAAAATGAAAAAAGTCTGCTTATGTGGAACATAATTATCTAAGTCTCATAAGACTTATGCAATTAAATACCTTCTCTGTTCTCCTTCTAAGCAGGCATTACTCACCACTAGTATGCCATGTGGGTTGTGACCTATATGGGTAAGATACCTGTGGAACTGTAAAGAGAGTGAAGAGGAAAAAAAGAAAGTTAAAAAACTCACATCAAAATGAATTTTTACACACTATCTGCACAGTACATCTAAGATGTCAGGAAGTTAATGTGCTAGGTAAACTGCTAATTCCATCCTAGTTTTTAGAGCATATAATCCATGGAATGACAGTTTGTGTCCCTTTTGAATCAAGCAAAGCTTCAGAGATAGATTTCACTTGTAGTCTAAATTGCTTTGAGGGTTTCCACAAGACCCAAGTAATGGATCTGTAGGACACAAATGTCTTAGACTTCAGGATTAAGCTGTGTAACAGCAAGGAAAGGTAACATCACCCATTGAATACTTATGAGGTTTTGACATTTTTTTTTTCCAGAATAAATTTAAGTCTTTTCAATGAAGACTTGAGGAAAAAAAACTAAAAAGACAGATTAAGAGAGATGGAGTCTAATTGCCAGAGCAAAAACTTCAATGTAATTCTCTCATTTCTCTCATTGCCCAGCCAGCAATCTGAAGGGTCTGTTGCATGCTCTCTCTCTCTGATACAAATTCTTTCTGTATAAGTAACTGAACATACTAATTAAGTCAGAGATACTGATATCATAGTCCCTTGCTTTATATAATTCCAGAGGTGATGCAAGTTCAAGTCCATCCTCTGCTCTTGGGGAGACAGCTTTCAGGAAAAAATGGTGGTTTGGTGAATTGCTATTTACTCCTTAAAAACAGTTTAGTTGAAACTGTTAAATCTGGTATTTTTCAACCTGTAAGTGTGATTTTAGCAGTGAGCAACATTGTAGCAGGAGCAGAATTTGGTACTATTTGTCAAAACACAATTATAAACCCAGAAAAAGGCAGTTTCTATCTGTCCACTAATTTCAGTTGATTGAATCAATTTCTTGTGACAGATGCTGCTTCATCAGAAACTTAAAACTGATGACTTACCCAGCCTAGCAGCTGTGGCAGCCTGTGCTGTGAATGAAGCAAAACGTTATTTTAGAGGCTAGAAGGAATCAAAAAAAATCTCCCACTTCCTTCCACCAAAACCAACTCCAGAATCTTGTATTTATGGATAAAACTCTAAACATTTAAAAAAGAAAAAGTCAGTCAAACCAGTCAGTGTAGTACTGCATGCCCATGTCATGAACAGGCAGAAAGCACGCTGATCTTCAGAAAAAATGTTACTTCTCCAAAGGCCTGGAATTTACTGGGACAACCTGCTCTTCTCCAATTCCTCTGTGCCATCTTGTTCTAAAGTGCATGACTGTGAAAGCAGTATGATTTCTCACCTGCTTCCACGTTTTTCTAGTCTTCTACTCTTTTTACAGCTGAAGCTATAGGAGTGTGTCTGAAAACAAGTGCTTTGTGCTGAAGTACCAGCAATCATAGCATCAATGAAGACATGTCTGTATGAGAGACTGCTACGCACAGGGATCTGGGAGTTGACAGTGCTAGCCCTGGAAAACTTATTTGTACTGGACCTGAATTTTGTGGTGGTAGGATGGTGAAATGATCTGAGATAGGAGGAACAATGCTGAAAATCGTATTTACAGATTTTTCCAGCTGAAAAGCTTTTAATCGATTTATAACACACTCCTGATTTATTCACCAAGAATTGTATTAAAATATTGTGTCCTAGATAAGGTGAGTGATGCAGGAAATCCATCTCTAACAGTTAAAAATATTAAGTAAATTTAATAAGAAATGTACATACCTTCAGCTGTTCCCATGGGCAAGGGAGAAGTAAAAGGAAGAAAAATAGAAATTTTATTTCAGTTGTGTAATTAAACAGGAAGGATTCTGACCCTGTTAAAACATATGCTAAGAAAAACAACCCCAAACAAACAAAAAAACCAAAACCAAACCAGCTGATGGACAATTCAACTGGATATCTTTAGTATTTTACAATTGCATTTCTTCCCAACAATACAACTCAATATGTGTAGGTCAAACAAAACCACACTGAAAGTAAAAAGCTGTTATGTGAGGCAGCAGAAATGCAATTGATTGTGCATACGATGAGCACAATTAGTAATTGGTTTATTGTTATGCCATTTCCACTTTGCAAAATGTATCTATTGGGTTTACTCTTTTGTGGTTTTCAAGACATTTGCATCATTTATTAGTACTGACTGGATGATTCAATAGTCTTTTTTGTGAATCTAGACTCTATTGTGTGTAAAACTTATTTTCTTTTCTTATACAGCAGTAGTGTTTTAAGCATTTTCTCCTATTACTGCTCTACATTTTCTACATACAAAGAGGATTTACTTGAAAAGAGGCCTTTGTACTACAAGTACCTGGGAAAGGGAAGCAAAGAGCTGAAGATGGCTCTGAGCAGATGCCACTTCTGTCAAATGTTTGGGTAAGTTTTCCATTTTATGGAATCCAGCTGTAAATTTAAACTTATGGGTGCTAAGCAAAAGTTTGTGGAAAAATTGATGGCTGCTAATAGAACAGATTGAAAAGCCTCACAAGAAGTTTGTCAGACCTGTTGAGTGAGGGAGAGAAGAGGATGGCCTGAGCAACACATACAGATGAGGGTGAGGTGACTTCAGGGTGCACTGAGCAGATAGCATTTGGCCTTACTTTGCCACAGAGGAACAGAGTTGCTTCATTTCACAGAGGCTAAACAAAGCAGCTGAACTGGATGAAAGCACAGTGTTACTGAGCAAGGAGTTCATAATGAGCCAAAAGATCAGTGAAACTAAGAACAACTTGTGCATTTTCAGTATAATTGCTTCTCTTTCTGCAATATATATGAATACTGTGTTTCACAGGTATAATCTCCTTTTTACAACCTGATATATCCTGCACAAGGAAGATCTCATGCAGATTTTCCCATTTCATGTAAAAAGACGTTACTACATATACCCCTAAACTGAAGTATGTAGAAAAATAAAGGAGCAAGTGATATGAACTAAACTGAATATAGCTGATTATTAGATTAGAACTGCTTCTTGCTTTTTGTTTTTTTGATCTAAAATACTTTATATATTTAGCTTAAAGTTACACTTATTTTGAATTTCTAGTATTTTGGATGGCTTGATGGAAATGAGCTTTACAATGATAAGTTATTTTACATAAACCTTACAAGTATAAGGCTTAGAAAATAGATTTTTCAGATACATGTTTAAAGCTGTGTCCATACAAAAGCCTTTCTGTAGGGGAACATCAAAGGAATTTGGATGCTCAAATAAAGTACAGCTGTGAAAATGTATATACCTTCAATGGGTTTATCAGCAATCCCATCTTTATTGTCATAGTCTTCTGGCTTTGTTACCACCATGGATGTCAGTGGTGTTACAAACTTGTATTTTAGTGAGAGATCCAAGGCTTCAGCTGTAAGATTCTCCTTTTCTTCTCCTGTAGCTGCAATACTGAATACAGGTAGAGACTCTTGGCATCAGTGATGGCTACATTACTCACTGAACTCTGGATTAAATATTCTTCTTTAAACTGAAGTTGTTTCTCTGCAGCTAACTTATCAATAAGGAATATTTTTACAGTCTAAGAGCACTTCTGATTCCACTGGGTATCCAAGAAAAAGGCAAGTGCAGTTTATGTTTGCAGTAATTTTAAACTGTGTAATTTGCAGCCTGAAACAGGAATACTGAGGTTGGGGAGGAGAATAGATTGGGAGATTTTTCTTACTGGTTTTTACGGTTTCCCATTGGCCCCTCAGTTTGAAGTGAATTTCAGCTTCACATCCTAGAAGCTACACCAGTCAGATGGCTTAAAAGGGTTCATAGCTGTTATCCTAGATATAATTACCGTTTTTCTAGGAGTTGTTCAATGGTGAGATAAGCCCAGAGCCTTTCAATGTACTCTCCGAATATGTATTCTTGTTCTTGGAAAGCTTTAGCTGTTTCCTCAGCATCTTGTTGTGTAGTATATGACAGGGCATCATTAGCCTGTTAGGAATAAGGAAACTTCTCTGTATCCTAAGTAGCCAGGAACTTCCAGAACATGCCCAAATCAAGACCTTCACATCTGAAAATGTTATTAAATTCAAAAACAGACTGATCCCACACTGACACTTGCCTAGGAAATTGTTAGTGTTGTATCAGGATCTTTGTTCCATTGCTTCTGTGAAGGTTAGTAGTGTACACTGTAGGCCATAATGCTGTTTCCAAATTCACATGGTAGTTGTGTTCACTAGAATTTGGCTACTCAGGATTTAAAGAACTTTGATTATGGTGCTGATTTCACACAGGAACCTGTTAAAGCAGATGTGCTGGCTAACTTACTAATAATACATTATTTGCATTTGAAATATACCTAATTTCGTATAATATATTTACTACATCACAGTGCATAGGGCATATGTGCAGTTCACAATATTTAAGATACCATGATCTATAATATGTTTGTGTTGTGTTTCTTGAATATCAGGGGCAAATATTTTTACAGAATCCAGATCTGGAGAGGTATTTAGATCACTTTGTTTGTGTTAGAAGTAGATTTTGCCTATTTTAAGAGGAAGGCATTTCAAATATTCAGCTGTCTTATCTATCAGTTTTCTTCTCCCAGTGAAGACTAATGTCTGTGACACTGAACATTTGCCTCCTGAAAGAACCAGGTAGGGTATTTAGAGACTAAACTTAAAAGAGATAGATATATCTATCAGCAAATATAATTCAATCACTGCGCAAAGTTGTTTAAGACTGACCCTCTCATACCAGACTGAGTTAGGCAAATAATTTGCAGTGTTAAAAGCAATGACTTTGGCGCATTTAGTTTCTCACATATGCAGTAACACAACCTGTCACTGAGGTAAAGAAATACCAGTAAATATTTTAAGTATTGCCAGCTTTGGACTTGAAGACATTTTGTGAACCTCATGTAAGTCAAATAAATCCACACTTACACCTTCACCTCTCACATCTGCAGTCAAATGGTTTTGGTTGTTGTCTATTAATCGTCCAGCCACCACAATCTCAGATCCACCATAGAAATGCTTAAAACGGTTTCTAGTTAGGTCTGATATTTCATTTTCTGGGTAGTTTAACTCCACGTCAGTGAGCATGGGATTTGACACCTCGTCATAAAACCCCTACAGGATGAAAAGAAAAAAAAAACAAAAAGAAAACCATTTAACTATCATTGTTTCTGTAACTCATAGGTAGATTTGTGCCCAGAAACTCCCTGCTATCCAGCAATGAAAGCTGAAAGTGTATTTTAGAAGAAATATTTAAATGTTCGGTTAAATCTCAGAGTACAAGGCCTAAAAATCTACAAAAAGTGGAGATGAGAAAGGTCATACCAGCTCTGTAGTGTCATTAAGAGAGAGGAAAAAAATCTGGGAACAACATGCTGTGGATGATGATTTCCATCAGTATTAATCAAGAGGGACCCCAGGCTTCCGCCTGTTTGACAGAAATAAGTTTCTAGATCTATCCTCTGCAGAGTCTGAAATGATGACGGAAGCCAAAGGAGACTAGGTATTTGATTTTGACAGAGTTTGCAGTGAAATCCAGTACCTAAATTATTTGGTGAGGTTTTCAAATGGCTGCTATTGGAATGTGAGAAATAAAAAAGGTCAGTTCTGACTGCCTATACCTGTTCTTATGCCTCGTATGATTAAAATGCTTCAAAAGTATGGTAAGATATACCTGCTTGCAGAAAGTTCCTAAAAACAAAGTATCTAGAGTGCTTATGCTTTGTCATCCTTCTCTTCCCTTGACATGACGTTAACTACGTGATCTATGAGGTGCAGGAGAGAAAATTACTGCAGCCATTTTGCTGCATACTAAAGTGTCCTTCAGAACCATGACTTGTGTTACCCTATGCCAAGTTTTAAACCCTCTTCTGCAGCCCAGGGTATCTCCCTTCCACTGTCTGCTATATAAGGGAAGGGGAACATTAGGTGTAACTAATATTCTGATTACAGCAGACTCTTGAGCATCTCAATAGGAGATTACACTTTGGGATTTGGATTACTTCAAAATAAGAATGTATAGTTGACTGAATTAATGTATCTCTCATCTAACGTAAGCAGTGATTACTGTACCTGAAGCTGTAAAGCTGCATCAGAGTCAGGATAAATGCGACGGGCCAGTCCTTTATTCTCCAGTGCCATCTTCTCCAAGAAGTTGTAGTCAACGCCATAGCCAAACCCAAGATTGTATAAGGGATATTTCCCTTCAATGGCTTTTTTCACATGTGCCTGAATTTCCTGAGTATTTGATATGCCTGCATCAAACCAGAAAATGTTTGAGTTTTCTTCTTAAATAGATAAAATTATCACAAAATGAAATGTGAATAGTCATGTTCGGATTCCTTAGCAGCCATTGTCAGAAACTTGCTTTAGTAGTATGCTGCTGGTACAGTAGCATTTAAATCATTAAAACATCTGGAAGTCAAAGATGGAGGCAAGTTTTAACTTAGTTTTTTGTTGGGGTTTTTTGTTGGGGTTTTTTGTTGTTTTTGTTTTTTTTTTTTTTTTTTTGTTAGCTATTTCACAGTCTTTATTATTCCATCCAACACAAACTTACCTACATTTGGCTGGCCATCTGTTAACATGATAACTATAGAAGCGCTTCTCTTGGGCACTAGGTTTCCTTCATGAGCAGCATTCAGCATATCAATTCCCCTCATTATACCACCATGTAAATTTGTCACTGCAAGGCAGACATAGACATTTGGTTTCAGCATAAACAGTCAAAATAAAGGCACATTTTTCACTGGAATCTTATGAGGTCTTACTGCAGTATGAAAATTAAAGATTTGGGTTTGCAAGTAGGGAGAGGTTTAGATAGAAAAATACCTGCATTTTGGAAATATAAGGACAAATAAATGTTATGGAGTAAATTTCACCTTTAGGAGCGTCTCATCAGTAATAAAAATATGAAGATTTTTAGCATCATGTTCACAGACTGAACTGATAATTTACACAAAGACCTATTAGCAATTCCAGTAAAGTGCTTACTGCCTCTAGTGTCAATGCCCCGAACAAACTTCCTTGCTTCATCCAAATTCTCTGGAGTGGCCTTGATTAACGTTTCTTTCCAGGTGTGTACTTCACTGCCAAACAGTATGAAATTGAAGAAGTCATCTTCTTTCATGTCATCTAAGATTTTTAGAAGTGCTTCTCTTGTCTGTAAGACAAAGAGATTTAAATGTATGGCTTAACATTCAGTGAAAGAGGTGCTCACAGATTTTACATGATTAATGTCTCAGCATTTGGTATTTTTAACTTTTACACAGTGGTGCAAATATTCTGAGCTTGTTCTGTCCTTGCCAGTCCCTGTGTTTATTTCACAATAACTCTAATGAAGTCAGCCAGTTGCAATTACATCTGGTAATCTTCTCAGCCAAGAGGAAAACCAGCTTTCAGCCCATGGAGTTTTGCTTACACTGAGGTAAGCTGGCATAGCAAACAGAAAGCAATGGGAAATGGTGGTGGAGAAGCTCCCATGCAAGCAAGCATGGATATTTTGATGCACCAAAACCTGAAAACCCTGAGCATTATCTTGGAATGACAAGTCCTATGAAAAGAGCTACCGCTTCCTAGAGGAGACAGAATGAACAACATGGATAATGCACATAATACAAGTAAATACAGCCTATATATATAGAATTTTGTTCTACAATAATGCTTCACAATAGTACTTATGGTTCTGCGTATTAGAGAGGTTACAGCATAAAACCACCTGGTACAGTTTAAGCAGTGCTTATGCACTATCAGCCTCCGTGTCCCTTCCATCACAACACAGGCTCTTTCACTGGGACTCCATAGTAACTTAATAACTTACCTGTTCTATTTCTCTTCCAGACATTGAGCCGCTAATATCTATTACAAAAATAACATTCTTGCTCAACTTTGGAAGATTTGTTGGCGCAAAGAAGTGCACGAAGTAGCCATTGACAATCTGAAAAAAAAAAAAAAGCCAAAACCAAACCACTTTTCTATATCATAAAGATAAAACAGATAAAGAATAAATTACTTTAATTTGGTGTCTGGCCCCTAAGAGGACTAAAAAGGTTTTAAAGGCCCCCCTTGGCCAGTCTTACCTCTGTTCACAGGGCCAGGGGCTTCATTTAAGCACAAGCTTAGGCCTTTGGTCCCTGCCTAACCTACACTGTAAGAATGCCTGTCTCCAGTTGTGTCACAGCCATACCTGTCCATGGACTCCACTGATTTGAATCCCACCCTGCAGACTGACTTCTCACCTTGACACTGGGCAGTCTCATCATCACAAACTTGTGTGGTGACCTGGACTCTCAGTTTAATTTGACTAACGCCTCTGGGTCTGCCTTGCTTAGGTACTGTGGGGAGTGGGCACATGGTTGGTGAAGCCCTTGTGCTGTCAGCTGTCTTGACACATTCAGCTCCCTGTCCTTTAGGGAACTGCTGGCCCTTGCTGCTCCCTGAGCTTTACTATGCAGGCTAGGCTGTCCAACAGCTCAAAATTTCCAGCTGTCAGATTTACCTGCAGATTATCTGGAGTTGTTCTCTTCACATCATATCTTACAGTAAAATCCCCATCCAACGCAGACTGTGAACAATTTGCACAGGTTCGCTGCTGATCAAGAGTCGGCTTGAAGGAGATATGCCCCTGAAAAGAAGTGCCTTTGTTAGATCTGAACCTCAATAGCTGAAAGGTACTTGCAGAACACAAAGAAGTTTGCATTTTTGTAGAACTGGTATATTTATATTCACAGATATGAGAATAACCTTGTTTATCATGTTAGGTATTAGTTTGTATCTGTATGTATTTATATATTTATTGATGAGTAACTGATACGTGAAGGCTGCTCTCTAGAGCTCTCTTCATGTGTTTACTTCTCCATCAGTACCCAGGTTTTCAATTACTGGTGTGAGACAGGGCCTACTGGTTTGGGTACAGTACCATGCGTAACAGCTATGTGGCTTCTGAACTGCATGGGGATGGCCTTCAACTTGGTAGCTTGGAAGTGTAAGCTTATTTGCACAGATAAGCCTTTACTGCATTTTTCCCTATTTTTATTCCTCTCACTTCCATTGGTAGCACTGGCATTCTTATTTCAGAATTGCAACCGTAATACATTATGGAATGCAGTAGTCATTTACCTTTTTCTCTGAAAAAGTTTTTTTAATGGTATTTTGCAGCTCATTGGTGATGAATGTTCCTTCTGCTTCCAGCTCAGTGATACCCTGGGGCTCAAAGATATTTACTTCAATCTGAAATATTAATTGAAAATTCATTGTCATTGATTGCCTCACAATATATCAATATAGCCATTTCCAGGATGATCAGCAGGCAGCTACACATGTGAAAGAGGGATTTTCATAAGATCAAAAGAAATTTACTCTTACAATTTAGAATGGCAGTGCAAAACCACACTTATGTGGACACACCATCTGCCAAACAGGCCCTTTTATATATAGAAGTTAAAATCAAAGCTAGAAACAAATACACTTTAATAGAAGTATAACTTGATACTGGAATTTCGTAAAAATTCAATAAATACTCAAGTCCTTCAAAAATATAACCCAGCCATTAGGTGTGAGCTGTGCCCAATATATTTCAGTATGCCTTCTATCATAGTGTGTTTAAGTGCTGCTGCACTAGCTCTTATAGATGCTGAGTCTCGTAATGATTTTTACACAGAATTTTCTGGGCATATAAACCAGAAAAACTTTGCCTTAGAGCTAGGTTTTAACAAGGCAATAGGAATGATCAAAGGCAAGTTTTGGCACACAAAAGTCATGGTATTCTAGAATGCGATACCTGTATCACTGTACTTTAAGATGATGTTTCATGGTGATGTGTGAAAGGTGTAGTTTATGTTGTAAAAGCATTTGTAAAAGCTGCTAGTTTTCTATTTTACCTCAAGGCATCATAATGGCTTTTTCAGGTTTCTGTACATTATTTCTTTTGGAGGCTTAGTACCTGAGTAATTTGTCAGGCTTACAAATGAAAACCTGCACTAACGCATACTGGTGTGGACTTCCCATGTGATTCATTAGAAATATGAATAAAATATGGGCCTTTAGCTCACCTGTCAACCAATGGGAATGACCATGGTATTCCACTTTCAACAGATGTACAGAATTTCATCATCTCTTAAGTTACAGGCCAAATTGATACACTTCGCCATTTACCTCAAAATCTTTGACAAGCTGCCTTGGTTTTACTTTGATGAACATCTCATATCTTCCAAACTGTCGTTTCAGCAGTTCCTCATATGCGAGTTCAAAAGTGACTTTACTGGCTGCTTCAATGTTGACTGAGACAGTGAATTTTTCTGTTTTTCTTCCTGAAGCTCTGTATTTAAGTGGGTAAGAAAAATACTATCTTTATCATCTTTCACAGTATTTATTGTTTGGGTTGGTGGAGTATGATTTTCAAAAATGGGTAAAACAAAGATAGGAATCTTGATCTACTGCTAAAATCATACTTAAACTGTAGAATCTATTTAAGTTTCCCAGTGAGCTTAATCCCAGGAATAGGTCATATGAGTCAGTGACAGCTGCAGAAACAGTCTTTCATAACTGCAGATACTGCCTGTGTAGCCAGAAGTTGTATTTCCTTTTTATATTTTACACTACAGTAACTCTAACTTAATGATTGTTCTTCATTCACATAAAAAATGAACTTCAGAAATACGCCAGAACAAACTATTTCCAACCTCACAATTTGCTAGGGGATGGTGGTGTGGACAAGACACCACCACCACACAAGACATCATTCTTACTTAACAAGACCAGCAGTCTCTCCCCTTGAAACAGCCTTCTCATATTGCTTTTTTGCAGCTTCTTTTTCCTTTATAGTTCCAGGGTAAGTGACGCCATCAATTGTCCTGCAGATGAAAAAGTCCGAGTTTAGCTGAATGGTCTGCACCAATACACAAAAGTTACTACAGGCAACTCTCTGTTTATTGATTTGTTTGCTAGAAAGCACTTGCAGGAATCTCATATTGCCAAGATCTGAGCACTTAACACTGAAGCTATTCTTCTCAGTGGATTTACATGGAATGAAGAGCTCTGAGCTCAGTATCTTAAGAGAATCTAAACCAATTTTTACTTTGAAAATTAATTAGATCAAAACAGGGCTGATAGTAACACTACTTACACCTGCCATGTTCCTATGCTTCAGCAGCTTGACCATCTCGTTTCACCTCATGGCAAGCCAACTCTTGGATGAGACTCATCTGTTCAAATGTAGCTGTCTACAGCTGAACACTTCATCCTTAGACTTCTTACACCATTAAACAGGCATTTTTCATAAGGGATTAATCTCATCCTATGATACAAGTTCTAGTGTGCATTAAGAGTAGTTGTGCCCTAAAAACTACTGTTTCTTTTCACTGAAAATAAAATGGGCAGAGTGTGATTAGCACAGATGGACATGTTTAAACTGAATTAAAACTCATAATGATCTGAGAATTGCATATTATTGCAACTAAAGGTACAAATGTAAAAGCATAATTCTATTTCCTGCATTTCATTCAGGTATGATTTTTAAATTAAGAGATAAATTAAGCTTTAATACCATCAGGGAAATGAAGTAATGGAACTTTTCTGATTTGATAATGCCACTGTAAGTGGTATTTCTGAAAAGGTGAATGGATCTCCAGAGAAGACCCCCCCATTCCCTAAGGTCCGTGATGATGAATTAAAATATTGGAAATTAGTCATCTTTTCTACAGAGGTACCAACATTTGCCTTTCTCCAAGTGTCTTGCAAGCTAAGTTAACAGTACCAGAAAATTACCCAAGAGGCATTCAGAAATCTATCAATTGGCAATGTGAAAATGAACATTTGGGTTCGGTTTCTCCCAGTTGCATTTGCACAGATAACAATACTGTAAAGATTACACACATGCTGAAGTTGGTAATGAAGGCTGTCTTAGGGAGGTCAACATCAAAGAAGACTTCTTTGTGCACGTTTCCACGATTGACAGCTTGACTGGTGATAACATTGTGAGCAAATCGGGAGGTTATTTTACTATCAATTTTCATGCTACAGATTTCTATCCCATCGACAACCTGAACATTGAAAAATGACAAAAGGAAAGAAAAGCTGTTACACTGATGGCTCTGTTAATCAGCCATAAACACATTAGTAAAAAGAAATCATGGCAGGACATTCTATCTCTCCAAAACAAAACAGGAAAGACCTAATCATAAGAACTGGAGCACAGCTGTGTTTTTTCCTTGGCTATCTATCACATTGCTGTCATGGTGCTGTTGCACAAGTTATAGCTATAGCCTCTATAACAAAATGCTACCACCACAGCAAACATTCTGCCATTAGAAGAACTGTGGGGTTTTTCTCCACTGAGACTATCACTTTTGGTTATGGTTATTCAAAGAGCACAACTTCTTACTGCTGCCTCACGCTGTTAGTGTCTAATTCTCAGCTGAGTGGATGACTCGTTGAGCAGGGATATAAGTAGTCATCTTGTTTAAAAATAGATCTAAATTATTCCAGATGGCTCCAAATTCCGTTTAATGTTATTCTCAACTTCCTCACAACGGGGGCTCATTCTTCTTTAAACAAGCAAACGGGTAGGGCAATACTTATTTTCTTTGAATGCTCAGGAATATGATTGCTGGAGACTATGTGACAGCATAGGTAACAACAGATGTAACTCGTTAGGCAGCTCCACAACAGCAAGGTCTTATTCTTGCAGCAAAACCAGAACTGGCAAGAACCTCACAGTTTTTATGGTGGTCCTGATCTTGGACTGACTGATTAAGAAGGTCTCTGCACCATCAAAGCATTTAAGCATTGCTCAAGGGGAGTCCAGGTGCCAAGTGGAATCAGCCTCAGAGATGAAGTGTCTTGCTTTCCTTAGAAATAAGTACAACATAGAAGTAAAAATACACCCAATGTAGAATGGATGTCTGTTAGATATATAGAGGTGACTTCAAACAACTTTGCTATTTATTCAAGTACAGTAAGGTTAAAAATCTTTCGTACATTCTCTTTCATTGTCCAGGAGTTTCCATCTGAGCTTGGAAAGGATCCTTCTAGTCAGTCCTACTGCCTAAAACAAGCAACTCTGAGCTCACCATACACTCTCAGAAACACCCATTTGCTCAGACTGGGCTCACAGAAACATTATGAATACAGTAGAAATATTTTTCTCACTATAAATCTTTCTCAGTAGAATGGACAAAACCATGCTTTACTCACCAAGTCATTATCAGCATTTCGCTTCTGTAAAGAGAAAAATGGGAAGTATCATTACTAAGGTAGGAAAGCTACCTTTAGAAATAAATCACTTAGAACCTATGTAGTTGTCTCCTGCTTCCAACTCAAAGAGTTGTCCAGGAGAAGGAAGGCTTGAGAAAGGTCCTCATTAGTAAACTGAAGTAAATTCGAGAGAAGAGGAAGGCAGCTGAGGCAGGTATAAATATTTTGCTTATAACATTCCTAGTTCTGGTGAACCTTTTAGGTTTCATTTGACATTAGTACAGCTTAAATACTGTGGGTCCGAAAGAGAAATTAAAGTTTAAATCTTGCTGATTCTGTATTTTGCTCAAGTGACACAAGAAGTTGTTTTCTTTCAGCTAAAAACCAGTAATGGACAGCCTGAGAGATGAGGGGAGAGTGAGAAGAAAAGGCTTGAGTGCTCAGTGCCACATTTAAATGTCATTGAGACTAAAGATCACACTGGTGTCTGCTCAATACGGCTTCCTTAAGTATAGGTTGTCTGTGGGGTGACATCAAATAAAACCAACCTGTCATTCTAACATGAATAGGTAAGATGGTAATACAGCAGGCTTAGAGAGAGGAGAGGCAGTCACTGTGAAAGGCTGCATGAAGGAAAAATAAAAAGCTGCTAGAACTTTTTTTTTGCATATTTGCCCCCAGAGTAGGTGCAAATATCAGAAGCTTTACAAAAATACAACGTACTCTTCTGAAAGAGCAAACAGGCTTCAAACACACTGCATCACGTTACAGTAATGCCTTGTGTAACTCAATTCCCATAAGCTCAGTTGCACAAACCTTATCTCTTTTGGCTCTGAGCTCCTCATGGGTAACATTTTGTGCAAGCATGTTTACCTGCTCCACTAAACAAGGGGGTAAAGACACAGCATGGTATCAAGTCAGGTACACACACTGGGTATCTTTCACAGTTAGGAATTTTACAGGTTGGAAGCTGAAGCACAGAGGGTTATTTTATGTTTATTTTGGAGTTTTTTCAATCTACTGTAGTGCAAGGTTTTGGAGAGGAGGCTTCTCAACTTCTGTAAGACTGGCCAGAACACGTGTACATTTCTCTAGGTTCAACTTTCAAACTCTTATTGCCACGCAGGTGATTTCTGTATGTACACCCCTCATGTTTCACAAACCTGTGTGGGCTTTTTTAAGGTTTGTGTAGAGTTTGCATCAATTCAAATCCATCCTTTCCAAAATGGTATAATCTTTTCTGTATGTATACTGTTATTGTGGCTAATCATTTCCCCTTACAAAACATGAACTGAAGTATGGACCCTGGGAAATGAAAAGCTGGAAACAACTGAGATGTCAATCTGTTTTGTACAAACTTTTCATTAAAGTGGAATTACCAAGCAGTTCAAGAATACAAAACCCTACAAAAATGTGTTATTTAATTACAAACAATGCAATTCTGAATACTACCTCCTAAATCAAAAGACATTTTACCTGCATTTAATTAATTTTACAGAATTGTTGTTGTGCATTTTCTTTATCAGAATTCTGGGTTCTATAGTGGTTTTGAAAGAGTTCTGTTCTGATATTTTGGGGGGTACTCTGCCATTCTCATTGCTCTCATTGACCCTGATATGCACAGAGGAGTGGATCAGGTAATTTTTTCATTCTTAATGATTCACTTGGATGTAGCTAGAGACCTCACTAACATCATGGTCATTTTAAGCCATGTTGACAGAAAGTTATAGTGTCCCATTTAAAAATGTTATACAATTCTAGACCAAAACAAGATTTTAATGTGCTCTATTTTGTGTAATTATAGTTACTTGATAAAATGTTTCTATGGTATTTTCACATATTTGCCAGTTGCACTGATTATTAGATTTTTTTTTAAGCTGCACAACAGTAACAAAATCTGGTTTTGTTTAAGACTCTTTTGCTGTCAGCAAAACAGCAAAGAATATAGGTGCAAAAAATCTATAGAAATTAGAGAGGAGGAGCAGAGGAAAAGAGAAATTTGAACCCCCAAGAAAACAGGGAGGCAAACAAGGGCTCCTGAAACAGTACTTGCTGAAAGAAGCCCTGATTTTACAGCTTGGGAAACTAAAACACAGCATGACTAAAAGATTCAGCAGATACTCTACAGTTAACTTGAAGTGACCTCTGGGAATTCACAAGACTAAATTAGGTATTTGTGTATATCCCTCAGTACTACATAGGAAAAATAGTGGACGCATTTATCTGGATATTACATCTCTACTTTCTGCTTCTTGGAGGCATCTTTTCACTGATATTTTACATTGCTTCAGAGGTGCTAAAGTCAGTTCCTTGGCAGTGCTGATTGTTTTACGCATTTAAAAATAAGACCACTACAACATTTTACCATTATGTGGTGATGGCAGGGAAAAATAGAGGAAAGCAATGCTCTTAAAAAGAGATATAGGGGAGCTTCAGAGCTGATTGAAAATTGAGGCTGATCAGAGGTAAACTGATCCTGAGTTCCAAGTCTGATGTTGTGCTCACAACCTCCTGATGGCAGCACTGTATGCTCTGAGAAATGCAGCTAAACGGCAGGAAGCTAACCCACGAAGAACGGGACCCCATACCTGGTTGGTTACTTACCTTGATGTTTTTGACACGTGTTATTAAAAAGTCTGATGATGCAAAAGCAGGAATCAGTAATAAAATACAAAGCAATAGATGGTTTTCCATTTTGGAAAAAAGTAAGGTTCTAATTTGAGCAATATGTATAAATATATAATGCTTTGTTTACTGAGTGTTAATAAATAACCCACTGTGAAAAGTGGGATTAAACATTAGGTATCCAGGAAATATCAAATACCGAACTTTGAATTTGCTGTAACAGAATCTACACAGTATTTCAGCAATATCTCTTTTATCTAATATCTCCAAACAGCCATTTCTGTACGGGCACCTGGGATTGATCTCTGCTCCAGCCTCACTTCTTTTCTCAATGAAAACTATCATCTTTCTGATACTTTCTTAAAGGCTGTCCCTGGCTCAAATTTATTGCAGCCATTAACAGAGCTTGCAGTCTCTTAAACCCATTTATCTCCTCTTCAAAACTACCTCCTGCAATCCTGCGTATCACTCAGGTGATATTAGCTATCAGTATTTGACACGTGCTCAGGCTAGTCCAGAAACTTATCACGTGCTCTCCCTTTCATCTTCATGGCTGAAACCCAGGCCCAATTGCACAGTCAATACCCATTCACCCTGCTGCTGCTGCACCCCGGCTGGAGCTTTCCGAAGCAGTCCTCCGCCTTATGCACAGGTGATGGGTGCGCTCTGCCAGGCTCTCTGCGCCCGGCCGCCCACTGCCTCATGGTGCTGAGGCCAGTTATGATACTCTGGGGTGTTGTGGCTCTGCTGCCCACAGGGCTGTCACCGTGGCCCCTTCCCCGGAGCTCAGCACACGAGTGTGACGCCAAGGACCCTCGTCAGACACTGCTTTTGGGCGGACACTTCTTTCCCGGCTCGTAAGAGGCGGCGAAGCCACGGCTGGCTCCCTCCCGCCTCACCCCTCCCGCAAGCTCCCTGCCCGCTCTGAACATGGCCGCCTCACCCGCTTCCAAAAGGGCCGCCGCAGCGTCGCAAAGTGCACCATAGAGACAAGCGGCGTTCAGTTCTACACGCCGCTGCGGCGCGCTCCCTGTGGCAGCTGGGAGCTGCGGGGATCTCTATGGCAGCAGCGGCGGCGCTGCCGGGCTCTGAGCGGGCCCGGGTGGCGAGAGGATGCCCCTCGCTGCCTATTGCTTCCTGCGAGCTGTGGGCAAGGGCAGCTACGGGGAGGTGAGCCTGGTGCGGCACCGCCAGGACAGCAAGCAGGTAGCGAGGGGCAGGTCGCTGCGGGGCCGGGCTGCGGCCGTGGCGTGGTGTGAGGAGAGCAGCCGCGGCCTGGTGCTGTTGGGGGGAGTGCAGTGCCCGGCCTTCATATGAGTGCCTGGGGCAGCGGGCCTGCGGCCTGCTGTGGGGGTGCAGCCGTGACGGGGACCTGGCGCTGGGGTGGAGGGCTCTTATCCTCCGTTGTCTGTGAAGGCTTTTATTAAAGGTGTGAAGAAGACTCTTCGCCCCCTTTAATATCAAAAATAAAACTCCAAACCCCCAAAATCCGCACTGTTTTTTTGGTTTTTTTTGCCGTGTTTAAATACTACTGCCCATAAGGTTTTTTTGGGGGGCTTTTGGGGTTTTTTTAAATGTATAATCGCTTGTTTTGGGAAGGAAAACCTAGTTTTGGTAGTCTTTCAGGTGTCAGAAAACACAGCCTGCTCCTTTTAGCATGAAGCAGAAAAGGTTGCTCTTGACTTTTTGCTGCTTGTATAGTCCTTTTATGATATACACGTGGTGAAGACAAACATGATAGCAAGGGTGGAAAAACCAGCCTCTGATGCTGGGTTTTGCTGACATTGGCTGTGCTGGGGGGAGATGGGCTTTGTATTTGCTGTATGGACTGTGGCAGAGCCTGGCAGAGTTCTGCTTATGGCAGAGTGGAGTGTGGGTATTTTTGTCTTTGCCTTTTTGATGGAAATTTGGAATGATCTGTCTTGCCTGGCCAAAGCATATGTGTTTGATAGGAAATGCAAGAGGATAAAGAAAGGGGGATGGCAAATGTCTGCGTAGTGATGCCACAGAAACGTTGGGTGAGAGCACTACACCCAGGATTTAACTAGAGATGATGGGAGGAGTGTGCCCAGCAGTGATCAGTGGGTGCATCCCTTCCAGATGAAGGCAGGGAAGAAGCTGGAATCCCTTCGGATTTGGTTGGATAGCAGTGATGACAGCACTTGTTCCCTCTGGGCCTGTCACTTCAGTGCATAGTCCAATGTCAGCAAAGAGTTGCTAACCTTATCATCCTAAAAGTAAACAGTGCGTTGAGGTGACTTTCAACCCTATACAGGTCCTTGGATTTCTCCTCTGTCATGTTACTACTACTGGTCATTAACATTGGCAAGAGCTTAGCTTCCTTATCATTGTTAATTTACCTTAAATATTTGATGTGTGTAACTGTGTGTTTTGCCAACTTTCATAAACTTTCTTCTGTAGTGGGATGATCATGGTGGTTTGTTGCGGCTTTGACAACGTGCTACATGTTCTGTGAAAGAAATCATATTTGATTTAAGCATATTTGGTGTTGGCTGAGTGCTGGGTTTTTTTTTGTGGAGGAGGTCAAGTGGCTCCAAATGTTTAAAATCATAGAATAGTTAGAGTTAGAAAGGACCTGAAGATCATCAGGTTCCAACCCCCCTGCCATGGGCAGGGACACCTCACACTAAACCATGCCACCCAAGGCTCTGTCCAACCTGGCCTTGAACTTTGTAAACAGCTTGGTATGAAATAAGGCAGAAGATCATTGCAATAGACTTCATGGGAATCTTGTCAGGATAACATGCTCATTAAATGAAATATAACCAGTGCTAGGTTTAAAGTTAGGCTAAATGTATACTTTGCACATTTTGGTAGTATATCCTGTAAAGATAGATGCTGATATAAAGCTTCTGGTTTCCATGCCCAAGGATACATTTGGAGTTGGTTTGTCACACAGAACATAGTAGTTACAGCATTTCTATTTTATTTTAAACTTAGATGATGCTGTACTCAGTTTTGTTATATTCCTCTTGGGAGCTTTGCATTGTCACAGGGTATAAGAATTGAGGAGTTTTTCAGAGGTCTGCTGGATGCTAGACATACAAAATCACAAGGTACTTTGGTTTCTGCTTAATTGGTTCCCTTGGGGCAGTCTTTCCCACCACTGCTTAAATGTGCTGGACTAAATTAATAGGGCCAGCCTGGGAAGTAGACACCATAAGCAATTGGTAGAACACTGAAACTGAGTAAGCAAAAATTGATGTTTCAATTTAAAAGCTCTCAGGTAGAAGTGGGATCACGTGTATACGATGGCATGGTTGTTGTGTGGAAGGCTGATGCTCTAGAAGTGATTACCACAAAAATTATGTCAGGAAGGGGCCAGAACTAAATATTGGTGCTGTGTATGATGAATGCGTGTTACGGATTTTATTGTCTCATCTTCAGCTTCAGAGATATTGTTGCTAAACGCTGACATTCCTAAGAAACAGATGTGATGTAGCACATACCAGGGAAGTAAATAACAGCTTTCATGTGTAGCTTAAAAAAACCCCAACTTAACCCATCTTAATCCAGAATAAAAGAAATTTAGGACTGAGCGTAAGACCTTTTGGCTTTCAGTATGACCAAGAGTCTCTACTTCCCTCTAATAGTTCATTTCTTCTTGAATAAGTTTAAGCCTGCATATACAGAAACTCATGAATGCAACAGACAGTTTTAAGGCAAGTTGTTAAAAAAGTAAATGATGTCTACTTTCAGGTTTTTGAGAAAGTATTTTTTCAGTGTGCCCCTGACTGTAGCAGCCCCCCAGCTGCATTTCTACTTGCCACATTTCTTTTCCAAATAGGAGATTTTTTTCCTGTTCTCCCATTCTTCACTATTTTGTAGATTTTTCATACAAAGCAGTTAATCCCAAGTCAGTTCTGTCTTGGAGGTCTTCTGTCAGGTACAAGTTTTTTAAGGAAAGAATGAACTGACCTGAAAAGCTCAGCAGCATTATTTTGTGCATTCAGAAATTCAGCCTCACCAGGTATTTCTTCTGAATATGACAATTTTAACACCATTGTTTGGTCTTCAGATGCATGAGCTATGTTTGCTGAAGTTGTGAGATGTCATTTTTTGAGTTTCTCTTTTTTTACAAACATGTGCTGCGTTTCTGAAGAAGTGAAAGGAGAAGTCCACTTTTCCTTAAAATAAAATGAAAGGAGTTGGGTTTGGTTTTCTAGCAGGGAAGAGCAAATTAATCCTAGCCAGATGACTTTTATCCTAGACATCCATTGTCATTTTTTGCACATGACTGCATACTTTGCTTAATGCTATCATATTTTTAAAGTTATTATTGAAATGACCTGTTTTGACAGTAACTGTGATGGACAAACGGGTGTTTCAGGCTTAAAAGATGGGCAATAGACACACATGTAAAATGAGAGGGGAGAAAAAAAAAGTATAAATGTGAACATGAGTCAAAACAAAGCTAAACACTGTAAAATTCCTGTGCAGAGATATGTTGAGGTAGATGAATAGAATAGCCAAAGCTCTTCCATTTTTATGGCACAATGGTAGAAATAATATGTAACTGCTAGGCAAATTGTAGCCTCCATATAGAATAATATGTAGAGATTTCAAATACTGTACTTCCTTTAGATTTGGGGAATTCCCTAGGGCTTCTGCATAGTTACTGTCATTTCTTATGATATACCCTGCAATTTCTTTTACAGTACGTCATCAAAAGGTTAAACCTTAAAAATGCTTCCAACCGAGAGAGGAAAGCAGCAGAACAAGAGGCACAGCTGTTATCCCAGTTGAAACACCCAAACATAGTCACCTACAGAGAGTCCTGGCAGGGAGAAGATGGCCTCTTATATATTGTTATGGGCTTCTGCGAGGGAGGAGATCTGTATCACAAACTTAAAGAGCAGAAGGGCCAACTTTTGCCTGAGAATCAGGTGGTGGAGTGGTTTGTGCAGATTGCCATGGCACTGCAGGTAAAATAAAGTGTAACTTTGTCACTTGCAGACAGAAATTTAATTTGGCTCTTCCTGCATTGAAAAATTTCACAGTTAGGCTGCAGACTTTGAATTCCAGTTTGGCTGGATTAGCATCTATATACCATGGTTCTTAGTACATTAGGAATGTACACAGATCACTGTAATCAGATTAACTGTTTTAGCTAACAAATTGCTACTATATTTCATGCCTACACCTCTCTATCACAATAGATAGTGGTGATCTCCTGCGTATTCGCAATTGTAGTCTGAAATGTTTCTCTGGTTTGAAAGTTTAGGCTAAATTTACAAAATGTCATTTCTTAAAAAAAAAGAAAAAAATAAGGCAGACTGTTTCAGAAGCATTTTGTGTTCTGTGGTTTTGCTGGTGGTTTTTTAATAGTAAATTTAGACTACTAAGTCGTCATTTCTATTAAATCTTATCTCACTGTGTTGAAATTTAATAACTAGAGGTTATCAAACTTCAGGAACAATTGTTAAAGTAATAAAGACCAGATGAGA
Organism: Psittacula echo; assembly: GCF_963264785.1. NCBI lineage: Eukaryota > Metazoa > Chordata > Aves > Psittaciformes > Psittacidae > Psittacula > Psittacula echo. The sequence goes on along the minus strand of NC_137745.1, from coordinate 18,082,079 downwards.
AATAAGAAATTGGATAGAAAATTCTACTTGAAGGTTGCCTGCTGTGATCAGACACATGCAAGTGTTCAGTACTACCTGTTCTTGTTTATTATAAGACTAATTTTCTTCTGTTTACACAAAGCTCACATTCTATTTTCGAGTGAAATTTTATACTTAAGACTAAGAAATGCTAGTCAAGTAATGGATGCAGCATCAAGTTAAAATCTGAGTCTTAACTTTACATTTTTACTTCCTCTTTTCTACTTGTTAGAGCCACACAGGGACATTTCACCAAAGTGATGCCAAATTTTGGGTCCATGCCATATCAGGCGTTCTTAATGTTAATTTACTAATGCTGCATTCAGCAGGGGCACTCCTGACTTTGCTAGTGATGTATGTTTCCTTTCTGTATTTGTGTTTTTCCTCTTTGACTTGTGTAATGTGGTTTTAGTTTTCAGTGTAAAGGACCAATTAAAAGTTACTTAACTCTATTTATATGTTTTTCCCCCCAGTATTTACATGAAAAGCACATTCTGCACAGAGATCTTAAAACTCAGAATGTTTTTCTGACACGAACAAATATAATCAAAGTGGGTGACCTGGGAATAGCCAGAGTGTTGGAAAACCAGTATGACATGGCCAGCACTCTCATAGGCACACCGTACTACATGAGCCCTGAACTCTTTTCTAACAAACCCTACAACTACAAGGTAGAGTATGTTAATGCAAATGTTGCTTGTTAGGCAATTTATTTTGTCTGTCTGGGAACATTACAATCTTACTGGTTTTAATTTCTTGTCTACAGTGAGCAAGAGCTGAGGGGAAACTGTTCTAATGAAAAATCACAAGATTCTTATTTGCCAGTTAAAACCAATATTGTACTTAAAAAGAAAACAAAGGAAAAGTCCTACAAACAGAAACTTTCTGTACTTTTCAGAAAAATCTGGTGATAGAAGAAAATGATTCAGTTGATAAAAATGAAAAATAGAGTGAGACTGAAGCTTAAAGCTTGTTGTGGAGTTTGGTCTTAATTAGCTGACTGTCACTAAAGGCTTCTTCTAAAGCAGGTGATTAACTTCTGCAAATAATAAAAAGTTCCCCTAAACTTTTTTTTCTCTCTTTTTTTTTCAGTCTGATGTTTGGGCATTAGGCTGCTGCGTTTATGAAATGGCTACACTGAAACATGCCTTTAATGCCAAAGACATGAACTCTTTGGTGTATCGAATTATTGAAGGAAAGGTAAAAGCTTCTCCACTTTTTTTGTCTGTGCTTGGATTTTCTGTCTAGAACTGAGATTATCTTTTCCAATCAGAAATACTGCATGGAGTTAAAAATACTTTGCATGCTACCTGCATCATCACAAAAGTTGTAAGACTGGTATTTCATCATGGTGCATGATGTAATGTGAGACCCAAGCAGTTATTACTTTGTAGATATTTGGTAAAGTTGTTTTGTTACCCTGTTGTGTCAGTAGTATACTGATTAATTTTCAGAGTTCTGAGCTTACTTTCTTAGTTTGCTTCTGGGTTAAACATTGTGCAAAATGTTAAATCACTTTTCATGTGGTGCCGTTTTCCTGTTAGGTAAGAGTACCTTGCTTAAGTTTCTGTCCTGCTTTGGTATATGAGAAAGTTAATATGGAATTATTTAAATTTTTAAGCCTATTCACAGAACTTTCACTGCTGGTATTAATGAAATTACAAACAGTTCTTAGACAAAACACTTTGAATTTCTATATTCCTTTTAATGCTAAGCACTAGGGAAACTTCAAGCATGTGAACAATAGGACTGTTCTTTATGCAAAGGATGTAGCTGAATATAACTGTCATGCATAAATAATCTAGCAGTAGCCCCTATTGACAAATATGTTAAATAATATCAGACTTCCCTTTCTTTTTACAGTTGCCACCCATGCCAAAGGATTACAGCCCACAGTTGGTAGAAATAATAAGAACTATGCTCAGTAAAAGACCTGAGGAAAGGCCTAGTGTGAAAAGCATACTCCGACAGCCATTTATCAAGCACCAGATTTCTTTGTTTTTGGAAGCCACAAAGGCGTAAGATACTTCCATTGTGTGATTCTGTGCAAAATATTCGTGTTACTGTGGTCTTTGTTTGACAACTTTTCCTATTTTTTTGTAGCTGTATAAATTATGTTACCTGCAGTTACAAAGCATACGAACATATGAGTTTCTTTAGATGCTTTGAGGAATAGAAGGGAATTAGAATGGAAACTAGTTTTTTGTGTAAATCTTGAATAAAACTGTGCGATGGTTAGGATTGCACAGCTTAGTCATGAGTTAGTAAAAAAGAAGGAAGTGATACGAAATATGCACCTTGCCGTATGGTTCTTTGAGGCCATTTATCAGCTGAGAGTTGTAATGGCGAGCTCCTTTTTATATTCACTGATATAATTATTTTTGTCAGGTTTAGTCAATTATTTTATTGCCCCAGGTAAGACAGATCTTGGTGCTATGCTGAATAAGTGTACATTGCTAGCAGAGTCTGAATGGTGTTTTTAAGCTCCTTTTATAGAGTTAAAGTGAGTATCTTGTGCATGATCTGTTGAAAAAGCCCAGTGTCTTATACTCCCGGTATGTAAGCTGTTTAATGTGGTGTGTTTTTTTGAATCAGTATGATCTAGAGAAATATCCTAAGGTCTTACTGATGGTGATTGCATGAACAACTTTTGTTTTCTTTACAGAAGGGCAGCCAGAAGTCAAAAGAAAACGGTGAATTCTAAACCTAAAGATCCTTGTTCTCTGGTCTCAGTAAAGAACGACTCTCGTAGCAGGAATGTTACACACCAAAATCACTCCTTTGAGCAAGCCAGGAAATACAAAGTTGTGAGTTACGTACTTTTTCTTTAAGAAAACAAAGAACCTCTTTCCAGTGCTTAGAATGGATCTTTTGTAATGGTTAATCTTGTGCATGTTTTTTATTTTCTGTAATGAGTTTGTAATAGTTTAAGCTTTCAGTGCTGAAGTACTGAATGTACAGTACATCTTAGAAACTGTCGGTACTTGCTGGCTTCTCCCTTATGGAAGAGCCAAGGGAGTACAACTTTTCTTTCATGGTCCTAATGAAAAGTAGGTGTACTACATGTGTATAAACCAATGCCTGAAACAGGGCATTTGCAAATACAGTCTGTATCTGTTAAAAAATGTGGGTTGTGGCTTTTTTGAGGCTCTTAATCTGTAATTGATTGTAATTTCATTGCAGTTTATGTACCTTGGTATGTTAATGAATTTTCTTAGGTACTTAGAGTATTCTTTCATATGTCTGTAATACCCAAAAGGTAATTAACTTTTGTTTTCCTTTTAATTCTAGAATGAAGAAGATTACATCATCAAGTCTAAAGCCACCGAAATTTGTCCATCAGAAAAACAAGCTGTTGAGTTGGGAAGCAAACCAAGCAATAATGATTTGAACAACCTGGGAGACTCCTTAGCTACAGTTAGTGATGTGAATATTGATATCTTACCATCGGCAAGGGTGAAGTATGGAAGTGAGAAGTGTGGCAGTGAGCATATTTCAAAGAGTACTAAAGCAAAGAGAAATGTAAGTGTTCCAGGGAATTCTAAAACAACATCCAGTAGCCCACCAATGAAGGAAGATGGACTACAGCAAAAAACAAAGCTAGTTTCCAAAGCTGAAACTGTTGAGTCTAAGCAGTCTTTTGTTGATGTTACACGAGAAGATGATGACACTTTGAAACTCCTGCAGCCTGTGTCACGGGACCAAAAGCAAACTGATCTGGTAATGCATTTATGCTTACTTGAAATAGGCTTTGAAATAGATTTAACTAATGGCCAACTGTTAAAATTTAGAGAGCTGCTGATATGGTTTTTTGTCAAACTAGGATGCTGCTGATGCAATTAGAGAGATGCTGAAGTAGTTAGGAGCTGTGGCTTCAGATTTACAAAGGCAACAGTGTGAAGTAGTTTTAGTTGTACGTCTAGATGATAGAAATTCCATTTTTACAGTGAACAACAATTTTTTTTCCAGCTGAGAAGAGAGGTAGTAAAAATAGTTTTATAACTTCTCTGTTCTAAATAGGCCTGGCTGATCTTGTTGATCCTGATTTGGAGGGGGGGCTAATAGTTGGTGATTGTCATTTCATTGCATTGTGGTCTACAATGATATTTTTGTACATGTTTTTCTGATGAGAATTCATTATCTATTGCAGAGCTTGGATTCTACTGAAAAGCTGCTGGCACCGTTTGTCCCTTTTTTAATTCAAGTAAGTGTCCTGCTTTGAAGGTTTAGTAGCTTAAAAATGCTGGTACTGCAGGTATTTCTTTTAACTATCAAGTAAGAGGCTATTGTGGTTGTAACTGTATTATGTTAAGGTGAATGCAGTCCAGATAGTAAAGTGGCCTGTGTTGATTTTTTCTTTTAAAGTGTGTATGCATAAATCTGGAAATGGCATCTCTATATTTTATTAAAATAGTTCTACTTACTAGGATGATGTCTGTCCTGGAGCTTCGGGAGATGCTCAGGAAAAAGTTACCTCCCACTTGCAGCCTCATAGTCCTGTGAGTGAACCCTCTCTCTCACGGCAGCGACGGCAGAAAAAAAGAGAGCTTTCAGAAGTCTCTTCAGAGAAGGTGCAGATACTCAAAAAATAATCCTGTTTTTTCCTTTAAGACTCCTGCGTTTTGTATCTTTAAAAAAGAGACCTATTTGTTAAAAAAAGGCGGGGTTTTTCTAATGCTGTTCCTGTTCCACCTGTATCTGTAAAACTTCACTGGTAACAAAATGGAGAACATTCAAGATGTTCAAGGATTTACAGAGACTGCCTTTAAAGGACATCTCAGTAGCTCTCACAGGTGTGAGGCAAGTGTGCCAGATGGGTGCAAGGAAACACAGTGAACACTCTGCTGTGCTACAGTCTTTCCTAGCAATTTCCATCAGGTCTTCTCACTGTTTGTGACTACAAAATATATAGCAGTACATTTCCTGACTGTTGTTGATAAGGCTACTTGTAGTAGATTACTAGGACTTTGGAAAAAACGTAATGGCTACCCTGAGCTTATGAGTGCAAACTCTAGAAAGAAGATCTTGACATGCATATTAGATAAGGGCTGCTGAAGAGGTTACAGAAGAATCCAGAACCTCTGGCATCCAGCCTTACCATGCAATAATATCTTCTAGATTGTAGAGTACTTTTAATAAAAAATGTACAAATTCTTGCTCACTTCTTTTTCAAGTTCAGAACGGCTGTTCCCTGGCCTTTGCCTTTGCCTTTGCCTTCTGATGTGAACACAAAGACAACACAGAGGTGTGCAGAGCAGCGTGGTGCTGAAGCTTCTGAATCTGTAAATAGCACCAAAACCAGTCAAGTTGTCATTTCAAAGGTTAGTGCTGAATACCACGTTAGCTTATTTTTGTTTCTTGTTCCTTCTGAGCGGTTTGTTTTCTGAGTGCCTACACAGTGAGTAAATAAATGTGTAGTAGCTTCCTACCTAATGGGAGTCCTGTCAAGCACCTGGTCAGTGCAAGATGAAAAGCTGACTTGCTGAGCCATGGAGATCAGAAGCTCCTTTTCCAGAGTCTCATTGACCAAGACTGCTTTGTAATAGGTAATTAACATCTGTTAGGTGATCAGAAGGTCTACTCTGATAGCTCTGTCTTCCCTGTCAGTTGAAATGGATTTTTTGCTTTATAGGTGATTAGATAACAACAGACATTGTTATGTTTGCTAATTAATATCAAATGAACTTATTTTGAAGGAGCGGCCCTTGTCAGCAAGAGAACGAAGGAGGCTCAGACAGTCTCGGGAGATGTTTCCCTCTGGTAACTCAGGTTTGCATGTGAACATTTTATTTATAAGTAGGCTAATAACTTCTTTGTGGAAAAATTATAACTTGTCTGTTCTTCATTACCATCTTCAGAAAGATGCACTAAGGGTAAAATAAGTATTTCTATTAACATGTCTTTATTTTTCTGCTGCTTAGTCAGTTATGCTCAGCTGTGTTTAGCGGTGGCAACTTGTCTTTGAAATGTACATGAAGCACCGAATATACACCTTTCATGTACTGTAGTAGCGAATACCTACCTGCCTGTCTTCTGGCAGGTGATAAACTTTTTATTGAATGAGCATGAAACTACTTCAAAATACGTGCAGCCAAGTTGTAAATATTGTGAAAATGTCATCCTCACAGTGATTCCAGCAAGAGCAACGTCAAATAGTGCAGTAGTTGAAGCAAAATCACATATGGAAGATCATGTTAAAGTTACTCAGTCTTCATCAGATCCCAATATTTCTCAGGTAAACTGATGTCATCTACTTTTGAAATATTTAAATGCAGACATGATTTGGGAAGAAAGTGATATTAAATATATATATATATATTTGGAAGGAACTCTTGAGTTAGTAAGAGTTCTCTGTGAGTATTGTTTTGTAAGTCCTGGGGTAGAGTATGGATTTCTAAAATCCACATTTTTGTTCAGGCTAGACCAGTTCAACATTCCAGGCTCACTGTGTGTTTTCACTCCGCTTGTCAGAGATGAAAACTAGAGATCTCTTACTGATTGCTAAGGGATTTCTAAATTGCAGTGTTTATTTTGAAAGGGAAAAATTTTATCCTCAACTATGCTTTAGTTACAGATCAGTAGTCTGCTTTAAATTTCTATCAACAGCACACTACCTTTAGCCTGGTACATCTAGTTGTGCTTTCATAGCGGTGTTCTTAATCTGTAGTCATTTTAAGTGCATACATTTATATGCTGGCAATAAGGGATAGTTGCTAGATGAAAAGTGAATAGTTTCTGTTGACATGTTCTTCCTTGTCTAATGAGAAAGTCTTTTCTGATGTCTTAAATATACATCTGACAATCTTCTGCAACATCAGAGGAATGTTATTGATCCCAGTAAATGCAGAAGAGTCATAGTGAAGAAATTTCAGTCTGAAACTCAAAGCCCAGCACTTGCATGGAAAGTCTCTTGCATGTTTTACCTAATTGTGTATGCTTATAACGGGTATCTAAATGTACAAACTTCATCTGTATTCACAAACTGAGATTAAATTGTATGTACATATGCTAGTGATGGTTTTGCATATTATGCTATGCACTGAACAGAACACACAGGTGGTTAAAATCTCTGTGTATTTTAGGGAATGCTAGGAACTTACTGACTGATAAAACCTTATTTAAATATTCTTTTAAAATGGGTGTTAAAGGACCAATAGATGGACTTTATAATACAGTTGGTAAAGAACTGACACAAGTACAAGATTTGTTTTTAATAGAGGAACTCAATGAAGCATTTATAGTGGTTAAAACTGCATGACTCAGATGTAACGTTTGTCACATAGGCATTTCATAAAAAATACTGATGATGTCCTGTGTATTAGCTTGTTTTTAAAACAAAGGTTACACCTTTCAAATATTAGTAAGCCGAGTCTGTAAAATATGCTAGTTGAAAATGTTTCTTGCATGTAAGAACAGTAGCTTGTGCCATATTGATAAATTGCTTTCAGCTATTTGGATTCTTGTCTTCGCTTAGAGAAAGACAGAAACCCGTTGCCTATCTGATGATGAGTTAAGCTCTTCCACAAGCTCTACAGATAAGTCTGATGGTGACTCCAAGGAGAGGTAAGTGTTTTGTTTAATACTGTTCAAGAACTTTCACTGCTGTGTTGGACCTTGACTTGGAATGGAAAAAAATGACAGGAATTGCTTTCGCATTTTATCTCTACATAGTGATTGAAGAAATATGTGATGTGTAAAGCAAATGAATTCCATTTAATTGTTGTCTTTCTGTGACTATAAACTTGCTTCAACTTTCTGGAACATTAATTGTGAATTTTTACTGAGTGAGTGGGCTCTGAGCCTTTGTTAGATGAACTACTGGTGATGTTGCTGTTGATAAAACTGCATCACAAGAAGTAACTTAACAAGGAATACTTAGCAGGGCCTCACTAAACTTTTTGAAAGTCCTCTGAGTGCAAGATGGAAGTTGCATCATTATTAGTGACTGTATCACATCTTGCTTCTCCTCTACTAGAAAGAGCAACATGAATGAAATGAATGACTTGGTGCAGCTAATGACATGGACACTGAAAATGGACTCTAAGGAGAACTCTGTAAACTGTGCAACCTTGACTCCAGCCCCAGAGTTTAAAGTTCATAGAAAGTATTGTGACACTTTGATTTTGCATGGAAAATCACCTGGTGAATCAGAGGAATTCAAATTTGAAGATATTTCTTCAGGTTGGTTGCTTTGTTACTGCTTTAAATGAATGGTTGTCAACTGATATTAACCATAGAAAACCTGCTAGTGGGTAACAGAAGACAATCCACTCATTTCTTCTCAAATCTCAACAATGCTTACAGAAGTAATCATCATCCTAAATAATTCTGTGTGCAAAACTGCTCTATTTGTGGTTTACTTGCCAAGGAAAGGAATGTGTGTTCAATCTGTGTAGTTATTAATGAAGAGGGAAAGCTGGTCTGCAACATGTTTTTTTCCCCAAGTAACTTATACTTAGAAGCTTCCAAAATGAACAGTTGGAGTTGACTATTTTGAAATAAGATTTTGAAGATATTCAAACAATTTGATAGCTATAAAGCATTGTGAATTGTGGATAAAGCTGAAATTGTACACAAAGCATTAAACACAGGGGAGGTTTGTATAAGTATAGAAGTTCATCTTTGTGACAGAATTTGGGCAAGATTATTTTTCCAACAGATACAGGCACAAGAATTGAATTGCTTTTCATATTTAAGGTCTGGTTAAGTATGTATATGCATTCCAAAAAGCAAGAAAAAACCTGTATTTGCTGTGACTGCATTTACTGTGCAACAAGAGCAAGTAAAAAAGCTGAAGGTGGGGTTTTGAAGTCTCAGACCTTCTTGTCCTTATTGTTTTAAATGATGAGAATTCTACTTGTAACTGGTCTGGTGATAGGCAAAGCAATGGGAGAACAGTGGATTTTACTCTGGTAAGTTGATTCTGCATAGCCAAAGTAAAATATATTGATACAGTTAATCTCTAAGCAGGTGTGACAGAATGTTGAAAGTACAAATTTCAGTGTTTGGAGTTTTTTTCTCTCCATTTTTCTCCCTTTTAAGTATCGTGCAGTACGATCCTCCAGCTGTTCACTTACTACCATTTGGGATGACAGAGCTACTGCATTTCTAAGCTGAAACTTTAATTAGATATTTTATTTTGAGAAGGTGATCCATCCTATAAAAGGAGTGTCGGTGATTTCAGTGATTAAAAGAGCAAGCTGGTGTTCTCAGTTCCTAACAGAGGCCTCCCCTTATAAAATGACTGTCTCTTGTGGCAGCTTCTCCTGAGGAGCAAAAGCTTCAAAGGCTGTTGAAACAAAAAGATAGATGGCAGAAATGATGCCATTAGTGTTTTACAGTGATTAAACTTTTGTTACATTTGCTGTAAATACAAGTGATTGAATTGCTGAAATACTTGGCTGATGATGTAGTATTAGAGAGTAGTACTTTCCATTCAAATAATACTTGTAATACAGCATACAGGAAACAGGTGACATGAAGTTACAGGGTCCTAATTGTGCAAACTTTGTCTGCCTTGATTTTGTACCACCCAGTGCTGCAAGAGTGAGCAGCTGAGTGCTTCTGATTCTGACATTTGTGATCATCCTAACCAGCCCATTCAGATAAACAGTTATTTCCTGCACATGGTGAGCTGGAATTCTGCAGTAATGCATTCAGTCATCCCATATTCTTCTGCAGAGAGTATGAAAATTGACTGTACTGAAAGTACTTATTACTGCATTGATTTTAAAAACTTATTTATTTTATTGCATTTTTAATAGATGTGTTATCAGTTCCTAACAAGATTAGGAGAATTGTTGAAATCCTGAGATCTGATGTGGTTCAAGGACTGGGAGTGAAACTTCTTGAGAAGGTGTACAGCATCATGGAAGAAGAAGATGAAGTGAAGAGAGAGGTGAATGTCTTTCATAATAAAATTGTTTGATTTCTTTATAAACCTGAATAAATGAGCAGGGTCTTCCCCTCTCCACATCTCCCTTTTAGATATAGATATAATAGTGCAAACCTTGATTCCAAAAAGTATTTATATTTACCTACACGTTACTTCCCTCATGCTCCTCATGTCCAGAGTGAGAGTTTAATGTTGCAGCTGGTGACTCCTGTTTGAGGCAAGTGAGCAATGCCTCCAACTCATTTGATTCAAAACTTGGTTAAAAATGAATTGCTGCATGGTTAAGTGTAACCTGTGAAGATCCATTTTATGTTTTAAATTGTTGGGTGGGATTTGGAACTCTTGCCTTCGGACAACAGACTTGGCTATTCTTCTTCCTTCCCATGTATGTTTAAAACTTCACGTGCCACTTCCAGTTGAGCGCTTTGGTAGTTTGGGGTTTTTTATTAATATTTTAGTAGTTCCTGGTTTTTTCAATGTCAGTAAATTTTGTGTGTTCTAAATAGCTGCAGCTGCGGGAGCATATGGGAGACAAGTATGCGAGTTACAGTGCCAAGGCACGACATCTGAAGTTTCTTGAAGAAAATGTGAAGTTCTGACCAGACCCTTTGCCTCATAGAAAAGGACTGATTTATAGCCCATTTAATAGACTGGACCAGCTTACAGAGCACCTCCTTTGCTGGAATAAGGAGGTGAACTTGCAAAAAACTTTGTAGTAATATTTTTATGTTAAAATGTGAACCAGGCTATCACTTTCTCAGAAGAGAAACTGCTTAGTTTAGTTTTTATTCTCTTAATGAAACTTTTTAAGAAGTTGCTTTTTATAAATGAAAAGAGGGACAGATGGAGTTTTGTGCAGAAAGGAGTGTCAAAGCCAGTTTTGGTTTGAATGTGCAAAAGGTGTTTGGTTGGTATGGTCATGTAATACTACAGTAATAAAGTTTATGCCAGGGCTATGGTGTGATAGGCTACAAGCTATATTATATCAAATAGCTGTGAAAACTTAGCAGGGAGAAACAATTACTAATTTTTATAGCACCAAAAGCCCTTCATCTTCTGTAAATTGCCAAGTTAAAGTGCTAAAGGGGGTGGCTATGCTGCTTTTAAGTAAAGCCTTTTCTTTTGTGTTTTATTGCTAAGGCAATCACTGAGGCCGTGGAAAGTATTTGGTAACTGGATAAAATAAGTGTGAAAATGTTTGAAAGGAACACAGCCATGGTTACCATGGTCCCAGCTGGAGAGCTCCCTTTGCCTTACAAACACCAATTCCTTTTAGGAATGCAAGTGCCCAAGACCAGGGTCACTTAGAGAAATAGGCATTGTTACTTTTGCCTTTCCTTGCACCTAGACTGCGTTGCTACACATGCTCAGGCAGTGTCATGTACCATCACTGTAGGAAAAGCACTTCTTTTTTAAAGTACAAAAAAGTGAAAAGGGAATTGAATTTGTAAAATAAAATTTTAAATGCACAACCTGTCTCTTTCCCTGCCTCTAGTTTAAATATTGTAACCTCCAGCACCCATCAGGGAGATGGACATGACAATCAGTAAAGACGTGCAATCCCTTTGGATCCTGCTGCCTCTGGCATAGTAGAGGCTCAAGTTACAACGTTTCAAGAGCTACTGTACTCTGCAGAGTCAAGGTGTTACTTTCTCTACCTGGGCAAATTTATTTAAGCAAAAACTGCCAATGTGTAATCTCCTATGCTAGAAAGTTTCCAGCTCCCAGCCTTGTTCAGAACCCTGGGCTATGTACCGTTTTACAGGACTTGTTACAACCTGACCATATGGATGGATTGTTTTACACATGGTTAGAGATATTTTAGTCTAAGTCTAGATGTAGATTATTTTTAGGCTATGGCAACAGCTTAACTACACTTGATTTGCTGTGTTCCTTTTCACTAGAATACCCAAGTGAGACGTGACTTCCAGTAGCCTTCGGAGGTTAATCCCTCCCCACCTTTGCCTTCCCAGTGACTTCACTGACACTCCAGCCAAGATTCAGAGTTTTCATGTTCTCTGCAGATCTTGGTGTACTCCTTGTATATAAAGTAGTAAGAAAAAAACCCCAAACACCAAGCCAAGAAGTATCATTTAGTGGAAATGCATTTAACAAAATTTAACAAAGTAACAGCATAAAGAACTGGGGGGGGAGGGGGTTTAGCTTTTAGCATGTCTCTTTGGCTTTCTGTCTGCTGGCTTCTTTTCTTCTGTTCCTGACTCTTGGACAGGGAGCCACTTCAGAGGATTGCGACGGTACATAGGCCACGGAGGGAGTGTTAGCTTAGAGAAAAGGAATGAAGGCAAAACATGTAAATCAAGATGCTAGAGAAGTGTACCAGTTAAGTGTTCAGAAAGTTCACACAATTTCATATTATAAAGATATATATGTTTTACATTGTATCCTGCATAATCATGGGTGACTAAAGGACCCCAGCGAACTGCAAGGAGGAGGAGGACTACACCCAGCCTGAAGTAAAAAGGATACCCGTGAATTACTGAGGTAACACCAGCAACCCAGCCTCTCCAACGTGTCAGTGAAACCCTCCAGTATCTGGCCTCAGAGCTAAGTAACTGTAGTAAGACCAACTCTGAGGACGTTTAGATTGAGAAAGCAGATGGATGGTGATGCCACAGAACTATAGTGGCTTTTCAAAATGGTAGTACGTGTGTGTTAAAGTAGTGATTGGCCAAATCATGTTGCATCTGAACACTCAAAAGGTGTAAGAACCACATGCAAATCCCCATTCAGTGTGCCCCGACTGGAATGGGACACCTCGTGCAGGAATAAGGAATTACTCTTGTAATTCTATGCTTTGTGTCCTCACTTCTCTCCTAAAGTGGCATGGGCCAGCTGCACATTTTTTGTGACAAGCTGCTACTGCACAGAAAGCCTCACTGTCCTTTCTGTTACAAGTGCTATCAGCTTGGCTTAAAAGTAACATCTAATTGGAACAAAAATAATTCTAAAGTAGTATTAAACTGCAGTGTTCTCTAAAATCTGACTAGCCTTTGAGAAAAGGCACTTGCTGGCTTGTAAAGCACTTTCTACGATCAAAGAAAGTACAAATATGCATCAACAGTCAGGATTATATAGGAAACATTTGTCTGTGTTGACAGCCCCTTAATTTAATGATTAATTCAGGTGCATGTATTTTCTGGTTTGGGAGCAAAAAAAAAAATTTACCAAACACGATAAAGCAAATCCAGCCATAACTATGTAGACGGTCCATCCAAACTGCTCAGTGATGTAGCCATAGATGAAACCAATTATCTGCAAAACAAAATTTAAAGAAATGACATTTAAAATGAACTATTTGCCATGCCATGATTAAGTGTGTGTGTGGGGGAAGTTAAGTAGAAAACTAGATGTTTTCAAGAGTACAGTTCATACATCTTTCTAACCTTGTTTTCAAAATTGTAGACCAATAATGAAAGTAAAAGATTGAAAGAGAGTCTGAATCCATGAGAACCCCCTTGATTTTGTCATAAGCATTTAGTGACCCACTTAAGCCAAATAATAAAAAACCCCAACTTGTTTGTAAGATAAGAAAACAAAATCCTGGATGTTCTTGCCCATAACTGTGGTGTACTTACTGCAGAGACGAGAATGATTCCTTGAAAAATCTGTTCTGCTAATTTTTGACCCTTGTAGTCCTGTGGAAAGAGGTATCTTGTCAGTTACCCAAACCACAAACCTCCCAGTTAAAACTCTCTCAGGTAAGCACCTGGGGACAGCCTGATCACACCTTCTCAGCTTTTTTTTTCAACTGTCAAACCAGACTGCTGCTGTTTTTCTTACAGTGTCTGGATTACAAGTGTAAGAGTTAAGTTCTCAATTCAATTAACCCCTATAGTCTTCACCACATCATCTAAAAATAAAAACAAGCAATGTCTGCTCAGGATAAATAACGCAAGTTCTAGATATAATTACAGTTAGCTAAATATCATGAGGTAAATGCTGTTACACCCGCCTCCCCCCCCCCGGAAGACAGTACATGCTTCAGAGGATATGGATTTATGTCACCTGTGTTTGCACGAGTGGCTTTAATGAAAACACTTTGCCTTCTGGCTCTATACAGCACAGCCATACAAGTACGGAGGGATTTCCTCGCACAGCTGTGTATTACTTTCGGTTTACAGCACATTAAAGCTCGAATTTTCAGACCAAAAAATAAATCGTAATGACACGAAGTGCCACCCCCCATCCAGCAGCAGCTCCTCACACGCGGCTGCCAGCACGGCACGGAGGAAGGGGATCGCTGAACCCTGCAGGCAGCGCTGCTGCCAGCAGCGACAGGCGAGGAGGGCCCAGGCGCAGCCAGTCCCCCGCGGTGCTGTCCTACCATCTGCGTGGGGATGGAGCGGAAGATGTTCAGCATGGCGGCGGAAAGTGGCGCCTCACACTCCTCGTCCTGCTCTTCTTCTTCGTCGTCGTCGTCGTCGTCGTCGTCTTCCTCGTCCTCTCCAAAGCTCTGCGAGGTGGAGCTGCAGCTTGGAGGGTACCCGGGCTCGGCGCGGTGCCACCCGCGGTGCAGCAGAAACGGAAGAGTGCTGCTGATCTGGCCGGAAGCACTCCTCTTCAGCTCCGCCCCGTCCTTCGTCAACTCGGGGGGACAGTTCCCTGCTTCAGCCGTCGGCTCCGCGCTGCCGTTGTCCCTGCGGCCGCTGCTGTCCCGAGACCGGGCCTGGGCCTCGTTCTCAGGCTCTGCCTCGGCCTTCTTCACGCCGCCATCGGCCTGCTCCTCCATCCTCACCGGCCGGCACCAAGCGGCGCGGGACGCTGTCTCCCCGGCAACGGCGGCTTTGAGCGCAGGACCCCGGACTGAGGGACCTTCGGCTAGCAGGTGTTGAGGCGCCTTCGTCGTCGCCTGTCCAGAATCAACGTTGACTTAGCGCTGGCAGGCGGGCATTTTTCGCGAAGCCGCCGCCGCTGCCGCTCCATTAGTGCCCCAGAACGGGCACGGTGCAGCCTTCGCGCCTTGCGACCGTCAGGCATCGTTGAGGACACCCACCCTTCGGGCTGCTGCTTCGGGGGGGCGGCCGCGGGGCCGCTCGCTGCCGAGGTGGCAGTTGGCGGCGGAGCGGGCGAACGGTCGGTGAGGTAAGCTAGGATCTCGGTAGAGGAGAGCTGGGCCCGGCCTGTGCTGTGCTTCCCGCGAGGTACGCAGGAGGGGCTGAGCGGGACCCCCGCCGGGGCGGCTTTAGGAAAAGCGCGGTTTGTGCCCGGAGGAGGGGGGAAATGAACGAACACTCAGGACACGGTGGCCGTGTGCCCACTTCGTGCGTGTGCATCGTGTCAGGGCGGTAATGGGCTGCGGCAGAGTGGCCGTCAGCAGGTGTGCAGAGGTTCAGTGTGGGTTTCTGTCTCCAGGCTGTGGTAAAGTAGGGCTGAAAGTGGCTTCGGTACCGGCCGCGGTGGGCTCGCGGAGGGGGGGAGCCCTGTGTCGGCGCGTGCCCCCTCAGCGAAGGCGCGGTGCTCGCCGGTAAACCCCGATAGCAGCGCTGGGCTGGCACCGGCGGTCGCTCCTGGTGCCCGGGTAATGCGGCTTCCCTTGGCAGAACCGCGACAGCGGGAATACCACAGTTATGTGTGACACACGTAATAGTCACCACGCAGTTTGCGGTATTTAATGTGGAGGCTTTGCAAAGGTTTTAATATAGAGCTGTAGCTGCTGCTTAAAGTCTGCATGCTGGTACGGTGTGAGTGCTTTCTGTTTGTCACTTGGGAGCTGCTTCGTGCTCCAGGATGTGTAGTTCTTGTTCTGATTTCACAGCCAAATTTACCATTAATTAATGAGTGTGTCTGAATTGCATACCAAAATTGCATCGCTGCATTGTGTTTTTACTCCCTTCTTTAACACGATGGTAATAGCTTCTCTCACACTTTTGTGTGATGATACTTCAGCTGATACTGTTTTCTGTAGAGAATGAGAGTGTGTAGTGCTATGTGTTAAAATCTTGTCAACGCTGTGTCCTGCCAAAATCTTGCACTTAGTTAGGTATGGAAAGAAATGTATAATCCTTTCCTTTATTGCTGGGGTGCTTCTAGTTCAGATGGTTAAATGAATTGGTTCAACAGTGAAGAAACCATATGTAATCTTCCAGACTCTTCAGATCAGTTTTGACTGGCAGAAGGGGATTTTTTCTATCAGTGAAGTATGTGGCAAGATCTCTATGTCTCGTTTTCTATCTCAGAGTTCTTCTTTAGAAACATTATTGTAGATATGTCATATGCACTTACCAAGACACCACACTCTGTTATTAACAGGTGGCATATAGTTTTATCTATTTTAGGAGGAGGAGACATTCACTGCATTTGGAAACTGTTTTTGGCACTCCTGGTGACTGCTATGCCTTCTGCAGACATGCACTGGAAGCAAAGTGTGACTGCTGTGTTTTTTCTCTTTCAGGTTTGCAGGAACCTTATGCCAATAAATAAAATAACAAGAGAAAAATGTCATTAAGAAAAGGTATGTATATATGTGTGTATCTGATTTTTTTTAAACTCTCTTTTGTGCTTTTCTGAGTTTCCCAGTCTTTCTGTGGTTAAATTGATAAACTTTTTTCTTCTAAATTTTCAGTGAACATTTCCATCCTTATAGTGGCTGTTGTCATATTTTTGCTAGTTCTTCATCATAACTTCCTAGGCCTCAGTGACTTCTTGAAACGGGAGTTGACAGGTATGTTGGGTTTCATTTTAGTTTTAAAATGAGTATTCTTTTCAAGATTGGTGGGAAAGCACATGCTCTGGCCAGATAGAAACCGCCACATTGCTGAAATAATGGGTGTGATAATGATCAATTGTTTACATAACAAGGTATGACTTTTGTACTCTTTTTTTTTGAGTAGATCCCTGTTCTCATACCCAAGAAACTTCAGCTTGGTGGGCTTGTCTGTTCTTGCTGTACTTTGACTTTTCTTGGTCAGGAAGCCAGAAGAGAAAGCAGTAAGGGTTCCTTCTTAATGGCTTTAGAAGTCATTAAGTTATGATTCAGTTTATTTAGCAAAGCGTTTTAGTTTTCAGGAGACCACTTTTAGGAACTGCATGTGGTCCCACAGAGCCTCTCCATGTCCCCAGTTTACCATTCCTGGGATCTGTCATATCTGGGTAGGAGCTGCACAGGTGCTTCCCAACAGCAGTTGAATTGGAGCCTGACATACCTTAACCAGCAATCAGTTGAAGTCAAAGCTGTTCAGTCTCTCATCAGGAAATTGCAAACAGAAAGTGAAGCCCAGCTTTGTGAACAGCAGATTACTGCCCACAAACTGCCAAGTCCCTGTTTGCTATGTTCCTCAAATTACCCCAAATTATCTCATATGTAATAGTCTAGATAATTTCTTATAAAAACTGTGGGTATAGGTAATTGCTATAGGTTTTACAGGTGATTATGTGGTCTTGTAATAAACTTCAATGCTGATATCCAATTTTCCTATCTGTACACTATGAGTATAAATTCTTGAGGTATCAGCTTTGAAAATATAGTGTGATCTGTGATCCCTGGAATAAACATGGAAGCTGTACCTCATGCCTTGATCTTCAGTGGGAAAAAATTTGCAACAGTGACTGTAATTTAGAATTTCTGTGTTCTTCATTGATTCCTACCTTTGAAGAAAAGAAAGTCAAGAAAAAAAGGTGATGTGGAGAAGACTAGAAGATGGATTGGGTAAATGGGAGGGAAGTCAGATTATAGGCATGGCAGGGGGGTCCAAAGGTAAGTGCAGCCTGCTGTACTTTAAGCCTCATTTTAGTACCTTGTTGTGCCGTGTGTGAATACGTATGGTTAAATGCATGTAGCTTATATGTAAGTGTAAGTTTTCCTGTTCATGAACATCTCAATTTTCAAGAGCAGGTGCTCTGTTTTAAGTGTTTGATACTGGCTGGCATACTGTAATCCACACCTCATCTGAGATATCCAAGTGCTTGCATAGTAGAAAAAATAATTGAAGGTGTTGAAAGTTTTAGTGTGGTAATAATGTCTGTTTCATTTGCATAGAACAAGTACGTGATGCCATTTGTACTCCACAGATGCAAATCCATTAGGACTTCAGCCTATAGATTTCATACCTGCAGTTCCCCAGAGGCTGGCAGATGAAAGGAATGATAAGGAGATTTCTGTGGTCATTGCAGCATCAGATGAGAGGCTTGGGGGTGCAATTGCAGCCATGAACAGTATTTACTATCACACCAGATCCAACGTGGTTTTCCATATTGTTACTTTGAATGATACAGTGGATCACTTGAGGTAATGATCTTTTAATTAGACTCCTGCAATACTGTAAAACGCATAAGTGTCTCTGAGAAGAGGAAGAATTGACATTCCCTGGAACTGCAATCCTTTAAATTGCAGTCCTGTCTGCTGTTGCTTATTGCAGCTTGTTCACAAGGCTGCTGTGGAGAGTCCTAAAATCATTCCTTCTGGCAATGTTTCAGAGAAGGAAAAGAGCCATCTTTTCTGGTGGGGTTATATCCAACCACTGGGGTCGGAATTTGTTAGTGAAGAGGTTGTAAAATTTTTATATTTCTATATTTCATCTAAGTAATTCAAATGTTGGCAATGAATTTTCTCCATTTTTCTAGATTGTTCTTTGATCCTTTTATTTTTACCCATGTCTGTTCACACCAATGTTTTTTGTGAAGGACCTGTAAAAACAGGATCATCTCTTTCTAATAAAATAAGAACCAACCTTGTACCTTTCCCATGTTGCAGCTGTGCAGTATGCTGGTGGTAGCGTACATGCTCCTGCAGTCACAGAGGACACCACTGACATCAGCCCTACATAATATTCTATGTTTTTTTCTTGCTGGGTAGAGAAGTGAGTGGCCAGATCAAGATCAGTGTCACTGTCAAATCAGATCTCTTGTTTTTCATTTCGTCTTTGTCTCATTTAACAAGATCTGTCCCTTTCTTTCTGTTTGCAGGCTGTGGCTAAGTAACAGTGCTTTGAAAAATCTGAGATACCGCATTTTGGATTTTGACCCTCGTGTCTTAGAAGGGAAAATAGAAGTGGATCCTCAAAAGGCAGACACCTTAAAACCAGTGAGGATGATGTTGATTATTTTTTGCAATTATTAGATATGCAACCAGAGATCAAAACCAAATCTCTTGCCATAGAAGCAGTCTGTTATAATGAAATTCCTAAATTTCAATAAGAATAAATTTCCAGATAGTGAGATATGCACAGGTAGATTTCAGATCCATGCCTCATATCACTTTTTGCTGCTGGCTACAGTAAAACACAGCAGCTTGCAGGTCAAGCATGCTATCACCTCAAAGATACTACAGATATATGTGGAGAAATAAGAAATTCTAATATAGACCAGTTTTTAAGTTAGTTTATTAATGCATAAATTCGTAGGAAACCAGGAACTGATGGAACCTGTTTATTTTAAATAGCTTCTAGGATATTGCTGACTATTTTACTTCCTTGGTAGAAGTTGTTTTGGACGTTATTACCATAGATAAGCGCCAGGAGTATTAGTTAATTTCACATTAATTTTGACAATTTGTCATTTAATTCTTCACTTACCTTGCTTTCATGTTTTCACAGCTAACCTTTGCCAGATTCTACTTGCCCAGTTTGGTACCTCATGCAGAGAAGGCTATCTATGTGGATGATGATGTAATTGTACAAGGTATGGGACTTTGTCATAGCCTTTTGCCACTGGCCTTATGCTGAGGTCAGTATGCCATCTCTTACAGTAACCAAAAACTTCTATTTCAAGCAAAGATGTAAAAATTTTGTAAGCACGAGTGAGTTGAATTAAACTGGGGTTTTATCTGCTGTAGCAATGGACTGAACAAAATGTCACTCAGCACTTAGTCAGGATTGCTTTTAATTTTTCTGTGCTTGCTTCCATTTCCCAGATGATATTCTTGAACTTTACAACACTCCTTTGAAACCTGGACATGCAGTTGCATTTTCAGATGATTGTGACTCAATCACCAATAAAGTTGCTGTCCGTGGGGCAGGCAATCAGGTTTGTTTTATTCTGATTCAGTGGTAGCAATACTATAAAGCCCAGGCTTTGGAAACAGGCACTGGGATTTAATGTTCTTGCAGGATGACTTCCAAATGCAGTGAGCTAAGAGATTCCTACACAAATCAATTAACTCTGATGTTTGATTACAAATGACACCTGCAGTTTCTGTTTAGGCACAGTAAAAGTGCTTCACATTTTTGCTGTGCTTTACAATGAGGGCAATTCCCAGTGTGGAACAGCAGATCTTAGAACATCAGAGGGAGAATTTTTCATTTATGAGTGTTCAAAAAAATACTTTTTCTGGGAGTGGTACCATATTAATAATATGATATATTATTAAGACTGTGCAGCATTCCTTAAAATATATAGCTTATAAAAAATCATATTTTTTTTAATGTTAGACCTCACAAGCTTTCTTTCTCTCATTTTATAGGAAGGGATATTTGCTTTAACTACATGAAGTAACACTTACCTGTTGAGAGTTGTGCAAAGTTTTTCTTTGAATAGTAATTTGACCATATTCTAGGCTAATTTCTACTCTCTTTTCCCTCCCCCCAGTATAATTACATTGGGTTTCTAGATTACAAAAAAGAAACCATCCGAAAACTTGCCATGAAAGCCAACACCTGCTCTTTCAATCCAGGAGTTATTGTTGCCAATTTGACAGAATGGAAATTGCAGAACATCACGAAGCAATTGGAAAAGTGGATGGCACTGAATGTAGTGTAAGTACACTCAAGCTGGGGGCTACAGCACATCAGGGATTGGGGTATGGTGACCCATATGTACCTGTATGTACTGTGAATACCTGCCATGCAGCTGCAAGGGAAAAATCAACTGATTTGGGGCCACATAAGCATCCTTTCCCAACTTCTTTTCGTCTCTTCTAGAGAGCAACTTTACAGTAGGACTCTGGCTGGCAGCATTACAACACCTCCATTGCTAATTGTATTTTACAAGCGACATTCCAGTATTGACCCCATGTGGAACGTCCGGCACCTCGGTGTGTATGAAACACTTGTGATACTGCTCCCCTGGTGTGTTTTTCCAAGTCTGTAGCTGGACACCTAGTTGATAATGCAGCAAATGGATCTTTGCCACTATCTTTTTTTATACCTTGTTCTGTAACAAACACTGCTTTGCAGTACCATCTTGGTGCTTGTTGGCCTGATTCCTCATGTTCTTTTGTTTAACTACTAGGGGGATAGTTCTTAAATTGACCTACTTTAAAATTACTTCTCATTTCCCTTTCCTTTTTCCACGTCTATATTTCCATGTATCTGAAGTGATCCTAGATGTTCTTCCAAGACTGTTGAGAGGAACAGATATTTCTATCTATGCTGCTAATGGTCAAAGCCTAGTGCTGGGAAAGCTTCCTTAGGTTTTGTTTCCAGTGAACAATACACAGGCTGCCAAATACATCTGGGTATTAAGGGGGTTTTAAAGAACTTTGAGGTTAAGGTAGTACATTAAAATAGATACTGAGACAGGGCGAAGTGGCATTCAGTTGCACCTGATTGTTTTTCGCTTTGTCCTGATTTATGCCTCCTACATCACCTCCTTTCTCCGTAAATGACGATATTTCCTTTGTTGAAATTCTTCGTTTTGATGTTAAAATATCACATGTTGGTGTTTCTGCTGCCTTTATTTTAGGCACTAATGCTTCTTTTTCAATAAAAGGGTCTACTGCTGGAAAAAGGTACTCTCCTCAGTTTGTGAAAGCTGCCAAGTTGCTCCATTGGAATGGACATTTCAAGCCATGGGGAAGAACAGCTTCATATGCTGAAATCTGGGAGAAGTGGTATGTCCCTGACCCTACAGGCAAGTTCAGCCTAATCCGCAGACATTCAGAAGCCTATGAAGCAAAGTAGAGTCCATTTTAATAACTGATGGCATTTTCTCAGGAAACTTCTAGAGCCAAACAGAACTTTTGTGTTTAGCCAACTTGTATTTCAGAGCAGTCCTTTTGCCTTCTGGAGCATGGGGTGAGGCAATAATTCTGGTGCAGTTCTGAAATGCACACGTCCAAAGGAGGCTCACTTGTGTGACAGAAGATGCTACACAATCAGCACTATAGAAAGCAAGGGAAAATCTCCACGAACTAGCACTTTTTTTAGTTCATTTCTGTCTGTTGTGCATTCTGCTGCTTTTTACTACAAGTCTTCTAGAGGAGAAGCTACAGAAAGAAACATTTCTAAGAATCTTCAGCTGGTGCTTGCACCATACAAATCTTGCACAGCAATGTACTGTAATTAAGAGCTGCTTGAGTTTTGTTCTGGGTTTTTTTGTTTGTTTTCTTATCCTGTGAAATCTTTTCCTCAATCTTTCCTTGCATGAAACATTCTTCCACCCATTTCTGTGTCTTTCTTGTGGAATTCTACAGAAACAGATTTATTTTTTGAAATATTAATTTTTCAAGTATTCCTTCACTATGCAAAGGGGGTTTAACTGCCAGTGAACACTAAACCAGTTTTTGTAAAGCGGTGGAGAAAACTTTGTTCAAAAATAAAAGCTAATTTTAACATGTTGACTCAAACCTCAGGTAGTGGCAATCTGATTCTAGTTTTGATCCATGCAGCACATTTCCTTTGTACTTAAATGCAATAGAAGTGATTGAAACTAAAATTATCTCATCTTTGCAAAAGCAATCTCATTCTAAAATTGTGCCAAGTGTTTATTGTGGGAATCAGGCTGTATGAAACATTGTTATGAATTGTTCTGTTATTAAGTTCCTCATAGTTCTCTCAAGAGAGTATGACTCTACTATAGAAGTTTTTTCCACCGTGCCTTTCCCAGTCTGACCCTTTAAACTCATCAAGCAGGATTCCTGTGCCCTTTTGCAGTCAGCTGCCCACCACATTTTCTACAGGTAGGTTGGTTTTTTAATAGTTGTATAGTTTCAGTAGTGGTCGTTAGTATTTGCTGATACATCCCAGCAGCTATCGTGCCAACTAGTCCATTTAATATGGGTTTGAACTCAAACTGTTACCTGTATTCAGTAATACTGCTTGTGAACAGTCCTCAGTATGAGATGCTTAGACAAGTCTTTGTGCTAATGCAGTGACAGGCTGAGTATTGTATGGTCTGAGACACAGGGCAGCAGAGACATAAAGGGCTCATTCATGTGTATGAATATGGTTTTAATACTGCTTTATAATTTAAAAGGATTTCCAACTGCTTGACTCGTTGCAGTTACTGCCTATAGTTCTGTCTGTGGTTTGTTACCTATCATTTCTTTTCCTGTGTTTTGATGAAGAACCATTCTTGTCTTGCAGTGGTTATGAGTAACAAAGGAAGTTCAGTTAACAAACTTTGAAAGATTGTACTAGATCAGCTGACATCAACTTAATGCTGATGACCAGGCTGTGTTTTAGCAGGCTTAAATAAACTGCATGTGTCTGTGTCTGCACTTGGTGCTTTTTAGGCTGCCCTGTAGGACTGTGCCTCAACATACATTTAGGGAAAATACAAGTATCTATTGAAGAACACAGAAACCAGACCTTTAAGTTCATAGGAGAAAAACAGATGTATAGGAGGAAGGTGCTTGATGTCAGGTGTTTATTCTAAATGCTTAATTCACTGAGCAACTGCAGGGCCTCTTGGGAATTCCCTTGCTATCACAGTTGTGCTACAGGTTGTCATTGCACAGGGCAATGTTTTGCTTTAGTTATCAGTTGTTCCCATGTATAGTAGGTATCATCAGGAAATATGTCTGTTCAAGAGCACTGCAAGAACTTGTTCCCCAGTAAATACAGATTACTAAAATGCCAATATGTACTATACTAATATGCTGATCTATACTATACACTAATAATTGCCCATTACTAATCTCAGTTACCTTTCCCGATGAAGGTTCTCAATATATAAAGCAGTGCTTAGATAAAACATTTTTGTCTAGTTGAAATAAGTAGTGTTTTCTGGCCAACCTCTACATATGAAAGTCCTAAAAGGTTTGTAAAGGCATACTAAAAAGTGACTTAAGTCATGTTCTAGTACAGTCTCTGTAATCCTTTAAGAAAAACAAATCTTATGGAGGATGAAAACTTATCTTGAAATTTAATTTCTTCAACATGACCAGAATTAAATGTTTAACATTGTTTTTCAAAGAAAAAGGCAAAGAGTGTATCTTTTTGAAACATCTTTTTATAAGGCAAAGTGAACAGACTAACTCAGTCTAATAGGAATTTTTAAAATAGACTTTAATACAAGAAATAAAGATGCATACAGTCAGTTTCCCAGCCTTATCTAAAATCTGGAGTCATCAAGGGAGATACACTATTATATACATTATTTGACACAACAATAATTGTGAATCTTTGCAGCAGCTCTATTATGCAGTATTCCTCCAACTTCTGCCACCACACAAGTCCTCATGACTGGTCTGAAAGCCGGTAATGAGTCTCCAGTGTCTTCATACACAATTCATTACACATAGTCTGTATTAAAATCATAGGCATCATCTTCATCTGCTGTCTTATCCAAGTTGAGCAATAGTGAATTGGAATGTTCACTCTCTGAGAAAAGAAAATCGTGTTAGTGAAACCAATGCAAGTTCTAGAGTACAAGAGGCTATACTTCAAGCCAGGGTTTTTAATACAGACCTGCTATTTGCTTTTCTGAATTTGTAGGACTTGTTTGTTTTCCAAGCTTTATTTTCCTGGTGATCTGAACTTTGCTTTTCTGCAAGACAGAGAGGTCAGATGTGTTTATTCAGACATCACTAATGAAGTCCTCCATGCAAATAAAACCTAACAGAGACTGCTGATAGTGTGGATGTCCCCGTCTGTAGTTGGTCAGGAACACACCGACCTAGAATGTTTATTCTTCAGTTAAGCAAAAAACCCAACCCTTATCTCCAGGATTTTTCCTGGTGGCTCCACAGTGCCAACACCTTCTCAGTTTACAGCAGATACTGACTGGTTAAGTGGTGTCAGGATCTAAACAAGTAGAAGAAGCCTAATGAAACCTGATTTACCTCTTCAACATCCATTTCTTCTTCCAAATTGTTTGCATCATCATCACTTTCTGTGAAATCCTCCTCTTCTTCTTCTTCCTCCTCTTCCTTGCTTGTTTCCAAGTTTTCCCACTCTGATGCTTCCTCTATCACTATTGTCCCATTTGCCATACCAGCTGACTGAAAAATTATGCTGTTTGCTGGACTGGGACATTTTAAAGCTGAGACAGAAAAACAGGAAGCGTCTGTTAAGTCACTGATAGATGGTACCAGATGTAACGCCTACCCCTGAGAGGACAGGCATTTCAGGTCAGGGCTAGAAAAAGACAGTCCTGCCCCATCCATTCCAAAAGATGCCACTCCCACGTAAGCAGGTAGAACAAAGGACAATTATCTGAGAATAGCGTTCCCTAAGGCATCTATGGAAGACTGGTAGGAGCTGAAAGACTTGGAACTGGAGCACTGATTGTACTCAGTAAGATGTATTTTGTTGGCCAAATTAGCCACGGTTCATGTGCTCCACAACAGTCTTTACCCATTTTCTGTTTAGGAGGGTTAGTTCAGATGAGCAGAAACGAAGAACTAGCAGGGGTAACTTGTGTTAAGGCAGCACACAGATGCACTGTTCTGTTGCATCTGAATCCATTTCTTTCTTAAAAGGCTCATATTATTCACTGCATGTTGGCAAAGCTATCATATAAACCCCAGGAGGACTTCCCTTCAAAATCTCCCATTAAAATGACTACTACCCAGTTCTAATGGTAGCAGTGCATTACAGTAACAGTCCTACCTTGAACAGTGTTGTTGTTTTCTTCTTCTAGGTTCTTAAAATTAAAGCACTCTTGCATTTCAACTATTTTGTCTTCTGTAAGATACGGTGGCAGTGTCTGAGATTCTGGAGGTTGTGAGTAATAGCTTATTTTAGCTCTGGGAAAATAAAATATCAGCATTAAAAAACAACTAAAGATAACATAGTTAAATCACTGTAGTTAAAAATAAAACACAGAGCACAAGCCTCTCAAATTTCTCAACCTAACGACTCATTTATTATTATCCATTTAACAGCAGTTAAATAGCTATTTAATTTTTGGCTCTGAAGTTGTCAATAACAGATTAAGTGGATAGCCCACTCCTGAGAGGAAACAGAAATGGCATGCTTTGTCACCACAAATCATCTGCCTGTAAAATCACGAGCTGTAAAAGCAGCTGAATCATTTGAGCAAGGGAAATAATCACACTCATTGATTCTGAGTTACATTTATTCCCACTCTTATAATACAGGAACCACTATGAATTCCGACAGAAAATCTGCCACATCTTTGTCCTATGGAAGAGGACTACATGGGCTCAGTATGTAAGAGGAAGGCAAGTTTCCCTAACAGTTATAGCAGAAGTCAGCTAACTGGCTATAGAGTAATGTGCAACATGATTTGATTCCTTCCATGTATCCTTCACTAATTTAGAAAGTTATCCATGGATGGTGTTCTCTATATCTGTTAGACAATCCATCTCTCTTAAGCAAAGTAAAACGTAGCCCCTGCTGTGCTGGATTAACAAAGTAGAAACAGTGAGCAGCATAAAGCAAAGTTCATAGCATACGTACCCTGTCCAGTCACAAAGAAGCACTTTAGTGATATTCTCTATGTCAGGAACGCCTCCCTTTTTCAGCATACCCCTTTTCTGAGCCAGTAAAGCTAAAAACTCTTCAGTGTTCTCAAAATCTGGGATACTATAGCGCATAATTACCTAGAGCAGAAGAAAACACTGCATTCAGAAAGAGGTACCCAGTTTTCTCCTAAGGTTTAGGAAATAAAAAGAGCAAATAAAATCGGATTACAATGAGGATGAACGAGTATGCAAAAAGCCATTTTTCTCTTGCACATGGGATAAACATTCCAAAGCAAAATGCCTACTTCATCAACAAATTCATCTGCCATTCACCCATAGTAGTGGGTGTACAGAGACAGCACATTGGTTTGTGAAAACAGTTATTGCAGAACTGAATGGAAATTAGGCTTAGGTTAATCTACGTGAAACTAGAGTGAAATCAGAGTTGGATCTGAAGTCTTCATTGTAATAATAGGAAAGAGTCAGAATATCTTCATTTTTCACTCTGTGATACTGTAATGACATCTTAAAAGCAAGTCGGGTTTTTTTTTTATATCAGTAAAGTTATAGGGAAAACAGCCTCTGGCTGACAGGATCATGGCATGCTGCTTCTGCCTTCCATTTGTAAGGATGAAAGACCACACTCTGTGTTGCCATTCTGTCCGATTAGAAGAAAGCAGTGCAAAAGCTACCAGAACTAGTAGAAGTGAAACAAACTTTTGTTACTGGTCTAAGAAAGCTTGAGAAGTCAAATGCACTGAGATGTGGAAAAAGCTAAGAGCTCACCTGCTGTTTATTGCAGTGACTTAGAATTGCACATATTCCTTCAAGCAGATCTGCTAAGTCTGATTCTTCAGTGTCTATGATACTTCTCAAGGCCAGAGCCAGGGCACTGTTGGAGGGATCTGCAATTATACTTGGACTGTCCAACATCTTTGTCTGTTTATCAATGTGCACAATTTGCATGGACCTATTCAGGGAGAAACACACTGTGAATAGATAATCAACTAAGCAAAGGACTGGTGATGATGAGGGATGCAAGACACAAAGCTCAGCGTTGGACTGAATCCACTTCATACAGAGTCAGTTTCAGTGCTTTTTCATCATATGCTTTGCATAGGACAGAAATCTAAACATACAAAAAGAGCAAGTTTATACACAGTGCTCTCTGTTGACAGCTTGCATCAAACAGATCAATATTTTCCATCCTGGCAAATGGAAATGTGCATTTAAAACTGCACACCGGGGCATATTTTGCCCCAAATGGATGGCAATTGTACACAAACAAACTCAAGGTAATCTGAACACAACAACAAACAGGGAAATGAACAGCTTTTATCAGACTCGGCTTACTTGGTAACACCTCTTGTTAAGCCAACATTGCAAGCACGAACTCCTTTAAGGCTGTTGATTATGCTGCTCTTTCCCACATTAGGGAAACCTGAAGAAAACCACATAAATCCTTGTAAGTAAGAAAACTAAGCCTATGTAACACTGATCAAAAATTGTTTCTTTCAGGTGTCTTTGGTAAAGTACATCTCCAGTGTGAGATCAGAGTTGGATCTGAAGTCTTCACTACAGAAGTAAGACAAAGTGTGTATCCTCATTTCTTACACTGATAACTGAGTGTAACATCACGTATCGTATCAGGTAGGGAGGAAGACACCACAAGCTGTGTGGTACGTAACCTGCTTCTCTTGTTGCCCTAAGCTGGCGTATCAGCTAAAGGCTCACACAACATGCCTTTCACAGATCACAGACACTATATACATTTAAATGTAACATATGACAAGAAAGCCTATTAGCATGTCATGTGTTAATTGCTTTACTCAATTTATAATACAGGATACCAAAGCTTTAAGGGAGAAAGAAACTCTTCCTGTCTCTCTAAACACTTACCTACAACCCCAACCTGAATGGCTTTGTTTTGAGTCTTGCCATACTCTTGAAGAAGTTTCAAAAGGCATTTGGTTCCAAGACATTCACTGGTTCTCGATACATCAACACGTGCACGTCTCTTTGTGGACTGCTCCTGCTACAGGATTCAAAGGCATAAAAAACCCCAAACCATGGTCAGGAGCTGCTTAGGAAGGTAAATACATATTGCTTAGATTTATTTATCGACTGTAATAATCCCTATTAGATGAAGACAGGCTGAGAACATTGGGGCTGTTCACCCTGGAGAAAAGAAGGCTGCGTAAAGACCTCATAGCAACCTTCCAGTTATCTGAAGAGGGCCTATAAGGATGCTGAAGAGGGACTCTTCTTTAGAGACTGTAGTGACAGGACGAGGGGCAATGGGTTTAAACAGAAGAAGTTCAGGTCGGATATAAGGAAGAAGTTTTTTACTGTGAGGGTGATGAGGCACTGGAATGGGTTACCCAAGGATGCTCCATTCCAGGGTGAATGCTCCATCCCTGGCAGTGTTCAAGGCCAGGTCGGACAGAGTCTTGGGTGACATGGTTTAGTGTGTGGTATCCCTGCCCGTAGCGGGGGTGGTTGGAACTTGATCATCGTAAGGTCCTTTCCAACCCTAACTTATTCTATAATTCTATGTTACTGTGTTCTTTTAAACAGAAGGAATTGGCTTAATAAATTGGCTGATCAGTTAAGTTACAATGAAAAAGGTAGCCATCAACTACTAAGAACAAAAGGAATGTGAACCAACTTATAGGGCTTGTGATTTCAGTTCAGGCTTTACTGCAGATCTGTGGTGCAGCCATGAAATAACCATGAACTTTTAGAGGTCAGAATCTTAAAGCTGCAAATTCTCTCAACTTCCTCAGTTGCTTGAAGGATTTCAAAATCTGCTCTCTGTGTTGCAGTTCCCACACCATTTTGTGGGAGGGCCTGTCTCACTGTGCTGTTATCAGAGCTAAGACGTGTGAAGCATTGTGTATTTATATGACTCAAATAAGCATCTTCAAAGAGTTGAGACTAGGACCCAGGTTTCTAACCCCTCTATACTCCTTACGAAATAATGTCTGGGGCTATCTTTATTGATAACCACAATCAGGATGAATGCAGTAGTACTGCCTCCATCACTTTACCTACAAACAATTCAGATGTAATTGGTGCAACCATCCTATTCCTAATCTTCCTCCTTAGAGTAAGAAAAAAAGAATTGCTTTTTCTGTAGTCCAGCATCCTGGGCAAATAATGATAGGTATTTCAACAGCAAGAATTCCCCCAAAGCTTAGTCAAAGTGCAAAGGCATCTCCCAGTCATGGCAGTATAATCAAACAAGGGGAAAAGGAACTTTAAAGGACAAGAGTTCCCATTTCTCAACGTGTTTCAACATGTATGATTACAAGCACGTATGGCTTAGTTGTGAGACAGCCTGCAGTGCTCTTACCAGAGTCTTGTCTTTCATCAGCGTTGCTGATTTAAAAGCAACTGTTGGAAACTCCTTCTTCAAATAATTCAACCATTTCTCTAAGTTCTCCTTTGGCACTAAATCTGGAAAAAAAGAGCACAGTCCTTTCAGTCCTTTGAATCTTGAATGTCACTGTGTAGGGAAAATCTAATGTGAGCCAGAAACAAAGCTGTATTTTGCCCATTTAGTGTGTTCCTTTATAACAAATAATGTTTGGCTGAAAACTCTAGCAAAGTACTGAATATGTTACCCAAAGGCAATCAGTGTTGCAAAAAAATTGTATTTTCTGCCTCAAGCAGAACATAGCAGTTACATCTTAGGCCTCTGTATCAGGTTTTTAATGCTGGGATCTTGCTACAAAACTTTGTACAGTACAATGTGATGTTCTGTGAAGGATTATCCCATCATCCTGCAAAGGCTACTCTAATACAAAGTTCCCTTTGCTCTTTTTCACTGCTGGTAACTCCAATAATATCCAGCCTTTTTAGCTGGTTTCACCTTTTCTGTGGACTCTTTCATACAGCAATGGAAGAGAGAAAATACTTCCCAAAGACAAATTTCAAATCCAACTATTGCACTCACTTACTGATCCTTAACTGCCACTGCCTCAGTGGGGACCAGCATGGTGACCTGCCTACTCAACTGTGCTCACAAAAATGTTAAATAGTAAGATCTTTAACTTCTCTCAAATTTGGCTGAAGCTGGCCAATGTCTTCAGAAGTTACTGCAAAAGAAAGGGGCTAATGTGCATTCAACTGTCTGTTGTGTTTTCTTAGCAAACTAGACAAAAGGTGGAGGAAATGTGACCCATTCAGTCGGGCAGTGAGCTCAGAGTTGGATCTTATGTCTTCAATTGAATCTCAGATTCCCTTAAAATCTTCTTCATAGCTCATGACCCACAGGACCACAGTGATCAAGATACAGTTCAAAAAAACCTGTGCCTCATACCAATTTTGTTCAGAACCAGCACTAGCTTTTTGCCTCCTCCAGAGCAAGTTACAGCTTCCTCCAGTTGAGGACACCGGCAGCCCATTGGATCTCTTGCATCTAAAACCTCTAGAACCACATCTGAGGCCTCAATCACCTAGGTAAGAAAAGAGAATACTTTCAAATAAGACATGACAGAGCATCTGACAGATGCCAACTCTGGAATAGCTGTGGCTTACAACAGTTACTGTTAAATTTCACAGAAAGATTGGTGAGGTTCCCTATGACTGTTCTTGTTGGAGCTCCTTTCCTGTGAACTACAAACCAGAAAGGCTGAAGCAACTGTCATCTTTTTTCCTCCAAAGGAAAGAAATCCTTAGTACCTCCTTACTACAAGAGCTTTCTGATTACTCAGTATGTACTGGCATTGGCCCAAGAAGTCTAATGCCTCAAAGTGCTGACTGTCTCAGTAGCTCAAACCAGACAAGACTGAAGCCCTCACAGTTACTGTTGTAAAATCCCTTATTCGAGTGTTAAATTTATCACAAACATCCTTTATACTCTCCAGCAGCTGAGCAGGAATGCAAAAAAGGAACCTAACAAGTGGTCTCATTGCTGACTCATCAAATTATATAAAAATAGTTGATGTGTCTCACCTTCCTGAGCTCGCTGCAGAATGACTCCTTTGAATTTTTATCCAGCCATTTGTTAGCTTTTCCTTTACATTTTCCAGAGGATTCCTGAATGCAAATAAAAATGAAGGGGAATCATTTGAGAATTAGTGAATTATATTGCATGCTTATACAGCATGAATATGTAACACATAACATACTGCTTAAGAAAAATGTAGTTTCAGAATGACTTTTATTGCTTCTATAAGCTCCAAAGAATCAAAATCATACCAGACACCTACCTTTCCCTCTGCTTTTTCCTTAGTTTTGGCATTCTTTTTAGCTTCAAGCTTTCTCTTCTTTTCATGTTCTTTCTGTCTGTTGAGCTTCTGCTTTTGTTTTAGCTCTTCAAGCTGATTACAAACAAAACCACAAGCCAGATAAAACATATTTGAAGGTGGGAAGGAAGACTGTTCTTTCTCCCTGTTTACTTATTTCTGACCAAAGCTCCTGAGACAGCTCAGTCAGAAGTCATGGCTGTCCATGTGACACTGACAACTTTTTTTGCATCCTACCCTGAATAGTTGCCTTCAGTTGCCTCAAAACCAGAGCCCATAAAGACCCCAAAATAACAGCTGTGCAGCAAACACATTGCAGCTGATAAGGGTGGTGTTCTCATGTTACATTACACCATGCTGCAGACAGCAGATCCCTGTTTTCTGTATAATCACATAATGCCAAGATTTAACATTGTAATGGGATATCTGTGTATCTCAGCCTCACAAGCAATTTGGAGCACATCAGAAATGACATTACCAGTGTGTTTATACACACAGTGATAAAATGGAGGTTAAAAATAAAACAGCAAATTGTTACACACTGTATAATGCTGGAAATAAATACAGGATCATTTGCAATCAACCATGAATGCACCTCTGGGTGCGCACATGTGCATACACAGGCATACAAAGCTCTCTTGAAGACAGGAATGGTCTCGGTTCTTGAACTCTTTACCACAAACTATACTTTACCCTCTGCTTTCTTTGCTCTGCTTCCCGTAGAAGCTGTTCTTTAAATGGTGCAGCACTAGGAACACCAGGATCTTTCTTAGGCTTTTTGCGTCCACGTTTCTTGGCCTCCTTCCTGACTTTCCGGTGGTGTTCTCTGATCTGAAGACAGGAACAAGAATATTTTCTCAGTTTAAGGAAAAAAAGAAAGGGGGATGTATCCCTCCTATTTACAGCGACAGTGTAAGAATCAGTTCGTTTCTGATTTAGACTGAAGTGTTTTATTGCATAATGTCTCATCACAAAGCTACACTGGAACGTACCAGCCCAAAAGAATGCAAAATGCAAAAAATGTACGCTCTTTCCTACATCATCCCCGGGCCAATGGCAACTGGAAAGGTAACTCTTCGCTACAGCCCAGACTCCGTGGACATGCAATATAACATCCCTATTGTGTACACGTTTCTGTAGTAGCTATATAATATTTATATATATATAGCTATATATAGTTTTAAAACTTAAAAACCCGCTTTTGCCGCTGAAGTAGTTAGCGTGGAGCCCCCCCTAGCCACAGCCTCCCCCCGCCCAGAGGCCTCCGCACCGCCCGGTTCTCACCTTCTTCTGGATCTTGTAGCGCTTGTGGCACGTCAGCCTTTTGCTCGCCTTCCTCAGCTCTGCAACGCACCGCGCCCGTTAGCGCCGGCTCCCCGCGGCTCACCTGCCGAGCGCCCACCGCCACCCGCCATCCCGCGTCCTCTAGCCCCGGTCTCCGATGCCGCCGCCATTCGCTCGGCCACGTGCAGCTGCTCCGCACTCCCCCCCTCCGCGCCGCCATTCCCCGTGTCCCGGGCCGCCTCCCGCCCCCGCCATCCCCTCGCCTCAGCGCGCTCGTGAGCGGCATCGCCCGTGTGCGCCCGAGCCCCGCTCCCGCCGCTCACTGGGCCGCTTCATGGCGCCGCCGGGCCGCGCTCGGCTGTTGCCCCACGTGGATGGCTCCGCTCCTTCCTCCGCCCGCCTCCCGCCGGCGGGCGCTGCCGTAAAGCAAAGCGGCCCTTCCTCGCCGGAGGTGTCGTGCGAGCTCGGAGCGTTTGGCGGCCGGGCGGGCTTTGCGGCAGCGGCGGGTTCGGCGGTACGGAGCGGCGGCGGCACCGGTGGTACCGGTGGCAGCGGTGGCGGGGCGGGCGGCGGAGGGCGAGTACGGCCGCGGCTGTCGGAGGCGGAGCGGAGCCGGCTGGGTGAGCGGCGCGGAGCCGGGGTCGCGCAGTCGGAACGGCAAGGCCGAAGCCAGGAGGCCGCTGCCTCCCTTTGTGTGGCCGCCGCGGGGCGCGCAGCAGCTCCGCCGCGGCGGGCCGGGGCCGGGAGTGCCCAGTCCCTCCGCCTTCTCCTGTCACCTCCCTCTTCCCCGCCTCCCGCCGCGACCCCGGCCTTACCACGGCCCCCGGGTTGTCTCTGTTCCTCACCGCCGTGGCGACTGCGCTGGCCCCGGTGTCTGTCTCCCCCACTCTCCGCGGTGCCGCCGCCCCCGGTGCTCCGTCCCGCCACCGGGCCGAGCTCGCAGCGGTGACAGCGGGCAACGGGTGGCTGCGGGCTGGCGGCCGCTACCGGGGCCTCGAGAGCGAGGCCCGTGGCGCGGGAGCGGGTCCGTGCCGGTGCGGCGGGCAGCGCGGGTCGGGTCGGGGACACCGTCCTGCCAGGCCGTGGGGCACAGGCGCGCCCGGTGCCGGAGAGGTGTTTTCCTTTGTCTCTTTCTACTCCTGCCGACAGTAACACCTCAAGAACAGGGAAGGGTGCGGGCAAGGGCCCGCTGTGGGCGGCTTGGGGAAACTGTGTTTTGCCTCTTTGTTTCTTGTCTCAGTGTTGTGAAAAGGATCGATGTTCTGTGCCGCTCGCTTCTTCGTCTACTTTGTCCTTTTAGAGCGTCCGGTTGCCGCTGTCCCACTCTCACGTTGTAGCCAGGTTCAGTGTCATCCGTACGCGGGAGAAATGCTGGCTGTGTTTCCCTCCCTTGTTCCGTTTGCTAAATTTAGCATGTTTTAGTGAGTATTTCTGTGGAAACGTGGGAGATCCCAATAACGATCCAATACTTTATGTGGTATCTATCGGCTTTTAGCTTTTTTTCTACTTGGAGGCAGAAAATTCAATGTATGCTAGAATCTCATTGGCTTGTTTGAAGTGTGTTATCTCAAACGCATATAAAACCTGTTCGTTTAATGAGGTTAGGCTGGGTCATTCTTGTGGTGATCAGTCTAGCGTGGCTCTCGGGAGAGGCAGCCTTCCACCCGTTGTGTATATATTAGTATACATGTATATTAGCAATGGCCAAAGCGTTTCTTACAGGCATGTCTATGGTTGTGTGACTTTTATTATGGGTGATGTGAGCAGTTATTAAGGAGATGCTCAAGCTCCCGTTGTTTGTAGTGGTGGAGATTCTTAGTGGGACTGTTGAAATACTCATGAGCCAGCAGTTATGTTGCAGAAGAATATATAGGAGACCTCCAGGTCCCTTCCAACCTGGTGTTCTATGACATGTTCTTAAGTAAAATGTAATGTGTTTCTGTGCAAGTGAGATTGGATTGTCCGTGGTTTTGAGCTGGGAGATCTAGAGAGAGGAGCCTAACATTCGGTAGGAGTTTCATGTAAGCAGTTCTTTCACTGAGTATTCATGATGTTGTTTAGACCAGTATGTGTTTTGCACCTTCCTCAGTTATTAGAGGAGGAAAATGGTCTTGGCTGCGCACAGAATGGCCAGGTGTCTGGATAGTACAAGCGTGCACCAGTGTCTGCGTATGGCTGAGAGCTGCAGCTTGCTGTGTGCCTCAGGTAACTGATGTGGAGAAGCTACTGTGCAGTTTGCAGGTGGTGGCTGGGGGAGTCCCTACATCCTTATTTCAGGGTGGGATTGGCCTGAGTGTACTTTTGGAGTTCTGGGTGAGCCAGAATGGTCTGTCCCAGGAGTCCCTCTTGCCTTTTACAACCACAAACTTATGTTTTCTAACAGCCTCCACATCAGCAGGTGCCTGGTGTTAGCTGTTTGATACTGTAGCTCTTAGATAAAAGTGCCAAAAGAAACAGGCTGCATGTCTGTTCCTGAGGTGAATTGCTGCTAATATAGCACGGGTTCTTCTGTATGTGTGTGTTACGAAAATGCCCCAAATACCAAAGGGGAGAGCAATCTCTGGGGTTTGACTGAAGACAGTAGGTGTATGAACTACACAGAAGCAATCATTTTGCCATATGATGGTTCTGCACATTTCACATGGAATTTTGCAGGGGGAAAGATCAGAGACGGCTTAGAAATTGAAACAGGTAGATCTGCAGTGAACCTGTATGGCTGAGTATCTAATGTTGTTTACTTATGAGGATAAAAATCCATTCTGAAGACTGGTGGAGGTGTGCCATCACTGAAAGAGCCTATTAGATGTTTCTTGACCTTAAACAATGTTTTCTTATTGTTAGCACCATACTGCTTTGCATTCTGTAAGTGTTACTGCTTTTTGGTTTTCACTCTTGGGTCAAATATTGCTTATGTTTACTCCCTGTTCTGCTTGATGAATCATTCTTTAGCAAGTGGCTCTGAAATCTGTAATATGTATTCAGAAACATTAGAGAAATGTGTTTTTACTGTAAAAATTACATTACAGAACTGTCTAGCATTCTGTGTACAAAATTGCTCTGTAGAGTTCCTGTTAGGCTAAAATAAGCTACCTTCTGTTTCTTGGTTTTTTTCTGTCACTGTAATTATTCAGTTTATTCTCTGATTTTATTTTTTAATTATCTATTTACTCTCAATTTTCTTCTATCTCTCCTTCCTTTTTCTTGTCTTACAGTTTTGACTGTACTAACACCATTGCTACTCTTAGAGTGTTACCTTCTCCCAGTACCTGTACTTGGCCATCAGACACTATGAGGAGACTGGCTTTTCGAGGTGCTGGTTGTACTCTGGTAAATCTGGCAAATTATTGATTGTATGTACCATTCTCTCCATTTCTCTGCCTTAGGATTTTGCTTTTCTTTATCCTGACAGTTAATTACTCCTACCTTATTCTTGTTCATCTCATTTGTGTGCTTCAAATTAATTCTGTTTCTAATGTAAATGCTCTAATGCGGTTATATTGTGCTGCCATACCTTGTAAACCAACTTAGTGCTTCCTAGAAGAAATTCCTTGATTTGGTTGGAAGATGGGTATAAGCTGGGATAGATGCATCTATTCTGTCTTCAGCCTTTGAGACAGCTTCAAATATATTTTTCTGGTGCTATCACTGGAAGCTGGGAAAGAGCCAACGACTTGTTCTGTAATTTACTGTGGTTGTTGGATGGTGATTATTCGTTTGTTTGTGTTGGTAAATGGAAAAATATGGCCAAAAAAGGAGGTGTCTTTTTCTGCTTCTTTCTGATTGAGCCATTCATCCTACACTTAACGTGAGAGTGGTGGGTCACACAATGGTCCAGACCTTTCTTTGGCTTGAATCTAAGACAAGGTATTCAGCAGCCATTTGAATATTTGTTTGTGATTTGTTTACTTCCTGGTTTGGGTTTGTTGGTTGTTGTTTTGTTGTGGGTTTGGTTTAGTTTTGTTTTGTTGTTGGGTTGGTTTATGGTTGTTTGCTGGTTGGTTTTTTTTTGATACAGATTGATGTGCTTTCACGCCAGAGCTGAGCATGTCTCTGTACGCCTTTTTCACTTAACGGTGTTCTTGCTTAGTTATCATGCATGAAATGAGGTATCAAAATGTACATAGTTTAAGAACATATACTAGTAAGAGCTGCTGAATTCATCTGCATTATTGTGAGCCTTAGGTTTTCTGATATTGATGTCATAAGTGACTAAAACTGTAGGACTGTTTTGATTACTCTTGCCAATTTACAAAAAGGTAGTGTTTAGATATATGGCTTAAGTGAACTGTAGTATATAACAAATATGTGTGGCTCATCCTGAGCATTGCTAGCTTTATAGTTAGCTCTCACCAGAGAGTCTGGATGCAATGCCATGAGTTTAAGAACATTTGTCTTCATTATAGAAGAAGTTGGATTCCATGGGTTCCAAGAGGCGAAGAGCTACTTCTCCTTCCAGCAGTGTCAGCGGAGGAGACTTTGATGATGCCCACCACTCCACAAACATACCAGGCCCGAGCAGAAAGAGGAGGAGACTTTCCAATCTCCCAACTGTAGATCCTGTTAGTATCTTCTTATTCTGGACAGTGCTTTTTCTTAGTGATACTGAATCCCCCCCTGGGAAATGCAGGCTAATAAAATAGGTGATCATGTGTAGCACATATATACTGGCCCTGAATCTGTTGCTGCCTTGGCTAACTTTGTTTAGGATCTCATTTGGTTTTGGCTTGTTCTTGTCTTCCCAGTTTCGTGTTTTTCTTTCCCATTTTCCTTTTGCTGCCTTTCCCCCTGCCCCCTACCCAAATAATTTTAGCAGATGGAGGGATATTGGAGAAGGAGCTGAAATCATAACACTCACAAGTTGAGAGCTGTGTCTGAATAGCAAATACAGAGACAGATAAGTGGGGAATGGCACAGGCAGTGATTGCTCAAGTGCACAGTGTCTCTGTTATGCCTTTGAGATAGCAGTCTAATTTTGATTAATTGCAGGGCAGAACCACCCCTGTTTTTGTTTTAGATGTCTGTAACTCAGCGAGAATTGTACTGAATTAATTTACATTTTGTGTGTTTTATTTAGAATTAACATTGAAAGAAAGCTCCCTGGGTTCAAAAAAATAAATTAGAATTCTGCAGTACTTGTCAGGTGTTGTACTAATGTGTGAGATGCAGCAGTTTCTTCACACTTCTCCTTTAGAGCACACTGTGGATTGGCAGCTTGTCTTCCCATTCTTAGTAGGCTTTGGTTTGTTACCTTCTTAAAATGTTCTCCTTTTTCATTACTTTATTGTTTTTGCATTTTAGATTGCTGTATGCCATGAACTTTACAACACCATCAGAGATTACAAAGATGAACAGGGCAGGCTCCTTTGTGAGCTTTTCATTAGGGCACCGAAGCGAAGGTAAGACCATGGTTCTGGTTAAGCCTTGAACCTGAGGTTTAGTCAGGGAGTAAGTGGATATTGAGGAATACTTCAGTATTAATAGCTGTGAAAAATCTAATTAAATTTGTCATAGTTTCACACCAATGTTTGATCCAGGTATTTGAGGTAATTATTCAATGGGACATGATAACATTAGTGTTCTTTTTCAGTCAAAAAAGGATACACCAAATTAATTTAAAACATTTCTTGTGACACCTACATAAAACATCTATGCCTTCGACTATAAAATGTTCCACATTAGTAGTGCGATGTAATAAAGGCATGTCTTCAGGAAGATTAATGAAAGTGACCCTTGAAAATGCAGTAGATAAAGTAAGAGACTAAATTTTATCTTAAACTCAGAAAACTGAGGATGATAACAGAGCATGTAATACTGTAAGCTCACTAATAGACCACTGTCCAGCTGTTTTAGCTGTAACAAAAATGCATTGGAACTTTATTTGTTTTATTTAGTCATTGACACGTCCAAACTTTAGTGCTGTGGTTTTGGTTTTACTGCTTGGAATATAATGCCTGGTTTTGCCATTGCAACAGAAATCAGCCAGATTATTATGAAGTGGTTTCTCAGCCAATTGATTTAATGAAAATCCAACAAAAGCTAAAGATGGAGGAATATGATGACGTGAATGTGCTGACTGCAGATTTTCAGCTTCTCTTCAACAATGCAAAGGCTTACTATAAGGTGAGGAATATACATGTAAAGGCTCAAATTCATTGTAAAAAGTCATCAAGTTATGTTTAATTTCTTCCTTGGTTGGCCAAAAAGCTTTTCAGTTTAGCCTTTATTATTGGTAAGAGAACAGCACATGTTGCAGTTATTTGCATGTATTTCCCAAAGGTTGACCATATCTTTGTAAGATGTCCAACCATACCATTTTTTTCTGTGGAAAACTATAAAATAGTGTGGGGAGAATCTTCATATAGTTTTCCAAAAGAGATAGAAAGCAAAAATGGAGATATAAACTGAGAAAAATACTTGTATATCAAAGCCTTCCCACTTTACAACACGCTCTATGTAACATTTTGAAATAATAAAAAGATGATTTTCCTTCAAACAGGAAGAGTTTATAAATAACCAGAAGTGTACAGTAGCAATGTTGAATCTTTCTCTTCCATTGACAGCTTAATAATATGAAAAAAAGGCATGTTGGTTATCATGGTCAGTGATGATAGATTTTGAGTGTAGGTGATGATGTACTTCATCAAGGGTGCAACCTGACATCTATTCCCCCATACTGGGTATGTGTCTTATTTTAGATGTGAATGGTTTTTATTGTAGTTGCCATAAGGAAGTGGGGAAGAAAACTGGATGAATCTGGTTTAATGGAAGGCTGTGTCAAATACATAAAACAGTGAAATTGTGTGTAGTGACTGAGATGATGCAGCAAATCTAGAACTGCTAAAGTTACCTTTCATTTATCTTTGGCTTTGGGGATGATCCAGATGACTGCTTTCTGTATAACCCAACCAGCATAGCCAGGTGACATTCAGAAAAGCAGTGTTTGTTTTGCTTATGTTTGTATATGTCTGTGTGTAGCTTTTTGAAAAACAATCAGATTTATGAAATAAAACATTTGCACGTTCTGGTAAAAGTGCAAGGATTTCCAAATTGGTTGTGTGTTCCTGAAGCTTTGAAAGGCACTTGCCCATTATTGCTGGCATTTTCATGGTTTCTTTTGC
Source organism: Psittacula echo (assembly GCF_963264785.1). Lineage (NCBI taxonomy): Eukaryota > Metazoa > Chordata > Aves > Psittaciformes > Psittacidae > Psittacula > Psittacula echo. The sequence continues at coordinate 18,041,966 of NC_137745.1, read as the reverse complement.
CTGCAGAATGGTGGACTCCGAATTATGCCTGTATTGTAAAAATACAGTGCATGTAAAATAGAAATAGGTAGCCATCATTCTAGGGTGAAGAAACGTTGACATTTCCAGAGAAATACGGAGTTGTGAGCTGGAGGTACGGCACACAAACACAGCCTCTTCTTCTTTCATCTTTTACCTTATCCACGCAGTTCCAATGACGCATGTAAAACAGGGAGATTGATTCATTGTCAAGGTCTTTATTGCAGCAGTTTTATTGGCAGTGCTGAATTAGAATGGAAACCTTTGGGTTTGTTAGTATTTTGGTTCAAGTCTTAACTTTTGAGTGTCTTGCATTAATACAGAAGGAAGCAGATGAGTGGAGCAGAGTGTTCTTTATAACTGTTCTTCATGATTAACACCTGCTCTCATGTCTTGAGAATATTTAATCCTAGTGAGGTGGGCTTAGGGATAGTTGTCATCTTGGTTTCTCATTTGTGGTGCAAGCTGTCAGAGGTTGAGACAGGGAAGTAAGATGAGCGTAATCCACAGTAAAAAGGTGAGATATCTGCAGGAATACCTAAAATACAGGTGAAGTGACAGAAGAAAGGGAAAGAAATATGTAAGAATGGAAAAGCTGGTTTTTTGTGGGTAACATTCTTGAGTAGTAATGTTATAGGCACGTGCTTGTCTGCCACTACCAACTCTGTATTTACAAGACTTAATTTGCTGACTAATGCATCTAGCTCTTCTAAAAAATATACCTAGATGTATACCCAGGTGGTAGCATGTTATCAAGTTTTTTAGAATTTCAGTTAATGCTGCATCTAAATCGTTGAAGTCTTTCCAAAGATATTGACACACTTATTAGCATTCTTCTTCTGTAGAAATCAATTTTCAAGTGCCACACAATGGCAGCAGTATTTGCTTAAATCACATTTCCGGCATACTGATATTTAGTCTATTTTAAATACCAGTAGTGTTATGCATCAGCAAAACTTAACGATTTTTCCGGATTCATCCAATACGCTTGTCCAAGCCTCAACGCAAGTAATTTTATTGTTGAGTTTTCTGAAAGACTTAAATGCTTTGGTACGATAGAAGTTATATTTTCTAGTGCTTATTGTGATTCTTAATATCTCTGAAGAATGACTGAAGCAGGAATTTCCCAGGTTTTCTATTATATATTTATTTAATGCATTTGATACCATTCAACCAATAATTTAAACATTTCCTTCAAATAAGAATGATCTGAATTTTGAGTAGAAATGTTTGATTTGTTTCTGCAGCCTGATTCTCCTGAATATAAAGCTGCCTGCAAATTATGGGAGTTGTATTTGCGCACAAAAAATGAATTTGTTCAAAAAGGTGATGCTGAGGAGGACGATGATGATGAAGAAGGACATGACAATCAAGAATTAGTAAGTGTGGGCATGACACCTGCAGTTGTAGGAGGCCGTTGGCTGTGTATGTCAGCTGACTCTGAGGAGGAGGTTGGCTCCATGTGTGAATAAGCATTAAGTTTTTTCATAGTTAAATTATGCCCTAAAATGTATTTCTGATACCAGTTTATTAGTTAAGAATTTCACAGCGTTGTATGTATGTTTCACTTTTGCCTAGCAATAAAAAAAAATTATGAGCTTTTCTGATGCAGATGAAATGTGGTTGTGGTTTAGTTGAGACGAATATGACATGTGCTTGGTATCATGCCAACATCAAAGTTTGATGCAAGCAAGCTTCATGTCCAGTTACATCATTTTTCAGCATGTATCTCATGCAGTTAATGCAGCTGTTCCTGGAGTTTCATAAGCTGGATATGACAGTGGCTTGTCTGGTGTTTGTGATGTTGGGATGCATATTTTCATTAATACTGACAACCAAGTCGTAACGCTTGTTGGACAATGTGCAGTGTAAATGTGAAATTAAAGTTTTTCTCATGTGCTTTAACCTAAATGCATAATCAATGTTGTTCTCAAAAGTTGCATCTGTGTTCTGTAGCTGATTTTTTTCTGTGTTTGGAAAGTCAATTCCTGTATTTTAGTGCAACTTAAAGCACTCCACCATGGCTGCTCTTAAAACTTTTTGTGATTTTATTTCTTATTAGTCATCTCCAGGTTACCTGAAGGAAATTCTTGAACAGCTTCTTGAAGCTATAGCTGTTGCCACAAACCCATCAGGGCGCCTCATCAGTGAACTGTTTCAGAAACTTCCCTCTAAAGTGGTGGGTATTTTAGTAATACTGGTTGTGTTTTAAGATGGAAACCAGGACATTTATATAACTGATGTTACACGCTGTGATGGGCACACTCAGAATGCTTATTATTTCATCAGTGACAAACCCCAGCTGTTTTTAGAGCTTGGCTCCCTTCTTTGCTTCTACCCATTTGTTCTCAGCCCTTCATTGGAGTCTGGGGCTTGCCCTGTTTTGCCAGTTAGGTAATTATGGGTGGTTTTTTTGGTGTAGAGATTTTAATCTTTTTAAATACATCTGATTTCAGTGTTCTGTTTCAGGATGTGACATAAGTTTAACCAGCAAAATAACTACTCTGAAGACCTATATTTGGCTTTCAGACAGAACTGTTCCTTTATATCACTTTATTGATGAATTATAATTCCTTGTATCAGCCTTGCGAGCTGAAGCCTATTGGTATACTGATGGAGCTTTCACTGTTCTTATCTGCAGTTCAACTCATAGCTCATTCTGTGAGCTACTAGAACAATTTGTGACTGTTTATAGTAATAGATAAATTATTTTTCTTTTCCAGCAATATCCAGATTATTATGCAATAATAAAGGAGCCCATAGATCTTAAGACCATTGCCCAAAGGATACAGGTACAGTACAAGCATGTTAATATGTCAAAGTATATACTTATTTAACAGTGAGCACTCTAAAATTGTAAGAAGCCAAAGTTTGTGGTGGTAGGAAAGACAATGTGTTGTTCCCCTGCTGTTCAGAAATCTGAACACTGTCAGTGCTGCAGAAATAGCCGTGTTGAAGATCAAGCATTGTAAACTGTAGAGTACTGGCATTAAGCCTGAATATCTTGGGTTCCTTGATGTTTAATGGTTTAAAGTAGTTTCTTGGCAAGTACTGCTAATGTAAAACATTGAAGTATTGAAGCTTGGTCGTGCATTAACATCACCTACTTTTGTTCTAGTGCTATAAATAGCTGATTTGTACTGATGGATTTTTCATCTTACTTGCCCAGTAATTTGAAATATTGTTCTGTAATTCTAGCATATTGTATAGTAGTTTTGTGTAGCACATGGAATAATTGAACTAGAGAATAGAGGTAAAATAACATTTTGTTAAAATCTTCAAAATTAAGGCAGTCTAATGTTTGTTTTTTTTTTTTTCAATCTTTTCCTTAGCATCTGTAAACTCTGTAAGGACTTAGCATTTACATTTTAACTTTCTTTTTCATGACTTTTTCAGATACTTATCTGGCCTCTTTAGAAGTGTTCTTGTTTTTCTGTAAATGTTCCCTTTATTCTATATGAATTCCTTTTGCTTTTTGCTACTGACTCATTTCTTATGTTGTTCTCTGAACGTTGCCTCTTTAACCAGTTCTGGTTTTTGTTGTATAGAATGGAACTTATAAAAGCATTCATGCAATGGCCAAGGATATAGATCTTCTGGCAAAGAATGCCAAAACCTACAATGAGCCCGGATCACAAGTATTCAAGGTTAGATTCACTTATTCATAGTTTGATTTGAGTTTGATTTTTCTGCACGACTTTCTGTGCTTATTGAGCCTTAAAGTAATCTTTAGCATAAGGCCCTAAAGATTATTTGCAATTAAAAAAGAAAAGGCTAATAGTAGCTTTTCCTTTTTTTTTTTATATTGCTTTTAGTATAATTGGAATGCATATTAGTTGCTGAGGTATAAGATTTTTTCAGATTAGATTTTGTCTTGTGATATGAGTTACATAACTTCTTTGGAGGAATGGAGGATCCTTGTACTTGTGATTGAAGTTGAAATGCCTGAAGCTACAGGTTCAAGTGATAGCGGTTGTACTCAGCTGCTCTTCCCAGATTGCAGGAACTATTTATGGTGTTCATCATAAGCTTCAAAATTGGAGTCATGCCTTCTCTGCATAGTTTTTGAAGATCCTCTTCCTTTTAGCTGTATTTTTGTGACAAATTTCACCTCCTGTCTTTTTAAGCTGAGTTCACCAGCCTTTTGTGTTTATTGTTTTGTGATTATCACATTGCTGTTTCCATGTACTCTAGAAGTAAAAAAATTTCAGTGTTCAATTATTCCTTTGTGTGCTCAATTTTTAAGGTCTTTGTAGGGAGAGATCTTGTATATGTATAACACTATTATGTAAGTGGTTCTTGGACTTTTGCAGTTACGCTTTTGTTGGGATTGTAGTTTCAATTCCTGGTGACATAACTCACACTTGTAACCTCACTCAGAACTTGTAATCTCTATCTTGTGAACTGTTACTTCAAGTATTGAGTCCATGGGTGTAGAATGAGAGTGAGCAAGTGGTGTAAATCTCAGTAGTGGTGGTAACTTTTTGATTGTAAAGGCACAGAAAGTAATTTCCCTGTTTAATTCTAAATGGCATTTGTGCATATTTGCAAATCGTAGGGTTTTTTGTGTGTTTGTTTTTTTTTTTTATGGTTATGACAAAAAACTACCTCAAAGCTACTCAGCTATTTATTCTATTCAGTTTTTGCAGGCCACTGGGTGTATTTCAGGCAGACTTTGTTCTGTGCTTCATTTCTCATGCCAGATTGTTTTATACCTAAATGTAAAAACCCCTTTATTTTTGTTTTAGATTTTTGGATAGATGAATATGCCTGATTATAACATTCTGCGCTTTCAACATTAAACAAATAAATTCTTTTAATTGACAGGATGCAAATGCAATTAAAAAAATATTTAATATGAAAAAGGCTGAAATTGAACACAGTGAGTTGGCCAAGTCAAGTCTTCGAATCAGGTACTGCAAATAGAGTTGTTTTTGTAATCTCATATAAAAATCTCTATAGACATTCCCTTAATTTTGCTGTGGACAATACAGTGGGAAATAATTGCTTGAAAACTTAGCTTATTGTTGTTTTAAAGGTTAAAAAATGTAAAATAGTTTCTGGGAGGAAACTTTTCGTTGAAATACTTCTGTGGTGAAATACTTCTGTGATGTTCACATTAAAAGGTGTCAGTAGATGATTTATAACTCAGCGTTAATAACAGAAAGGTAATGGTAAGAAACATGGTGCTTTGTTGTGTTTTGCTTTATGAAAAATGCTGGAGAATCTTGAACCTTATTAGGAGCTGAAACATAAGAGCTTGCTATTAATTAGGTAGGGACAGAAACACAGGAACAAGACCTCAGGCAAAATATATTTAGAAGGAAGTCCACATTGTATAAACTCTTGTTTGAAAACAAATTTCTAGCAATGGAAAGAGGCACAGGGCACTAAAGATCTGGACTTAGTGAAGCATAGATTTGGTCTTGAACAGGCAGGTATAAAATACAGTTCATAGCTCTTACTTGTTTCATGGGATGATTTTATTTAGGAAATAGCATTTTCTTCCTGTGAAAATCATAATATACGAAGAAGTGATGCAGCCATTTTAGATGTTTCTTACCTGAAATGCAATTAGATTTCTTCTCATGCAAACTTTTTTCCTATGAGTAGCTCTTAGAAGTAGGTTTAGACGTTATTTGCCAGTATGAACCATGTCATTTATTTAAAAAATAAAGCGATGTCTTGCAAGTCATCCCAGAGTTAGCAAACTCTTTACAGGGGGGGCTGTCTTTATGGATTTGAGCTGTTTACTGATATTTGATGCTAGAAAATAACTGCTGTTATTTCCTGTAAAGGTTTGTATGGTTCAGCTGTAAACACCAGGACTCCCTTACCTTACTGAAAGGCAGTTTACATTTTTTTGTTGTCTGAAAAATGTGTAGATGGTGCCAGTATTAAAAGTGTTGCCTGGAATTGTGATGTGTGAAAGAAGTGAAAATTACCTGGTCGATTTTTACTATTTGGTCCTTTGAGACATTCAGCCTCCATAGTTTTTTTTGTGGTTCCTTATATGAAGTATACAAATGCTCAACAAAAAATATAAAAGCATAAATACTGTTAGGGAGTAATTCGTGACATATGTTTAAATTTTTCCTTCTTAAAAGTATGTGTAGTGCCAGAAGACCTGGATTCTACAGTCACTGAACATACATAGAATCATAGAATAGTTAGGGTTGGAAAGGACCTTAAGATCATCAAGTTCCAACCACCTGCCATGGGCAGGGACACCTCCCACTAAACTATGTCACTTGAGGCTCTGTCCAACCCAGCCTTGAACACTGCCAGGGGTGGAGCATTCACAACTTCCTTGGGAAACCCATTCCAGTGCCTCAGCACCCTCTCAGTAAAGAATTTTTTCCTTATATCCAATCTAAACTTCCCCTGTTTAAGTTTGAACCCGTTACCCCTTGTCCTGTCACTACAGTCCCTGATGAAGAGTCCCTCCCCAGCATCCTTGTAGGCCCCCTTCAGATACTGGAAGGCTGCTCTGAGGTCTCCACGCAGCCTTCTCTTCTCCAGGCTGAGCAGCCCCAACTTTCTCAGCCTGTCTTCATACGGGAGGTGCTCCAGTCCCCTGATCATCCTCGTGGCCTCCTCTGGACTTGTTCCAACAGTTCCATGTCCTTTTTATGTTGAGGGCACCAGAACTGCACACAATACTCCAAGTGAGGTCTCACGAGAGCATAGAGGGACAGGATCGCCTCCTTTGACCTGCTGGTCACACTCCTTTTGATGCAGCCCAGGACATGGTTGGCTTTCTGGGCTGTGAGCTCACACTGAAGCCGGCTCGTGTTCATTTTCTCTCATCAACCAACACCCCCAAGTCCTTCTCTGCAGGGCTGCTCTGAATCTCTTCTCTGCCCAACCTGTAGCCATGCCTGGGATTGCTCCGACCCAGGTGTAGGACCTTGCACTTGGCATGGTTAAACTTCATAAGGTTGGCATCAGCCCACCTCACAAGCGTGTCGAGGTCCCTCTGGATGGCATCCCTTCCCTCCAGCGTATCAACCGAACCACACAGCTTGGTGTCATCGGCAAACTTGCTGAGGGTGCCCTCAATCCCACTGCCCATGTCACTGACAAAGATGTTGAACGAAACATACGTTTGTTTTGCAGTAACTAGAATTACATACAGGCATAGAGGTTTGCTATTTAAATTGTAATTTTATTTTTATCACTGTTGTTTTCCTTCAAAATGAAGCTGTTTGCACAAGAAGGGATGACAGATAAATCACATTGATATTTGTTAGTCGAATTCCTCTCTTACACTGCCAACCCATTTCTATTTCTCCACTTCTAAGCTACTTTATTCTAGATGTTCTCTTATGTACTGTGTTCTCAATAGACCTGCAAATCCCAAAGTAGTCTGAATGTCAGAATAATTGACAGCTCCCTTCTTTGTTTCTCTAACTTTGAAAAAAAAATAAATATAAAGCCTGAAGCAGGCTACAATAATACTGGGCTGAATGCACAAAAAAACTAGGGTGAAAGAAAAGTATCATGAAAACCAAACCTTTCACCTGCTGGTCTGCACCTCACTGGTTGCTTTTTCATTGAACCATTAGGTTTTTTTTGGTTTTTTTTCTAGTGAAGGAAACAAAATTATTTTCTTAACTACTTAATTGTCTCAAAGGGGAGTCTCCTTTACCTGTTGGTGGTTTTAATAAAATACCCCCATGAGTTCACTGAAACTTAATTTACTCTGTTTTTCTTCTCAATTTATGTCTGTTTTTCTTTGTTGTTAATGGATCTGGATCAAATTCATCATATTGCTACTAACCTGTTCTACGGACGTGTTGCCTCTGTGTTTAAAATCATGTTTTTCTGTTGCAGAGTTCATTGTATCCTTTGTCATACTAAGTTGCTCTTTGTTGGTGCATTTACCTGTTGTCCCTTAAATAAAATGACAAAATAAAGTGGCTTGACAATATGCACTGTCAAGCAACTTGACAATGATTTTGTTAAGTATTGATAAAAGGTGATTGGATCTGTATGATGAGCTTTATCTGGATACTAAGGAACATTTTGTTGGCTGCTTTTGCTGCTACTGTAGCCTGAGCTGTGTGTATAGCTATTAATCCTCAATCTAAATGTTGTACCCTCCTCTGGCTTTGTAAACAAAATCGATGTTAATGCTGGGGCATTAAATGTATCTTAATGTTACTTTGCTGTTAGCTTTAAAACATTTTATATCTGTCTCCAAACCTTTTGGCTGATCTGTCAAAGTAATTCTGTAAAAAGCTTTATCCTTGCTGCGCCTTTTCTTGGGTCTAAGGTGGGCCTCTTTTTTTTCCCCTTTCCTTGGCTTGTCTCGTCTACCTTAAGGACTTCATCAAATTTGACTGCTTCCAAGCTGACAGGTCCTTCCTCACAGGGTAAAGGCAGTGTTGGTGATGAGAGAAATTCTTCTAACAAATATTATCGGTAAGTAAATGGTGGACTTGAAGGGAAAGGTGGGTTGTCATTATATGGAAATACTAAAACTTTGTTGATTTGGTTTGGTTTTGGTTTTGGGGGTTTTTTTGGTTGTGAGTGCTCTTCAGTGTTGATGCAGATACTTTTGAGATTCTGATACGTTTCCATCGAGTATCTATTAAGTATAATTTAATAAGTTACTTTCCTGTAATTACTCTTCTGTGTTTGGTTTTATATTTAACATTTCAAAACACCTGTCATTAAATACTCTATATGTAATTATTTCCTTAGAAATGTTCTGAAGAACAGTATGTTAAGCTTCATTGCAAAATAAAGCAGGTGAAAAAACCCATGGAAATGTGTTGTAAACTAAATTTGGAGACTAAAAAGAAGTAATTGGTAGGACTGAATAATTAAGAAATGGCCAATGGAAACTAATGAAGCCTGTAAAAAGAAAGCATTGCTTTTGGGATGCATTTATGGCAGATTTCCTGAGTAGGCTGGATTACTGGATCTGTGCAGAGACTTCAGCCATTATCCAGAAGAGCACATTGACTCAGATGTTGGGATAACAGAGCTAATAGCCTGGAGTTAGGGTAAGGAAGCCAGACAGCTCGCATCCCTTTCTAGGGAAGGGAACATTGACAATACTGTTGGAAAAGGGGCACAAGTCCTCAGCCTCTGGAGATGACTCCTGTCAAGCATAAGGAAAGGGGCCCCTTCCTATCAAGGAAGATGTCATATGTTACCCAGGCAAGTGAGCCACCATGAAGAAAGGTATCCATTACCTGAGGGGATTAGTGAGTGGAGCTGGAGGTGATTTACAACGACCTGGACAAGAAGCAGTTAGCCAAAGATCCAGATAAAGTGTGCACAACCCATGTGGTGAAGTTTGTATGAAGTACCCCATTGTATGCTGACACATTGGCAGTAATGACCTCTCTGTCAAGTGACCCAGAAGAACAAATTCAGATGGGTCCCTGAGCAACAACAAGCCTCTGAATAAATGAAACAGGAGATAATTGATGCAGTAGCCCTTTGGCCAGTCCATGCAGAGCAAGATGTAAAAAATATTCTTAAACACCTCAGCTGGGGAGAATGGTTCTACCAGGAGCCTCTGGCAGAAAGCATCAGTGAACATTCAAGGTCAAACCTTACGGTTTTGGGGTTGGGAATACAGAGGATCTGAGGGCTGCTGTACTACTGAAAAAGAGATACTGGCAGCGTATGAAGGGGTTCAAGATGCATTGGAAATGGTTGGTACTGAAGCAGAGCTCCTCTTGGCACCCCAACTGCTGGTGCTGAACTGGAAGTTCAAAGGAAGGGTCTCCTCTACACATCATGCAGTTGAAGCTATGTGGAGTAAGTGGGTCGCACTGATCCCACAACAGGCTTGACTAGGAAACCCAGTTTACCAGTCTTGCGCATCAGCAATCACTTTCTTTGACCTTTGTTTTCTGCTTGACATAACTGAGGAGCCTGGACAAGAGCCAGGAAGTGTGATGCTTCCTGTAGCTGGAGTAAGAAGGCTCCATCAATAGTCTTCTCCTGATTGGGCAGCCTGTGATAGACACTCACGAGGTTTCCTTTGTTGCCTTGGTCCCTGATCCTTACCCACAAGCTTTCAACCCACTCATAGCAAAATATAGAGAGGCCTGGCAGATTATGCACCTCCCACAAATCTGCCAAGGCACCCTGCCTGGGTGCAGTTGATGAGTAATGCAAAAGGATGGGGAACTCCAATGGGTACCTCAAGGGGGTTTGATTCTGGCTGAGAAGAGCCTGTGATTTGAATTCTGTGATGTTATTTGCTATGTAATACTGTAAGTCATCAGTACTATGGTTGCTATATGCCATATCAACTGTATTGCAATAAAATTTATACAAATTAATGAAAAAAATCAATCTGAATTTTGATGAAACTGGGCAAAGTGCAGTCATAGTAGAACCAGAATTGGCTTCAGCATGCATCAGTCTGACAGCACACACCTTCTCTCCTGCCCTGAAGGACTGTTGCGGCAGATGGAGCCCAAGGTCATGGACTAAATGAGCTCCATGGACATTTCAGAGGAATAGCTCATAGATGAAGGGAGCAATACCTGTGTATATAAAAGACAAGAAAGGATGTATTGGAAAGTGTGGGACCTGGGCATGCATGATGGCAACCCATCTGCTTTTCCTCATTCTTCACTTTGCTCACACAGGGCAAGGCTGAGCCCATTGCTGGAGATGCCTAAAGACCTGACCTAGTAAAAAAGCAGAGATTGTCAGGTATAGCCTACAGTGTAGGCATGAAATGCTGTGCCCCGGGTCTGGGACAAAAGGGAGGAAGAGAGGAATGCTGAAGAAGTCTTCGTGAGACCAGAGCCAGTGTGAATGCTGGTCTCCTCCGCCTAGAAAGCAGAGGAAGCTGCTTTGCATATAGGCACTGTGTGTGCCGAAAATGAATAAGGTGGGAATGGAGAAATGGGAGAAGACAGCTTATACAGCTTACAGTGTGCTGGATTCCGTCTTGTAGTCAAATCCTTCTAAAACAGAATCAATAACCAAGTTATTCATGTGAGGGACTTTTTATCATCTCTCTTCTCCCTCAGTAATTCAAATACTCAGGTAGTCAAAATAGGGCAGAAGAATAGTTAGCTTGAGCTCTAGCTTTCTGATGATGTGTCCAGTTTTTCAGTTTGATGGACTGCCTTGAGTCGTTAACAGCTTCTCTTGTTCAGGGCTCCAGTATTTTCTTGTGTAGTCATGTCTGTATTCCTGTAAGCAACCATCATGAGCTTCACGTTTACTTACACACTCTGAGTGACTGCTAATGGTTAATGTGATAACCCTTTTTTTAATTTGCATGGGTTTTTTACTTCTCTTTCCTAGTAACAAAAGATCAGCCCAAGGGGATCGTTTATCAGCAATAACCATGGCATTGCAATATGGGTCAGAAAGCGATGAGGATGCAGCCTTGGCAGGTAGGAACTGAAATACATTTTTTCTATTTTTTTCAATTTTAATGTTTGGAATAAGCATAACTGTAGGACTTCTGATACATTCAAATATCTTTATTTCAAAAGTATTTTGTATGTTTCCAAACTCAGCATGTAAATTCAATCCCTGTTCTCTCTTAAGTAGAAATGTATAAATGTACAGCTGGTCAGACAGCGTAGGTCATACTTGCTTGCATGGTTTGAATTTAGTGTGTGTATTTCCAAGTATACTTATCCAAGCTTTAGGAAACTGCTGCACATTTTTATTCCTCCTAATATGAAACAGAAGTTGAGACACTGGGGTAAGACATTGGGTGCTTCTTGTAGTAAAAAAGATTTACAGTGCTACAATTGTTTGAGAGAAATCTCACTGACACTGGCTTGTTTCCTCTTGTCCTCTTGTGCCATTGGGTCTCAGGTTTTATTTTTGAAGTTGAAGATAATGTATGAGGTGTAAGGATAGATAAATGTGGGAACATAATTCAGAAATAATCTGGTCTAGCCTAGTAGGTGTGAAATTTGACGTGAAGGTTTATGTTAAAACAAAAGCATGTAAAAAAGGCACACCTTCCTACAGCACCCTTAGTTTCATAAGCATGCTTTAGCTTTATAATATAAGCATATATGCCATAATATATGCATTATATCAGATATTTCAGTATCAGTCATAAATTGTTACAGGTTGTCTTTTAAGCCAGCTTGTCTTGATAGTTACATTCTTAGCACCTTCCTTGCTTTCCTCTCAGGGGCAGTTTCTGAAATGTTTTACACATCTTCAGTTTTATTTTTTGTTAACATTATTTTTGCATTGGTGTGAAATGATGCATCTCTTCAGTTTGTATTTTTGGGGCATTCATTTTGCACCTGGAAACTGAATTGTGTTCACCACTTTTCCAGTGGATGGACATGCTGTAGAATTGTTTCTGACCATTTTGCTGCAAACAAAAGCAGAGTTGAGTTATCACTTTGGAGCAGCTGCTTTCTGGGAGGTGTGAGGAGTATTTATTGGCTTGGTTCAGTGTGATTATTAGCTGCTATTTTTGCAGATCGTAATTCTGTAAACACACATAGCTTGTTATGTCTTTATATGGTTTAAATTGTTGAAGTGATTTAACCACTTTCAGGTGCTACCTTTACTATGGACATTATTGTCGTTCTCATAGGGTCTTTCATATAGATCTGAGCTCTTTGCTTTGCTGCTGCTGCAGCTCTTCTGTCTTTATCACATTCACCTAAGGGGCAATGTCAGTTTTTTTAGAAGACCTCTGTCACCCCTAAGATTTTCTGTCCCTCCAATGCACTACTTGGACATCCCTGTGCTTCCAGTCTCTGCATGGAAAGGATTTTTATTTAAACCAAGTCTTTTTATTAGTTTTTTTCTTTCCACTAAGGCTCGTTAAAATAAATGAAAACTAGGCTGCATGACTGAACATGAAGAGAATTTTCTCCTTCTCAATATGGAGAACTAAATCTTTATGAGCTTCTTGGATTCTAGCAGTTGCTTAAGCAATGAACAATATCTGTTTCCAACTTGGAGTTTATCCTCACAGTTTCAGAGGGTGTCATGGTGTGATGGAGCTTGTAGATTTCCAGCTCAAATATATTAGTGCATGAGCAGGTTCTGCAGCATCCTTGCTCCCCATTAGAAATCTGTAAAGGCAGGCATAGATGGTCATTCTGTGGTACTTATTTAAAAGTATGCCATTTTGTAAACAAAGCTATTTACATTATTAAATTTAGAAATTTAATGTTTTAAGACTGGGTGCTGCGTTTGGTTTTACTAGCATTTATATTCAGTTAGGTTATGAGCATTCATTGTTGCCTAGGTGCTTTGGGACCACAAAGGAGACAGTGTTTAAAGCAAATAATTTACTGAGTAAGACTAATTTGCTTTCACATACACACAAATACTCTCTGCTCTTTTTCTGCCTCATCATTGAGTAAGAGTACATGATTATGATAGATGCATTTATATCTGATGATAAAGCTCAATTCCAGTTGTAAATTAGATGGCTTCCTCCTTTTGCAGTGAAGTCAGTTTAACATCACTCCATTATTAAACTGGCCATTCATTAGGAAGCAGTCACTGTGGTGTGGAATGGACAGCAGGAAGCGCTTTTTGTTTGGGACTGTTGCATGGCAGATGCTTTGCAGTTATGGTTTGCTGCAGAGTTTTTTATTTCTCTGTTAACTGTAGTAGTGGTAACAGCTGCATGGAAGAGGAATAACAGACTGTTACTTCACTGCTAGTGTGTGCTTGGTGGGGGTATGGCACCTGGTGCTACTGCATATTAAACAATCTATACTCTTGCATTAGATTGTTTCATGGCAAAATATGTTTCTCTTCTGTCTTCTGATCTGAATAATACACTCTTCATCAGTTTTCATTAGAGAACAGATTTCGTACTAGAGGAGTGTAATTTTCTGAATATGTAAGAATATGTAATGTTTGACACATTGCTTTTAAAGAACATACACATCATACTGAAAGTGTTTATAGCTGCATTACAATATTATGTAAATACTTTCCTTTTAGTGCCTGTTTAATTTACTTAGATTTTTATTTTAAGGAATGAATGGTGTTCTACTTCCAATGCAAAGGAAGTACGTTTCTTATTTAGGGTATTGAACTGCTTTGTTGCTGGCTGCCACATGTAAGAGGATAGCAATATACTTGGCTAGTTTCTTATTTCCTTTCTTTTTCATAAAAACATATTCTGCTGTTTTTTCTACTCTGTTTCTTTTTGATGAAGCACTCAGAACTGATCTATTTGACTATTTGCTGTGTAGTCTATTTTTGAAACTTACTTTACCTGATAGCATTCTCTTAGCTGTTAGTATTTATCTCCATGTTTAGGTACAGGAGAACATAGTGTTAACTCCATTCTTTTGTTTCTACCTGAGTTATTCTGTCCTGCTGCTGCATTGCTGGTTACTGTGGTAGACGTGGTAGATGCTAGGCCGTTAAGTGGAGCTGCCTGACATACACATTAGGATAATTTGTAGGCATACACAAATTAGGATAATTTGGAGTGTCTTCCCTGAATCAGTAATGAACATCTTTGTTATGTGTTTGCACAAGGTCTGCTTGTGTTTTAGTTTGCATCTAACTTGTCTGGTAGGTCCCAAATGGCATGCACTCACATAGATCTGCAACGTCAGACTGCAGAGGAAAAATGATAGTATTATGCTTTTATGTAGTGAGAGTGTCCCCTGGCTTTGTCATCATTTCAGTACATCTTCACTGAACTTGGATAGAAAGCTTGAAACATTGCCAGCCTCTGCTGAGCAATAACAAAAATGCCAGCTGGAAACGTGGCTTGAGTGTTAGGGTACTGCCTTTTGTGTGACTGAATTACCAAGTGTGTCATCTGCCGAACTTTCCCTCAAACTTTAACTCTTAAAAAGGCAAAAAAAGGGTGAATAACTTAACTCCAGTATGTGCAAACCCACGTAGATTTTATGTTATGCTTGTCTGCGAGGTACAAATTACACCATTTGTGTTACTGAGAAGTGTGGGAGGAGTGGCCATTTACTTTTTCCATCCTATATTTCCACTACCAATGTTTTTTTGTTCCAGTTGTGTTTCTGTTGCTCATATAATGTTTCTCCTAATTTTATCTGCAGTAAATGTTAGCTCTTCGTAGCATTTCTTTCATTCATCCTAAACCTGAAGCATAATGTATACTTTATATAGATAACTAGGTTTGCTATGAAATTTGTAAATAAATATGAAAGATTTATGCTAATTATATATATGAATATAGAATGCTAAGTCACTTTTTTTTGATACATGTGCAAAAATTCATTTTGAATTTGGCCATTTGGCTTTACTAGCCAGGCACCTTTGAAGATTCCAAACATGGTTTGTCAATTTGTATCCTTGTAGTAAGCTCTTGTCAGTATGACAGTAGTTCAGTATACAAATGTATTTGGCACAAATACTGGTATTAATGGTTTGATGGGTAAATAAGGATGTAGCTGTTGTCTGGGTACTGTGTGGTTGAGCAGTCCTGTTATGGAGTCTGATATGGACTCTCAGCACTTGTAGCTGGTAAGGGTGTAGTATCAGTGGCAGAAATGAAGTCTCATCTGAAAAGAGAGGTTCCAATAACTAGATAAAGTGCATTTTTTTTGTCGGCTTGGGGCTCATACAATAGATTTGTGATGTCCTTTTCTGAGGTATGAATCTGACTGCCAGAGAGCGGCTGAACGCCCTTGCTTGAGGGACTGCCTTTTCTTCTGATTTAGATCTTTATCCATTTGAAAAGTCATCAAAAAACCCCACTCTGAGTTGTCCTACTGAGTTTCCCATTTTCCCTTTCTCTCTGTGCAGCTGCTGCTCGTTATGAAGAGGGAGAATCTGAAGCCGAGAGCATTACTTCCTTCATGGACACTTCTAATCCTCTTTATCAGCTTTATGACACAGTTAGAAGTTGCCGAAATAATCAGGGCCAGCTCATATCTGAACCCTTTTTCCACTTGCCTTCCAAGAAAAAGTATCCTGATTATTATCAGCAAATTAAAACACCTATTTCATTGCAGCAGATCAGGTAAGAAAACAGAATGCAAACTCCATCTGGTGCGAAATTATTCAAGGACTTACTTTATTTCCAGAATCCTACCTTGTAGTCAATTTGTTGATACCAAATGCAGTGTATGCCATCTGTCCTTACATTTGGTTGCTTCTTGTTTCAACTCAGTCTGCATCAGTTTTGATCATCTTCTATAGATGGCTGCCATTTGGTTTATTTTCCATGGAGTTTCATTTGTCATGTGCCTTAAAAGTTGCCATATCTATAAGTCTGAAGGCTAGGGGGGCAGCAGAGATGAAAGCTTCTGCAGAACCCCCCATTATTCTTTTTCCTTGATCCTGATGGCTTGGTTACCTCTTGCTGCCATGTTTTTTAAATTAATAGCCTTCAGCAATTTGAATTATAAAAAGATATTTGTAATTGCGTTCCTTTTGTCTTGGTGAAAGTATAACAGAGGATAGTTATTCATGAGGTAGCTAGTCTGGATTGAAGTAGGCAGTACACTCTTTATGAGTCTGTGAGCCATGAAAGGTTCATCAGCTGCCAGATATGCAGGTGTCACATCAAAAACCTGAGTGTTCCAAAATAGGCTACTGTGATGGATATATGTCAGGGTCCTGAGTGTATTAACAGACCTTAATGGCACTGACCAGACTCAGGTGGCCCTGGCCTCCTGTCCAGTGGCCACTGGGTCTGCTGGTCCTTTATTGAGTGAGGACTGGGCCCTAACACTGTTCTTGTGTTTGTAATCCACTCTAATAATGGGTCTGAATTTTAGTTTTACCATAATATGATCTGCTAGACTTAGTGTAATTGTGAATAAGCAGCGTCTTTGTTAAATGAGAAAGAAACTAAGCTGGTTTTGTAGGTTTTGATTGTTTTGTTTGTTTGGGTTTTTTGTGGGGGAGGAAGGGCAGTTGAGTTTTGGGCTGGTTTTTTTGTTTTCCTTTCTTTTCTAACCTGTCAGAGGATGTTTGCATGTACTTGGGAACAAGTACAGAGCTCCCACACTGGTTATCATCCATCAACAGCTTTAAAGCAGTTTTTTCTTATGTCTTAGTACAGCTGTTGGCTTGGCAAAGAAAGTATCTTGAACAAAGCACAAAATGCACTTGATGGAGATTAAAAAAAAAAACGTGAAATTGAGAAAAATCGGTGACAGTTGTCAGGAAGCTTTTTGTCTGAATGTACCAAAGAATATTGGTTCAAATTACGTATAAACAGATTTCACTGGGAGAGACCTTCCATTAAAAATATACTTGGTATCAGTCATAGGACACATAATTTGCCATAGGGAAGCAGCTGTGTTTCTGCTTTCCTTCCAGTGTAGGCAGGTTGCATCTGGCTATGTGAGCAGTACAGAAAATCCATGCAAATGTACGAAGAACTGCAGGGTGGTGGTGGTGAAATACTTATTGCCTGAGAGCTTAGAAAATAAAAAGAGACAGTTCTCTTTAGAAATGAGTGTTTGTAGCGCACAAGTTCAAGTACAGTATTTGTAATAGGCCAACTGTTTTAGCAGTTTTTGACATTGTGGTTCTTGTTTTTTGGTGGTGGTGAGACTTTGTGTTTTGTGGGTTTGGGGTTTTTTAAGATGTACATACAAAGAGCATAGTGTTTACATGATGGGGACATGTTCACATGTTCACAGATGGGGACAGGAAAGTTAATTGTCCTAGTGAAAAGTTGAAGGTGTTGGAGTAAAGGCTGGCATTCCTGTCTCCACTTTGGCATCTGGCTACCTAGGCTATCCTACTAGAGTGCACTGTGAAATGTGTGGCTGTTGCAAATTTTACAGGCAGTCATATATTTTAGGAGGTTTTGTGTGTGTTAAATGCAGGAAAAGCCTTACAAAATAGTGTATGATTTCTAGAGAGAGTATGGGTATATTTTGTTTTAATGAGATGTTCATAATACCTATCCCAGCCTCTCAACCACTTTATGAGCATTATAACCCTCAGTCATTTGAGCTGAGTGCAGATCACGAACTGTTCCTGAATGTGGGAGGTAATCCTGCTGATGGCTTTAGTTTTCTGCTAGTTTCCCCCTGACTTGCTGTTTATAGAATCTCAGAATAGCTGAGGTGGGAAGGGAAGCCGTCCAGTCCAACCCCTGGCTATAGCAGGGTCACCCGGAGCCAGTTGCCTAGGACTGTATCCAGTCAGGTGTTGAGTATCTCCAGACATAGAGACTCCACAACCTTCCTGGGAGCCAGCCTCACAGTACTCTGGTGTTCAGATGAAATTTCATGTGTTTCAAGTTGTTCCCGTTACCTTGTGCCCTGTCAGCAGGCATAGCTGAGATGAGTAGAACAACAGCCTATTTAAAATGAAAGGCATGACACTCTGAGGGCTGTGATTTCCAGGTATGGTACAAGTGCATGCAGACTTCACATAGCTGGTGAAAAGTCATTCTGCAATTATAAGTGACTAGAGGAATAGTTGGGAAATGATGCAGGAGAATGTGTTCAGTTACCTGGAACTTAAGTGCTAGATCCTCGCACGCTTACAGGAACTGTGTTCCTAATTACCTGTTACAGAATTGGTAACTATGATCCCTATAGCAAGTGGATCAGGCTTTTCTACACGCAAGGAGGGAAGTACTCCAGGGAATTCCCTGGCAACAGCTCTCTTCTGAACACGTGAGTGGTGTGGGTGCACGGGCACTGAAATTAGTGTCTTCATTGGCACGCCCTGGTGTCTTGAGCTCCAGGAACCTGTGGTTATAGTTTATGTTTAAAAAAGTGCCTGGATCTAATATCAACCACAGTTGGTTTTGTGTGACGTCTACTATTTGAGGATTTGAAATCCATTTTTCTTATGAATGTGCATCCTTTTTGACAATGGTCTGCAACACAGGAATCTAAACATGTCATTTCACTGCACTGGGGTGTGTTGAGGTTCTCCTGGAACTGTGAGATTTATGGTGAGTCTTATTGCCTTTGGATTAATTATTTGAGTTGACTTGTACTAAATACGAACATACTTTGTGTTATAATTTCACAAGTTCTAGTAATACTGCAATTAAAGGAGTGAAACTTATCTTGAACTAAAGGAGACTGTTCTTGGGATTAAAGCGTGAATAGTTTATAGAGAACTTTTTGTTTTGTTTAAAATAACAGAGCTTAAGCCCATTATAACTTAAGTTCTTAATTAAAAAAAGGTACATTAAGATTTATTACATTGACTTTTGGAAAATAATATGACATTGTGTTCTATGTGTTTATGAATGAGCCACTTGGAAGAGTACTCTCTAACAAAAAAAATGTGTCTTTCAAATACTAAGAATACCCTGTAAATTTTCCCATCATCTGAGATCTAGCAGTTCTTTCATTCCTTTCACTTAACAGAATTTCGTATTTGTTGAATATTGTATGTTTTTTAGATCTTCTGTCTGTCTAACCAATTTTCCTACCTTAGCAAGTACTTTCAATGCATATTGTATTTCAGGCCTGTATAAAATCACAGTTTCAAGTAAACAAGGTTCCCAGTGTTCTTCATGAGATGACAACTGTCATTCCTCAATAGGACATTTATCGAATGCCATCTTGGTCATGTGCATTCTTTGTTACTGTTGGTTGGGGTTTTTTTCCCTGAAGAGGCAGGATTAGCACTTCACAATTTCTGAATAAAAGAAATTAAGTTACACGAGAACTGGTTTTAGCCATATGCTTGTATTTTTCGTTTCTAGGAGTTTTTTAGGCATAGCGTGTGTCCAGTGAGATGGATCTTTTGATTATGTGGGGAGAGTATCTCTCTTGTCTTCAGTTCTTTCAGATATTCCACTTGGAAGAGCTGATGAGTTTCCAGTAGATCTTTTAGGGAGTTGAGTGCCAGCTTACTGTATGGGGTTTATTATTATTATTCTAATTTTGACCAAATTAAATGTCATGCCAGTGTTGTTTTAGGCTTAGTGGCCTTATGTGACTGTAGCATAACTTTTAAACTGTACTTTTTCCTCATTTTGCAAAGGTTGCTATGCTTAAAATCCTGTTTTTCCAAGTTTTCTTCATGCTTTCAGGTACAATTGTATCACTGTCAATCATTTCACAGAAATTGCTCTTGGTTTCTAGTGTATAAGTGTAATTTGTATTATGTTGGCAGAGACTTCCTGTAGAGCCATAGATTTGGTTAGTTTTAACGTTGCTTTGTGAAATGAACTGATGTTGATAAAAGTCTTTCCTTCCAAGACTGATGAGATGGCTTTTTAAAATGTATTGTGCAGCTGCATTTCATACTGTAAATCCAGGAAAGACACAATACTCGTGTTCTGCTGAGTTTGAGTGTAATTAAAACTGTTCAAAGTACTTCTGTGCATAACCCTCTTAATTAATCATCCTATTGTTTGCTGAAGAGGACGGTAAGGTAGGAGGTTAGTTACAGACTAGAACAGGGTTATTTCTGTGCCTATGAATTTTTTCATTCTTCATGTATGTGGTGGGAAGTTGTCTGCCTTTCTGAACTATATGGGCCAAGTCTGGATTTTTCTTTTGTTGTCAGGCCTTTCATGAGTACAAATGTGAGAATGTAGGCTGTTGGCTTCAACTCAGATGGCTGCACCTTGATTATTTGGTTGTGAATAAACAAATGCTGGTAGAAGCAAGATTTTATTTGAGGGCAAGATAATTTGAATTATCATGCTTTTTAAGGCAGTGTTTTCTCATCCTCTTGTCTTCTGGCTCTAGGTTGAGATTTAAAGGAGTAAGATACAATTAAACTGCTTTTCTTCACTGGTGTGCTGCTGTCAGGGTTGCACCTTGTCCATGAGTTTGAAGATTTTTCTGTAGGATCACAAGAGAGTAGAGAATCGGTGCACATAGGATGGTATACTTAAGACTAATGGCAGTTTCATTATGGTTTTTCTGCTTTTTGGTGCTTCAGAGTTAGACTGCTGCTTTGCAATATGGATAGGTCACTGCCTAAATACACACAGATGAAGCTAGTGTGGGATACCGAGGCTATGTGGAGTTAGTGTTATATTTTTAGATGAAGCATGTGACAGTGGTGTTCTGGGGTCTGCATGAGCTGCCTCTCTGTCTCTGGGAGCAGGAGCAAAGCGAATCCCAGATTTGTTAGTGTCAAGTGGCTTGGGAGATCTGCTCATATGAAGAGCCAGCAGTTCATGACATTGTACAGAACCAATATAGAATTCTCTTTTTCTAAAAAGAAAACTGTTGCAGGTGGGATATGTTCCCTAGGAAATGCTATTGCCTTGCTTGTTCTGCCTGTAGCTTGCTTTGAAGTTGTTCTGCTCCAAAGGATATGGCTAGCTCCCCCTTTCCTCAGTTCAAGAAAACTGGCACCTAAACATACAGAGTTTGATTGATCAGGATATGCTAACTAATCAGCAAATTTGATTTGTAGTACCATTGTGACAGTGTTAACTTCATAGATTCTGAACTTACAGGGGATAAGGATATAGTTGTCTGTTGTCTTTAGTATCTCAGGAGGATGGTCATTACTGTTGAGCTTTTTAGTCAATGTAATCCTAGAATTTCAGTGATTCTTTTAAGGGCAACTTTGAGATGGATACAGAAAAGCTCCACATAAAGAGCAGTAG
Source organism: Psittacula echo (assembly GCF_963264785.1). Classification (NCBI taxonomy): domain Eukaryota; kingdom Metazoa; phylum Chordata; class Aves; order Psittaciformes; family Psittacidae; genus Psittacula; species Psittacula echo. The sequence goes on along the minus strand of NC_137745.1, from coordinate 18,020,455 downwards.
TACCAAGTGATAGTAAGGAGAAACAGTATGAATTGATGTCGTGGTTTAAGCAGGACAATTGAAGAAGTGAAGAAGTTTAAGAAGGACGATTGACTAAGATGTAGTCTTAGTCAGAAAGCTGAATGCAGACCTCATGGAACAGCAGTCAAAATGTGAACTTGACATTCTGTAATTCTAATTCAGTGACTTAGTTGGAAGACCGGAAACCTGCACAGTTTTTCTTCATCCTGCTGTCCAGTTCATCCAGACTTGTTCTGATTTGGAAGGAGGCAAACTGCCAGAGTGGCAGAAGAATGTTTGTAAACTACGTAATAGTAATATTTAAGCAAAATTTGAGTCAGGAGTTGAAAAGCAAGAATGTTGCATGCAGACTTGCTTGCTTGCAAGAGCATGAACTATTGAGTACATCTTGAGGGGACTTTATTCCAGCTTGATTGTTAGGATTTCTGAAGCATGAATCCTTCCTTGTCCTTCAGCAGTTGTCTTTGTCAATAGAAAGCATGGAGACATTTTAAACATTTATCTGAGGTATTTAGTAGTCAAATCTAAGGCCGTTACGGTACTCTTCACTTTATTAGATCCTTAGTTAGAGCCTAATTCTACAAATTTGTCAATATGAGTTGTCACTTGGAAACAAATTATGCTGATGCTGTCTACATCCAAGGGGAGATTAAAGTCATGTTGGTCAGCATTTCTCTGCAGTGATAACTAATAACATCAGTAAACAAGGAAATTACTGCTTGTCTATACAGTTTATTACCCCATGTGCCTTGACAAACTAGAATGTTCTAAATCTGTTTTTTAAAAAAAATGAAACTCACTTTTGGTGGTTTGGGTAAATAAGAGCTTATTAGTTAGGGGCTTTGAACTCAGGTTTTTTAAGCCTTTCTATTTCATATTTCCTTGAGCATTCTCTTAATGATGTGTTAGCTTTTGTAACACCAGCAGGTGTTTGTGTGTTAAAGTCCTGTAATTGCTTGTCAATATTTTTGTCAGACTACAAGAATTAATTACATACATTTTACTCTGTAGATTCTGCTTTCTCTACTAGAGCGTGTTCAGGTTAGCTGGAGAAGATGTAAGGTGGCCTGTAGTGTTTGTTACCAGACAGTGCCAAGAGCATGAAGTAGGCTCAGGGTTTACATCCTTAGTATTTCTGAGCCTGTACATCATATGCTAGTGGTTTAGGGCAAACTAATTCTGAGTTTAATGGGATTTTAATTTGGGTTTGATCTTTTAATACAGGTCACATATTCCTTAACATATATGCAAATAATTGTTGCTGAAGTGTTACAAGACGGAAGTTGAGGCTATTTATTTGGTATCCAAACTCTTTTGCTTTTGAGGGTGCGTTTGGAGTGCGTTTGGGGTTTTTTGTTATTATCTTTTTATTAATCTAATGAAAACTATATTGGTAACTCTCCTGGTTTTTCGAATTGCAGAGTAAGTGAGGTTCATAGGAAAACATTTTGATTATCTGTTGCTGCAGTTGGAAACATTAAAAATAATCTAAAATATAATGCATAAAGACTTGCAAGCTACTGATGTCTCAAAATCTCAAGAGAGATATGTGAATCTACGATGGTTTGCTTTAAATGAGAATAGCAACAACTCGTTTTTTCCACATCTTAGATTTAGGGTATTTGTCCAGATTTGTTTTGTGCTTTTCTCATAGTCATTGAGGACATGCTAGTTCTTCAGATCTGAAAGAAATGAAAAAGCAATCTGCTATGTTTCAGTGAGGCACACATAACAGCCATCCTGGCAGCATGCAGTTAGTTGGACGTTTACTGTAAAATGTGTTTCCATCAGGACAGCTTTATAGACACATGTGCACTTCTCAGTAGTTTTTTTTAGCTGTTTCAGCTTCATGTCATGTTTAATCCAACCGTGACCTCCTCACCCTTGGCTGACCAGTGGAGGGTCCTGTCTAACAAAAGTGTTACTCTTTGTTCCCTGGTTCAGCTGTGAGGTCACATTGACAGGTAAAGCTTGGGATTACAATAAACTATATTAAATTTATTTTGTGGTAGTGCTTACCCTCCATCAGGCAGGTTAACTTTCAACTGGGTGCTGTAAAAAACAGACTAGGTTTGAAGGTGATTTGTAACTGGTGTTTGTGACAGGCGGGTGAGAAAGGAGGATGATTGTGTTTTACAGTTGTGATAGGGTTTGGTTTCTATGTTGTTGTGGACATCTGTTTTCTGTTGTTTTTAATGAGGTATTGGAAGGTTTAAAATAGTTGGCTAGAGCTTTCACCACTTGTGCAAGGAAATAGAAGAAAACACATTAAATTGTTGGCAAACTTAGTGCACTGATTCATCTGTTTAGCACATGAAAAATGTTTTTTGTCATTAGTCCTTTTCTAACTGTTTTCACGTGAATTGCACTTTACAGGTAGCACCAATGAACAATCAGGTGGTTTTAAAAGAGGGCAAAATTGGAGTGGGTTAACATGAAAGGTGTTGGGCACTTTTGGCCCTCACTGAAGATGAGTGGAACTGATGCGTAGGGAAGGCAGCATTGATGGGTGTACAAAGCTAACCTGTCACATTGACATCATACCCAGGCCCGTCAGGTCACAGCTGAGGAGTACTGGAGCAGTCTCAGCAGGTTGTGCTTCTGCCTCTGAGTATGAGAACAGGACTTCAATCTGCACAGCTTTCAAGAGGACAGCTTTCAGAATAATTAAACTCATTCTTTAAAAGGAGATACGTTTCCTTAATATAGTTACGACCAGAAGATATTACTGCAGCATCATAAAAAGAAAACAAATTCATGTAATTAGAGCTCTTTGGCTATTGATTTATTGTGAAAATAAAGATGTTAAAGAACTGTTTTGCAGTGTGTAACTTGTGAGATATGTGATTGGTCTTTCTGTTTTGCAGAACCAAACTGAAGAACCATGAATATGAAACTTTAGATCAGTTGGAGGCTGATCTGAATTTGATGTTTGAAAATGCCAAGCGCTACAATGTTCCAAATTCTGCCATCTATAAAAGAGTACTGAAAATGCAACAGGTTATGCAGGTATGTGGTGTAGATCAAAAGGATATAACTTCACATGTGAATTTATTTCCCTAATTAATATTTTTCCAAAATAATTTTAAACTAGACCTGTATTTGCAGTAGTAGTTTCTCGCTTAGGGGGAAGTATGTGAACGAAGAGCATCATAGAGTGATTTTTTCTCAGCTAAGTGCTGCAGTCTGAAATGGCAGTGTTTCCAGATTGCTTCCTCAAAATTTTTCCTGACAGTTAAAAAGAATTACGCTGCTATTTTATGTCACCCAACTTTATATTAAGTAAATCACTGGAAATACTTTGAATGATCTTTTTAGTCTCAAAACCTGTAGTAGCATCTTTCTTTGTGTATCTCATCTGTTCTGATGTTTAATACTGTGCTCGAAATGTCTGGCAGTGAGTTTGGCTTCAGGGATTTGTTCTTTTCTCAGGCAAAGAAGAAGGAGCTTGCTAGGAGAGATGACATTGAGGATGGGGACAGTATGATTTCTTCTGCTACATCTGATACTGGAAGCTCAAAAAGGAAAAGGTATGCACTCCTGTAGTTCCTGCAGACCATGACATTGCTACAGCTTTTATTTGTTAAAGGGAATATTAAACAATGTTTTCTCGCATTTGTGTAAGGATTTGTAATTCTGAAACTTAACCTCATTAAGTGTTGTTTCCAGTTAATTCAAAACTATTTCTTGACTTTATTTTCCCTTTTTTGGCCTATTCGCTAGTTGACAGTTGTCAACACAACTTCAGTGCAACACGTGGCATGGACACTGTAGTTGCACTGAATGAAGTAATTTTGTCAGTGGATATCAGGATGTTTATTTGTGTTATCTTTTTTTAGCCTGGTGTGTGGCCTGTCTTCACAGGTTGTTAGCAACTATTGCTACTTTTCTACTACTTCTCCATTATATGACTGTGTAGTTTGGGTAGCAATTTCAGAATATAATCTGAGTTTACGCCGTAGCTGAATAGTGTTTTGAGATTTTATAGTATTAGTCTACAAATACTGTTATTTGGTGAGGTTTCCTGGCACAAACATTTTCATTTTGCATGAACTCTGCTTGGAGAGTTTTTGTCATTAATGCTAGAGGACTGCTCTGCTCTCCGTTCTGAATTTACGCTCTTCTGTTACTTACCTGTAAGCGGCTATGCCAAAGAGGGTATTTGACAAATAGACAAACTGATAATAGGTTGGTTACTCTGGATACTGTAATGTAAACAAAATTCACAGTGATTTAAAGTATACTTTTTAGTGAGCAATAATGGTGGCTTATGGAAAGTATTCTTTAAAAGTGAAAACTGTTGTGTAATTAATGCTAGTGATGCATTTCACTCCAAGGGATAATTTCTCTAGTTTGCTTCATGGTATCATTTGAAGTAAGTTCTAACTGCTGATAATGCAATAGTAGCAACTGCCAGTGTAAAACTGTAATTTCAACATATGTCTTTGGTGTAGCTTTCTTTGATGAACCTTCCGCTTCCTGTATTTTTAGTTCTTTGTTTTGGCAAAGTAACAGCAGTTGTGGGGGGAAGAAGGGAATGAAATAGACCATCAGCAAAGATTCACTTAAGAGCAGTCAAGTAAGTGCAATGATGTATGTTCATAAAAAGTCTGCAGAGGGAAAATGTTAACATGGATTTAGGAGGTGGTACAGTCTAGGGATGCTAGGAAGAAGAAACATAGTGGAATGGTAAGACAGACTACAGTACCAAATGAAGATCAGGTAGGAACAAATTGCCAAAAAATGGCTAGTTTTGTGATCTTCAGATTCAAAGAGATGTACTAACCTCATCAAGCAAGTCAAACTGACATCAATGTCCTTTTAACTCTATGTTGCTTTTGATCACCTTGTGCAAGAGAATACTGAAATGCTTAAAAGAAAAGATCTGTCAGGTCTTGTCATGTAAGAACAGTTAAAAGAGAAAAAGTAGTGCTCATAGATGAGGGAAATCAGAATCATTTTATTTTCTTCATGCCAAAAAAGAACCTAAATATGCTTTTGATCTTGTCAGTTCAATGCTTGCTATCAGTTTCATTTGCTGCAAGATAGGAAGTAAAAGAAGACTGTAAATGCTGTGATAGCAGAAGTGAAACACTGAGAGGAATTCCAAAATGTTGTTGAAGAAAGAAAATAATAACCTGGGCAAAATACATCCCATTGGGAAATACTAGTGACAGAGAAGAAAGTTGTCTGGAAGTACCCTTTTATGTATCAGATGCATGGCCTTTTACTATTTCTGCTTCCATTTTGCTTTACCTACTTTCATTGAACTAAATGTTAAAATTTGGAAGTGTGCTAAAATGTGGAATTTGAAAGCATGTCTCTGTTCTGGCATTGCTCGTCTGCTAGTGTGAACTAGCAGATTAATGTGAACTAACATTTTCAGCACTGAAAATAATGCAGAAAAAAGGTTTTTAACCTATAGAAGATACATTTTGAATTTTCTCACATAATATGACATTAATTTTCAGTGGTTATATTGCTGACCTTGCCCAGGAGCAAGAGGCATTTGAGGCATGATGCTATGCTGGATTAGGCATATTTTAAATGTAGGAGGAAAAGATCCAGATTATGGAAGATCTCTGATGCTGTTTGGTTTCTAGCAAGTTGTACAGTGAAGATTTGCACATTCAGCAAATGAAGATAGTTTATGATGATGTCATTGTATTTACAGATAGTATAGTCAAAGGTATGACTGCTTGAGTAAGTCTTAAAGAGATTGAAATTTGGAAGCTGGTTTAAAAGTGCTTTGTAGAGAATGCATTTCAAAGGGCCACAGTGTCTGAGCTGAGTTTAGACATTATTGACATAAGTTTTCCTCTCCCTTATCTGATTTGCTTGTAGATCATGTAGTGTATCTACAGGGAGCCATACATAACTGTTTCCTGATAAGCTGTGTCTTGGGTGTGCTGTCAAATTTCTTGAGACAACCATAATAGTTACACTTAGGACTGTAAGCTTTGTGTACGTGGCCATTTTCTACTTGGGTTTGCAGTTTTGGCAGGCTTGATTGTCTTGTAACTTCATTTGACTGGAATTGGCAGATGTTTAAGCAATTCAGACCCTTCTTTATACTACATTCTTGATGTTCTTATTTTCTTATAACTGGTACTAAAGAAGATACAGAGTAACTGAGATAAATATCTCAAGTCTTTGATATTCTGCATTCAGCAAAAGTAGTCATAAAGATGCTGGCTGAAGGGGTTTTCCCTGTTCACACTAGACTTTGAAGTCATGGATGCAGGTGCCTAGTCCTGACTGATCTTTTTTCTCTGCAGCGGCAAAGTACTTAGAGCTCCTTTTGACCTTTGCACATTTGAAAACTATTAAATTTTTTATTCTGTAGAACACATGTATGAGAGAAAAATCGTATTTTAAAGTTGGTTTCCTGTTTGTTTAGTGAACTGCTGGTTGTAATGCTGTCATTATTTGCAAATGGACTAATGTTTTTAGTACGTTGTCTTGATGTTGAACATCTTGTGTTTGTGTGTTCAGGTGCTTGTGGTGTTTTTTCATGGTAGAGGGTAATGTCATTTTGATATTAATGCTGGAAGTGGGGAAAAGAACCCCTGACATTTTTGCTTTTTGTTTTTGTTCTTCTCCTTAACCTAACAGTAAAAAGAATATCCGAAAGCAACGAATGAAGATTTTATACAATGCAGTTCTGGAAGCTCGAGAACCGGGCACAGGCAGACGGCTCTGTGATCTGTTTATGGTTAAGCCATCCAAAAAGGACTATCCAGACTATTATAAAATTATCTTGGAGCCAATGGACTTGAAAATGATAGAACATAACATCCGCAATGATAAGTACGCAGGGGAAGAAGCCATGATTGAAGACATGAAGCTCATGTTCCGAAATGCAAGGCATTATAATGAGGAAGGCTCCCAGGTACTGTTTTGATTCTACAGTCACACTTACCTCTGCTTCTTTGCAGACATATAAGTTATGGTAGGATGGTTTAGCTTTGACTGTTACTCACATTATTTATGCTATTGTTCATTGAACTAAAATAGAAATACAACTTTTTTTCTGCTAATGTTTTAAATTCTGTCTCTGTCTGTAGTTGTATAAATGTGAAATGCAGCAGGCTCCCTTGTAAAGGTTAGATTTATTTCCCGTTAGCTAAACTGTCCACTAAAAGAGTGTCAGCTGAATGTTTCCTAGTATGGTTTAAAAAATAATCCAGTTACTATTTTATCATTATTCATCCTCAGTTAATCACACAGTGAGCAGTCATCAGCATATGTTTTGGAGCACAGAACCACTGAGAAGGGATGTCTTAGTTGGAAAGAAACAGTCTTTGTTTTCATGGAGGTGGAGAGTGTGGGAGATACCGGACTAGAAAACCTGACTTACTGAGCCTAGCCAAAGGAGTCTGAAAAGAATATGCTTTTCATTTACAAATAGATTGTAGGGTGTGTCTATATTGTAATGTTTCTCAGCCAGCAAGCGTGATGTTTTTAGAACAGTGTGGTGGTAAGAAACCTCCAACTATTTCTAATAAGGAACTTGATCAGCTACTGTAAAGGACTTTATGATGTGGTTGCATTCACTGGGATTGGATTTGAAGACCCAGGAGTACTGTTGTAGTCCTTTCTACCTTGTTGGAATCACAGTAGTTCAGGAGATTGCTCAGCAAAATGGTTTGATGAGAAGGCTGATAAGACAACTGCACCTTGCTGTTTTATAGTCTTTGGAATAGAAATGCAGCTCAATTGGATAATTTATTCAAGATTTATATCTCCCTGATTGAGATTGTGTTGATCAGTTCTGCCTACCTGCATAAGTCTCTTAAAGGTGAACATTCGAGAAATAAACCCTTCTTTTTTCATCAAGTATTTGGTTTTGCTTTCAGCTTTTTCAAACTAACATGTAAATATTTCTTGGGGGCTAGTTCTAAACTAGTTTAAATACAGTAAACCTTGTTTTGTTTTGGTTTGGTTTTTCATTACTTTACTGATTAATAGGTATACAATGATGCCCATATGCTGGAAAAGATCCTTAAAGAAAAAAGGAAAGAACTGGGACCCCTAGCTGAAGATGATGATGTTGCATCCCCTAAACTAAAGCTAAGTAAGGCAGCCTTGTACATTGCTATGCCTCATGTCAACACTTCAGAATACCCAACCATACAGATTAACAGATCTTCCCTTTAAAATAGAAGATGTGACCTGCAAATTTACACTTGACATGCAAAGCAGAATTGTATTTTCAAAATCAAGACAGCAACGGTGTATTTATATAATAGAATTTAGTTGTTGCATATAGCATTTCCTAAGAAGGGTAACTGGGAACGAAGAAGGAAAACTTCAGAATGGTTGGAATGGCTGGCTTTTAGTCGAGTGGTGTCATCCAAATGTTAGGTGTTGCATTACATGCTTAGTAACAGTTCATTAGCACACTTAATATGTGCTGCTGGGATTGCTTACAAGTAAGGTGCTTCTCAGACTGAGTAAAACTCTTCATTTCCCTGAAGAGTTTTCCCAGATGTTTGATTTGCACAGAAAATCTGTCTATGCCTTTGCACAGGGATTTGCACAGAACCATAAAAGAAATGTGAGTTTTTTTTAGAAAATTATAGAAAAACATGAAAAACACAGGCATTTCCAACAATATCTGTTCCTAGAGCTGTTACTCTCACAAACTAGACTTGCTAGTGCTCAGATCTTATGTCCCCTTAAAATGTGTTCAGAACTGAGCAAACTGAGAGGGATAAAATTGCACAGAAAGGCTTAAAGAAAATAACTGCACGGAGTCTTCTTGAAAATAGGAATGTGCAGCTCTTAGGTAAGGTACAGGTATTAGAGAATTCACAGGCAGAGACCATGCAGTACCTTAACAGAGATCCTGAATTAATGAAGAAGCTAATCTGATTGATAATCCCATGAGAGGTCTTGTTTTACATTTTACCTGTAATAATCCTCTCTAAATTGGCATAAACCTGTCCTAAAGGAATCTGATACTATTTAGAATGCTTAATTTTAATGATAGCAAAAACCCTGTGATGACTGGATTTTGATAGCTGTAGAGAGAAATTCATGTAGAGCTAGTAAGACCAAACTGAATTTAGAGGAGTCGTTAATAACATTAGGTAAGAAAAGATGCTTTCTGTGCTTAAGTCTGAAAAGACCTTCAACATAGTAACATATGATTCTGTGTTTGACAAAAACAACATTGAAAAAATATTCATACAATTACAAAAAATAAAGGAAGCTGCAGCTGGGGATGGGCTCCATGTTGTGGCTCTTCGCTCATACCGTGAAGTGGTTCTTCAATAAGCAATTCTCCAGTGGAAAGGAGATGGACAAAGGAGTGTGCAAGCTCTGGTTTTGCAATGATTTTTCTCCCCCCTTCTGTCTGCTTAGGTAGAAAAAGTGGCATATCTCCTAAGAAATCAAAATACATGACTCCAATGCAACAGAAATTGAATGAGGTGTATGAAGCAGTAAAGAATTACACGGATAAACGAGGCCGGCGACTGAGTGCCATCTTCTTGAGGCTGCCATCTCGGTCTGAACTTCCGGACTACTATGTGACCATTAAAAAGCCCGTTGACATGGAGAAGATCAGAAGCCATATGATGGCAAATAAATACCAAGATATTGATTCCATGGTAGAGGACTTCGTAATGATGTTCAATAACGCTTGCACATATAATGAGCCAGAATCCTTAATTTATAAAGATGCCTTGGTCCTGCATAAAGTTTTGCTTGAAACTCGGAGAGAAATAGAAGGAGATGAGGATTCTCATGTGCCCAATGTCACTTTGCTAATTCAGGAACTTATCCATAACCTTTTTGTATCTGTTATGAGCCACCAGGATGATGAGGGCAGATGCTACAGTGACTCCTTAGCTGAGATTCCTGCTGTGGATCCCAACTTCCCAAATAAACCTCCTCTGACTTTTGATATTATCCGAAAAAATGTTGAAAATAATCGCTATAGGAGGTTGGACTTGTTCCAGGAGAATATGTTTGAGGTACTGGAGAGGGCGAGGAGAATGAACAGGTGAGTGAAGCCATATTTTTCAGGTCCTTTGTCTTATCACGTGAGTTTTGCATGTTAACATTAGGCAAAGACTGAAGTTTTTTCAAGGTGTTTGCTTTCCTTGATACGGGTGTTCAGAAAACTAAATCTCAAAAGCTCTGTCAGATCTTCAATGGAACGTATGCTTTCATTTAAAAAACAAGGAGAAAGTTAGGTTTCCACCCTGAGATAATTTTGATATTAATTTTCCAAAGGTACACCTAATGATAACCAGGTTTGTGCTGATAGTCAAATTGAAAAATGAAGAGGAGGAGCTGTTCACTGGCTGCTTGAATAGTGAATTACTCTTTTGGAGCAATCACGGTTGAGTGAGTTATGATAATATTATGCAAAAACTATGAGCGCTTGCAACTTATTGCAGTGTTTTACTTAGATTAGGTAGGGTGCTTGGAGATGTGCAAATGAGATCTTGACCCCTGAAGGAGGAGGCTTAAACAGTCGTATTAAAACATCTACCAACAGGAGTATGGGTAATTAAAATAAGTCAGTTTTGTTAATAATACTGTTATTACTGAAGTTTTCAGAAGTTAACAAATTGTAGAGATCCAGTGACATGTAGTTTTGGTTGCAATGAGTTACCTTTGATTTTTCTGGTGTTTCAGGATTGGTGCATACATAAATACTGTTTTGGGTAAACTTTAAAACATACTGACAGCAGAGTAGCAGATGGAACACGACTTGCCAGTGTCAGTAGAAGCGGCTGCTTCTGCTAAGCAAACACAGAGATCTGTTGGTAGCATGAAGCTTTAGTTTTATCTCTAAGTGTGGCAATTGGTGGCTCTGTGTTTAGGATCTTGTTTGAGTCTACATAAACTATGTTTCTGCCTTGGTGTACGTATTTTTGTATAGGACTGATTCGGAGATTTACGAGGATGCAGTCGAACTTCAGCAGTTCTTTATTAAAATTAGAGATGAACTTTGTAAGAACGGAGAGATTCTTCTGTCACCTGCTCTCAGCTATACCACCAAGCATCTTCACAACGATGTAGAAAAGGAAAAGAAGGAAAAGCTGCCCAAAGAAATAGAGGAGGATAAGCTCAAAAGAGAGGAGGAGAAGAGAGGTAGCTACATTCTTTTTGTTAGTTTTAAATGCATTGATTCAAAAAAGTACCTATGGGTATGATGTATGCTGTGCTGTTGCTACAGCTTCACCTCCTGGAGGAACCTTAATAGTCTGATTGTTCACCAAGGATCCTGTAATTTAAAGTTATGGAAGATTTATTTTGTTTTGATCATTATCAGCCAGGCCAGACAACTTTAAAGAAAGAGGTATATGTAGATTTTATCTGTATGTAAACTCTAATCAGAACACATTCAGGTAACAGTAATCTTAGTTGAAGGATATTGTAAAAGAAAACAATAGTTTTTTACTACAGCTTTCTGCTGATCATAAACTTAGCAATGACTGTTCCAGTTGATCTTCCAGTCATTTCTTTTTTGACAAATCCTGAGAGATTTTTATGTGCTGATGGTGTTGTCTGTGATCATGCTTTTTAACACTGCTGAAGAAATGGTTTTTAAGAAAGCCTTTTGCGTTTCTTACTTGGCTAGTACGAGTGTGAAGAGGAATGGGCTTGCACTATTTTGAAGGGCAGGAAACTTGCGGTGAAGGTCCTTTGTGTTTCACTCTTCCTGGCTATTACTGTCAGTATAATGGTTGTGGAGCATGTCTAGGAGAACGAATAAAGCTTTGTAATTGCTCCTTTCCACAGATGGGAGCAGAGCTGTCAGCTTTTCATCCTTAAATTGTCTTTCTAACATGGTTCATCTTCCCACGTAGCACTAATGTCAGCAGCTGTGAAGTCTGGTTGCTCCAAGCAGGCTGAGTATTATAAGAGGACAACAGCTGTGACATCCTTTTTCTGTCTTCCTTTGAGAGCCAAAAACCCCAAAGGAAGCAAGTGTGCCTTTCTGAAGGCTTCAGAGCTCATGGCTGTCATTGAGTTCTTCTTAACTAATTGGGAAGACTCAATAAAATTTAACTGAAGACAGGAAACCCAGCCTTCAGCAGCACCAGTAACAGAAAGGCTAGCAACACAAAACATGCTTAAACATTTCTTCATGCTGAAAGTCAGTGACAGAGGGACATACCAGGTATCATGTGGCACTTCTGCACTCAGGAAGGTGTGGGGGCATTCGTATCAGTAATCTTGGCTAACATGGAAATGTGCCATTACTAATTACTAACATCTTGTTTTCCCTTCGTGAAATAAGAAGCTGAAAAGAGTGAAGATTCCTCTGGGTCAGCTGGGCTGTCAAGCTTGCATCGGACCTACAGCCAGGATTGCAGCTTCAAGAACAGCATGTATCACGTAGGAGATTATGTGTACGTGGAGCCTGCTGAAGCCAACTTGCAACCTCATATAGTCTGTATTGAGAGGCTATGGGAAGATTCAGCTGGTAAGGATGTCTTTGCTATAGGAAAACAATATGGTGAAAGTTCTCCTTATTGCTATTTAAAACTTCCAGTTTGAGCTTTTTCTGTGCAGAAATATGTGTGGAATGCTGAGTATTTTTCTTATTTCTGAGTTGCTTTGTTCCAAAAAATATTACAAATATGAAGTTCTTGGATTAGCACATACTTTTTTTTGTTGTTCATCTCTACCTATCTTTAAATAGTAAGTGTCCCAGAGAATAGGGTCTTTGAAGTGGTATGGGCTCCGTGTAACTTAGGTGCAGAACACCACATGGAGGTTTTCTGTGCTGAGAAATCTGAACCAGTTGGGCATATTTAACCACAGATGTTCCACAGAACAACTCAGTTTCAGAACTTGCCTTTGTTAAATTTCAGAATTGAGCCGAGTCTTTCATCTCCTAAGCCAAATCAAGCCATAACAAGTACTGTGTTGTTTTTTTCTCATCAGTGATGCCTTCTGTTTGCAGCAGGTACTTCCCTTAAGTGTAAGGAAAGCTAGAGATATGGCAAGATAAGCATGGTACACTCTCAGCAATCCTGGAAACTACAGTTGCTCACAACTACAGTGGGGTATAATGCAGTTAACCATTTTGGTTGCACTTTTTTTTCAAAGGGATGGAATGAATGTGTGCTATAAAGGCAGATTAAGAAGACCGTGACTTAAATTTGGAGGAGAGAAATGTAAGGCAGGATATAATTAAGGTTTGCAAAATTATGAAGTGGATAGATAAGCTGAATGGAAAAATACTATTCAAGAAATCCACCAATGTTAGAGGGCACTCATTGACACTAATAAATCAGACTGAAACACATGAAAATGTTTGGCTTTTTAATAGAGTGGGTAGTGAGCCTCCTGGCTTTCCCAGGAGCTTGTGGAGGCAGATTATTATCAGCAGGCTCAAAAAAAGGTGAGACAAGTTCATGTACAACAGGTCTAAACCAAATAATGAAGGGAATAACCAGCAACTAATAGCTTGATAAAGAGAACAGCTCTCTGGCACCCCTAATGCTGTGACTGTAGAAGGAGTGGCTATGATCTAATGCATTCCTGTAATAGCCTATCATGCTCACTCAGTTGGATGCAGTGTATTTGGATAGATGGACCATTGGCCAGTTGGACGTTTCTTACATTTCATTTCTCTGTGATGGAGAAAGCGAATGGCACTTTTTATTCTGTCTCAGCCTACAGATTACAAATTTTCTTTGATTTTGCAAAAATTGTACATATTTGTGTCTTCTTTATGAACCATTGTGAACAATTTGAATTTGTCACAGTGTAACGTGGAAGAAATAGTTCTTAAAAAACTTGAAACCAGTTATTCAAGGTTCCTCAAATAATCAGGTGATTGTTGTGTAGACTTTGAAGCTATTTCAGGGCCTGAGAGTCAAGATTTATAAATAAGAACTGATTCCTCCTTTGTTTTTCTGAGTCAGATTTTGTACAGGAAGAAACAATGAGCAGGCTTTTTAAGCAACCTAGTTTTTCTTACCTGAAGCAGTTAAGGAATCTTGTCCTGTTTTAAAACAGTTTACTCTCGATGTAAATGACTGCATGATTATTTGATTAATCAGTCAATCTGTAGTTGTTTTATTCTTGCTCATGCACTACAGAATATGCTATTTTACTTTTTTTTAATCTTTCTTTTTCAAAGGAGAGAAATGGCTCTACGGATGTTGGTTTTATCGGCCAAATGAAACGTTTCATCTCGCAACAAGAAAGTTCTTGGAGAAAGAAGTTTTTAAAAGTGATTATTACAATAAAGTTCCTGTTAGCAAAATTTTAGGCAAATGTGTGGTCATGTTTGTCAAGGTGAGAGACTCTTCAGACTAATTTGTTAAGCAGCTAATATGTTCTCTGCTATTTTCTTGAAGAGCTGTAGGCATTCTAATATAGAGACATTCTACTAATACTTAGATAAAATAGGACTTGCTCCTGTATACTGTTTGTATTCTTCATTTGCTGCATGAAGTAAGTAGTTCACCCATGTGATGGTGTTTTCTCCTGGTTGGTTTGTAGAATCATGTGCTTGTTCGATAAGTAGCTAATGGATTTTTCAAAGCATGTAGTATAAAAATTGCTGGTAATTTAAAGGTTCCCGTAAAAGCACGTGGATTGAGGTTTGGCAGAAAGGAAGGCTTGAATGGCTTGGTAAGAGAATGAAGTCTTCCATCTCTTTCTCAAGTTTGATTCCATGTTATCCTTGTGCTGAGGATTTTTGTGATGAGGAGGTAGGCCTGTTTGCAACAAGCTTATCTTAGCCAGTTTTTTTAAAGTAGTGTGTTTATATGATACAAAGCACTACAACTGCTGGCTACGTCACACTGTGTGTCACAGTCACGTATCAGTGAGCATGGAACCTACCTCCTGTCCTCAATTTGGTGATCATGTCCTCTTTCCAAGTCAAAGCTCAGAAGTCTTGTAAAGCTACTTTTAGGCTGAAGATCTTATACTTGTTAATGTACCAGTTTGGTAAACCCATGTCACATGACAACTTGTATTTAGCTGTTTCTCTAAGGGTGGGATTTCTTCTTGTTTGCTTTTAATTTTTAATGTAACTTGGATGTCAAACTGGAAGAAAAGAATTCAGCAGAAAGGCTTTATCAGTCTAAAACCTCTTCTGATAGAAACATACAAAAACCTCAGGAAGCGTGAGAGGGAGTGCAGTGTGTGTCTTTGCTGTGTGTGTTTGTGTTGCTGAAATAGTCCTTGTTTTTCCTTCAACCTGCAGGAGTATTTTAAATTGTGTCCTGAAAACTTCAGAGATGAGGATGTCTACGTCTGCGAATCACGGTACTCTGCAAAGACAAAATCTTTTAAAAAGATTAAACTGTGGACTATGCCTGTGAGCTCTGTAAGGTTCGTCCCACGAGATGTGCCCCTGCCTGTGGTCCGTGTTGCTTCTGTGTTTGCAAATACAGACAAAGTAGATGAGGAGAAACAGTCTGAATCATTGGAGGACAGTAAGATGGGAGAAAGTGTCCATCTCGAAAAGGTATGTAGGATAACAAGTGGAACATGAATTATGTTTGACAGATGAAGAATGACAAAATATGAGCCCTCCTGACTTGAGTTTCACAGCATCCAGATACAGTAAAATATAAATAAATGTTTCAGTTAGAAATTGTGTTATACCCATTTGTAAACAAATACAAACAAAATATATATTGGCAAGACATAAAATAAACTGTGTATGTATTTGCTAGATTCTGCAAATGCCTTCCTGTGCTGTTGAGCCTGGAGAAGAGAAGGCTGTGTGAAGACCTCGTAGCAGCCTTGCAGTATATAAAGGGGACCTATAAGGATGCTGGGAAGGGACTCTTCATTAAGGACTGTAGTGATAGGACAAGGGGTAACAGGTTAAAACTTAAACAGGGGAAGTTTACATTGGATACAAGGAGGAAGTTCTTTACTGTGAGAGTGGTGAGGGACTGGAATGGGTTGCCCAAGGAAGTTGTGAATGCTCCACCCCTGGCAGTGTTCAAGGCTGGGTTGGACAGAGCCTTGGGTGACATGGTTTAGTGTGAGGTGTCCTGCCCATGGCAGGGGGGTTGGAACTTGATGATCTTAAGGTCCTTTCCAACCCTAACTATTCTGTGAATTCTGTGATTCTATAATTCAATGTGAAGGGGTTTAGGTTTTTTCACACTTCAGAAAAGAAAATTACACTTTTACTGTAAAACTTGTCTTAAACCTAAAGAATTTGTAGAACTAACAGCCTAATCTTAGTTCATTGCAATGCTGAAATGCTTTATTTTGTAGTATTTCAATGAAATAGTAGCTATGCAAGTGTATGCAATATGTAATATTCTGTTCTTTGTGACCCATTTATGATTGATAACAGAGTGGTTTATTGTCAAAATGTTTTAAGAATATTTCTCTCCAACATACTGAGTAAAATGTTTTAGTTTATTGTCTTTATAGTCATAAAATAAATAAATTCAAATAAATGTATTAAATTCAGTTTAATTAAATTTATCTAAAATAAATCTAGAGCCATAAAAAGTCCAAACATACCATCATAAAATAAATCCACTTCACACTGAGTTCTTGAACAGAATCTCAGAACACAATACCCAGCATACTAATCATCAGCTTTAATCAGATACTTTATTATTATTATTATTATTATTGTATTATTGTACTTATTCATATTGTGACAAAAGGAGTTGTTTCTGCTGAGAGAGTAAAAACTTGTGGGGGCCTTTTCTTTCCACACACTGGGGAGATAGCCTGTGCTTTCATTGGCTTTCTGAAATCCTAGTCAAGTCAAGTGTGTCAAGTGAGGCACGGTGTGATTTTTGACTAAGAATTAAGAATTTTAATAGTGCAGATGTTACGAATTTGCAAGCAATACATAGAGTGTTCAGATTATTGTTTATGAGAGTTGAATCGTTAAATTTCTTTGTATGTTAGCTTGGCCATATGCTACTCAATACTTGCTTCTTAAACATTTTACTGTGCTTTAAAACAAACAGTCAAAATAAGCTGACATGGCTTGGCCAGTTAACCCTAAAGCAGTAGAACAGAAGAGGACCTGTAAATTACTGTTCTGGCAAAAATGCAGCTTTGTGAAATAGGAAAGCTTGCAACATACATAGGGGGTATCTTTCGCTTTGCTATTTCATTTTTAAGTTTCAAGGTCCCTCACTTTCACCTGCACAGCTCTGTGTAGTGCTTAGCTATTATTGGTAACCTGAAGATAGAGCAGTCTTTTATTTGCACCTGGTATCTTTTTATTTATGTGTTTGGTTTTCTTTCTTCCACAAGTTTCTCAATGCATATTCTTCTGCAGGACAAAGAAGATGTTCCAGTAGAAATGTCCAATGGAGAACCTGGTTGCCATTACTTTGAACAGCTTTGCTACAATGATATGTGGCTTAAGGTTGGGGACTGTGTCTTCATAAAATCACATGGGTTAGTGCGACCTCGAGTAGGAAGGTAGGTGCAACTTCTTTATTTGCAATTTGCATCTAAAAAACAACTTGAACAAAAGATGGGCTTGTTGCAGAAAGTATAACAGATGGGGAAAAAATATCTTCTGAATGAAGCTAGATGTTAAAAGCTCTTAATAGATTGAGATAGAAGTTTAGCTGCCTAATAAAATGGTGATACAGTTGTACAGTTGCATAAGCTGTTCTTCTCTACTTGTTTTTTGCTAACAGTCTTCCTGAACAGTGGAGTGCATCCAGCTGTCTCATTTCTGAAGGGATGGCCTTTCATTTATGTCAGTGGTTTGGTTTTCTTTCCAGAATTGAAAAGATGTGGGTGCGCGATGGAGCTGCATATTTCTTTGGTCCAATCTTTATACATCCTGAAGAAACTGAGCATGAACCAACTAAAATGTTCTACAAGAAGGAAGTGTTTTTGAGTAACTTGGAGGAGACCTGTCCAATGACTTGCATTTTGGGTAATTATTAACTACTTTAAATCCAATGGACACCCTCTTTCTTTTCCTATACAATCTAAAGTGATTTACAGCTATGTGTAGGCTTGAATCCAAGAACTCTGTTTTCATATTAAGTGGGGGAGGAGAGATTATTCAGTCCATTTCTACTATGCATTCCTATCTTTGAGATCTGTAATGAGAAGTTGCACTATAAGGAAGCCCTTTTTATAATAAGGGAGTTACATGTATGATACTAAAGTGAAGGTTGCCTGCTACTGGAGAACAGAAAACTCTTGTTATTCTCACTTACTAATGTAATTGTTCCAGTATATGTGTTACCTGGAAAGTTGGTCCCGAAGGAGGTTGAAAATCAGTTTGTTGCATGAGATGATGACTGAGTACTTTGTTTTGTAGTTATTATGCAGTGCTAATTATAGTTAAGTGACTACTGATCATGGGGTTTTGTTATTTTGCAAGTTTTCTTGTTCTTTAAACAAATCCAAAAGCTGCATTAAGTTTGTGTAGGTTTCTCATGAGTGGCATTATTTGATCAGGATATTGATTGGTGTATTTTCTATAGATGCAATACCAGGAATCTTCCAGGCTTATAACACTGGCAAAAACTTGAGTTTCCACACTTTCTGTAAAACATCTGCAGGTGTGCCTGCCTTCTTACCCAGCTCTTTCCTTTCTGCAGGAAAGTGTGTAGTTCTGTCGTTCAAAGACTTCCTCTCCTGCAGACCAACAGAAATCTCTGAAAACGATGTTTTCCTCTGTGAGAGCCGCTACAATGAAAGCGACAAGCAAATGAAGAAATTTAAAGGGCTGAAGAGGTTTTCACTCTCTGCAAAAGTTGTAGATGATGAAATATACTATTTTAGGTAAAAATGGAATGGGAATGAAGGGGGGTCACCTGAGCACTCTTCCGTATTGTGGTGGTCTAACTCTGGTTGGCAGCTAAGCCCCCACACAGCCACTTGCTTACCTCCCCTGCAGTGGGATGGGGGAGAGCATCATAAGGGCAAAAGGAGTCAAGGCTGTGTCAAGATAAATACAGTTCCATAAGTGAAGCAAAGCTGCACGCACAAACAAAGCAAAATAAGGAATTAATTCACTGCTTTCCATAAGTGGCAGATGTTTAGCTGTTTCCTGGAAAACAGGGACTCAGGATGCGTAATGGTTACTTGGAACGACAAACGCTGTAGCCCTAAATGTCCCCCTTTCTCCTGCTTTCCCCCAGCTTTAATTGCTGAGCTATGTCATATAGTATGGAATATTCCTTGAGTCAGTTTGGCTTAGCTGTCCTGGTTGTCTCCCCTCCCACCTTATTGCCCACCCCCAGCCTGCTTGCTAGCCGTGCAGAGTGGGGGGGGAAAAAAAAGGCCTTGACAATGTGCCAACACTGTTCAGCAGTAACAGCCACATCGATGTGTTATCAACACTGTTGGGGTCACATATCCAAAACACAGCACTATCAGGCTACTATGCAGATAACTAACACTATCCCAGCTAAACCCAGTATATATATAAAAGACACAGTTATAGGAGAAGATGAGTTGTGACTAATCACGCTTTGGAAAGGAATTCGAATAACAGCGGCATTTTCATGGTCTTAATACCAGTGGATGTCTTATTTTTCTTCTCCTGACTTTAGGGAAAGTAGTTACATTATCAGATTGGTAAATTCTCCTGGATGTCTTTAAAATACTTCAGTACTCATTATGGGTAACAAATAGCTTTTCAGTTGATGAACATTGATGTTAATGAAAATATTATGCTCTAACTCAAGTAAAATTTAAAATCCAAGGAAGATAAGGTGCTAACTGCCTCCTGTCAAAAAAATGGAGTATTTGCTGCTTTGAAATTCTAACTCAAAAAAATAAGTAAATCCTTCTAATGAGTGACTGAAATGAAACAGTGTCATGGACACTAAATGATTTCTCCTTAGTGTTGTGAAAGGAAGCACAGGCACAACCTAAGTCACTGTTGTTCCCATGTTGTTCAATGGGGAAGGAAAAAACTTTGGTTTTCTCTTCCAAAATATATGCTATCTCCTGTAAGGGATGAGTATATTCTCATCTGCCTTTTTTCTTCCTCCTCCACCTTTCAGAAAACCCATAGTTCCTCAGAAGGAGCCATCTCCTCTGCTGGAAAAGAAAATTCAGCAGCTAGAAGCAAAATTTGCTGAGTTAGAAGGAGGCGATGAGGACATGGAAGAGATGGGAGAAGAGGAAGGTGATATGACTGAAACACCTTCTATGCCTCAGCTTCAGGCCCCGTTAACTAGTGAATTGGATATAATGCCTTATACTCCTCCACAGGTAAGGGTCTTCCTTGAGAAGCCTTTAAATATTCCATGTAATTTTCCCAACCCAAATAAACAAAGAGGAACATTTTGTCATATACACATAAGTGATTTATATTGCAGTTTATGAGACTGTGGGATAAACTACACAGAACAGTTTTGGCATATCCAATATGATATCCAGGTGACAATATTTAAGCCCATTAAAATGTTTTTAAAGAAAATAATTTTTGTATGATATGTTACTGTTATTTCTCATGAGTAGGTTTCCTATGATACTTGCTCAGAAGTATCAAGTCCTTATATTGAAAATTAAGTTGGGATGTAAGGGTTTAATTGTAATTCTCAATTTACCTAACACCCATTTTTAAGCTCTTCCTTAACTTTTGAAAAAGTCTGGCATTTTGGGTGTTACAGTTTTGCTACTTTTTTAGAAAATGCCATGCATCATCCTCAAAGTCACTTTTTTAGAACCAAGTTACCATTCTTACTTGGAAATAAAAACTTTTAAAAACTTTGGAAGAACTGGATGTCCTAGAAATTTCAGTATTAATTTTCTGATAAATGTATAGAAAATAAAAGAGGAATTGTGTGTGGTTATATGCCACTTTAATGTGGCTTGAGTCATAGCTGCTTAACCGGGGGACTTTTGGTTCCCTTCCCTCTCCTGCTGTGTTTCTTACACAAGCCCTGGTATTTATGTAACTGAGTATTGGAGCAGGGAGAGGAACTTCTTTAACTACCAGTTAAACCTTACCAAAAAAAGCTTGTTTGCAACTGGATTAAACCCTTTATCTGTCTCATCATATTGACACATCCAAGTTAATGCCAGCATTAAAGAGGCAATGGGATTTACCTGCTGGGAAAAGGAAGGAGTTTCAGACCCTTTTGTAATCAGCAGTTACGGATTTCTGCTGCATTACATTGACTGTGAAATGACAACGTCATTGGTGAGTGAAGAACAGGTGTGACCCCCGGATAGAAGTAACTGTCTTTGGATGTCATGAAAAAGACTTCATGAAACTGAAAGCTTTAGCTGGGTTTGATAGTGGTTTTTTTGCCATGTGGGCAGACCACCAAATGCATTTTCCTGTGCAAGGTTGTTTCTCTCCTGTTGTTTTAATTTCATAGTGGTCAATATCATAACTAGCATGGAAACTAGCAGAGTATTACAAATAGAAAGCATGTTACCAGCATTAACCAACTAATGTACCACTTCAGGAAGGGGAAGGTAACTTTTTATAAATCAAATTATTATATTAAGCATATGGCAGCTGCTGAAAGCAGTTTAAATAAGGATCATTGGACAGTAAACGTGTCCATCTGCCTTCTGCAGCATTCCCTGTCTTTTGATCTCCTTTGCTTTGTGTCTTTCTACATAGATGTGTTTTGCCCACATTCCCTGAGAAGTTTTATTTAAATACTAATGTATAATATCTCATTAAAAAGGCAAGTTGATAGTTGCATAGGGGTTTTTTAATTGTTTGGAATGGGACAGTCTTGCAGAGCTTTTAGGATAACTGGTCAGGCTCAATAGATATATCCAACATATGTGCATATAGAATAGAATCATAGAATAGTTAGGGTTGGAAAAGACCTTAAGATCATCCAGTTCCAACCCCCCTGCCATGGGCAGGGACACCTCACACTAAACCATGTCACCCAAGGCTCTGTCCAACCTGGCCTTGAACACTGCCAGGGATGGAGCACTCACAACTTCCCTGGGCAACCCATTCCAGTGTCTCACCACCCTCACAGTACAGTTAGACAGATGTGAACTCTGAAGTCTAGAAATTGAAGTAAAAAATCCCCAAACCACAAACAAACCAACCCCAAAACCAAATAAGGAAAACGGAAAAGGATCAATAGCAGTACATGCTAAGAAGGGAATGATGATACACAAGAGCCCTGGCAGATTCCTCACACTGCTGATTTGGAAAGAAGAGGCATGCTGTGTCTGAGCTGGCATTCAGAGCATGGTTTAACTGTGGTGGAGAGATAATTAACATATAGCACAGAAATACATTTTCTTCTTTGGATAATGTGTTTTATTCATGTCCAAAGTGAAAAGTGTCTCTTTAAACAGAGCTCCTAGGTAAAAGGTATGTGTTTCCTTCATCTTCTTTTAAGTGAATGGAATTTTATTTAACAACTGTTAAACCCCAGAACTATTAAACTTTATTTTTTTTTTCTCCTGTTAACAAAGAAGCTCTTGTATACCTAAGCTTAGAAGAGTCAAGACAAGTGAATAAGTGGTATTGTGGGGCTTAACAAATAGATGGGTAATACTCTCCTGCTGCAGTTTGCTGTGAAGCAAGTCAAACCTAAAAAAGAAAAAGATATGCAACTTAATTTATTGCTTTAGCAATATGGATGAGAAAAGGCATAAAGGGGATCCTTGTCTATTTCTTCTCTTAACACATCTAGAACTGAATATGCAGTTGTCTGACTCAAATGGAGAAGATTTTGTTCACTTCAAAATGGTTGTATTGGAGATGTAAAAGAATGGGGAATACAAGAACTGAATTCGGAATTCTTGGTTTCTCAAGGTCCTGTTTGCCCTTCCAAACTGATGGGTCGGCTTTTACATTAGACCAAAACTATTGCAAGCGCTATAAAGGCAAAAGCAGCTGAAAGCCTTGCAGCTGTCTAAGTGCAGATGTATAAAAGACCAAATATATTACTGGATTTTCTCGTTTCTGAACTGAGAACTCTTCATCTGCCAATGTGGGCTTGCCCGAGAAGCCAGGATGAATTGTATGTACCCTGTGTGTCCTCCCAGAACCTGTGTGGAGTTTTCTTTGCTTCCTCCATCTTAGAGACAAACCTAGAAGACTTCCTCCCAGAAAGACAAGTATTGTCTTTAGGTTCATAATGAAAACATTAAGGGTAGATGGCCATTTGAAAATTAACACAGGGAAGTGTGGAATAATACACAAGTATGGCTCCGTTTATCCAGTGCCCAGCTTAAATTGATAAGCAAGACGTTTTAAGCATCTTGATATTGCTGAAGCTTTGTTTTTAGATAAGAGTGTTGAACTGTGGGGTCATAGTGGCAAGTAGGAGGAGTTAGTAACATGGCCAGAATTTCAGGATAGGAAGAAAAACGTTGCATATATTTTTCTTTCCTTTTTTCCCCACCAGGTATTTGGAAACAATTGCGCTTTTCAAGATGGGAGAAATTTGTAATGTTTGGGATATGAGAAGGGCCTTTTGAGGGTTTTGGTATGGTGAGACATTAGTGGACCTTAGTGATCAGAGTATGGGTGAATTATGGTCACCTGTGACAAATATAGGTGGAAGGAGCCTTCAAAAAGGGGCTTCCAGCTCTGGTATCTCAGTGGTTGTCAGAATAGGTGAAATTTTTTGATGGCTGGGAACATCAAGGAGCTCTCAACTGGAGCATCCACAGTGGGGAGAGCGAAGGAGCAGAATTTTTGTTAACCAGCAACATAAGAATGTGATGTGAACCTGTTGTGCGGGTAAACAGTGATCAGCAAAAGGGCTTTGGGTTTTTCAGGGAGAAATGACTACTTACGTGATGAGAGGGGAACACTAGAGAGAAAGGAAATCCTCGCAGGCAAAATAGAGAGTGTTTAGGGATGAGAAGAGTGGAAGATGGAGCCAGGAAGAGTGGAGGTTGCAAAGGCTGAGGAAGAAACAGGGCTGCGTTTTCCTAGTATGTGCAATGGCAAATAAAACGTTTTACTCAACTTGTGTTGGCAATGTTTCTGAACAGCGTAATGGGTGAAATCTGTGACATAACACAATTGCTTTTATTCTCTTCTGGCATTCCCAATAATCACTTATTTGCTACTCAGCCTTTCTTACTCCTCTCATTCAGTTTGGAATGATCTTAGCTAATAGTAAGCACTCTGTGTTGTCTTTCCAGGAATTTTTAAAATCTGCAGTCATAAATGTGTGGAAGGGGCTGAAAAGCATCAGAACATTCTCATTTTTCATGTTTCTTATTTTTCCCTGTGTACTTTTCATGTGTACATATGCTTTTGTCATGCATCAGTAGTTGCAGTCTCTTTTTAGGGGCTGTAAGGTAGGATGTTCCTTGTGCAAATATGTACAACTAGGAATATTTGAAAATACCGTTTCTTACAGCTTTGAGTTTTGTATGTCGAGAAGCTTCTCTTTTGTACACTTGTGGTCATAACTGCTTTTTCTCACAGTCCACTCCCAAGTCTGTTAAGGGCAGCACCAAGAAGGAGGGATCAAAAAGGAAGATCAACATGAGTGGGTACATCTTATTTAGCAGCGAGATGAGAGCTGTGATTAAAGCTCAGCACCCAGATTACTCCTTTGGAGAGCTCAGCAGGCTTGTAGGCACTGAATGGAGAAACTTGGAAGCAACAAAGAAAGCAGAATATGAAGGTAAATAAAAACTAAGATGCTAAACTCTTTTCTGCTTTTTTTTCTTTCTCAATGCGTTCATTGCTATTATTCAGATGACAGGTTTAGTAAAAGAAGATACTTATTTTTGTGTTCTGGACGTACCTTAAAGAGAAGTTCATATTGAGAGATGACTGAAGAGGAGCAAAGAGCATGTTTAAGTTATATAGTGCACAACTAGTAATTTAAATGTCTTTGCCACAAATAACCAAATGAACAGAGATCAAGAAAATGGTGACAAATTAGAAGTAAAGGAGTGAGAAGTCCCTAGACTGAAAGTCAGTTGGAAAAATGGTTTGTGAAAGTTTCCTTAAAGGAGGACTGGGGGGAATTTTGGACAAGAAGCTCTTCAGAGTTGTAGCATCAGGTAAGCAAGGCTTACAGTTGACTGGGAAAGAGTTCTTTGATTAACAATACTTAGAGTCCTAAAAAGCTTTAATAGAATAAAGTCAAGAATACAGAATCTGTTATGATACTGTAAATATGACCTCTATGGTTCAGCTTCAGATTGAGTCAACTGTTGTAACTGATTTTATTGAGATTTCATATCCTGAAGTAAGCCTAGGAATATTTCATAGGCATGAGACACTTTTCCCCCCCTCTTTCCCCCGTCTTTCCCCCCTTCTTTCCCCCCCTCTTTCCCCCTTCTGTTCCTCCCTTCTTCCTGATTCTGGTCATTGTGTTTCAACTTTATTTGATTGAAATAAAATACAGGTGATCCTTAACAGCAGGCCCTTACCTAAGACATATACATTGGCTTAACATCAATAATTATTACCCTGGTTAATAATGTCTTCCAATAATGTCTACTTAATAATGATTTCCAGTACAAAAGCCATTTTTTAAGCTACTGTTGCAATTTTATTGGCAGGAAATGCTGCTTTGGATAGGAAAGTTTCACCACCCTGGAAAGTTATTGCCCAATTAAGTTATAACTTTGCTTTTTAAAAACAAGATTCAGTAGGTTTTTTGTGTACTCATAACTTAAAGGCAGCTTTGATTTTCAAACTAGAAGTTTGCATGCTATCACTTTCCACTCTCAGCCACTTCAGTCCTTTCTGAATTTGCAGTAGTACCTCTTTGCACTTCTGGAGAGTAATACAGCACCACTCAACTCTGTGCAAGTTTTCTTTGCAATTGCTGTGAAGGGAAATGGTAATGCTCTTTTTTTTGTGAAAGTACTGTGGCCTTTTTTCCTGTTGTAGTTCTCTTTTACAGCCCTCTAGGTGCACGTGGTGTCTTTTTATTGATAGGTCCTTCCTTACAGCTTAATTCTTAAGCACTAGGATGTCTAGCATGTCATTGCTTCCTATCTTAGAGCAGCTTGACATCTTGCATTTCTGCAGGAAGCCACTGTTTGTCCACTGTGTTAATGACTGCCTATGTGCTTCCATTTTAATCCTCTTTCTCAATTAAAATTTTCCAAAGCTTTTGGGCTGCATTTTCTTTAGCTTGGTTTCTGCCCAGAACTAGACCTACTTTTGGTTTTTGAGGGGTTGGGATGGGGTTACAAACGCATGCAAACTGTGTTTGCTTACCAAGTGTGAAAGGAGAGAAACTCCTCTCCTTCCACTGTGACGAGTCAAAATTCACGTGTTCTCTAGCATGGACATGCACCAGGAAGCAGGGAACAGGCATAGTTTGACATCTCAGTGGAAAAAGTGCTTTTTCATGTTCTGGTAAAAAGTAGTTTGCATTTTAGATCCATTTTGATCCAGTGAAAATTTCATTTGGTGTATGTGCAGGGCAATTGTTGGTCTTCAGCAATAGTTGAGCGAAGAATAGGCTGTGTTGGAAATGCCTGGAAATGCATGGCTAAGTGCACTGTGGGAACTCCTCAAAATAAAGTAATTCATGGGATTGAGGTAAAGGCCTGTTTTAAGGAAAAGCTCTGTTCAAAGCTGAAGGTCTCTTTCCTGGCTCTTGAGATGCGTTGGAAATGTTGTTTGAATGATCTTAAGTCCTGGCCTAAACGATTTGGGTTTAGTATTGAGTGTTAGGATGAATGCTCAAGGCTTGACTTTTAGATACCTGCTGCAGTTCCCTTTGGCAGTGACATTTCATCTGCTAGTTCCATGGCAATCACAGCATGGATAGAGTCTAGGTAAAACTTGAGTACTGTCCTACGTCAGGTCCTTCTTCAAATCTCAGCACTCTGAAGTCTGATAAAGCTGAACACTAACAGTAATTTCTCATTCATCAGAGTGTCTCCAGAACTTTTGCTTTTGTCTGACCATTTTTTTTAGCTGGCCAGAAGTAGGTGAGAGTCAGAAGAGCTGCTTCATCTTTCCCCCAAATGCTTACTCTCCTTTGAAGAGGATTATCTAATTTTTCTACTTCAGTATCTACCCTTAAAATGTCTTGTGTGTTTTGTGCTCAATCACGTATAAGTTGCCTGTAGTCAGTTTAGGAGTTTCTGTGCGTTGTCATCTCTTCCTAAAATGACAGAGTGAAAAGAAGGAAGGAGTTGCCTTTGGAAATGAAACTGGTCTTTCAGTGTATGGAAGTTGTGCTAGAAGCTGCACAAACAGGTTCTACAGGAAACAAATGTGTGATAGACATTTTAAGTCATACACTAGAGATAATGAGTAACAATGGGAGGATGCAGAACTTAATCTCCTTGATGAACTACTTCTTAGCCTTTGTGTGACAGAGGACCTTGATTGCTGGTTTAGTGGCAGTTTTCATCTTTCACCAACTGCAAGAAAACTTCTAGCCCTTCATTCACTGTTATTAAGATTTGCCTATGTATGTTGCATTCATTATTCCTTGTTGTTCCTCATCGCGTCAGATACAACGTTCAGAGTGAACGAATCAGCAACTTCCATGCCCCAAAGCACCTTGAGTGGGCATTCCGTAGATCTCCTTTTTTGTTTGCTTGGGTTTTGGTGTTTTTTTTTTTTCTTTCTTCTTCCCATCACCCTTTGCCCTTCCCTTAATATCAAATTGTCCTCTGGTCAGATTCCCCTGCAGTAGATCTTTTGTTCTTGCAGTCACAGTGGGAAACTTGGTCGAGATAATGACCAGATTCATCGTACAAAGGACACACATGACCTCCAGTGAGCAGCACAATGTGAGTTAGACATCTTCAGAAAAACAAAAGAAATAATAGCTCAAAGGGGACCAGATGGGGAAACTGACAGAAAAAGGCAGAGAAAAGTATTTTTGGTTTATCAAACTGCTGCTTGTTGTGTTCCAAACACTAAGGACCTCTCGACACTAGAGAAGCTTCCCAAATGCTTCCCAACTTTGCCACCACTTTTCAGCTGCATCAGTAGTAAAATATATGGGGAACACAAGAATAAAGGGGCCACCAGCTGGCACTGCTGTCTGCTATTTGCATCTTACTTTAGGGCACATCTGGTAGACATGGTGCATAAAATCCCCTCAGCAGCTGGTAGTGGATCTATATGAGAGCTGCTGGCCTTGGCTGCAACTGGTTTAGCTGAGCCAGTGGTGTCAAAAGAGGAAACGTTTTGCCTTGTTTTCCAAGTGCGGCCCGAGCCTAGTGCTGGACTGCTGCTTCATGTTGGTAACACTGGTGTTATTATCAAATTTGTTCTTTGACTTTAAAATTTTTTATTTTATTATTTATTTATATGAATTTTTTTTTTTTAGAAAGAGATAAAATTTCATGGAATATTTTTTATGAAAGGTTCTCTAAAAGTCTTAGCTACAGCCACATGAAATCAAATCATATGCTGTATAAAACAAAAAGATTCATCTGTTCTACTTTATATTTGACTAAACTATGCCAGTGTTTGACTAGTCCTTTTTAATGAACAGATAATATTTTGAAATTCTGGGTTACAAAACAGAACTGAAAATCTAAAATACTTTTACAGAGCGGGCAGCTAAAGTTGCTGAGCAGCAGGAGAGAGAGCGAGCAGCACAGCAGCAGAATTCCTCCCCCCGGGCAGGCACTCCTGTCGGGGCTCTTATGGGGGTGGTGCCGCCACCAACACCAATGGGAATGCTCAATCAGCAGTTGACACCCGTTGCAGGTAAAACGTAGGAGCTATGACCATTTTTTCCTCATCCACTTTATCAACCCCCTTCATAACTCTGCACACTCTCTTGGGTCACTTTGTTCTTATGGAAGAAAAAGCTCAACCTCTTCAGTCTTTCTTCATAATGAATATACATAACGGCAGCGGTAGCCTGGTAGTCCCATGTTACTTGTTCCAGTAGTGAGTAGCCTGTTGAAAATATAGGGGAAAAGGGCCCTCCTTGTGCAGTAGTCCTGTTCTGTTTGTGGGCAGTCATGTTTATTCACTCCACTTTGCAGAGTTCATGTTTAGCCCATG
The DNA here is from genome assembly GCF_963264785.1 of Psittacula echo. Classification (NCBI taxonomy): domain Eukaryota; kingdom Metazoa; phylum Chordata; class Aves; order Psittaciformes; family Psittacidae; genus Psittacula; species Psittacula echo. The sequence goes on along the minus strand of NC_137745.1, from coordinate 17,991,567 downwards.
TAACACGGCAGAAGGGGAGTGAGCTGAACGCTTTTCTAGTGCATGCAGCATCAGTGGAAGTGGTAAAGTAGGAGGCAAATTACTATTTTTGGTTTTACTGTCAGGAAGGTGAGAGGCAAACAGAATCCAAGCCTGATTTTAAATCCAAGCAAAGGCTTTACAGCATTGCTGATCAGACAGCAGTAAGCAGAGCAGACTAGGATCTAGAACCATTGCAGAAACAAATACAAAATGTCACCATTGCTGGTTTTATCAGCTGATTTTTCAGGTTTGAACTGAGCTTGGAGAACTCTTCCACGAGGTCCATGCTGCTGGGTGTTGTGCTCATTACTCATTGTTATCTGACTTAAGTTCACAGGGGGTATAGTTGGAGTAACTATTTCCAGGATCAGATCTGAAGGCAGTGTAGTCCACTGGAGATTTTTTTATGGGAATCAGCCATATATTGGTGAGAAAATGAATTGGCTGTGACCAGATAGGTTCAAACAAAACCTAATAGATTTTCTTTCCCCCATTTTTAATTAAAATAATTAATTACTTCAGTCAAGGTCAAAATAGTGCCCAAGCAGGTAAAATTGAGCATTTGGAGGGGGTTTTGAGTTTGGGGTTTTATTTTTAACTTTCCCTTAAGGCATTCCAATTATTCCATATATTCTTTTGTCATTTTTCTTTCCCATCTAACAGGCTGTGGCTGTATTTAGAGCTGACAGCCTGAAGCGTTGTTCATCATGGTCTCTAAATCCCCTTTCAGTAAACAGGCTGCATGGATGTTTAAACTGAAGGCACATTCCTTATTTGGTTCATGGTCTCCAGATGACAAAGCATTTGTTTACGCCGAGTTGCATTTTTCTTTTGTATTTTTTTCACTTTGTCCTTGATAGTTTTCCTCTGAACTGTTTGCAGTTGGTGTGTGGGTTTGTGTGTTTGCACATATCTGCATATATTAAGAAAAAGGGGAGAAAAAGGGTTCTCTAGTGCTGATCTTTTTTGTGAGTAACCTACTTCAATCTAGAATATGTCGAAATGTCATCCTCTTGTGGTTGTGTTCTCTTGGTTTGGTTCTTGGTCTTTTGGCATTGAGTCACTTTTCCTATTTTTGGAGGTAGGTGTTGATGGGCAATAATACTATAAACGCTTCCTTAAAGCTTTTCAAAAGATGTGCATTCTGCAGACTACAGATGCTAACTTACTTCCTGTGGCAGGCTCCTCAAAAGCAAACCTGTAATTAAGATCATCATCTTATGCAGGTGGTTAGACATTCGAGTCTCTTTACTTCAACATTGTGAAATACTTCCTTAAAGCAGGTGATCGAGTGGATCTTTTTAAACTCTATTTTTGTGTCTCATTTGAAAAACAATATATTTCATCTTTTGGTTTCCACAAGACTTACTTGAAAATATCTTACCTTGTTGAGACCTCTTTCACATCCTTCTCCATCATTGGATCGCTTTTCTTGAATTCAGAGAACTTCTCCATCACAAACGTTCATGGAACTTCGTTATGGCCCACAAGTCCAAGAGATCTGGATGCCTTCTGAGATGCTTTTTTCTTGATGTGCAGTGCTCTAGTTTCTTTTAAATTTAAGCATTAAAAAGTTTGTTTAATCTTACACTGTTATAGTAAAAAATGGGAGAACGTAAATCAGAGCTTTGGGAGCTGGACGTAGTTTGCTCATGTTTACTATTGTAAAATCAAAGTGGTAACTTATACTTGGGGTAGGAAGGTGGCTGCTCGTACAATCTTGTGATGAGCTACAAGAACAGATTTCTCATGGTGATTTGATGACAGTTTTATTAACGCAGCCAGCTGTTGATTATTTTATTTGGAAATGTAGAAATAAGCTTTCATGATTGATAAATACGGGTTTGTTTCATTGGGCTTTGTTTTGTTTTGTTTTGTTTGTTTTAAAGCTTCAGAAGTATATATAAATGCATTGAAGATGTGATTGCAGCTCGGGGTGCACTGAAAGTACCAGGCAGTAGCTACATCCCTTTTTGTTGGTTTTCTTCTTTTACTTTTTCCATTAGAAATACGAATTTCATGGTGTTAATAAAGAGACACAAATGAGTTTCCAGATGTTTGAAATAGGTACCTAAGGCCTTTGTAATAAGTGTCAGTCTAGGTGTCCTGTGGAGAATGAAGGTTTGAGGGAGATCAGTTCTTTATTTTCTTGTTGTTTGCTCCATGTGAAGCTTTGGAATTTCAGGGTTCTCACCTTTGTAATTCTTCCTGGGGAAGGGACAAATTAAGCTTGTATTTTGGAGCTGCTTGATATATTTCAGTCCTAAGCTTGTGACAGCTTTGTTTTCAGTCAGAGCTCATGTGAGGTTTTGGCCAGTCTTATTCCAGAAATCCCTGTTCTGAAAGTTTCTTTTATGCGTTACTCAAAATGCGGCAAAGACTTGGGCAGTTTCTTGGCACAGACTCTAGAAGCGCCAGCAGTTCTGCATTTCTAAACTTACCTCATCTCTGTAGACCTGCTTCTGTCCTCTGTCATCTTTTCATTGTCTTTCCAGCTCCTTTGCTTGGTTACCTGACAACACATCCATTTAAATCAAAAAGCCTAGAAAACAGGCATAGTACAAGCAAGTTATGGACAAGCAAGTTATGTTCCAGGACCTAATAAAAATAGTGCAGTTAGATTGTGTAGGTTCACCTCATGGATAGCAGCAAACCTGAGCTGAAACCAGAATAATGCAGAAAAATGAATTTATAGCAGCAGCACAATACCATCTTCCTCGTAGAGTTGATTTTCCTAGAAAGACACCTTGAAGAGATCGACAGTGAAGTTCTGTGAGGGACTGCAGGTGCTCCTTACAAGTCCTTGTACTTCAGTCTAGTGCTGTAATTGTAAGTTACTGCAGCCCAGCACATCCAGTGCTGTCCGGTTTCAAATCTGAGTTACTTTCTCAGTTCATACTGAAGATGGTTTAATTAAAATCACCTGTCACTGCCATTAGTTTTAAGTATGCGAATGCTGTAGGGCTTTTATGTGTTCATTTTGCATATGCACTGCAGAAAAACGTGTGGGATTTTATTTTTATTCTAGTTGGGTCTGGTCTCTGAGCTAGCCCACATAGCAGGGCTGTGCGTGAAGCTTGTGTAGTTAGTGTTGTGTTTGTACTCTGTATGCAGATGGCAGAGCTTTAAGCTGTATTAAAATTGCTTGCGTTAGTAACATTTAATTGTGGCTGAATGTATTCCTTGTGTTAACATACCTGAATATTCAGCATTTGTTGCCCCATGAGAAACATACAAATTCACTAAATACTAATTCATCCGAAGTATAGTGTTTCATATTTACAACTTTTTTTGTTAATTTTTAATTCTTGTTCATTTTTGCAAGATACTAATTGTAGTATCATCTTGCTGTACTAAAGGTGCTTTTTCTTTTTTTGTGGGTAGCGCATGTCTGACTGTGTAGATCATATTGCATGTTATTGATGCATGTTTGAAATTTGTTGTGTCCTTCAAGGCATGATAAGTGGCTATCCACCGGTGCTGCCACCTTTGCAGGGCCCAGTTGATGGCATTGTTAGCATGGGCAGCATGCAGCCACTTCACCCAGGGGTGCCCCCACCCCACCAACTTCCGCCAGGTATGCCAGGCATCCCAGGCATCCCACCACCCGGTAAGAATGTCATCCTCATTCACTCCTTATTTCATTTTCATGTACTTGGCTGTTTAACCAGTTGTTACAGATATTGTCTGCAGCTTATTTTGGTCACAGCTTTTGTTTCTGAACATTGCAGGTTTGTTTAGCTGCAGCGCACACCACGCACTGCTGAATGTATGAGGTATATATAAAATGGTGTCAGAACAGCATGTCCAGTAAACCAGCAGGGAAGGGTTACTGGAGAAACATAACGCTGCTCCAGCCAGAAAACCTGACAATAGTGCTTGAGTTTATCAGAGGCCTGAAAAGCTGAAACCAGCCTATTCATACCCTTGAACATTGAACAGCGTCCTTCCTCGCCTCCTGTTTTCATTGAAAGCGGGCTTATAAATTAAATTTATTGCTCTCATTCCTTACTGAACTCTTTTTCAATATGTTGATGTTTATTAGTAGTCAGACTGCACTTAAGTGAACCTGGTCATGTAAGACCCTTTGGCTTCTGGGGCACTGACATGTTATTATGAACCAGTGTTCAGATTAAACCTTGTTGATAGAATGGTAACTGCAAACTTTTGGGAATAGGGTAAACGCAGTACACTACTGTGGCCAAATTTTGAATTCGTTTTTGAGAGCATATCTATTACACGTTTGCTATTTTATTGCCACACTTTTGATGAAAAGTGAGGCTGAATGAAAAATAAACATTTTCTCCAGTGTTAATGCCATTAACATGTACCCGTTATGGGGAAAAGAATGTTCATTTGCCATCTGATCCTGTTTTCTTTCAGTTTTTACCTCTGATAACTCACGTACCTACTTAAAAGTTGTGCATCCCATATGTTCAAATTCTAACTGAATTTGTTCAGCAGTTAAACGAGCTGTGGGCAAAAGTGGTCTCGTTTGCCTACCCCAACCCCACTTACAACTGTGTTTGTCAGAAGCTCTGTTAAGACTTTTTTTATGTAAATTGTTTTAGGTTGGGTTGGGGGTTTTTTTTGGTGGTGTGCTTGGTTTTCAAATTACCCATCAGTACGAGATGTGCAGCTTCACTGGTGTGTAAAATTCACCATAGTTTCAGTAGAAAAAGAACTGTCTCCGACTCACCAAGGCAGTGACGCTTAGCATGCATCAGCCAATACAAATGTTTGGGAGGTGAATCCAGGACAATGCATTTCTTTGTAGAGTTTTTCTCACTGGAGAAGTGGGCTGTATGTATGTTGTTTAAAACTGAGAGGATATGGGTTAGGGAAAAAATAATGCCTGGGAATGGAGGACCACACATGAAGTGGTGCTAAATTGGGCAGGGTGGGCCAAGGGTGAAGCCATGCTCTGATGCTGGAAAGGTGAGGGTGCCCTCTACCAGACTCTTCACTTTGTACCGAAGAAATTCCGTGCCATATTCCACAACTCGTATTATCAATGTTTTTCTCAACTTGTGACTTGGCTGTTTAGACAGATGCATTTAAAATAAGGCCTGTGATCAAATGGAAAATGCATTCGAAATACGCTTTAGTGTACAAAATGCAGTGGCACGTATTTTGACCACTGATAGAGAAACCTGCATGCAAATTAAACCCTCAGAAGAGCACAGTTAGTTTGAAGCTTTTCCAGTGAATGAATATGAGAAGTGACATAAACAGAGAGAAAAGCAGGAGCACTCATAACTTTCCTTTTTTTCAGACCAAAGCATATCCTGTATGTATCATATCAGGAACTGCACGACTCTCATTTAGATTTGTACATTTTTGAATATAAGACTGACATGGGTGTTTTCTGCTGCACTGTGTGCAATAGGGGAAAGCCTCGATACGTTTGAGAAAAACTAGCAAGTTTTATGGTTTTAAGTTTATTTCAAATGTTCATCAGTCTCATATATAAGACTGTTTAAGCTTAACCTTCAAATTGTGTTTTGTATTACTGAGATCTAACAGAATTTATGCAGTGGCTTGGATTTCCTCCTGCTGTGAATGTTTTTTTATGAAACCACAGGGAAATGTTAAATGTTGCTAAAGCAAATAAGCATTTCCTTTCTCAAAGGATTCCAGGAAGATCCTGTCAAGCCAGAAGCCTATATTACAAATGAAAAGATTTAGTCAGGCAATCACTAAGTAATGTGAAAAGAACCTGAAAACCAAAAATTATTCACTTTGGATTTCTTAAATGAATTCAACAGGCCATATATTTGGTAGTTGTCATACTAGCTTTGTTTTCTTTTCTTTTTCATTCAGAAATTCCTAAAGTGTTTTAGGTTTTCTTCACTGGGGGAGAGGGGATGTTTGAATGTCATACATCTGCTTAAGATATATGTGAGCAATGATATCAAAGTATAAGTTGTTACTGTAGAAGACCAAAGAGGTATTTGTCACTGCTCTTAAATAAGACTAATTATTTTATATTTTGGAATATAGGTGTTATAGGCCAAAATGTGTCCCCCATGGTAGGCACTCCAGCACCTGGAGCAAGTCCTTTTGGACAGCCGGTGAGTCATTTTTGCATTATTTATGTGGCTCTAAGGTTTTGAATTTAGCATTTGAACAAAATCCCAGTCAAGACACACAGGGATGCGCATAGCCTTTCCCAGGGAGGATGTAAACAAAATATACACTGATGTATTTAGAACCAGTTAACGTCTTAACACTCAGAGTGTAAGTCTGTATTTGTTGATTGAATTATTAGACTAATTGGGTTCTGTCCAGTGTGATAACTTCTACAGTATAAGCAAGATAATGGTTTGGTTTTGTTTTCCTTCTACTCAACTAAGACAAGTCATTTAAACACACTGTTAAACTGCTCATGATTTAGGTTTTTGCATGCTTTGGTGATGCAGAGAGGGTGCTATCTGCTTTTTCAGCTGTTGATGAGTGGGTCAAAACTGTTTTGTTTACACAAACTGACAAAGCAAATGTTCATTGGCAGTTCAGAATTTGTGAGCTTGGGTAGCAGTGATGATCAAATGTTCCTTCTTAGTGAATAATACAGATGAAGTGTTCAGCACATTTCCAATTTTATTGACTAAATTTTTGCATCATTAAGAGAGACAGAATTTTAGTTAGAGGGTGTAAAGAAAACCAGAACTTGAGTGAGAAAGTAGTAAAATGTATATGTCATAATCCTGAGTTACTCCAGACCACAGGATATCTGTGCTAAGAGGTCTCAGTACTGCTACTTCATGACAGTGGTGGGAACTCCTCTGTGTGACTGATTTTATTTGGTTTTTGTATGCCTGCAGTTTTTGCCTGGCAGCAATTAGCATCTATCCTGCGGAAGTGTCCCAGTTGTCCAAAGGGTCAGTTTGAACTCAATGAAAGAGAATACATTTAGAAATAAACCCTGCACTTCACAGGCCGCAGAGTTTCTGGTCAAATTAGAGAAAGCATGAAATGCAAAGGAGGCAAAGGGAGCAATTAAAGTTAATAGGAGAGGGGGGTAAATGGTGATAATAATCAGAGTATGTTTACATAGGTTAGAAATATGAACAATGTGGTCTGTTAAATATGAATATGGTTTGTGTGCACTTCTTTCCTCTCTGTGCATGTCAGTGACCCCAGCAAATAGCCCTGGCTGAAGTGGGTGTCTTCTAGGAAAATTTTCTTACACCTTTGCTCATAACCTGTTTTAAAGCTCCATTGCATGAGGATGACCCAATGCACAGATGTGAAGTGCAGTTTCCCCAGATGTGATCTCTCCATTGCTTTGTCATTGCAGATAGGAATCCTTGGCCCGCCAGGACAGCAGGCCCCCCCTCCGTATCCCGGCCAGAGCCCAGCGAGTCAGCCTGTTATGCAGCAGCCCACAACTCCCATGTTTGTCTCCCCTCCACCAAAGACACAAAGGCTTCTTCACTCTGAAGCCTATCTGAAATACATTGAGGGGCTTAGTGCTGAATCAAATAGTATCAGCAAGTGGGACCAGACCCTTGCAGGTAAGGCTTTTGATAGAGAGTGGGATGTTTCCAGACAGAACACACTTCACAACCATTAATATTTTTTGCTTCTATTGAAAGTGCTAAATAAATCTGCTGCTTACTTAAAGCCCACACATTGTTAAAACCAAATCAACAGACTGGGAGTATATCAGCAGGCTAATTCCATTGACGTTGTATAAATCTAAGAATCGATTGTATGGGTTTAAATACTAGAGGTAAAAGTTACACTGTAGAATTATACTCACCTTTTTATAGAAAAATTGTGGTGAATATCAAAGCCAGTAGGTAATTGGGCCATTTCTTGACCTTCCAGCACGAAGACGAGATGTCCACTTATCGAAAGAACAAGAGAGCCGACTCCCTTCACACTGGTTGAAAAGTAAAGGGGCTCATACCACAATGGCTGATGCATTGTGGCGTCTGCGAGACTTGATGCTCCGAGACACCCTCAATATCCGTCAGGCATACAACATAGAAAATGTTTAGTTGCTTAATTGCTTCTTTCTTTGATACCGGCATATAAGGAGTTTTGTGGAACAATAGCTGTTTTAGTTACTGGGTGGGAAGAGGTAACCAATAATAATTTGTATTGCATTTTACTGTACATTGCAAGACCATTTTTATATAAGGACACTTTTAATAAGCATATTTCACTTTTTGTTATATTAAGTTGACTTTATCAAATACACGGATTTTTTGCATATGTTTCCTTTGTTTGAAAGGCGATTTCATAATTGGTTAAGTGTAGTCAAGGATTCATCTTTCTTATACTTTATTGCTGAGACTCTGATGCCATTGTTTTTATATAAAAGAAGAAAAAAGAAAACAAAGTATTTACAGATTGATACAGTGGAATGTGAAATTAGTCATAGTTTACATCTTAGAAGAATGTGTGTACATGTGCTTGTGTGTGCTAGCCACTTCCAGCAGAAATTGCTTGGATGTGAACAGGGAGGATCTCTTAGAAGAAGCTAAAGGTAAGATGTACATTAATGTTAGGGAAAAAATGACATTTCAGGTCAATACTGAGGCAGCTGAGTGGGTCACAGCAGTCATGGAAGTGCTATTGTGGACGGGACAAGGGTGTCTTGACCGCTAATGTTGTCCAATCCTGTCCAGTTACTGTGTAGCCAAGGCCATTGCAATCCTAAATCAGTAACAGAATACATGTGCTGGCATGCCTTTAGAAGGTGAAATGTTTCATCTGCCATGACCTGCTTTAGGAGTTCTGCGATGTCCCTCACACAGAGCATTGGGAAGGGGAAGATTCCTCCCTAAGCAATTCCATCTGTGTGTGGGAGAAGCTTGCACCAGTCCAGGTCTTGGAAGGTAAGTTAGAGGAGAAATGGAGTTGTTTTGTTAGTGAAATAATGTGATGTTTATAAATTCACACATATTCTGCTAATGATTGGGCATTGTAGAACATTTTTGTATGCTTTCTTTAAGTGTATTGATTCACCTTAATGAAAGTTTTGCAATGCAAATTTTGAGAGAAATTTGATGCTGAAGTTAACTTTAAAGTAAAATACTACTGTATAGTATGCGTAAATTCAGCATACTTGAGTACATTGGAGAAAGAGTACGTGCAGTGCAGTCTTCAGAGGGTTTGGGTTGGGTTTCTCTCTTTTTTTGAGTAAAGTAGGTGTAGACTCTTCTTGCCAAATTTCAAGGTTGTAGCTACCTTGCTAAAGACTTAATGTCCTCATAACTAACCAACCTTTTGGGCTGCAAAGTTACTTGTTTAAAGGTAAATCCTTTCATGTATTTAATTTTAGGAAACGAATTAATACTTTTGGATTGCATTAAGTAAGTGGGAAAGCTGTATTAATTTGAAAACAAATTGTTGGCAGGAATGTGGTCACTGCAACTCAGTCCAAAAGAACTGATTTACTGATACACTTCATCTTACTGCTAGAGGTGTTCATCATGTGGAAATGGGTTTTGAAGTCTATAGTACAGAACATTTTCATTTCAGTGTATTTGGCAGAAAGTTAAATATTTTTCTTCAAATACTGGATATCCTGGGGTTTGTTCTGCTGATATAATTAATACTGATGAGGGAAATGACGTGCAAGTGTAAACTGTTACTTAATTTTACTGGATAATTCCTCTTCTATGGCAATCCTCCAGTTATTGCACAAAAAGCCCCATGTAAGTACAAATAGGCACTTAAGGACAGTTTAGGTCAGATGTGCAATGGATGTGAAGAAAATGGAGCTAAGCAACATACTACAATTACAATTTTGGACTCTACAAGTAAGACACCTGTGGTACAGAAATTCTTTACTGGCCTTTGTAAATTATTAATTTTATTAAATAAAGTAGAATCTGAATAGTCTTAGACCACCCCCATATATATATATAGTATCATCTTAAATGTGTTTCAATTATGATAGACTTTGTAATTTTTTTAGCCACAAAGATGGGACATTGAAGCAAATCAGGCAGCAAATCCTAGTTTTTGAGGTTTTGAAATTGTCATGGATTGTACTAATAGACCACCAGATTCTCCTACTTCTCAGCATTAACGAAAATCACACCAAAGAACCTGGGATGGATTTTAGTTAAGTTATTGTTTTATTTATTTTCTTTTGAGGACTGGATGGGACTCCCTTTGGAGCCTGTATAACTCAGATGTTTAATTTATCTGAAGGTCAGTGATGAGCAGACTTGTGGCACTGGCTCTCTCCTGCCTGGGCAGCTGAAGCCCTATGTTCACTGCTCTTTTCGGTCCAGGAGCGAGAGATTGGAAGTGCAAACAGAACTTGGGTCCTCCCGCAAGGCAGTGCAGAGCGCTACCACTATGCCACTGGGCTGGCCCTAATCAGTTATTTTAAGTTTTGTTTATTTATTTCAAAATCATGTCTCTGCAGATTGGAGGCATTTCAGTCAATTGCATTAAATTTTAAGCTATAACGGCTGCAGTCTAGAATTCAAAACCAGCAAAAGAAACTTTTCTGACTCTGGTTTAAAAAAAGAAAAAGAAAAAAAAAGACATCTGTCTCTTTCTCTCTTCATGGGTGTTTGAAGCCCTCATTTGTTTTCCACTGCCCTTCATTGTACTGGCATAAACAAGATTTTCATATTAAGATAAAAGTATGTATGGGAAATGGTTGGCTTCTGTGAGAGTGGATAATAGATCAATCTAGGACCGGTATTTTCATAATCCAGTTGGAAATGAGTAATAATTATTTGTTCTCTTCCTCAGCCCTTCCCTTCCATGAGAAAATTTACTGTTTGTGTAAAAATTCGAAACGTTGATGTTGGTGGCTTTTTTTTCTTCAGAGTATGTTTTTGGACCTGGTTAATCCATGCTTGGCTTTTCATTAGATCTTGTACTCCTGAAGGTTAAGCTGCTAACCAGGTTTATAACATGTATGTACTATCACTTTGTTTACCTGAGTCTTTTTCATTCGAATAAAAATAGTTTGCAAAGTGTTTTGGATTAACTAGGTTTGAGTGTCCCATCAAGACTTGTGTTAGGATTTGATTTCAGGTAATTCTGGCTGTTGCTGATCCAGATTTTATCAAAGTCCTTGGTACGTGCTTGTGTGTGGGTAAAGAATCCTTTTTATATTGTCCTGTGTATTGCAAGATATGCCTGGCAGGGGATAGAACAGCGATGCTGAAAGATATGGTTGAAAATCGAGACGTAAGGAGCATGAACAGTAAACCTTGAGAAATATGTGACGCATTGGGAACAAGCTAAGTGGAGATGATATGATTCAGTCTGTGCCAGGTGCGTCCATATTAATTGTTTTGAAAATAAACAATAAGCCTTAATTTCATACTGGAAGTTAACCTGGCTTGGGACTGTCTTTTGTGTAGCTGTGTAATAAACTGGAATGGTTAATACGGAAAAAGCATCTTTTGCACAATAAAATTAGAAACCAGGATAGAAATTTCCTTTAATAGCAAAAACTTCAAGAAAACTTCTCAAGTGTCAAGGTGACTCTGACATAAAATTTACAAAAAGTTATTTAAACAACCAGAACAGATAGCATTATATTTAATTAACATACATTTATGTCTTTGACCTGGGGGATAAATGCTGCCTCTCATGCAGGCTGCCAGCTTTACAGTACCTCCACCTTTCTACAACTGGATGTTGCAGTTGCAGAGAGGAGATTAATTCTAATTATCTTCCACATCTTGTTTGCTCTGTCTGGGACAACGAGGATCATCCATAGGTGTGCGTAGCCCTGTCTTGGCTGCAAATGCACTAAATTGGAGCAGTGTTTTGAAACGCCTGGGCACTCTGAATATCAAATAAGAAATGGGATCTGATTCGTTGATATATGTGAAATTTTCTGATTAATAAAGCTCATACTCGTTTTGCTTACTGCATTTTCCAGCAAGTCTAATTTGACCATCATACAAAGGAACAAAACAATGGCTGATGCAGTGCAGTAGGATCTGGATCCTGGATAAAGATATTCCCAGTCTGTCAGGCTTCGGAGACACAGTGGTCTCCTACGACTGGTCCTTCCTGTGCCAAGGGGGGCATCAGAAATCCAGCACAGAAGTCGCCATGCAGATTATTATCTGTTAAAGGAGACAGCAAGAGATGGAGAATGCACTAAATTATGCAGCAACACAAGTAACCCATGTGGCTCAGCTCAGCTTAAGCGAAGCACAATGAAAGACTTGGACAAAAACGGTGAAGGGTGGCCAGTCCTTCATGAAGTCTGTGCAACTCTCTCCCCAGGGAGTGTCCAAATTCAGTTTCTGTTGAATAATTTTGGGGAGGACTGTAATTAATCCTCATCCTGAGTGCGAAGCACCAGCATCCAGTAATGACTTAAGGAAGTTCCTCATGACTGGCCATCCCAGCAGTGCCTGCTGCAGAGTTTTGCACCTTTATTAGAAGGAGCTGGGGCTGACCAAAACCGGAGTGCAGGTAGAGTTTTGTATCTGTGAGTGAAAGCTCACCTCCATTGAAGAGAGTAAAAAGTGAATGCTCCAGGGAGAATTCACCAGTACATAAGAGATGACTATTTTTTTCCTTCTTCTACTCTTTGAAAAGCTGGGACGAAACACTGCTGCACCCCTGTGCCACAGAGGAGTACACGCTATGCTGCTTTTACGATGATTTTTCAGTACTTCTCTGACTCTTCACAGGTCTTTCAGCAGGCAGCGACCCAGCATGCACAGCAGCAAGGGAATAATGTATGAACAAATCCATTCTTCCAGGAAAATCATTGTGGATTGGTGGTGAAATTGTCCCCTCTGTAATGCTTGAGGGATGAGCAGCATTGCTCGTACACAAGTATCGCTGTTTGTTAGCATGACTATTCATAGCTGCTGCTTTGCTGAGTTGAAATTTTCATGCTTGATACCTATATTGGCTTGACTGCTGCAATTCGGGAAGCTGTCAGCAGAAATGCTTTGCTGATCCTCAGAATCTGCTGCTGTGGCTTCTGCAGAGTGAATAAGAGACCCCTGTTCTTAGATGCTGAGCTGTGTTCTGGGCTGATGCCAAGTGAACTCCTTGAAGAAGGAATAGACATGTTCAACCCCAGAACTGGCAGGGGCTCAGCTGCACTTAAATGAAAGCTGTGTTCCTGGCCTGCTCTCGCAGTGCAGAACAGCAGCAGCAGCATAGGCCAGCGCTGTCCTGAGCTCTGAGCCTGAGGAGAGTGCTTGCTTCTCCTCATTGCCTGTCACCACAGGAGACAGATGGGTGTGAAGCTGGAGGATGGGATGGAAATGTGGAGATGAGAGTTTGAAAGAAGATGGGAAATACACTGTTGGGGAAGGCAAAGAGCACAGCACTAGGAGTCAGCAGTGATAAAACTGAGAAACCAAATGATGACCTTGGTTGTTGAAGATTGGGCGTAGATTAAAATTGATACCTAACCCTCAAGTGTGCTTGATACTGAAATGTGCTGGGCCCTGGGACCTTACAGCTGCTCTTATTTCCCACATTAGTGAGAGACTGGCCAAATCGAAGAATGCTGAAGTATCAGCACTAGCAAACACATCATGGAATGAAGAAAACAGTTCAGATTTCTGAAGGTCAAGCTTTATCTTGTGTCATAACAAATCTGTGTTGCCTGAAATGATACAGTGCCAACTTGGAGAAGAATTTTATTCCTCCACTAATTACAGTGAGTAGTGATACAGAAATCCCTGACATTAGACTTGTGACTGCAGCCTCTCTCCCTTTCTGTTTACCTAGCTGGAGACACCCAAGGTATTTTCCAGACATGCCACATGCGCTCAGCTGTGAATGGGAAACAGTGCTGCAAAATAAGCAGGAGATCTGAAGTGGAAAACTGGACCTCACCTCACTGGTATCTGTAAAACACTGCTACTACTATAGCAGCGCTTAAGGGGAGCTACAGGATGTTTTCACACCAGACTCCCAAGGGCTGAGAACTAACTTAAACAATGAAGATATTGAAGAACTCACTTGTTTTCAAACAGACCAAGCACAAGGGAGTTCCAAAAGGCTCAAGAAGTAAAGGTAGATGGAGATAAAGCTCAGCAGTCTTCAAAATCTGGTTTTTTATTAACGCTTTAATGTATTGTGATAGTCAGGATTTACTTCACTGCAGTGATCTGTGGCTGTAAAAATAAGCTTGTGCATGAGGTTTTGAACTTGGGCTCTGCCTTGGAACCAAACTCAAATCTAGGTTCTTACTACTGCTGAAGTAGTTTTCCCCATCTGCTGTCCAGAATATGCAGTGGCACAGTCACACCTTTCATTCTCTGTCAGTTTTTTATCTCCTGAATTCACAAGTAGCGTTAGTGCTCCAGATCAGGTCCTTGGACTAGACAACACAAAGTACAGCAGTCACCTTCTGCTGGCAAGCTGAGCTCCTGCACTGTAATATTTTAAAAACAGCCACTGTCTCTTTAGTTAATGAAAACTTCTGTGGGAAAAGGCTGTTAGGAGGCAGCATAGGAATGCATGTAAGTGTATGAACTCCCTCCCGCTTGTTGTTTTAGGATTATCTTAAGAATTGTCTTCTTTGGGAACCCTCAGCATAGACACATACCATCAGAAACCAAACAATTGCATTTAATATATGATCCTCACAGCACCAGTCACCCTAATGCATAGTCACTGACAAGCTCCCACATATCTGAGAGCCATTGTCACTGCATTAGGGAGCAACAGCTGTCCAGAATAAGCAGTTAGCACTGTTTTCCTTCTTTGGGGAGAGAAGAGTCCTGCAAGCAAAATTCAGATTCGCTAGGGCTGCCCTTGCACTCTGCTCTGAACATGTGTCTGTTACGTGTGCCTGATAAATATATCAGGCTTTAGCACAGAGTCCTCAGTTCAGTTAAAGTAGCAACAATGGGTATTACAGCACTGGAAGCAGTGGAGCTTGAATGCATGGATGACTTTCCAAAGAGTGTGGGCTGAGTAAACACTGAGCAGTAAGTCTGTCCTCTTTAGTAAAACTATGCCACGTTGGAAAGAAAACAAATGAGATGCCAGAGCAGTTTCTATCAATACAAAAGAAACTAACCAAATATTACTATCTCCATTGGGCTGAGGTATCATGTATGCAGTATGTAACATTTCTTTCCCCCTTGGTCTTTTCACAAGTGTCTTCTCAAGCGAAGAAAAGCAGGAGCCAGACTCTGTTCACTTAATTTAATTTATTTAAAAGTACTAAACTAACATTAAATAGCTAGCAGAGGCCTAAACACAACAAATGTTTTGCTACTCTATTTGGCTTAGATACAAAGCATTAAGGATACAAAGTAGATGGAAGAAGAATAAAACTGCCAAAACCATCTGAGAGTGTATTACACAAACTTTTGGATGACAGTTCACCTTGCAGAGACAAAATCTTCCCCTACCATTACCGTGGTGGTAATGCTTTTTCTGGTATCGACACAGCTGAAGCATGAAGGACCTTTCCCTTGAAATGTTTCAGCTAAATTTCATTTTTTGCCATCCTCGCCTCGTGCTGTCTTTCAGATTGTTTCCTTCGGTAAACATCATCTGCCAGAAAAAGATTTTTTTTATATGAGTGTTTTTCAAGTCCAAGATAGTACTAAATGTAGAAGCTGTCATCTCTTTTTAAACCTTTCAATCCAATTTTCTCTTGCAGACACTAACTGACAGGCAACTGAAAATTCAAGCCAACACAAATCTTTATTACCACTTAAAAATAGCTCATGTTCTCCCTCCCATCCAGGCTAAAGTTCTTCCCATCAGTCCTGATTAAATGTTTTTATAGGAAAACATAAGTTTCCAGTGCGATACAGTCATTGCTTGTCTATTCCCCTTGGGCATAATTAAAAATACAAATGCCCAAGCTATCTGAAGTAAAATGGAAATTAAATTATAGGCACAAAGGCAAGGCTTAAAGACAGCCAGCATGGCTTCAATATTTCAGCTTTTTATTTTATGCTTATCAACAAAGCCTAGGGCTATACCCACCTTCACAGTCTTCCTAGTTGTTCTTCCTGCCTCCCTTCCCTCATACCTACATATCCATCACCAAATAAAATCTCTCACTGACAGTAAGAGAGGTTATCAGTTTTGTCACTTGGCATGGATTATGGAGCAATAAGGCCAAACTGCACAATTATTACTGTTCTATTTAGGCAGCTTTTTTTCCCCAGGAAACTAAGGCTTGAGCTGCTACACCACACAGATGTGCTTTAGTTCCTAACCTGACTTTATTACTATATAAGTATGCATCAAATTTTAAACTGGAAAACAGCAAACCCAAGCCTTCAGAAAGTGAAGCAAAGAAGCAATTCTGTCAGCATTGACTTTTGTCAATGGGAATTGTATGAAGCTGTTTCATTCTACAGGAGACTCAACTAGATTTCCTGTAAAAATGAGAATCTTCCCATATAATATACAGTAAAGGTGGTCCTTTTTCTGAAGTTCACAAGTATTTCCACGTTAAAACAAAACGCTTTAACTTCTAGGAACTAAGTGCCTCTAGCAAAGTTCTCATGACTCATTTTCATACTTTTTAAATTGGGAAAGTCACATTTCAGATGAACCCACTCCTATGTTTCAATTGTGACAACCCTGGTGAGGCTTTTACGTAAAAGCAGAATCTAGTTTATTCTTTGAAACCCCGTTTTTTTGTTAGCTTCTGCCTAGTGTCTCCTGCTAGTGAGGCAGAACCTGGAGTGTCACATCCTGCACTAGAGGAAGAACTGTCTGACCTGCTGACCGAAGTCAGACCCGCAAGCTTTGTTGTTGTTGCCGTTAAGTGACCGGCCTCCGCCGCTCCCCGGCGCTGTGGCCTGCTCCTGCCGCCCGGCCGGAGACCGTTCTTGGCCATCACTTACAGAAGGTCTCCTTGCCAATACGGACGTTAATCATGAACCACTCCATCGCTCCCCCGAGGAGGAAGAAGAAAGGCAGGAACCTGTAAACGCCGAAGCGCTGCCTCCCGGGCACCAGCCTCAAGATGCGCTTCAGCCTATTGCTCACCAGCATGACCGGCCGGGATCGGAGCCTTCAGCGCTTCTCGGACAAAGAACAAAACAGGGAAAGGAGGAGGCGTGAGAAGCGGAACGGGACATACAACGGCCCCCGGTGCCCCGCGTCAAGCCGAGGCCGGGAGGGGGCCGCAGTGCCCCGTTCTGCCCCGGCGGAGGGGTGGCACAGGCCTAGGCTCGTCCCCGGCGGCCCCTCGGCCCGCTCCGCCGCCCCCTCCTGTCGCCTCGCCGGCCCGGCGGGAGCGCGCAGCCAATCAGCGCAGCGCCTGCCGCGCGACCCTGCGCCGTGCGCCCCTCACCTCCAGCGGGGGCTCCAGGACCCAGGCCGCGGCCGAACGGAAGGACGGTCGGCAGCCACGTGACCCGGCACGGGGCGGTTCGCCTCTCCTGATTGGGCGGGGCTTCAGTGAGGGGCCACTGCCCCCCGCCCCTCGCCTGAGGGGCCGAAGCGCGGTGAGGGGAGCCGGTCCGGGGCCGCACCGGCCCCCGCCCCTCGCCCGCCCCTCGCCGCGGGCAGCCGCTGATCGCCGCCCTCCGTTCGTCGAGGCGTGGCGCTGCCCGGCCCCCTCGCACCGGACGGCGGGGATTGGCCGTCCGGCGGGTGCTGCTGCGGGCTGTAGCCGTGGCGGCGGGGAGCGGAGCGAAGCTGAGCTGATCGGAGCCAGCCTCTGCCGTGTCCGGGCTGTCCCGGGGCTGCAGCGTCTGGCGTGACCATGGCCTCGCTGGGCATGGCGGCACTGAGGAGGAGCAGCGGTGCTGCCCCCCGGCTCCTCGCCGTGGCCGTCTCCTGCCAGAGCTGCCGCCCCAAAGCCAGCCAGTGCCCCGGTGACGGCAGCCACGGGCAGCCCCGGGATCACCACCCGGCGGGCCCCGGCAGAGCCCGGCGCGGCGCCGACCCCGGCCCCGCCGTGGGCAGCCAGCCCCTCCCGGCCGAGGGAGCCGACACCAAGACCTATCTGTGGGCCAGGTACCACGAGATGAAGAAGCTGGTCTACGGTAAGGGCTGCCTCCGGGCGCTGGGACTGCCACGTCCTGCCGGGCTTCGCCTTTCTCCTGTCTTTTTTTCCCCCCCTTTCGCATCCTGGTGCCTTTCCCCGCGTCGCAGAACTGGGGATGTGCAGGTTGCTGTGCAGCTGCCGGAGTCAGCAGCCTTCTCCCTGACAATGCCGTCTACACGCCTTCTTCACCCCGGGGCCCTCTGGAATGGTTTGATTTCTTGTGAAATCTGGCCCCAATCTTCCTCTCCCCATTTGAGTTTCCCTCTGTAAAGATCACTCAGCTGGTCTCAGTGTTTCAGGACTTGCAGAGTATTGGGGGTTCTTCACAGCTGCCCACCTTAACAAGAATATAGTCATGGCAAATGGTCTAAATGAAGGGCTTGTGGCATTTTCCTCAAATGTGCCATTGGCTGGCATAGAGAAATGTGATTACACTAGGATGAATAGGCAGGGATGTTGATTGAAGTGGTGAGAAGTCCAGAGTCCAACTTGTAACTCGCCATTGGCACAAGGATGAGCATGGGGAAGATTGATGCTACAGCTGCTAGGATGTCTCCTGATCCTGAGCTCAGTTTGTGTTAGAGATGCAAAACAGCTTTTACTCATGTGTGCATGTATGTTTTTGCTTCTGTGGCCAAGAAGTTACGTGGTTCCATCAGATACGTTGAAATCTCGCCAAGGGAGGAGAAAACTTGTGCCACTGGCCAAATCTGGCCATGTGTAAAACAGGACTGTGGTCTTTTGGGCAGCAGGAGACCTCTACTGTGTTAAGTGCTTCTGAAAATGTGAAAAAATAGCTTTCATGGCATGAGGGCAGAGAATTTTTCCTGCTGGTTTCTTGATTCTTGGAATGCTGAAGGTAAGCACTGTAGAGCTAGGAAGTGTGACTTTGTCTGCTGTTAAATAGCTCTCCCTTAGCTTTTGTTTATCTAAAGGTTTGGAAAAGGAGAGCAGCCAGCCTTAGCCATCTAGAAGAACCATCTTGCTGTTCTGAGACTGACAAGTTGTGTCATTCCCTCCTTCCCCATCTCCCAGTACATGAGATCTGATATAAAATGACACACAAATATAAAGGAATTGGCTGCTGATCTGTTGGATACTCAGCCTGCTTATTCCGGCTTTTGCAGGATGCGAGCTCCTTTGCCTGAGCTGCTAAGGCAGTAAAGGGTGCTGACAGAGGACAGTGGCTTTGTGTTGAGTCCCTGCTCCAAGACTGAGTTTTAGCCTCACTGCGTGAGAGAAATTCCAACTTGCAAGACTTGTAATGGTGTTTGGACCTTAATATCCTCAAAGGCTATTTATTTCTTTTCCATAATGGTATTGAAACAGTAAATGCAGATGTGTTCATAGGCTCCTGAGAAAAACCTCAGTTTACTATGTGACAGATTATGAAGTTTGTATTCACAGTTATGCTTTGTAGAGAAGCAAGAAGTACAATTATTGCTTGAGATGGAGAACTAATCACCAGGACTAAAGGCAAAATGAAGTTGGGCGAAGAAACCCATGTGTTACAGAGCAGACTCTTTACAAACCTTCGAGATGGCCTTTGATTGTTTAAAGAATAGCTCTCCAAACCAAAATTTCAAGACTGTGCTGTTATTCAAGTCTTGTCAAGAAGAGGCACAAACAGAATTGGTCCAAGTTGGTTTTAATTGTTGCTTTGATGACTAAATTGCCATGTGCAAAATGTTCATCAGTTTGTTCTTTTGCTCTTAATTTCTAACGCTGACGGAAAGGTGAATGTCTGTGGTGATCAATACTCATCAGCATGGAGTTTGAGAAGGCTTCTAGGCTACCACCTTCTTCCTTCCTTCTCTGAAACTCCACCTCTGAGGTCCTTTGTCCTATGTCATTTAATGGCTACTGGTTTTGGAGAGAGGTTTCTGCCAGCAGAATTTATGATGTGTTTTCAAACCAGCTCTTGCTTAGGGCCTGATTTATAGAGCAGTGTTGCATTTTTGCACAGAAGGGATTCTCATGATAAATGCTGACCAAGTTGGATGGGGCAGGATGTGTAGGACAAGAGCTTCTGTGCAGTAAAGTTCAGTGGTTGTAGTTCAGTGCCAGAGCCCAGGCACCAGAAGTTCTCAGCTTTGTAGAAACACATCTGTGTTCTGCCAGGCTTGAGAGTGGTCATACAAATGACAGCACAACATAGCTACACAAAAGGTGCTCCTGAGGTGAAATCTGCTCAGTGCTGGTGCAAGAGAAGCCATTCTCTTAGTTTTTCCCTCTGCCTTTTGCAACTGATATTTAGGACCAGATTTCATTACCTGCCAAGAACTTGAGGCTATTCTTACACTTAATGTGCTTTGCTTTTCTTTCCTCTGCCCAAATGAAAAATGTAATTGCGTTTGCCAGGGGGTGGTGTTGAGCAAGACTTGTATTCTGATTTTATGGAATCTGAAGTGTCAAGGAAGGCTGATGTGCTTTCTAAGTAAGCAATGTATGAAGTCTTGTTCTTTAGGAAACATCCAATCCTGAAAATCTACGGAATTGGCAAGCCAGTGAGGATTTAGCTGTGAACAAGTGTGTATGTTTTTAACTGTATCTTTCAAACTTGTAAATGTTGTTACAATAGATTTGCTTTCCTAAGGAACCTTTGTAACAAATGTTAACTCCTTGCCTCTGCATGACAAGCTTGAGCGTGGTTAAATGTGAGAACTACTGAGAGTAGAGACAAGTCTGCAGACAGCAAGAGCTTGGTTAGGTATTGATAACACTGAGGGTGTAGCTCAGAGGTAGTCCTCTCTCTGTCTAGTTTATGTGGATTGAGATACCTTTGCATCTAAGTGGTGCAAGCCGCAGTCAGCAACATGTGCCGATTGCATTTGGAAATGGGAGAGAAGATGACACCCCTGCGTGATCAGTGCATTGGTGATTCTGGTGTGGTACAGAGGGAGTTTTTGCAATCCAGCACATTTTGATTCTGCTAATCTCAAGCAGGCACAAAGATTTAAAAGCCTCACTCTTTGCCAAACCAGGAAACAAGTCTAGAGCTATGATGATAAATGCCCTGCAAATCGCTTAGGGAGTGTGCACATTGAATGAGTTGTGGCATCCTCAGATTGAGCTGGGACTGGAAATGACAATGAGCAAGTGTGACCAGATATGTTAACTTCTGAATTCTGCTTTCCTAAATGTAAACATTTTTTCTTGTAAAGAGCTCTTACAGCAGCATTTGTCTAGTGCCTTTGTGTATATAAAAAATGGGGTTTTTCTGAATGAAACAGGTTTTTTTAATATTGTTTTTAGTCTGTATATATTTTATTGGCAGGAAATCCCAGAATATTTAGGCACAATGGCATAAATTCAAGACTACGCTCCAAAGTGATTTTCAGCACTCTTTTTAACATGATTCCTCTATCATTTAACGTTCTTTATGTAAGATTTCCTTTCCCCTCCTCTTAGTAGAAGCATATACTTCATCTGATTGGAGTATTCTGCAGGAAATGGTACAAAACAACACTTCAAAAAGATAAAGAGGTACTTGGAAGGGAGGAAAACTGGCGGTTTGCCTTTAGAAAGAAAGTCAGTGTGAGCAAAGGGAACTTTCTGATCATGAAGAACGTGGAGGACGGTGACCATCTGCTTTTCAGTGTTGTTCTTTTTCTCACTAGTCGTACAAAGAAATTACCACAGATGCCTGCTGCAGTGGACCTCTGGGAGTACACAAAGGGTGTGAGAGATGGGTGTAAGTTGCCTTTTTTATGTGTTCCTCTTCAATAACATGCTGGATCTGAGGCTGAGAGAAAAGGAATGCTTCCTGCGTGATGTTGTTGGTACCCCAGGGAGCTCAGAAAAGCACAGACGTGCTTGGCACCTCCTGACCAGAGCATTTTTCACATCAGAAGGGGCCATATGGTGTCTTGGCATCTCTAACCGTTGCACACAGTTAATTACCTGCTTTTGTTTCCATCTCCGCTCTCTTGTTGGGGATTGAGTTTTAGTGCTTTCTAACAGTGTGGGCTATTGCCTGGGAAGAGACACTTGTGCTGTTATGAAGATATTTCAATTTAAACAGCTGTTCAGGGCCTTATAGTGGTAAAGTGAAGGAGGTATTGTGTGTTTACCTTGCATTTACACCCACGTGTAAAAAAAGCATGAGCTTTCTTGTGCTTTGCCTTTGTTGGCTGAGTTTTACCATGTACCACAGATATGCAGACACTTCCCTTAAAACCATCAGAGTAGCAAACCAGAGCAAATTGTGCAAGTATGCAGATTCCAGGGGTTTGTATGTATTGCAAGAGCTGTTTTTTCCCCACTGTCCTCAGATGTACACACGTCGGTTCTTCCTTAGATCACACTTCCTTGGTGAAGTGCTGAGTAGACAGTGACTGTCTGTGGTATTGTCTTCATTTCCAGCTAGGACTCAAATGGAAAGGGTAGATGGGATTATCATTCTTTTTTAATAATCAAAAGTGGTTTTAATTTTGTTTGGGTTTTTTTCTTGCTGTAATTTATCATATCTGTCCCTCAATCTGTTACATCATGTCTTAGCAGAAAAAAAGCAAAAGCTATCATGCTTGAAAAATGGCATCTCCATAGGCTTCTGGAGGGTGTCTGTTTTGACTTGACAATTGCCATGCAAACTGAGGCAGAGATCCCTGGCAGGTTACGTGCTGAGTGTCAGCAGAGCAGCAGCACCCAAGTCTGCAGCCCAGGACTTGTTTAAGCACTCACAATTTGTAACCGCCAGGTGATTAAGCAAAACAAAAAACAAAGCAAAATCCAAACTGGGATTATTTTAACAAAAACCTCAAAACCCAGACAAAAACCAGCACAAAACCCCTCAACAAAACCAATCAACCAACCAAAATCCACCAAAACTAAAAAGCAAACGAAACTAACAAAAATCCAAACTTCTTGAAACCTGGCTCAGTAAACCAGACCTATTTGGGCTCTCATATTGAAACTGATCTTGCATGTGCTCCCACCTTTTGACCCTTCCCTGAGGTAGTTTGAACCTGCAGAAAGCCTGTATGAACTTAAAAAGGAGGGACTCTTACCACCATATTGAGGAGGATGCTGCAAGTGGACATTTACACTGAGTCAAACAGCAGCATGGGTCTCTGGACTGAAACCCAGAGCTTTTTCTTTATTTCTAGGAGATCAATGACTTTGAAACTACTGTAAATGTAAGATTGAGGATGTCAGCGTGGAAAGAGCAAGCTGTCAGCAAGCTGCTGCAAGTTGGTTTGGTGACAATGATGTGTGATAGAAAACACAGCAAGGAGATGTGCTCTGCTCCAGGAAGCGTGCATACGGAACACGTGTGAGGCAATGGTGAGAAAGCATTTTGGCTAGTGTATGCATCTTTTCTCAGCCCTTATGTGGTAAGAGAGAACATGCTGTGTGAGTTAGTGGCAAAATATCCGAGTGGAGTATAATGATCTGGGCTGGAGGCTGTCAGAGAACAGCAGAGAAACTGTGCATTTGAGGCTGGCAGGAAGGAGTATTGCTTCATCCCATGGGTCTAAATATACTTCATAAATCATATTGTGGCACAGTTACTGCTTATGCTTCTGATCACAGATAAGACTCACTTCATGCTCTTGGTGAATCTCAGACTACCCCGTCATTTTAACAACATCGTACTCTCACTGAGCTTTTCCTGAGGGTGTTTCTGCAAAAGTTGTGTCTCTTGTTGAACCTAGATGGGTGTCATGTCCTCTGTGAAAGAAGAGATGGGGTTCAGGCAATGGTATTTTGTGCTGCTCTCAGGCTATCAAAATGTGTTGTCATAAATTTGTTAGCAAATGATGAATATTGGAAGAGCTTAACCTCTCTGTAGGGATATGGTAGCAGCAAGTGGGGTGCATTTGTTGTATTAATAAAAGCTTTCATAGGAAGATGAAAGTGCTGCACATGTGCACTGTGATGTGATTAGGGCTCTGTTATTTTCCTTGTGAGAAAGAAAAATAGCACCCTGCAAATGCCAGTGTATGCTTGGAAAAAGATCTTCCCACAAGTTATCCGAAGGTGAGGACAGGAAGTGGAGCTCTGTTTGTTTATGGTGCAAAGACTGTTTATGATGGGAGGATGAAAGTTGTGATCATCCAAATCCTATTTATGGTTTCCGTCTTTCAAAATCCCAGTGGAAAGTTCTCTGATCGTGTCTGCTCTCTTCAGCCTCTTCCAGGAACTTTGCCACCAGCAGAGTCACTGAAAGGGAGCTCTTGTTCCTGTAGTGTAGCCAGTAAGTCAACCCTTCTGCCTTAAAATACTGCTTGCTTTTCTAGTGGTTCCTCTGTAGCTTATCTGGTGAATTGCATTTGAAGGCCAAAGGAAAGAGAGTTAGGAGAGAGGGATGGGTATGTTTTGTAATGTGTCTCTCCCCTGAAAAATAAATATTATGGTATATCTGAATCCTGTTTCTTTGGTCACCTCTTTGGATTAGCGCTCACAGATGCACTTTGGGCTTTTACCTAAATTCTGTAATCATTCCAGACAAAGTCTTTATTGGGAATGGCTGGTATCTCTTTCTAATAATATTTTTCTTATTCTAGATTCAGATGAAACTTGGTTTTATAGTAAGGAAGCACTAAAGAACTGGCACAGGGGTTCTTGCTAAAAGCCAGAAGTTAAGGTAGGAAGGGAAAAAAAAAAAACCCTGCCTGCTGATGCTGTGTAGGATCTGGAAAATGTCTGCACTCTTCCTATCATTCAAAGAGAAAATTACCTGTCTTTGAGGAGGGAGGAAATGGCTCCTTCCCCTCTCTATCCCCCAGTGTGGATATGACTAGGCAACCTACTACAGGGAACTATTTTTATTGCTCTTTCTCATCTTGTGAAGGACAGCTCTCTGGAGTGGGAAGCCTGGCGAGGGTCTGTTCCTGTCTCTCCCACTGTAGTGCCACTGAAGCTCTCTGCT
This sequence comes from Psittacula echo, assembly GCF_963264785.1. Lineage (NCBI taxonomy): Eukaryota > Metazoa > Chordata > Aves > Psittaciformes > Psittacidae > Psittacula > Psittacula echo. The sequence goes on along the minus strand of NC_137745.1, from coordinate 17,966,725 downwards.
CTCTAGACTAGCTCTGACAAACAAAGATACAGGTAGTTCAGCTGGAAGGTCACTTAACCCCCATTTTCCCAGTGGTGCGGGGAGCAAAGTGTTATTCACAAACATCTTGAACAGTAAGCCTGTTTTGAAGTGACAAAACACATGCAAGGACTGAGCTGTTTCCACAGCTGTTTATCAGAGGAAAGCAGATAACTTGTTGCTATCAGCATTGCATGCTCCAAGAGCATAGCTTAATGTGGAGTTTTTACATTTTGTTGGTGCCTGTACAAAACCTTGTTTTATCCTGCCAATTTATAATTAAAAAGATCCAACCCACAAAACAACAACAACAACAAAGCCCTAACAGTACCTGCAGGATTGCTCTGTGAAGTCTGGCTGCTTCTGTGAGAAACCTAAAATGCCAAAAGAGAAACCTCACCATTTCTAATTTGAGGTAATCCAGGTTTCTCAGAGGAGCCTATTTGTCTTGCTCAAGTTTTAAGTGAGGGGTGCATGTTTTCCTGGTGATATATTGCAGCTGCCTTCCATGCTGGTGAGCTGCTGCTGAAACTGCAGTGAGCTAGAAATTTGAGACTTGAAAATCTCAGTCTGCTTTGCTTCATGTAGGCCAGAGAGGACATTGTTTTGCAGCTTCCTGACACAAAAGGTCAGTCTTACTGTGAAAGACTCATCCCCAGTCACAGCCAGAGGTTTCACAGTGAGTTTTTTCACGGGGAGGATTATTTGAGTGAGTTTGTGGCAGCAGCACTGTGCTCCTTTGCTGCTGCTACGTAGTACTTCTGGCTCAGGTCCACAATGAGAAGTTGAAATTTCAGTGTTCCTCACAGTTTCTCTAATTTCTCCCCTTTCCCTTCTCTTAGATCTCCTTCCACCAGGAGTCTGCAATCTCCTCAACCCGGCAGCTATCTACGCAAACAATGAGATCAGCCTGGGAGATGTTGAGATATATGGCTTTGACTATGATTACACATTAGCACAGTACTCTAATTTACTACACTCTATGATATTCAATACTGCCAGAGACATCCTAATAGAACAATTCAAGGTAATGATGTGTTAAGAATTTCCACTCAATTAAGCTTATTGCTACACTCCAGACTTGCAAAAATGCTGCGTTGTGCACATGTGCCAATTACTTATTTTATTGAGATAAATTTCATGTTTCACAATCTTTGATTGCAGAAAGTTTTGCCTGTCCATGGAATTAATTTCCTTTGAGACAATTAACCATGCTCTACATTCCTGAGGTTTTATAGATACGGAGCAGGAACCTTAGTCTAGAAAGATCTCATCTGTTTTACTTAACTATGGCAATAATGCCTACAGAATTGCTGGTTTGAGGTACACATGACGAATAAACATGAATTGTGGAGCAGCATTGAAGCTGTACAGGACTTAACCTGTGCAAGTCAATGTAAATGATGCTGCATAGCTTGTCCAGTAATGGGAATCTTGTTTGCAGTAGGTCTGTGCATGTTCTTCTCACCATGTCTTTCATTTCAGAGGGGCTCTGCAGTGCCACTGCTTTGCCAAATATATGCGTTGAGTGGAGCTTACCAGAAGTGTCCTCACTGCCTGAGTGAATCTGTTATACTTTCACTAGTGTTCCTTACATGAGAGAAACTAGTTTTGGGTATCCTGTTCCTTATGCCTTTCTCTAGTTATCCACTTTCTTTGGTGAAGGGGCAAAATGATGTGCACCTGTTCCTTGGCCAGTTTATGCGTGGGGTGAGTGGACTAGTTGGACTGAGCAGGCTCAACAGGTGAAATTATTTTGTTGATAATCAAATGCTTATGCCTCTAACTACTTCACTCTTTGTCTTCTCAGTATCCAGAAGGGCTTGCGAAGTATGACTACATTCCAGGGTTTGCCATACGTGGACTTCACTATGATGTACAAAAGGTAAGCTGTACAAAGTTCAATCTCCTGGGCTTTGTCTTCCATTGGGGTATGGTTTTAGTGGAGTATTTTCTGTCATTGCTTGCAGTAACATTGATCACCAAGCTATCAGTGAGCCCAGGTGTCTGTGCTTTTCATTTTGTGGGTTCTTCTTACTTATAAACCTTCTAAGGGAAAGATGTCTTTTATGTTTGCATAGTCTCTAGCAAAATGGGACATTCTAGCAAAGACCTCTGGTAAACAAGCCTTGCCAGTTTAAAAGTCAATTAGTTCCACAGCTAATAAATAGAAAACTGAGCTTGTTGATGTGATCATTTTTGGCTTTCAGGAAATTTAAGCAACAAACCTCAATTCTGCAACTACAAACGTGCCAGGAGGACTGGCATTATGTCTTACTCCAAGAATAGAAACGACTTGTCAGGAGAATGCTGTAGGAAGCCTTCCCCACCCCCTACCCTGAATAATAGGACTGCCTGGAAAAAGATCCAAGCTACTTGAGATGCATGCTTCTTAGGAGCACAGGCAAAGTGCAAGCACTAGGCTTTAACCCTTTTCAGTGCTTTGGACAGATTCCCTGAAAGCCTGATGCCCAATGATGTCATGCTGGCTGCTGCAGCCAGGAGTCAGGTGGGAGCCCAGCAGAGAAAGTTGCTTCACTTTAGCAGCTTTTCTCACGTGGGGCTTTGAGCAAATCCAGGGAAGCAGCAGCACAGGCTGGAGCATGTGTGTGCTGTTCTCCAGCAGCGGAAAAAAAGAGAATGAAGCAAAAAAGCTATATAGAGTTTTCTCATGTCTTTTGTTCTAACTCTGGCGGCAGCATGGCAACACACCGCCCATACCTCTGACTTCATAAAGTGAGAAGTGGATCTGTGAGAGACTCTGAGAAGTTTCTTTCTCTGTTTGAATCTCTGGCTCATATATTGGCAAAACACAGACTAGCCAAGCCAAACAAAGCTAGCGAGTGAGCAGAAGGTGAGAACTCTCTTTTCTTAGATCAGATTCTGCAAAAGACACAAAAAGCTGGGTAATGCCTAAGTTAGTCAGCATGTTTGCCTGTACGCCTCACAAACTAGTGGGAGGTCTGCCCCGCTAGCTGTGTAACCAGCTACAATGGTATGGTATCATAATAAAAGAATGTGCCTGAAGGTTGTGAATGCTTTGTGGAATCTATTACCTTGCACTGTGGTAGAGACAGCACAAATAGTTTGATGCTGTGTCCTTTTCAAGTTGCAGAGCATTGTGAATTTAGTAAGAGGCTGCTTTTGATGCCTGAGCACTTGTGTTAGTGCTTCACAATGATGGATGGTGGAGAAGAGATGACTCATGAATATGTGAGTCTGATACAAAAAATGTGCAGGAAGCTCTGATGTTACCAGCCTGACATGCTCCTGAACATCTTTGAGCATCTTTGCTGAATTCTGCTGGGGACAGGGAGAAATGGTGGAAGGGAGAGCTCTTCTGTGAAGAAAATGACTTGATGCAGCTGAGCCCTAAACCAGAATTTGCCCATTTTGTTCTGCTTAAGATAAATGAGACAAGAAAAAGATCTGTTGTGCACACAAAGTTTCTTTGCACTGTGTGTACTTTTGGAAGAGAGATAAGAAGCTACTGAGTCAAAGAAACATTGTTCTCTCTGTTTTTCAACTGCATCCCTATCCACAGACTTTGGAGTGTAACAGAGAGTGGTATTTTGGCTCATAGAAAGGTGGTATTTTGCCAGAGAGGCCAGTTATAAGTCACAGTATGAGTAAGTGTGTGTGAAAGTGGCTGGAGGCTAAGCGCAGCTTAAAGTACATAAATGTGGAATGTTTGTATTGAATTTTATTTTCTAAATGTAATTTGTGTGGAACTTGAAACATAAATAAGGTTTTAGTATAAACTTACTTCTAACAGTAAATGTCTCTCCCTTATCACAGAGTCTTCTCATGAAGATCGATGCTTTCCATTATGTCCAGCTGGGGACGGCATATAGGTCTGTCTGTTCTGAAAATCATTTTCTAAATGCTCATATATGCAAAGGGGGATTACTAAATCTGAGTGTATGTTCATGGCATGTGAGGTGAGGTTTTTTGAGCAGAGCACAGTCTCATCTGGCTTATCCTGTTTGTGCTTGCTTCAAATGCTTACCTGGCATATAATTGCAGGGAGTTATTTTTCTCAAGCATTTCAAGCCAAGTGTGGGTGGGAAGATCTGGAGCTTTTTGTAATGGTTAATAACACACCTGGTCGCGTACTCTGCATGACATCTGAGTACGTGACAGCACACTTGGGTTGATGTCTGTGAGCAAACAGTGCAACTAGGAAAGGACTCCTCTGTAGGTGGTCCACATACAGGCCTGTCTTCTCCAGGCAGGGGTGTACCCCAGCAATAGTCTGCTGTTCCTTCTCATAAAGCTAAGAGGGGAGTGGTCCACATAATGCAAGTAAAATCTTAAAGCAATGCAGACATGTCAATAGAAGTAACGATGCATCAGAATCTGAGCTCAGTTTAGGGCCTAGGTTTTAACTCCTGCTGTCCTCCAAGGAAAGCTGCATGTGTGTCTGATAAGTGGCTGAAACAGTGCAGATTGGAGACTGGGACAAAACCTTACCCCAAAGTGGAGTGGGGTTAGTGTGTAAGAAGTAGTAATTCATGGATACTGGTAGCAAAGCTCCTGTAAATCTGTGTTATATTTCCTGAGCATGGAAGCTAATGTTGTTTTTTCTTGAACTCTGCCCTTTTGCTGTTAAGCTTCAGTTACAGTAAACACTCTAAGAATATTAAGAAGGGAGTTTCATAATCAAAGAGAATTGGCTTCTTTGAGTGCTAGCTTCTGAGGAGGGGAGAGACTTACTCAGCTTTGCAAGAGATTTTTAGTGAAAACTTGTTTAAACTTTTTTCCCATAGTGACATTTTGCAATTATCCTTCTTGAAGTGTCCTTTTCCTAGACTGCCCTTTGCTTTTGAGCACAACTGAGGCAACTTTTAGCTTCTCAGAGGCTGTACCATAGGAAAGGAGCAAAGGAAAGTTGATGATTGCTTGGTAAACAGCCATCAAAAATTGCGCAAGAGACAAAACGTGCAGCAGTCAGATAACCTGATGCTCACAAGTGATACAGCTCATAGCCATACCTGTGCTTGAGGATATCTGTGCTTGATGATACCTGTGACTACCGTGTTTCAGAGGGGGAAAATGTGACCTCTGTTTTGAATGGTCTTAGCAAAGAACTTGTTTTGCTTAGGAAAACTGAATAGGAAGGAAACTTCATTTTTAGAAATCTCTTTTCCACTGCTTTTAATGGTGATGTACCTTGTGGAAGCAACCTCTGAAACTACAGTTACCCAGCAGAGCCCAAGTCAGGTCATGGGGCTGATTTGGTGGGGCAGTCCTGTCAGCAGATTGACAGCATGCAGAGAGAAGCCTGCATGAGATCTCTGCATGCAGAGAGATTCTTCTCTCTCAGAAGAATCTGAACTTTGCTGGAATGTGGATAAAGCCCCTCAATTAACTTGAAGAAGCAAACAAGGTGTCTGAAGAATGTCTCAGGAAAGATTTTATGTGAATCTTAAGAAGCCATGGAGCTGTCAGGCTGTCTGTCTGTCTTTGTTGTGCAAGATAAATGTGTGAGTTTTAGAAAGGAGCCTGTTTGTCCCATTTTCTCTTTCTCTGCAGTTTGTAGCTCTGTGCAGACTAGTGATTATTGACAAACTATTTATGTTGTTTTGTGTCTAGAGGGCTCAAACCAGTACCTGATGAAGAGGTAATTGAACTCTATGGTGGTACGCAGCACATCCCCCTGTACCAGATGAGTGACTTCTATGGCAAGGTATTGTAAACCATTTACTGCTATGATGCAGCAGCTCTTTTAAGAGCTATGAAAACAAAGTGAATTGTGCGAGCATGTAAATTACTCCAGCCTCTGTCTGACTTCAAAAGGCTTAGTCCCTAGTGACCTGCAGTGTGTGTTTTTGTTCTAGTGGGAATTTGCCCCAGAGGTTATTTAGCAGTTTAGCATGTGAAAGACATCTGTGAATAATTCCTAAACACCAAGGCTATTGGCCTAGAGCTGAAAGCCTCTGGAGACTGATGGCTCTGGAGACTGATAGGGAGATGTTCTCTGCTTGGTCCTTGGCCAAATCTAGCTTCCAAGCTACCAGGACAGCCTGCAGTGATGCTATTTGCAGTGAGTTGTGCAGGAGGGGGCGTATGTGTGTGTAGCAGCAGGGTGCTTGCAGTGCCTTTCTCTTTGGTTTTAGGTATGGTTCTTTTTCCTCCATTAAAGGCATCCCCTTCCACACCTCAGTGGCTATTATTCATAGGGTTGGCATCCATGAGTGTGGGTTTTGGGCTTTTTTTTTTAGGTAGAAACGCTTACTGTCACAATAAAGTATTGACATTGTGCCCTTAGGAGCTATAGAAATCCTTCATTTGCCTGAACTAGAGGAAGTTAGGAGAGATTTTTCTTCCTCAAGTGTCTAGTGTGGTGCAGTGAGCAAGCAGAGCCTCACATCCCTTTTCCCCTGAGAACAGCTTTGTTTCTTGCCCTTTGTTAGTTCAGTTGCCTTAGGGGAAGCTGGACTGTGAAGGGCAAGCTTCCTCTGGTAGTACCCCTTTGAGTCTGCTGTGTGAAGTCTCCAGCAAGGTCACTTTTTGATTCCTCTCTCTCTTGGGAACAATTAATCTGGGTGGTTGCTTTCTGGATAAGTGTATACTCTGTTTATAGCTCAGTGTTGTTTCCAGCTTTGAAATAGGATGTTTCTGTTTAGTATTTGTTATCTGTCTGTAAACTGCGCTCCATTTGACTCCCGCTCTGCAGCTCTGCTCACTCCTGAAAACATGAGGTGATTTCACCTTTCTTTTTGAATAGTTGTAGGCATGAAATCTGCTTTGAGCTGTGGCCTTTTGTAGGACCTTGGCTCATGCCAAGGTGTCTTTCTGTGCTGCTTTGTACGTACCAGGTGTTTTCTTCTTTCCTGTAGTTAGCATTGAAAAACACATTTGGCCACAGAAGTAGAGATAGCAGCTTATTCTTTGTGAAGAGGTGAAACTCCTCTCCTAATAACGTAATGAACTCCATAAATGAATAGGTGGATTCCAAGGAGAATGAAAGTATATACAGCTAATGACATTTGCATCCAGCAGTGTCTGCTCAGCCTGTGCACTAGCACATTAGTGGGAAAGCAGCTGGGTTAACTGCACTGCTGTTGCAGTGCAATTGGTGTGGAGTGAGGCTTTAGCAGGGATCTTTGGTCTTGTCCTCCTTAGTCTGCCATGCTGATATCGCTACCTGTATGGCTAACAGGAAGGGCTACCAGTCAGTGATTCCAGGCAGCAAGGCATAAGACAAGTGGGACTGATACAGCTGAGGTGCATAAATGTTCTCCCTTAAGTGTTTTCTTGATCCTCTCTTGGCAGGAGTGTGTGGACAGCTACCAGCATACCAACACCTGCAGCAGGAAGGCACAGATCTTGCCCAGGGTTAGACAGTGCAGCTAGTGTGGCTTTCACTGGCAAAACTAGTGATGGCTGTCATGAAGGTGGAGAACTTGTGGGGTTTGTAGAAAAAGCATATGTGGCATTCTAAAACTATGGTCCAGTTTTCATCCTACCTGTGACACTGTCTGCTGTAAGGAAGTCAAGGCCACTAAATGGGATGAGTCGAGGCTGGACTTGCTGTGTAGGATAATGCCACAAGGCACAAAAAATGAAATCAGTATTGGCAAAGTAAATCCTAGCTGTTAACATCAAAGATTTAACTGACTTCTCTATCCTTAAGGTGTTGAAAGCTGGGTTGTTGCTCTGCTGCCCTCTGCCATACCTAGTGATTTACAGTAGGAGCTGCCTGTCTGTGTCCCTCTTGATTCTTTCTCAGAATCCCCCAACAGGAAAAAAAGAGATGGAAGCTGTTTTCAGGGAATTTTGGTTTTGCCGAGAGAATTTTATTGGGAGAAATGTTCCCTTAGCAACAACACATCAAAACGGACAGAAGTCTGTGGAAAGGATTCATGGAGTATCACTAAGCAGCACTACAGTGTGCAGTATGTAGCCCAAACCAGAGGGCGTGCTTTGTGTTCTCTTCTGCAGTAGGTCAAGTTGTCCTGTGCTGGCTGGCTGGAAACTATATAACCCTCAGCACACTAATATAGCTTCTGATTGCAGCATTTTTTGGTAACAGACCTCAGGCAAAACGCTGTTGTCATTCCTTTGCTCATTTTGCATCACCTTCCTTGACTCCAATTTGTGTTGCCCCCTGTTGCTGTTAGATAGTGCTGCAAAGCATGCCAGTCTCTTGTTCTGCCCTTACAAGACCAGACTTAATAAGAGATGTTACTGTTGTTACATCCTGTCATGACAGGAACAAGCGTTTGTCGTTAGGCAGCATGCGCCCTCTCGCAGCTTCCACCATGCGTATATTCTGTGATCTTTTGGATGCTGCTTTCATGTCTGTCTGTCACATAGCTATAATAAATGCCTTCTGATGTGGATGAATATTATCCTAGAGAGTTGCAACTTCGAGTCTGTCAGTCATGGGTTGCTCAAAGCTGACACGAAAATGCACTATGTGACTGGGTTGCCAGGGCACCTCTGGTGACCAGGTTCATTGAGAGGTCTGTGCACCTCCCAGATTGCTTTTCAGGTACAAGACCTTAGTAACTGTTCCTTTGGCTGCCCTGGCACTTCAGCAATGAAAGGTGAAAAAATTGATTCCAGCTTCATCTTACCCAGTGGGAATCACCATGGTCTTCTGCATAGGTGGTACCTACTGAACAAACTGGCTTTATTTTACTGGAAGGACTCTCTGGAGCCAACGTTGGCTGTTGACCTGCTGATAGTTCTGTGATTCATAGGCAATAAAAATAGCAAATGTATGGGAGAGCTGCCACCTTGCCTAATGCAAGATGAATTATTCCTTGGTTGGAATTTAATGGTCCATTTCCAGTTGACAGCTGGGTGGGCTGAAGTTCTTTTTCTTCTTTGTGCCCACTCTGGGTTTTCTGGAGTGACTCAGGGGCATACAGGTGTTGACAAACTGCTTGTTGGAGTGATTCCTGCATTGCCGTGTGAAACCTCACTGGAATGTGGTTAGAGCAGCTTTGGTGTCCATGTGTCCAGTGTCACAGACTGGTTTAGATGGGGCATCTCCAGCAAGGGCCATAGCTGCTTCTTTAGCGGAGTGTTCTCTGTTGCCACCTGCATTAATGCCCATCTTCTGAAAGAGAAGTTAGTGGCTAGGACTGACTTCCCAATTCCTCCACCTCTACCCTGTGATGTTAATGATGCTTGGTTTGTTTTGTGATTTCTGTAAGGTGAAGATTCTCTCGTCATTTGTTCATGCATTGTGTTTTGGTTGAGAAGAGAAGGCTACTTGCTGAGTGGCTGGGACTTTTCACATTAGTGTTTTTGTTAGCCTGGGATGTCTTCCAGATGGCACTGGGTGATAGGAGTTTGTTTGGTGGCTTTTAGCCTTTTTCCTTTTTTTTTTTTTTTAAGTATTTTTTGCTTAATGTGTCTCTTTCATTTTTTTCTTTCCAGGGTCCATCACTTAAGCAGTTTATGGACATTTTTTCTCTTCCTGAAATGACACTGCTCTCTTCAGTTATTGATTACTTCATAACTCATGGTATTGAATTTGACCAGGTGCACCTTTACAAGGATATATCTGTAAGTAAAGTGTCAACAGTCCCAAAGCTCATACCACATCAGAATTGTCAGCTCTTTGTTAGCACCTGTGAGCTCTGCAGTACCCAGACCTAAGGGGCTGTTTGTTAGTGAGCAGCCTGGTAGAACAGCTTTGTTGCCCCTTTAGATCAAAGGATCACCAGGGAATATTCAAAGCTGTGTTTTCAGAACTTGTTGGGTTTTTGCCTACTCCAGCATTGGTGGTGTACATTCTCTTGCAGGAGTGTGTAGGCTAGTTAGGCTGAAGGTCCTCCTGTGGGGGATCTGTCACAAAGCTTATGTAAATGTTTTCTGGTTTGCAGACTTTTAAGTTCTGTGTTTTCCAGTTAATATCTCATTTTTCAAAGAGGCTTGGTCTGACCCTGTACCAAACAGTTTGCTTTATACAGCAATTGTTGTGCAACTTGCCGTTGCCTGCTCTGAGAATCCACCTATTCCTTTTGTAGCTGCAGAGTAGTCTGATCGTTTTGGGATGTTTTCGAGTGGCTTTCAACAGCCAGTTACTCCAAGGTGCTAACTCTGTCCTACAGCTTCGCTCCTGGCATTTGAAAGGGCTGTTTAGGATTATCAGCATTGTTGGGGATATTGTTTGACCTCTTAGTTAATGCTGTAGACAAGATGCAAGTGCTTGAGATTGCTGCCCTGTGTGGCTTCTGTTAACAGATGATGCACCTTTCTTGGTATCACACACCTTTTTCCATGGAGAGGGGTTTTTGATTTGTACCTTGTGGGAATCTTATGCTCATCCACTTTTAGCAGCCCATACACTCGTCACTCAGTCGTCTTGTGAGGGAGATGGAGCTCCAGGTCTGTGCTGCTGCTTTTGTGATAAGGATCCTCCCTGTCAGCTTTGCTGCAGCCAAGGATTACAACAGCTTACATTCTAACCTTCTGTTAGTGCTTGATAGGAGCACGCCAGCCAGTTTTCACAAGACCTTAACATGTTTCCAGGGTGCTAGCTGTTGCAGTTGTTTTTGCTCTTGAGGTGAGGAAAATGGGAAGAGAGGATACAGCTGACTCCTGAGGCTTTTGTCAAGAGAGTCTTCTGAACCTTCTTTTGAGATCAAATTGGATGTGTTTCTACTTGAAATCTTGAGAGCAGTTGGGTGGTTGACACAGCCTAATACATACTCAATACCTACTGGCAATACAGTGCAAATGGTGTGCTCAAGTCCTCAAAGTCCTGACTTTGCTGATCCTGGCATTTTTCTTTGCATCCCTTGCTGATGAATGAGGTCATTCCAGTGGAATGAGTGAGGTGGGCAGAGAAGAGAGCTAGGACGGAAAATCTGTGCCAATGCCCGAAATCTATACTGAAAATCTGGGACATAAGCACAGGGATCCTTCTGTGCCTACATGGGCACGTGTCTGAGAGGGCATGCAGAGTCCCAGCTGTTATGACAACACAGCTCACAGCGGGTTAAGACATGTCTAAACCTGACACTCTTCATGGTAATCCTGTTTGCAGAGCTGTGTGTTTGGGAGCAGGTTGGGTGCTACAGGCACTGCACTGAGTCAAAATGGCAGACCCTGAGGCAATGGTAAAGGTTGAAGCTGACATGTAAACCAAATAGTCTGGTCATACCAGTTGGGTCGCTTCGTATTTGAGAGTAAGAATGTACAGTTTACCCTGCTTTCCTTTGGAGGAGTTTTTGAGCCGTTTCACACTTCTCCAGGCTACCAATTTCCTTTCCCTTTTCCCTATTCCTTTCCCTTTCTTTTGCTTTTTGGGGGTGGGGATTTAGGAAAGGAGCACACTGAAATCTCTTTCAGCTCTGCAAAGGTAGTTTTGACACAAATCCAACGCATTGCTTGCTTTTAGTGCCAGTGCTGGTCAAGAGAAAATTGTTTGCTTGTTTTTGTTCTCCTGCATTTTTGTTCAGTTTCTTTCCAATGAGGCAGTCCCTTAGTGAACTAGATGTGACTTCTGCCTTTTTACCATTCAAATCCATGGTGGAAAGACTCCTAAAACTGTTTTGAAGAGGTAACGCCCTCTCCTTCACCGTCTCCATCCAGGATGTAAATTCTGATTCTCTCCAAGCTTTGAAGGAAAGGATTTTTAGGGTGATGAGCAGGTTTCACCAGCACAGCATGAGACCAGCAGCAGTGTCGGTGGCGAGTGTGGGAATCCAGTCTGAAAGGGCAGCTCCTAAGCTCATGTGGTGTAACTGGGATTTAAGGGTCCTGGGGAAAGGCAGCATTTGTTTACCTGTGTAAATGGTCAGGGATGAAGATAGTACCATTAAAACAAGCGTTTGCATGCACAAACACTGCTAAATGTGTTGCTGCGCTGAAAATCATTTTGTGTATCCAGCATATCCCATTGGATGGAGACTTGGGAAGAATCTCAGTTGGGTGTGTCCAAAACTATGTTCCATTTTGGCCTCTGGCCTGGAAAACAGAGGTTATTTGGATGCCCTTGACAATATCTGTTTTAACTGCATCCCTCCTGAAAAGTGGGCAGCTTTGTTTTGGCAAAACCCCCTCACCCTCCTAGTGCAAGATTCTGCTCTGCCTCTGCCCACTGGCCCTCCGGGGCCAGGAGCTACAGCCCCTTTTGGCTTGTGGGAGGTGTTTTGGAATCACAGATGTTCTCCTCTGCTGCTGTTCGCCTTGTCTGTACTCTCATCCTTTGGGTTATATTTGGCAGTTTCCACAAGCACAGGGAGGAAGAAAAGCCAGCTAGTGTCTGGTCCAGTACCGTTGTGGGGCAGTAAATGGTTTTGGAGTTGCAGTCTTGGTTTTGCCTTGGTAACAGTGTGTCGACATGTGCTGGTTTCCAGGAGCAGGAAGGAAGTTGTGCTTTCACAGATAGGTTTTGAGGTTTTTCGCCTTCTCCTGCATCAGCTGAGCTAGCCACTGTGTTCTTCTGTTCGTTATGTTGGTGAACCGCACTGTACAAGGTCCTCTGCTTAGCTTAACATAGCTTTTGTCCATTCAGCAAGAAGAGGGCATGTGTCATTACTGTTTTGGTCCTCAGTGGTAGCAATAGGTTTGCATGCTGGGAAACAGGAATGTCATATGTAAGACTGAAACATTTTTCTCTGCCATTTTCTTTAGGATGCCATTAGAGATGTACATGTGAAAGGAGTGATGTACAAATGGATTGAAAAAGATATGGGTGAGTTAAACAGAGCTCTGGTGCCCAACCCATTTTGACATGTCTCGTACTTTGTGGCGTTCTGTGTAAGATGTGTAGTTCCTACCTGCCATAACAGGAGTCAGAGGGACACAGAATTTAATGAAATACTTGATTGTGGCATGTTTAAAGGCAGCTGAGGGACAGAGTGGCATTAAACAAGTGGTATTTAGGGTCAGGTGGAGGATCTGTTTTAATGGAGGAAACAGCTACCTCATTCCTTGTGTTTCTGTTTTCCCTCAGCTTATAAGTGAGGGATGATGGTCTTTGGCATGATGTGAACATGCAAAGGCACCACCTGGGAAGGCTTTCTGATCATTCAGGAGAAAGAAAGCTCCTGGTAGCAACATGGCTTGGAGTGGCTGTGCCTGTCCCTTGTGATGGTTTGCTATCAACCCTCTTTTTTGCCAGCTGTTTCAGTTCCTCAGTCTTTCTTTCCCTTCCCTCTGGGTGGGATTGAAGAAGATGAGGAAGGCCATTTTGTCACCATGGTGGTTCACTACCTGCGTGCCTGAGGCGGATCTAACTCAGGCCTTTTGCATCTCTAGTGGTATAGGAGCTAGGTTTGGTTGTGTTTTTAAAGACATGTGGTTGTGACTTATGCCAGTTTTGATTGACAATGTCTGCTTTATTCTGATACAGAACAGTATATTCTGCATGGGGATGAAATCTATGCTGTGCTAAACCGACTGGTAAACCACAAGAAGAAACTCTTCCTCATTACAAACAGTCCCTTTAGCTTTGTGTGAGTACCATTACTGCACATCAGTGAGTCACCACAGCAAGAACTCTGTTGTGTGGTCTCTCCTGTGAGCATCTGGAAGTTGTATGCTAGAGGTTTTTGTGGCAATACTCATGAGGGTGCTGTCTGGGAACCGGCTGTGGTGAATGCTGCACCCCACAGCAGTCTCCACATCATGGAGAGTCACATTTTTGAAGAAGATACGAGGCTGTGGCTGGCCACAGTGGTACAGAGCTGACAGTTGTGATTACCTCTAGCAGCTTTTGCTGCATCACAGATTTCTCTGGACTTCCCATGGTAGAGGAGAAAGGGTGGGACAGCTTGTAGTGGTCAAAGTGCTACATCAACACTCTGTGCAATGAGAGACCCGTGGGGGATTCACAAATCATAGAATCATAGAATGGGTTGGGTTGGAAAGACCTCAAGATCATTCAGTTCCACCCCCCTGCCATCTGTGCTTTCTTTGTTACTGAAATTAGAGTGTAATAATGCAGTGTTGGGTGAAAAAGAGTACTTGATCTGTTAACTTTGCTGTTCCTTTGCCCTTAGTGACAAAGGAATGAAACACATGGTTGGCAAGAACTGGCGGGACTTATTTGACATGGTCATTGTGCAAGCTGACAAGCCCAACTTCTTCACTGATCGACGGAAGTATGTGTCCTGGGGAAACACTGCCCGGCTGCACGGGGGGCTGAGGTTTTGGGCCCCTTTCCATTTACTTTCCATTTCCACTGTCATCTCTGATAGTCTTTGAGGAGATGAAAATTGACCAGTCTGGGAATAAGTAGCTGGAGTGAGTAGTGCCAGGCAGAAAGCATGTGTCTAAAATTGTCTGTTGTCAGTTCTATCGTCTGTGCTTAACTTAGATTTTTAGGGGTAATAATGTACTTAAATCTTTAGAAAGAAAGGAAGAGTGGACTGGTGTGTATGAGAGCTGGCCATTTTGTGCCTCTAGGTCTTGGGAATGTGCCAAAATCTTTCCTTTTCCTGTTCCCCACAGCAAATATCCATGTGGGTTTGTTTGTTTCTTTCTTTTTTCTTTCTATTATTTTAGTTACTGCATACATGCTGTTTGGTAATTGGCAGCTCTAGAAGCCTTTGTACATGGTGTCTGGGTTTTGTGATCAATTAGGCGCTGCCAAGGGACTAGCTGATAGGCAAGCTGCTGTTCTTGCTTTGCTGTTTGGATTAGTTGCTTTGGGAGCTTATGTCTGCTTTGCTGCCTCAGCTTATGACTGATGAGGAATTCCTGCCCTTCAGGGAGAGGTCTAGTCTTTCCTATTTATGTATTTTCTTCCCCCATTTCCCAGGCCACTAGCATAAATGGGAGTAAACTACGAACTGGATTTATAAACTGTGCTGACCTTGTAAGGATTTTCTTCATGAGGTGTAGGTGAAGTGCCTTACAAATGTAGCCTGGAGCAATGACAATCTGCTCTTCTAGGAGATAAAACCTTACAGCTGCATGGTGCCTAAAGTCCACTCATGTAGTGGGCCAGTGGAATAACATGGCACATACACCCGAGGTGAGGGGAGCCTCCTGATGGTGAGCTGTAGTGAACTGTGGCGTGTTTTCTCTGAGGGAAAGGGCAGGTGTGCACTGGAGACCTCTCATGGTTTTGGACCCCTTTGCCCAGGTACTCTGTAGCATTCATGGTGGGAGGCTGGATTCCTTCTGCCCTAGGGCAGCTCAGGATCATACAATACCTTGGGATAAGATTACCTCTGCTTGCAGCAGGAGCTGCTTCATACCAAGGCTTTTGATCGCAGAGCTCCTAGTTTGGAACTCTTACCCCAAAAGGGACCAATGTGCCTATCGAGCATGAATGTTTATAGGGGTCAAGTAACTTAAGTCTTGGTTTGCTGCTTCTGTCCAAGTGGAAAGTAGTCAGACAAGCCCTCAGGAACAGCAGTCCCTGTTGGGCTGGGGTGTAGCCAGACTGTAACAGGACACAGAGTGTTTTGTGGCAAAGCCTTCTTGGCCTCAGCATTTCAGAGACAGTAATTATGATTCTTTTTTCCCCTCTTCTCCATATCTAGAAAGCAAGAAGGGTTGTTAGGGATATTGCCATGGAATGGTTACAATCAATGGAAGCATTTTGAAAAGGTATTTCCCTTTACACTTTCTCTTCCCCTGAGAAAGTAGTGTAGAAGGCCCAGAAAGGCACTTCTCATCCTTTTATTAGGAGTCGTTACATAGGTAGAAAAGTTTTCCAGTTCAAATGTTGTGGTTGCTGGGTGACAGTTGCCAAAAAAACAAAAGGAGTTGATGTTTTCCCCCTTTCTTTTCCAGACCTTTTAGAAAACTGGATGATAATGGCTCACTGCAGTGGGACAAAATAAACCAGCTGGAGAAAGGAAAGATCTACAAAGAGGTAAAGCGAATGGGTGCATAAGGGGTAGGAAGCAAGTCTGAAATAGTGGGGACTTATAAGATATCTGCAGTTTTGAAAGTCACTGGAAAAGCCTGGAATGCCCCCTGCCCCAGTGTACAATGAAACTTCACCCTAGGAGCTCTGTTCTGACATTGTCCAATGTGGCCAACAGTGCAGCTTTCCCGTGGCTCTTTTGGTGTCCTGGTCCTGGAACTCTTGTCTTGGAGTTGCTCTCAAGACTGTGGTAGTTCAGGGTAAGAAGGCAGAGCTTTCTGCAATCTGATGTGTATGCAGAGATCTCCCACACCTCCACAAGGCTGGAAAAAGAGGACTTGTGGAGGAGGGAATAGAGAAACAAGGGTGATCAAATAGGGTACAAAGCCTAGCTCCTGTCTCTTTCCTGAAGGACAAGCGTGTCTGAAGGATGCGCTGTAACTCTGGTGAACTTGCTGCCTTGGGGTGTTCTCACTGCAGTTGGTTTGTCCCTTGAGAACAAGTTGCCTCTGGCTTTAGGACGGTTTGTTCTTGGTTATATCCAATCCCACAGGAAGAAACTGTTAGCGAGATTGCGGTCAAGTAGCTGGGACCTGACCTGTGGTAGAAAAGTAGGTCATATCCTTGAGTAGTGCTGTTGGGAAGCCTCTGGCCTGTCCGATGGGTCTGTCAAAGTGCTCTGCTAGTGTCCCATCCTCTGCCAAGAGCTAGGAACTGGGAACGTGCAAGTAGAGCTCATGTAAAGTCTCTCTCCCATGGGCAAACTTTCCCAGTGGGTTGGCAACTCTCTCAGAGGAAAAGGTACACCTCAGCAATGGGGTCTATTGCTGAATCAAATCCTGCTCTTGACCACCTACATCTTGTGGCCACAGGTTGCTTAACTAAGTGAATGGTGCATTGAGGAAGGGAAAAGATGAGGGAGGAAAGAGGGATGGGCAGGATTTTGGCCGCCTCTCTAGTTCTCCTCCACCACAATGGTCATCCGACTGCATCAAGTTTGTTGCTTAACTGTGGTTCTTGGTATGTGACAGGGCTGTATCATGGCTGTAGTTCAGCGTCCCCAGCATTTTGGTTTCTTGGAGTGCCACAATATGCTTCTTTCTGGCAAGTGTTAGTGGCCTTGGACCTTACTGTACTGGTGATGTTGCCAGAGGCCTCTTAGCTGACTTTTCTTATCCCTGCAGCGCAGCTGTGTGGTGGTTGTGCTGTGGGTATCTCCTATGAATGGGATCTCAAGGATCATTGTTTTGCCCTGGGGACAGGGAAGTTCAAGTGATGGCCCTCTAGTCCCTCCTTTCCGACAGATGTGGTGTTTTCTGTTTGTGACATGTGTGTGCTCCTAGCCTTCCCCTAGTCTGCGATCTCAGGAGGGGAGGAAACCAGCTCCTGGAGGTCACGTAGCAGGTCTGTAGCTCAGTGGAGCTCCACACAAGTTTCCTGATTGTCAAGTCCACGGCTGTTTGAGGTGACCAGAGCACAGCAAAATGACCATGCTCCTCCCAAGGCTGCGGACCACTTCTCTGCTCTGCCAGTGGCTCCCTGAGCAATCTTGCTCAGTGAGCAGCAGCAATGTTGTGTCCAAGATATGCAGAGGCCTGCCTGGCCCTGTGTTTCTGTGCTCTTAAGGGAAGTCTACACATCTCCAGTGGTGCTTCAGCAGCAGGAGGCCCAGCACCCTGGTTCTGGGCACCCTTTGCAGTGGATACAGTATGTTGTCAGTGGCCAGATGCAGCGCTGTAGGCTGTTGTAGGAGCTGGCTTGTGTTTGGGGTCTTTTGTGCTGACTGGTGCTGTTGGGTATCCACGCTGGCTCTTTCCTGGCACTGGAGACTGGCTGGAGGGATGCTGCTGAGGGGCTTGCACGTTTGCATTGATTGCTTGTGCTGGCACAGTCCAGTCTGGCATTGATGAGGCCTTTTCCTTCCCTAGTGGGTTTTGTTTCTGTTGTGACTCATGTGGAAAACTTGTGTGGAGATGGAAGGGACTCCCTGAAGTCTCCTCCGTGTGCGGATGGATTTTTGGAAAGCCTTGAAAGCTGCTCTGTGCTGTGCTTTGGGGTTTGGTTTGTTTTACTTAGCTGTGCAGCTGCCCAAGCTGCCTGGCTTTTTGGCTTGGTGAAGCAATTCCTGTGAGCTTGTGGGTGGTGTTAGTTTCTTGGGTTGGGATGGTGGTCAGTGATGTGAGAACAGCCTCAGCTGCTCCTGATTCCGGAAGCCTTGCATGATGGTGCTCACCTCACCTCTGATGCACCCTGTGAGATGAAATTGTTATCACCTGAGCCCAACACACCTGGGGTTCTTTCTGTCCATTGCTTAGGGTTTTCTAATTTAGGTGTCTTTCACTTTTGGCCTCTAAACTGCCTCCTTTTGTTGCCTTTTTTGTCCTCCTGACTCGCTATGTCCTAGAGGACAGAACTTCCCATGAATTTGTTTATTGAGTTTGGAAGGGTTTCTGCCTTTTTCTGAGGCCTAAGAAAAGCTGAGGGATGTACAGGGGGTTTTCACATAGGAGGAAAGTGAAATAAAGTGGGAAAGACAGAAACCTCTGGATTTAGACTGTGGGGGAGTGAGCAGGTGGACATCTCACGAGTGTTCACATCTGCATGTCATAAGGTGGCACATCCAGCTGTGTTGACAGCGCTGCTGGAGTGGCTGTCCAGTACCATGCAGTGAGGATGGAGGCATCTGGCCTGTAACCGTGTTTCTCTCTGTGCTCCTTTTACTTCCAGGGTAACCTCTTTGACTTTCTGAGGCTGACAGGCTGGCGTGGCTCCAAAGTGCTCTACTTTGGTGACCATCTGTACAGTGACCTGGCGGTAAGTGAAAAGGCCTCTCTGCCCTTCAGCAGGGGGGAGCAAGCCTGTGTGACTGTTGTGGTGGCAGCTGGGTTGGAGTGTAAAGCAGGGCCCTGATCTGAATGCTTGGGTCTCTGCTATGCTGTGCTGGGTGCTCTGCAGGCTGTGGCTTTTGGGGCACACAAAGGGCACACAAACATCCCCACTCTGCTGTCAGGCAGAAGCAAGCAGTGGAGAAAGGACTCCTGAAGTATTTTCTGTGGATAAAGACCATCTGCTGGTCCATGAATTGGAGAGCAGTTTGTGTGGATCCCACATTTGTAGGTGGTTCAGGCAGCTGAGCCTGGTGGCCAGGAGATAGATGGCTGTTACTGACATGACCTGGCATGGGCCATAGATGCTTGTCCCGTGAGAATCTAAGATGGGAACAGACCACTCTTTTAGGAAGCAGGGTTGTGTTTGGCTTTCAGTCTTTATGGTGAATTCTTGGTTGTTTTTTCACCCTGACCCCTAGGACCTCATGCTGCGTCACGGCTGGAGGACTGGAGCCATCGTTCCTGAACTGGAGACAGAGATACGGATCATAAACACAGAGCAGTACATGCACTCTCTAACCTGGCAGCAGGCTCTAACAGGACTGCTAGAGAGAATGCAGGTAAACAGCTCCTGGCTGAGCAGCATGGGCAATATTCTGCCTTCTGAGTCTGTGTTTGGGGCTTAGCATGGGAATCAGAGGACGTACCAGCTTGCCTGTGTTGTCAAAAATACCTCATCCTCTTCCTGATGCAGTGGACTCATGGGTTTGTGAGTTACAGGTGTCAGGCCTGAGGTATGGCCTGCAGGGCTGACAATGTGGGGCTTTCTGCTGCTGTCTTTGCAGATGTATCAGGATGCAGAGTCAAAGCAAGTGTTGCTGGAGTGGATGAAGGAACGTCAGGAGATCAGGTGAGCATGAGGTCTCCTGGGGGCTCCCAGGCCTGCACTGGGTCTGTTTTGTAACCTATTTATTTTGGGGACAGTGGTGCTGGCCTGTATCCTCCTTGGTGTCACTGTCTGGGTGGGGAGCAGCAGTGCAATGCTGCAGCTGGTGAGACTGGACTGGTTTGAAGGCAGGGTGGGAAAGCGGAGATGGTGTTACCCTGTGCTGGGACGGGATGCTGGGCTGTGTCTACTGCTGCACCTCCTGGCAATGCAGGGGGGTTCCTGCCCGTAGCAGGTAGAGTAACAAGGAGAATAAAAGTGCATTGAATATTCATCACAGACTCACTGCATAGGGACTGGTCTGCATTGCAACTGGGGAGGAAGGGTGCTTAGGGTGGTCCCAGAAGACACACCACAGGGTGGCCCAGGGGTAAGGAACAGGAGAGGGAAGAATCTGTGACCATGGCCTTACCTACAGCGCACCATCTCTTTCCTCTCAGGTCACTGACAAAGAACCTGTTCAACCCCCAATTTGGAAGCATCTTCCGCACATTCCACAACCCCACGTACTTCTCTCGGCGGCTGGTGCGGTTCTCCGACATCTACATGGCCTCCATCAGCTGCCTGCTGAACTATGACGTGAATTTCACCTTCTACCCCCGGCGCACCCCCCTGCAGCACGAGGCTCCGCTCTGGATGGATCAGCTCTGCACAGGCTGCATGAAAACCCCCTTCCTGGAGGAGATGGTGCATATCCGGTGAGGGGACAGGTATTCAGGCAGCATCACAATGCGTGGCTGTATGTGGAGCTGAAGCTCGGCCAGCAGCACCTCTGTCTACCACTAAAGGGCGTTTGACACTTACGTACATGTGTAGGTGGTGTGTTTATTTTAATCCCCTTCACTGGTTCCATCCCTTTCCCTGAGGTGCTTTGCAGGCTGGGCAGAGGATGGGTGCTTGCTCTGGGCTGTGGGAATCAGTGAGGTGGAAAGCCAGTGCTGGTGGGCACAACCTGCTGCTCCCTGCTCTGTGCGCAGAGACACGGCTCAGAAATAGCATCCTGAGTCTCTGGTGCTTGGGAAGCTCAACACACACTCCCACAGGAGGTGTGGCAAGGCGTGTCAGGGCTGTAGCTGTCCCAATAGCCTTGGGTACTACTCGTGAGTCTGGAGGTGAACAGTGAGGGGACAGGGGCACCAACTGAGCAGCCAGTGAAGCACATCATGGAGGACAAAAGCATCAGCAGTGTTACCAATGCAGGTACCAGCAGCCCTCAGCCCCATCCTGCTCCCCACCAGACTGGTCTGTCCTGGGGCACACAGGTAGGTAACTGCTGGTTAAATGCACAGGATGTGCAAGTCCTGTGTGAAAGTCTGAAAACCAAGTGTTTACTGCTATGCCTGGTTTGTGAGTGAGCCAAGTGCCACACAGTATCAGTATTTTGGGGGCTTGGTGCCATGTGACATCAATGTTTTGGCAGCTCAGGCAGTGTGGTCTGTTGGGAGTTGCAGACGGATGTGTTCAGCCTTTCAGGGAAGGTGCGGGTTTGGCAGCAGAGGTGTTGGCCTCCACCTGTGGAGATGTAGCCTAAGGTGGATGAAAGGGCTGTTGAGGACATCCGGAGAGGAGAAAGTGACACGTTGCTGGGTGGGAGGGGGCTGAAAGGGTAGTGAGGCCACGCAAAGCCCGGTGTGGCTCTGCAGGGGGAGATAATAGCAATGTCATAGCATATAAGACAGGGGATAAGGATGGGGACCTGGAGGCCTAGGCAGGTCAGAGCTACTTTTGGATGCGAGGAGCAGAAAACAAGTTCTTCACCTGGTTCAGGGCTACGCTGGCTTTGCCCAGGCTTCAGCCTGCTCTGGGGGACAGGGAGGGCCCTGGGGAGGAGCAAAGGGCAGAGAGAGGCCTTGGGGTTGTTGAGAGTTTGTGCCATGCTGATGGTGGCAGCAGTCATGCCATTGGAAAGCTGGATGTGTGGAAGACTATGGCAATGGGATGAGGGGTAAGAGGCCCTGGAGGGAGAGGTGAGGTGGGGCAGTGTGTGGTCCCCAAAGCAAGCAGGAGAGATGTAATGCAGCTGCTGGCACTGGAGACATGCAGGGGCAGTCAGGGGATGTTTGAAGGCAGAGCTTTTAGTGCAGGCTCTGAATGTTGTTTGTCCTGGTCCATCACCTCCTCCCTCACTGCTGCACCAGCTGCCAGTGGCAACAAGGGTGACAGCCCAGCCAGTGGTGAGGTGAGAGGCAGGAGAGGGAACAGAGAGCAGATACACTTGTGCTGGGGCTGGCAGTGAGGAGGGACACTGGTGAGTGACTGCAGGGTGTACATGATGGGTCTTTGGGATGCATGGTAGGTCTGGGTGGTGGGTTAAGGGCTGTTGGGTTGGGCGGGAGGTAGCAGGGCAGCAGGCAGGGGGTGTTTGTGAGCACCGGGCTGTGGCAATGGCTGTGTGTTGTCAGTGTGGGACAGCTGAGGGAGAGGACCCTCTGCCATGACACTCCTCAGGGAAAGGCACTGAAGTACAATGTGAAAGCGTTAACAACCCTCAGTGAGATACACACCCACCCACCCCCTTCTCCCCGGCGGCGGTGTGCCAGGCTGGCCCCTCAGTCCGTCACCTGCATCTCACTGCCTTGTTTTTATGTTACATGCCAGCCTTGACTCTTGACTCCGTGACCTGAACGACTGCTGTTAACACAGCTGCACTAATCCAATGGGTCTGCTGTGTGCATGTGGCATTTGATGTCTTTGTGGTGTGAAGGCTCAATAAAAGTCTATTGCATGTGTAACTAACTGACTAACCAATGTACTTACTGCAGAGGCGCTGCTCCCTTCTGTTACTGTGCCTGGGCTGCAGCTGGGTGGGTGTCTGACAGACCTGCCCAAGTCAAGGGGCCATTTGTGCCCCGTGTGGCCTTAGCACAGGCAGGAACCGCCTGGATGGAGCAAAGGGGGTGCCTGGGGTTAACTGAGGTGACTCCTGATTACAGCGGGGTGCGCCCAGGGGCTGTCACCACAGGCTGCTGGAGCGGGTGCCCCCGCGCCCCGGGGGTTGGTTGGACAGCCCTGGGGTGGGCAGCACCTCGTAGAAGGAAGGGTGGGAGGGACCAGCGGGGCTGGGGGCGGGAGCGGCCGGGTGAGGGGGCTGACGGCGGCCGGTACGGGCGGAGAGGTCGGCGAAGAGCAGGCGGGGCACAGGCGGGGGCGCTGAGCTCTTTATTGGGGCGAAGGGCGGGTCACTGCGGGCGGCCGCCGGCGTCAGCGTCGGACAGGAGCGAGTCCTGTGGAGAGACCGGCGTGAGGGCGGGGACAGGGGCGGGCGGCGGGGCGCGGTCGGGGTGCGGGTAGGACAAGGGGCCGGGGGGGACAGGGGATGCGGTCAGAGCGGGACAAGGGCCGGGGTGGGACGCGGTGGGGGCCAGGGCCCCGCTCACCTGCAGGGGTTCGTAGTCGGGCGCGTGCCCGCCGTACAGCGGGTTGGGGATGGCCACGAGCGGCCGCTGTGGGCGGGGCCTGGCGGCGCGCGGCCCCGCCTCCTCGTCCTCCTCGTCCGCGCGCAGGTCCGCCTGCAGGGGGCGGCACGGGATGGGCGGAGCTGCGGGGGGCGGGCCTCGGGCAGTGCCGCGCCCCTCACACCCGCCCCTCAGCGGGGGCCCGGTCCCCGGCCGCCCTCTGTCGCGCGGGCGGAGTTCCTGCCCCCTTCATTGCCCCCCGCTCCCTCAGACCCTCCCTCGCTGTGCCCCGGCCCGCTCCTACCTGGAAATACCCGAACTGCTGCTCCCGCCGCCGCCTCACGCAGTAATAGGCGATGCCCGCTCCGGCCGCCAGCGCCAGCGCAAAGCTCAGCGCCGACAACGTGCCCGTGGCCACGGAGCCCGATGCCTGAGCCGCGCCATTCACCTGCGGCCAAAGCCATCACCGGTCACCATCAGCCCTGGCAGATCCCCCCGCCCCAGCCTCCCTGCTGTGCTCCCAGCGTGACCGCGGGCCAGAACAGTCCTTGGGCAAGACTCTATCACCTCCCTCGTCCCCTCTCCCGCTGGTGCCCTCGGGCACTGACCTGACCAAGCTGGACGGCAGGCGGGGGGATCCTCAGAGGTTCTGCAATTGCATGAATGATGCCGTTGAATGCTATGATGTCCCACTCCACAATCATTGTGTCATTGATTCCCTTGGCATCCTGCAGTACAGCACAGATGTGTCACCCAACCAGAAAGCTTCCCCATTGCCTCAAAAGAGACGTGGTGAAAACCTGTGGGGTTTTCTTTGACCTCTGTGGAGGTTAAACCTACTGAGTGCTCTGTACCGTTGCCCACTGGGAGGTCTGATACTTGGAGGTCGTATCCTGACTGCGATGGGATGATGGTGCCTGTTGTGAGGTTGAAGCTGAAGAGGACGACATTGCTGGAGGACACATGGAGCTTTAGCTCCTCTCCTGTCAGTGTCTGAAAAAGCAACAGGGAGGAGCAGGGCTGAGCTGGCTCCCCTGCGTGCAGCCCCCACCTGGCCTGAGCCCCAACACTCTCCACGGCCACAAGACAATTCAATTCATGGGCAACACGGCACAAAACTACTCTGCAGCAAAGGGGGAATTGCCATTCTTTGAAACAGCCAAAGCTCAACTGGTGAAGGCTCTGAGCTAACACCTCTGCTGAGCGAGGGGTTGGACTGGAGACCTCCAGTGCTTCCCTCTGGGTTAAATTCCTCTTTCCCCAGACTTCACATCATCATTTTGCCAGCCCTGGAGGACTCCTGCTCTCCGTGCCCTCTTGAGCATCTGCTCGTCCCTGCTTGCTTACTTCATTGTCTGCAAAGCCAGAATTCAGGGGGACAAAGAGAGTTTTGGGAGTGGAGTCATCAGACAAATAGATGAAAAAATCCAGTCCTTCTTCTGTGCCATTGGCAAAATCAAGCAACATCTGGAAAAGACAGGACATCTTCCCATCAGCACGCTGCTGTCACCCTCTCCAGCCCTGAAAAGCAAACACCTCTGTGTTTGTATTCCCCCCCCCCCCGACTACACCACCACTTCTCCCTACTACAGCCAATCCCTCCCTCTGCCTTGTTCCCGGCTGCTGGCATTCTGGGACACCAGGGGAGCATCACTCACAGAATAGAAGGTGGAGAAGCGAGCGTTGTCCGCGAGCACATCAGGGAGTTTCCCGCTGCACCAGTACCCATCACCCACAAACCCATCCCGGCAGGTGCAAGTCAGATCTGCAAAGGAACACCAGGATACGACTCAACTCACCAATGCCAAGGGCCTTTCCTTTGACTTCTGGATACCCCTCAGCATGTTCCCTCCTACCACAGGCATGGGGAGAGGGAGATGTGCCCCTCTGCCCGAGGGCAGATCTGCGTCTGCTGACCCAACAGTCCTTTTGTGCCCCACAGGACCATCCCCAGGAAACGTGCTCGTGCCGCTCACCCTTCTCCCGGTAGCAGAATGCATCCCAGGTCTCACTCAGATTGCTTCGGGAGCCATAGTCCACGATGCCCACTCGGTTAGCCCCACAGCTAGGGTTGGGGTAGGCCGTGGGGTACCCGGCTGTGCCATTGTCCAGCCAGCCCACCAAGCACAGATGGAATCCCATCTAGCAGAGGAAAATGAATCATTCAATTAAAAATAGCATCTCCAGCCCAGGTTTTCTGCCCCGGTGCACACTCCCATCGTGCAGCCTTATCCAGCATCCCCCCAACACCTGAAGGGCTGGGCACTCCCAGAGCTCTCATCCCAGTGTGACTG
Source organism: Psittacula echo (assembly GCF_963264785.1). Classification (NCBI taxonomy): domain Eukaryota; kingdom Metazoa; phylum Chordata; class Aves; order Psittaciformes; family Psittacidae; genus Psittacula; species Psittacula echo. The sequence goes on along the minus strand of NC_137745.1, from coordinate 17,941,451 downwards.
GGAAGAGCCACCAGCCCTCCTGGCTTCATGGATGTAGACAGAGCAAACAGCTTGTCTGGGAGGATGAAGGGTCACCCACCCACTCGCACATCCACAAGGCAATGGAGCCAGCCCCTGTCCTGACCTGCTGGGCTGCTGAGAGCTGCTGGAAAGTGGCCAGGGAAGCACCTTCCGCGGCACAGGCCTCCCGAGCCTGCTCGTACGTGAAGTCGTACTTTTTCCGGGGTGACTGCAGATGAAATACACCCATGGTCTTATCTGCAAAATACCAAGGGAGCATCAGTACAGCACAGAGAGTGAGCAGCTCCCTGGGACAGTCATCTGGCTCCCCTGTGCGAGCATGGGCGGCACTGCCAACGGAGGGTGCTCCATGCTGCACGGGAGGGTGGGATGTGGATAATGCTCAAGTGAGGGCGAGGTGAGATGTAGCACGGCTTCCTCTGAGCCTTCCACAAGGGAGTCAGTGCTTACTGGCAGTGTAATCCCACCAGAGGCTACCTCACACATCAGGGAAGCAGACAAGGATGGCTTGTCCTTCCCGTATGACATTTAGTGGAAAAGGGGAATGTGAAAACCAGACCAAGTGTCCTGGGTTCAGCTGTAACAGTTATTTTTCTCCTCCTTAGTAGCTGGTGCAGTGCTGAGTTTTCAGCTTCAGTTGGAGTACAGTGCTGATAACACACCAATGTTTTTAGTTGTTGCTAAGTAATGCTTACTCTGATCAAGGATTTTCAGTCTCATGCTCTGACAGTGAGAAGGGGCACGGGAAGCCGAGAGGAAGCAGAGACAGGACACCTGACACAAACTAGCCAAAGAGGTATTCCGTACCACAGCACGACATGCCCAGTATAGAAACTGGGGGCAGTTACCCAGAAGGGCTAGATCACTGCCAGGGTCGGGCTGGGTATCGGTTGGTGGGTGGTGAGCGGTTGTATTCTCTTCCCTTGTTATTTCCCTTATCATTATTATTATTGGTTGTAGCAGCTTTGGTTTGTGTTCTACCTTAGTTACTGGACTGATCTTATTTCAACCCGTGGGAGTTACATTCTTTCGATTCTCCTTCCCATCCCTCCAGGAGTGAGGGGAGGAAGAAAGCGGGAGAGTGAGCGAGCGGCTGTGTTGTTCTGAGTTACTGGCTGAGCTTAAACCATGACACCAAGCTACAGATATAAGTCCCTGGCCCCTTGGCTATCCATCCCCATCAACCCTCCCCTGAGGGGTGCCCCAGCTGGGAAGTGAAGGATGAGGGAGTGTGATCTGTCCATGGAACACCACCCCTGGCACTGCAGGGTTGAGCACACTCACCATGGAAGTGCAGGTCAGTGCAAATGGCCTCCCGATGACACTGCCCATTGTCTTCAAGACATCGGTCCGTGGGGGGCACGGCCTCCTCCAGGCACTGGATCCCGTCACCAACATAGCCTTGCTTGCACTCACAGCGCCTCTCGTTCTGCAGCACAAAGGAAGGAGGGCATTTGTGTGAGTGCAATCACGCAGATGGCAGCTGGGGATCCTTGTATCCCTGTGAAGATGGGGATGAGCCTTCAGAATGCCTCTACAACCTGCTGGGACTATGACAGAGCTATGAAAGGCCACAGGGCCTCTGTTCTACCTCCACATCCAACTGCACACAAACCAAAAACGTCACACTGAATCCCTGTCACATGCTGTTTGAAGACAGCTTCAAGGTATGTGGCTCATGATTCTTGCACATCATGCGCCCAGTCCCACCTTCTGGCCTGCAGCGAGCAGCTGTGGTTCCTCTGCAAAAATGGCCAGGATCACCCTTGGAGGACCACCCTTGAGCCCTAGAACAGTCCCAAAAATGCTACAACTGACACAGCTTATTCCCCTCAGACAGAAGAATGGGGGAAAATAGCCTCAGCATAACATCACCAGTCCATCACCACAGCCAGGGAACAGAACAAGGCATGGCCCTTGCCTGGCAGTAGGGACCTGCAGGATGAGCACAACAGCTGAGGGGACCGGAGAGGCCTGGGGACCACAGTAACAAGGGGTGCTGTCACATTGCTGTCCTCTGGGATCCTGAAGCTTCCCACAGCAGCCTCAGGGGCTGTTCTGCCAGGTGTGCAGCTCCCCCTATGAAGGGACCGATGGGCTGTACTCACCGGGCCAGTGCTGATGCAGTTGGCGTGTTGGCTGCAGTCCCCATTCCTGCCATCTGCACACCGATCTATGGGGTCGCAGACGAAGCCGTCACCTTCATACCCAGGAGCACAGGCACAGGAGACATTCACACCAACCTGCGTGCACTGTGCGTGCCTGGCACACCCCCCGTTGTCCTGGCTGCACATGTCAATCACTGCAGGGATAGAAGAATTAGCTTAACTAAAACACCTTGCCAAGCATCCCGATGGCCTGTCTGTCCTGCCAGTTGTCACATCAGCTTTGCCAACAGGAGACAGTCACCTCCTGCCTGGCAGTGTTGTCTGCTTTCCCCTCTGCTCACCACCCCTCTACCCCAGCCCCTCGTGGCTCACCCCTACCTGAACACATCCTCCCATCGCCCTCGTAGTGCAGGTTACATTCACAGAGATTGCTGTCATGGCAGACAGCCTGGGGGTGGCACGGCGGAGAGCAGGAGGGCGTCAGGACTGAAAACAGAACACACACAGGTCAGAATGATCTGAGGGCTTGCACATAGGCATGGCTGCCATCACCAGCCTCTGCCCCAGGCCACCTGCCCCATGTTCGCCCCTCTTTACCCCAGTGCTTTTCTGCAGATGCCTTGCCCAAATGCAGAGGACTGTTCCTTCACCAGATACTTGGTGAAGTATCTCAGGCTTTCATCTCACCCTCGAGCTCTTCTTAGAGCACCTTTAGCTCAGGGGCTTGTTCATGATCAAGTGGAGCTTTCCTCCTCCTCACCACCCCAACCCTTGTGAAATCTAACAGCATGGGCCAGATCTCAGGACGAGCCCTGTAACCGAGAGCTCCTTTTTGGAGATACTTCTGACCAGCTGCTTGAACAATCCAGCTAACTGGGAAAGCAGGCATATGGCACCGGGTCCCAGGGAACAGTGGGTGGTGGGGGTTGGCAGCCCTCACCTAGCCTGATTTCACAGCGGTCTCCAGTCCAGCCCTCGGCACAGAAGCAGAAGCCATCGCCATGCAGTCCTCCATTGCACACGCCGTTCTCAGTACAGTTACACTCTGAGGAATGGATAAAAACACTGTCCCTTGGTGGCAGTGAAAGGCCATGCAGAGACCATGGCCCAGCCACATGGCAGAGATGTGGCTTGTGTGGGCAGTGCCTGCAGGACACCACATCCCTTCCTGTTGCTGCCAGCCCTGGTCCCCTACCCCCGCAACATGCACCCTTCAGGGAGGAGGAGAACCCTCTCTGCACCCACAAATCCCCACTGTCCCCCTCCCCTGGGCATTTCTAGAGATGCACGCTCAGTGAATTTTTCACTCTCAGTCCCTGCAAACATACAGCCATCAAAAACATTCCTGGAGACATGGTAAGGCTTGGCTTGGGGTGGGAGGATGGGGGACTCCATTTTCCTTCCCTGTGCCTCCCCCTGGCTTCCGGGTCCCTGCTGAGCATGTCCCAGGAGATGCTCTTTCTGTACAGGGTTCATCACAACTTCAGGCTTTGTCCCCCAGCTCAAAATACATCTTAACACTTTCTGCCAGATCAGGGCTCTCAGCTGTGCTTTGACAAACAAGAGGCCCCACCAAATGGCCACGGCATGGAGGTGAGTCCATTGGCAGCATGGCTGCACTGGCCACAGCTCCTGGCACATGCTATCCAGCTGCCTTAGACTACAGATGGACTAATGGCTGTCCAGCCAAGAAAGAGCCCAGGGAGGATATACCCAGCCCTACAGGTCTGACCCGAGTGCTGTGAGGACCAATGTGCATGTAGCAGCACTGATTTCCATGCTGTAAGAGGTCGGCCCAACAGCTGAGTCCTCTCCAAGTAGCACCATGTCGCACAACCACCTCTGTGCAAACCTTCTACACTGCTGCCAGCCCACAGCTCGCCCTTACCTCGGCAGTCTGGCCCATATCTGCCTGGAGCACACAGCTCACAGCTGGTCCCGATGAAGGCCTGGCTGCAGTTGCATCGCCCTGAGCCACCGATTTTGTCATGGCAGGTACCACGGTTACTGCACGGCGCCTCCAGCCCTCCCGGGCACGCTGTGAATGGGGCACTTTAGTGAGGCTGTGTGACAAAGTGGCCCTGTGCTGGAGGGGAGCCATTCACTGCCCCTATGCAGAGCCTGCACACCAGCTGCCACGTGAGCCACTGCTTATGGAATGCTTGACCACAGAGCCTGCTCAGCAGTCTGGGGAGTGAGTGCTGGGGGCATCCCATGACAACAACCTCAGGGATAGGGGCAAGAGGGACAAATTTGGCATAACTTCCAGCCTGGGAAGACCCTCTGCTGCAATTAGCTGAGTCTGTGCTGGCCCACTCCATGATAACCTGGCAGCACACTTATCCAAGGAGTGAAAGCTGCCCATGCACAAAGCACAGAGGGCAGATATCAGGGAATGGTTGAGCATCTGCAACATCCAGGGGTGAGTGACATGTCTGACAGCCACCCCCAGCAGCCCTGTGCCATAGGCTCACCACGGCACTCTCTGAGGGAACTGTTTCCTGTGCTCTCTGCAAACTAGGGCTCCATGCCTGGGGTTTTGCCCAGCCTTCTCCAGGGAAACACATTCATGGACGCCAGACGTGCTGAACCATTAACCGCCTTCCCACAAGAGAAAGGGCTGGGGTGGCAAAGGGTCGTGTGGCTCCTTACCCCGACATTCACGGCCATAGTGGTTTGCACAGCACTGAGGGACCCACTGGGTAGAAACACAGCTCCTCTTGCAGCCTTGTTTCAGAGGCCCCCTGGAAGAGAAGTGTCTTCTGAGGGGGTCCCACGGGGAGGGTGGCCAGGACGGCCGCAACAGGGAGTTGTGGTGAAACAGAAAGGTGTTTCTCAACAGCTGGTTGCCGTAATAGAAGCAGCGCCTGGTTTCCCCCTGCGAGGAAACAGGCAAAACACAGTTTGCCACACTGGTCATTGACATCTCACCTTGTCTTTTCCTGTGCCACTCATTCAGTTTTATGATAAGTAACAGAGTCTTCTTAACATGCGATGGGGCTGGTGACAAAGGAGCCACAGTGTACATCAGGGACATGCCAGAAACCCAGCAGAGAGGGACATCAAGTGATGCAGTGAGAGTGGGGTACAACTACTACCCCCCAAGGCTGCTCACCATCTCATCCCTGGTCCATCTCCAGAGGCTAGGTCAAGCTCTTTTGCTATAAAGCACTCAGAGAAGCCCCAGTGCTATTGCGGGGACTGCTGTACCACAGTCACCCATATAGGGATTAACCAAGCAAAGACCATTGGAGCTCCTGACCCCATGTTACTTAGCCTAGCTGCTGCCCTACAAGACTGTGTGACTAGGAACAAGGTGTGCCTTCATTTAGCTCCTAAAACACAAGGGGTGTGTGGGTAATGTCATCAGCCCTGTGAGAGGCCTCCTTGGTGACAAAGCTGTGAGCATTACCCGTTGAATGGAGCCAGCAGGGCAGGGTGGCTCGAAGCCACAGAGTCCACAGCTCTCCATAGATCCCTGTGGAGGGAAGATAGAAACCTCACAACAACTTGGTATGTGCTCCTGCATCTCTTGGCTGCTTGGAGCTCTGCCAAGGAAGAGCAGCAACCCCTCCTCCCCAGCATCCCTCTTCCCAGGCACAGATCCTCACTGGCCTCATCGCAAGTGCTTACCTGCAGCTCAACAGAGATGAACTCATCACACCGAGATCCCAGATCTGGTGGTTCCAGCAGCCTATTGATGCCATAGGCAATGCCTGCATTGAATTCCATGTGCCTCTGGATGATAGTGGCATCACCATTTCCCACCAGAAGCTCTCCCTGCCAGAGGAAGAAAGCAACTTGTGACCCTGGCACATCCTACATCCTGGCTGTAGTACCCAAAAGTTGTCCTTTAGGCTGCCATGACGTCTCAATCACCCCAAGAACTCTGCAAAATCTTTGTGCTCATGTCCTTGACCACCCTTCCTGACTGCCACTTTTGATGGCCATCTCTCCTAAACAATGGTCTTTCTCCAGGAAACACATGCTCTGTAGAGGTTACAGCACCATACGGTTGGCTTTGCAACCTGGTCACCATGAAGTGCATGTGCTGGTTCCACACTTCCCTAACAGCTGGCCACACAGTCTCGAGCTTCTTTACAGACTCAGCTGTAGCCAGGGAAATGGGGTGTCTCAGCCTGCAAGCACCCAACTCTGTGTTCACTTTCTGGAAGTGACCAAATCGGAGCATCAGTTGCCCTGTGGATATGCCCTGGGACACCTGCTCAGTGGAAAGCTGAGCCCAGCATCGCCATCACTTACCACATGGGTTTTGCTGCAGCTGAACGAGATGGTGGAGCCATGCATGGTCCGTATGGATTCAATCTGGGGCACGTTACCAGCAACAATCTAAGAGAGAAAAACAAGAATGTGAAGGGAGAGATGCAAAAACTGGCAGTTCCCTAGTGAGGACGGGGGTCAGCAGCCACACTGAGAGTGGGGGTAATGTGGCAGCACACGAAGCCAGTGTGGGTGGAACAGTCTAACTATGCTGGGGTAGTCCAAGATTTTAGAATAGTGAGAGACCAGAGTGCATAATCAAGCCCTGGTTTTGCACAGCAGAACTCTTCCCTTGTTCATCACCCCTGTAGACAACAGTCTGTCTGTGAGCCTTGGGCTGACAGTCTGGTGGTGATGTTGCCTCCCCAAGAAGCTGAAGACAGAAGGGTTCAGCTAAGCCAAGCTGTACCAGAGGTTCATGATGAAGCAACAGCTGCCTCAAATGCTCAGCCAGCTTTGGATCTTCTCAAGACTGCATATATATATATATATATATATATATATATATATATACTGCATGTTCTAGAGCACGAAAATATTAGGTAAGGTTGCTCTGGCATAACCAGAGCCACATGTGGCCTGGGGAGGTACAAGCCTGTTTGCTGTTCCATTTACCTTTGCATCCCTGATCATGTGTGCTTTGAGGTAGGATGCCAACACGTCCCGATGCTCCCTGCGGTACAGCCACTTCTGCCTTTTCTCCGAGAGGGCATTAAATGCAGCATCTGTGGGCCACAGCATGGTGAAGGGTCTGTGCAGGGGGTCACTAATCAGTGGCAGTAGCTCCGCATCCTGTCCAAGATAAGAGGGGATACAAAGAAAACGCCCCAAGCCCAGACTGAATATGCCCATGTACATACCACTTCCCCCAGAGCAGCAGGAGTCAGGTTGCTCACCTGCAGCAGCTTGCTGTAAATGGTGTACCCAAAGGCCTCTGCCACTTCCGTGATGTTTTGCTGCAGAGGGAAGAAAGCAAACAACTGTCACTAAGATGCTCCTCTCCAGGACATGAGCAGCAATGCAGGGGAGAAACCAGATGGTTAACAACCACAGTAGCTAAGTACAAGTTTATCTCTGTCATCATTATGTTGGTGGTTTTGGCCTGGTGAGTGCTCTCACAGCAACCCAGGTAGACACTGCTATGGCAGGAGCTGGGATGAATTTCAGTTGTGTTGTACAGAAAGTGTTATCTTCTGTAAAACACAGGATCTATAAGCTCCTAGTGCTTGTTGGAGGAGTAGTGGAGACATTGGCAATCTCACACTGCAATCTGCTCTGTGCTGGAAAATTAGTGGCACAGGCCACAATCTGCCTGCCTACACCCAGTATTGTTACTCTCTAGTGATGGTTAGGGCTTCTTCTGTCTCAAATATAGCTATGCCACAAATGCTGTCACCTTCACAAGCCAAATCCGTGACCTCAGACAAACCCTACAGAGCTAGGAACAAGGAGGAAGAGCACCCCATGTGGCCTTGGGCTGAGGACTTAGCAGGGACTATCAGAGCTGTTGGGACAAAGACCCTAGCCCTCTCCTCACCACAGCAGCTGTAACACAGTCACTGCTTCAGCCTTACCCGCGAGGTCTTTGAGGAAATGTTACGGTCCACCAGGTCACTTGGAATGAGGATCTTGTTGATGAAATGAAGGACCCCGTTCATGCCAACGATGTCACTCACAACTACTTTGGCTTCCTCATTGAGATAGATGCTATTCTGAGAAAGAAGGGATGTGATGAGGTATCCACACCCATGACACTGCCCTGTGAGCTGTCCGTGGGCCATAGGCCCACAACCACAGTGGCCTTCAAATGACAGCAAAAGTGATATCCTGGCAAATGGGCCAGGAAAGGGAATTACCTCTTTCACTGTGATCTTCATTTTGTGGCCAGATAAAGCTGTAAGAGACTCCAGTGCTTCCAGGTCACCGGACAGCAATTTCCGGCAACCCACTATGTGGTAGCGAAGCAGGTCCCGAAGGAGACCTCTGGTCCTCCACTCCTCAAACTATAGAGAGAAAACAAGAGTGAGATCACACTAGAGACATTCTGCCTTTCAGGGGATACCCCAGACCCAGTGAGGAAGACTGAATTGCCCAAGCTCCCTGTGACCCATCCCTGCAGGAAAGCCAGTCCCCCTAAAAAATGGTGAATGCACAAAATCATACAAAAGCTTTGGAATATTTCAACCAGCTTGACAAAAACAGCATTCAGGTCCCTTGATGGAGGTCAAATGACTACACTGGCTTGAGGAAGTGATGCCTGGGAACTGGGAATTGTTCCTTTATTGGGTGTATGGGAGGCCCATGAGAAAAAAGTTGGGATTAGTAATGTGAAGCTGCACAATGGGACTTGTGATGTCAAAAAGCTGTTGGTTAAAAAACTGGTTTGCAGTGCTTGGGATGAGAGGATACTTACTGTAGTGCTGTTTCCTATGAAATCTGTCCGTGGGACAAAGACTGTGAAAGGCCCTGCCCCACTGAGCTCTTTGATGTTTTCTGCCTGTAGTAGAACAGCATTTGCAGGAAGGTAAACAGAAAATACAGTTCCAGTTAGCAAGACCCTTTGCAGAAATCCCTAAGTGTGATTTAATACACAGAGACAAAAACAAAGCTGTTTATCACCAACCAGGATCATCTTAAAGAACACGGATGCATCTTCAATCCTTCCAAGCTCCTTAAACAAAGAGAAACAGCTGGTGTCAGCAGAGTCTCTTCTACTTGCTCCTCACCAGGCAGCACAGTGACTTGCCCCCTCCACTCCAGGTCACTCTCCCACCCCAATGAGACACCAGCCCTCCTGACAGAACACAGTGATCTTCCCCCCCCTCTTGCCAGCATGGTGGGCATGGGTGACATGGATGTTACAAAGCAGTGACCTCTGCCTGACCATTCATACTGCAGGTGCTGCGGGATGGAACGGAGAGAGAGATGAAAGTTGGCTGCTTCTGTAGCAGCTGTCTCATGGGTTTAACCGATCCTGTGCTCATGGGACACTTACAGTGCTTCCCAACATCTCTGTTGTCACTACCACCGGGATGCTGTCCAGAGTGGCAGACATAGGCTCGGCAGGGCAAATTCCCTCTCCTCACCACACTAGCTTTCAGTAAAAGCAGAAGCACAGAACTGAGTCCATATCTTTTCTCCTGGCTCTGCTATAGGGATGGCAGCTTTATTTGTCACTATCAGAAAAGGTCACCAGTTTGCCCAAGGCAGATGTTGCATTTGCAACAGAGCTGGAGACTCTGCCCTCCAGACTGGATCCCAAGGTCTGGCATGGCCCCAGGGAACCTGCCCTGATCCCACAGCCTGGGAGAAGTAGGTTCCTTTGGGGAAAAAAAATAAATAAATTCCCATTTGCTTATAACATTAAGAAAAGAGCACCCTGGAGGTATGGCCAATTGGTGATGGCAGAGCAGCACAGTGTTCATGTCATGACTCCCTTTGGAGCAAAGTTGCTTTACTGTGATTCTCTCCCACAGCTGGCACACCAAATACGCCTATAATTTATGGACAGTTTGCCTCAAAACACCACTCTCCACTCCTGCACCACGTACATGAATATGACACTACAGATCTGTTCACCTGCAGCTTACACTTGGAGGGGAGGGAGCAGTTTGCTGCAGGGCAGGGGGGCAGAACAGACAAGATGCTGTGCGTGCTTCTCACCTGATACATTTTGCCACGGCAGGTGAAGCCATCTCCAATAGTGAGCCAAGAGCAGGAGCAGTTTCGAGTGCCAGGGCCCGTGTACTTGCAGACCCCAAATGGACTGCAGCCTCCGTTGTTCTAGCAAGCAAAGCAAAAAGCTACCATGAGGGGCATCATCACTGTTTGAACAGCCCCTTGCATGCAGGAGCTGCTAACTGCATCCAGCCCAGTGGAAAGGAAACCATTCCTCCCACCTCTTCAGTGCCTTTAGAATAAATCTCACCAAAATCCTCAAGGGATTTTCAGCACCAAATCCTCCTGTGAAATGGACTTTTGCACCTTAGCTTACAATCCAGAGTGATGACAAAACCCATGATTCAAAGAGACATTTTGACATCGTAGTGATGCCATGAGCATAAATTTTAAGCTTTTGAGTGTGTCCTACACCAAATGGATGCAGAGAAACAAACCTGCATGCCTCCAACCCTATGTCAGAGTTTCCCCACTGCTTCTCCCAAAAGATGGAGTGTCAGGTGGCCAACATAATTGCAGGTCATTGTGAGAGGCAATGGAAACCAAATAGTCTAGGAAATCCCTTTGGTATGTGAAAAGGCAAGATAGCCAGCTCTAAATAAGCAGGCTAACCCTGTTCTTGTTGTTAACTGCTAGAAGAAAGTAACAATTCAAGGCTGTGGCCTTCACCTCTGCCAACAGCAAAACGCAGGCGTACCTGCTCACACAAGTTGATGGGGTTGCACTGGCTCACGCCATCCCCACTGTAACCAGGAAGACAGTTGCAGGCAACCTGGAGGGAGAACAGATTCTCAGTCTGAAACTTGGACCCAATAAAGAAAACACACAGCAGCTGGGCTGGATGGAAAGCATGTGGTATAGCACCCATTGCTACAGTCATTAATAACCATGTTCATGTCAACAACAAATAGAACCTGAGACTGCCTCCAGCCTCTGGCCAACAGAAGGCATCAGCTTTCAAGGATACAGCAATCTTCTCATGCCCATCCCAGGTATCTCTTCTATGTGGAAGGTAATAAGCACAAGGCAGTGCATTGCAGTGGAAAGGACTGCCTCTAGAACTACCCAGCTGTGACAACCTCCATTATAATGCTGCCCTGACATTCATCTTACATACTCACCTTCCTTGGGCCTGTTTTAATGCATTCTGCGTTGGTGTGGCAGCCCCCATTGCTTTCAAGACAGAGATCAATTTCTGCAGCAAAACAATAAAGCCACATTATTGCTGAGGACTGCCCAAAGCACCTGGGAATTGGTGATCCAAAAAGGTTTTGGGAAAGCAACAGGGAGCATCTTCCTAGCTTAGGAATACTCAGGTGGAAAAGTGACTTGTGATAGATAGCAAAGGAACAGGGCACAACTGCAAGTTCTACCCCTGCCACACGTGGGTCTCTGAGTTGTGATATCTGCCCACAGAAAATCCCACACCTGCCTGGGTGTGCTTTAAAGGATATGAGAGGACTGGACTCTCTCATGACTCCATCTTCATCTCACAGCACCACTGTGGGAGACTGCCCTCACCCTCTGTCTTTGGACATCTCCATGACATGCATCAGGGCAAGAAAACTCTCAGGGCTCTCTTGGTTTGAGATGAAAATACTGGTCTGAGGCCATCCAGCGAGACAGATGCCCAAGGCAGCATGGGCTGTCTGTCCAGTTTTCTGTGGCACTGCGCTGGGACAGCGATGACCGCTAATCATGGCTTGGGAGTATGCTGTACACATGTAGGTATGTACATATGTGCATGTATGTGTGCATACACCTCAATAAAAAGTAGAAAGACAGTTGAATCAAGATCAGCCAGCAATTAATTGCTTTGAAATAGACCCTGCTTGAAGAAAGTGAAAGGGGAATTGAGTTAGTCAACACTTTAACTTGAAACTTTAACACTCTTAGTCTGAAACACCCCTTTTGCATGGATGATGCCTCATTGCTATCATCAAAACATGCCCTGAGCACTCACCCATGCAGAGCGTCCCATCTCCAGCATAGCCTTCCTTACAAACACAGGTCCTCTCTCCTGGAGACACTTTAGTACACACAGCGTGTATGGAGCAGCCACCATGATTGATAGTGCATGGATCTATTTCTGTAATCACAAACAAGAGCAGCAGAATCAGCTCAGAGCATCTAGGAAAGATGAACTGTGCCAGAAGAATCCATCTTAACACAAATCACATCATCTTATTAAAATCCCTTCGATTCTTAAGGAAACTGTGGGTCCTTCAAAGACATAGGGCCTCATCTGGATCTGAGAGATGCCAGTCAAAAGCCATGCTGAGCTTAAGTACCCCTGAAATGAGACTAAGAAGTCTTGCCACTGCAGCACTGAGGACTAACAGTTAGATGAGAAAATATTTTCTTGCACCCTGAGGGTTTTTTTTTCCCTGCACCCCTCATTTTCACACAAGGGCAATACTGAAAAGGCACTGTGACATCTACCAGTGTTTTGACTGTTACAATTTTATCACTCTTTCTTTCTTGTCTCTTTGCTTTTAACCAGGTTTGTAGATAGCTCCAGAGCAGTAACCTGAAATTCTACTTAGTTTTGGCACCACTGCTGTCGTGGTTTAAGCCAGTCGGCAAGTCAGCCACGCAGTTTCTACTCTCCACTCCCCGCCCCCCCCACCAGAGGGATGGGGAGGAGAATCGAAAGAATGTAACTCCCAAGGGTTGAGATAAGAACAGTTTAATAACTAAGGTATAACACAAATCACTACTGCTACCACCAATAATAATAATGATAAGAGAAATAACAAGGGAAGAGAATACGATACCACCCACTGAAAATGAGCCCGACAGAGCAGAGAGAGTGCCCTTCCGGGTAACTCCCAGTTACATCCCCCGGCACGACGTGCTGTGGTATGGAATACCTCTTTGGCTAGTTTGGGTCAGGTGTCCTGTCCCTGCTTCCTCCCGGCTTCCCCTCCTCCCTGGCAGAGCATGAGACTCACAAAGTCCTTGGTCAGAGTAAACATTCTGACCAGCAACTGAAAACATCGGCTTTATCAGTACTATTCCTAGGCCAAAAGTCAAAACCACAGCACTGCACCAGTTACTAAGAAGGAGAAAAAGTGACTGCTGCTGCTGAACCCAGGACAACTGCTGTCTGATTTTGGCATGGGCAACAAATAGTTGGAGCACAAAATTCTAGGGGCTCAAAGCATCAACATTCCAGAGATTCATGGCCAAAACTGTTATATCTTTGCCACTACTGCTGTGATATCAGAACTAATACGACCCATTCATGTGCATCTCTTTCCACAAATAAGAACTGCCCTGATACACTTGCCTGCCTTTTTATTCTTCTCTCACAGGCTTCTAGCAACATCAAGAGCATCCTGTGTAAAGCTCTGGCCTGGAAAACTTCTCAACCAAAGCATGGCAGAGTTCATGGTGGATGGCTGACAGGAAAGGGATTTGAATGATCTTTCCTTTGGCAGCATCATGCTTTTTATTTCACAAACAAAACCCTTGTCTTTGCATAGCTTCAATACATGTGTGCAAGCCTTGAATCTTGCCCACACTTGCTGGACATACCTGTGCAATGAGTCCCGTTCCCTGTGTATCCAGCAGTGCAGAAACACATAGGTGAGGAATCTGCAGAACTATTGAGGCAGCTGAAACAAGAAAGAGATAAATAATAACTGACACCACCTCCTAATTTGCTCAGATGGTGGGAAACACTATTCAAGTCTGGCATATGCAAGTTAGAGACCTCTATAACCACAGGAGGAACATGCCTGAAGTTGCTATGTTTTTCTTCACCAAATACTCAAGTTACACTGAACAGGGAGCTGGCAGGCACATGCTTCACACCTCACACAGTGCACCTTCAGCATGCCCATGTGCTTCTGCACAGTACAATGGAGATGACTGGGTTTTGGTACCGCAAAATAGGAGACCAGATAACGGATGGAGAATGCAGCAAGAGGGAGTCATCGTAGCCCATTAGCCTATTTAATTACTTGGTGGGGGCAAGCAAGGCAGAAATGTCTTGTAAATAGTTGGTTGATTTACTCCATGAATAGGGTCAGACCTCGAGTACCTTGGAGTCTGCCTTCTCCCATCCACACATGCAGAAGGAACTTCAAAAGAATTTATGTTCAGACAGACAAAATCCTTGGGGAAATTGGATGTGACTTAGCACCAAAGTTCCCAGAATGGAACTGACATTTATGCATCTTTAATGAGTAGACACCTTCTCCCAGCCCTCTGAGAAGCCTAAACACAGAATCACCTCTGTGTAAAACACATACAAACACACATGCCTTTCTCAGAATGACTCAGCTTCCTATCTATACTTACTTGGCCATTTCATGGCAAGTGTTATTGCAGAAGTCAATCTTGATTCCTGCAAAAGAAAACACAAATGTCACTTGGCATTTTCAGTTTAGCACTTGCTGGGACCATTTCTGCCACCTAGAGTAAAGGACCCTGCAAACAGCTTCACTGCCACACTTGTGGTGCCCTGACTGATGATGACATACATGCAGTTATACTAACTCTCCCGTCCTACACGGCAGCAGGAAGACTTAATGGGATTTATGTTTTGACATTTTGCAATGGAGTGAATTCGATGTTCTCTAACAGTTCAATTTGACTTTATCTGCACGGTCTCCACACTGCTAGGAATCAAACAGGGACTGAAACCTCGTTAATGCAGACATACAAAGCCATTTGGCTTTGCCCCTTTAAAAACAAAAAGATGAACCTTTTTCATGCTCTACATTCGCACTAGATAGGACAGCTCCACTAATTTCCACTTCTAAATGCCCCCAAAACATTTCCCTTCACTACAAAATCAGTCTTTGTGTACAAACCTGTAACAACCTGTATTTAGGAGCTCAGCCTCTTCCTCACCCCAATTGTAATCACAATCCCAGGAACAACCAACTTCAACATATTACTTTGACACACAATGACAGATTTATTAAGAACTGCAGGCCATGGCCTAAGCTCATCTAAATAAATGGATCTGCGAGGAGAAACAGCAACTCAGACACACTGGGGCCCTCTGGAGGCTTCAAATTAAGCCTTGCAAGTAACAAGAGTCATGGTGAACCCAATCTAGCTGGGAGCTTCTATCTCTCTCTCCCAGGGCAAAGGACTATTCTTGAGGTGCCACAAATCTCAGTGGAGATGGAAGATGGGGATATGCTTTTCTCCATATGAATTTCACTCGTGCTGATGGGGAAGTCACACTGCAAATGCAGTTTTGTTGCAGAAATGAGCTAGCAGTCTGATAAGCTTCTGGGGGATGCAGAGTACATGCAACAGTTTTCACCCTGCTCTGCTAACAGAGAATTGCTCTGGCAAATGAAAAGGATCATGAAGATTTCTCTGCCAAAAAGGCAGTATTACACCATAGTGTTATACTCACGTACTTTCTTGGCAGGTAGGGCCCTTCCACCCTGGGAAACACTCGCAGCTCCCATCCCCTTGCAGTCCATCGTTACATATGCCATTGTCACAGGCACATTCTGCAGGGTTAATATAAATACTCATCACTGTCAAACCAACAGGTCCCACAAGCAGAGTCTTGCTGCCATTTCTCTGGCTGCTCTTTTCCTAATCCAATGCATAAAGCTGCCATACAGAAAATATCACAGGAGTATCACTCTTGTTTCCTCGCTACCAGGACAAAAAGCCCAGGAACAGATCACCCACCTCTACTTTCTGTAGTGTGGGTGGCAGCAGGACGACTGGCATAGCACAGTCAGTCATGCCTTGGTTTGAGGATGATAAATGGGGCCACTCCTCTGGCTGTCCACAAACACCTCTCTCACTGTCCCTCTCTCAGTGGCTTGCCAGCTGCTGACCTGTCTCAGAGATCTTGGGACATTTCTTCCCTCCCACCACCCCTCCCAAGAGCTGAAACATGGTCACTTTTCTCCCCTCTCCTCCCCAGCAGAATGACAGAGACAAGCTGCAATAGCCACCAGTGTCACCTGATTTGCAGTCAGCTCCGTATCGGCCCACTTCACACATTTCACAGGCAGTGCCGTGGAAGCCCTCCAGGCATCGGCACTCTCCACTGCCCTCGATGCCATCCTGGCATTCTCCATTCCTAGAGCACCACTGGCCAGGCTTCCCTGGGCACATCTCGCACATGTGTCCGTAGTAGCCGGGGCAGCAGACAGACCTCTGAAGAACCAACAAGTTGGTATGAGCAGTCTTGTGCAGCACAAACAAGGTACAGCTTTATGGTGGAAGCTACATCATTCCTTTAACTATGTGATAGCCATAATTTCTGGCAATGCATGAAAGGACCAGATGTGTGCAGGTAGGACAGAGTGAATGCCCTAAAATAGGGTGCTCTGTTGTGCAGAGCTTTATGTAAAGGTCTACACTGCCCTCAAGCATCATCAGCCATTTGCTAACACAAGCACCTAGTCCTGTGCCCATCCAGTCTATCTCCTGCCTGTGTCCCTAGTGTGTCCCACCAGTAAGAGGGGCCAGGCCAGAAGGTGATTTGTTTTAGCAGCCTGATTCAGGTGCTCTCACTTCTTTCTGCATCTACCCACAGAGGGAGAAAACCATGACGGGATGAAGTTGGACAGTACATATGAAGAGAAACATTGTCTAAAGAAGGAGTGCAGAGGTGTTCAGTGAGGTACAAGTTCTGACTGAAGCTCTACATGTAAGTACTGCATGTCCAACTTCTCTCTTCCTTCTCCTCAATCTCCCACTCCCACTAAAACTTGCAGGGAGATGCTTCAGTATCTACAAGAGCTCAAATTCACACAAGTCTTTCTTTTACCATTTCTTCTTCAAGGGTTTTCTCCCAGCCACACATTTTCACAAAGGGCCATAATAGCTGTGAGACCTGCTCCTCCCTTTGGTTCAGCTCCAATTAGTCATCAGCTATTCGGGAAGGCACATGCACAAGCAAAATACCATCACTCGTGTCTCATTTCCCTTGGAAACCAGACTACAAACATTCAACTCTTCTTCCTCTGCAGGACAAAACCCAAAGCAACAATACTAAAGCAGCAGACCACAAACCATCGCTATGCAGACATTTCATAGAATCCCAGACTGGTTTGGGTTGGAAAGGACCTTAAAGCTCATCCAGTTCCAACCCCCTGCCACAGGCAGGGACACCTTCCACTACAGCAGGTTGCTCCAAGCCTCGTCCAACCTGGCCTTGAACTCTGCCAGGGATGGGGCAGCCACAGCTTCTCTGGGCACCCTGTGCCAGTGCCTCACCAGCCTTGCAGGGAAGAATTTCTTCTTAATACCTAAACTACCTAATCTATCTATCTAAAATTCAGGTTAAAATCATTCCCCCTTCTCCTGTCCCTACACATCCTTGTAAAAAGTCCCTTTGCAGGTTTCTTGTAGAGCCCCTTTAGGCACTAGAAGCTGCTCTAAGGTCTCTCCAGAGCCCTCTCTTCTCCAGGATGAACAACCCCAACTCTTTCAGCCTATCATCATAGGAGGGGTGCACAAGCCTTCTGATCATCTCCACAGCCTCCTCTGGAATTGCTCCAACAGCTCCATGTCCTTCCTATGTTGGAGGGCCAAGAACTGAACACACTCCAGCAGATTTTTCTGCTGTTTGCCCGTGGATCCAGTGCAGACTGCACTTGGAGACAGCTATCTAATTCCTTCTTAGCCTCTCTGATGTTATGAAGCCTTCTCACCATCTCCTGCAACTCAGGACCTTCTGCAGGACCTCCTCCACCTAGGCACACCTTCTGCAGGCAGGTCTGCTGCCTCTCCCTGCTCCAGAAGAAAGGTCACTTTCCATTCATCATCTCTGTCTGATTGTAGCCATTGGCCAGGGTAGATGGGGCAGACCCCCAGCTGGAGCTGCAGCCTTTGATCTCAAATGAGTACCACACCATTCTGCCTTGAGGATCGGGCATGATGAGTGCCCTTGACCTGTGCAGATGGTCACAGAATGGTGCCTGGTTGCTGGGTTATGTGTACTTCATAGAATCATAGAATAGTTAGGGTTGGAAAGGACCTTAAGATCATTTAGTTCCAAACTCCCTGCCGTGGGCCGGGACACTTCCCACTAGACCATGTCACCCAAGGCTCTGTCCAACCTGGGCTTGAAGTTTCTCCACTCAGTCAGTGGAATGTTCCTCCTTCAAAGAAGGTATTTCCATGGCTCTATTTCTAATACCCATCTTGCTTTGTCAAAATGAATCTGAGGCAAACGTTATTCTTACCAGAGAAACTTTTGCACAGGTGAAATGGCAGCCAAGTATCCCTGCATCCCCAGAGCGTAATTCACAGCGAGCGAGGTTCTTGCTCCCTGGTAATTCCTGCAGATATAATCAACAGAGATACAGACAGAAGATACGACAAAGTCTGGGCAAACATTGTACATTTTGGTGCATATGGCACTGTTCTTGCCTAACAGAGGAACAATGCTTTTTCTTTTCCAGTAACAGCCCTAGAAATTTGGACTATCCAGAGCTGAGACCAATGAAGCATCTCTAGATGTGAAGTCACCACACAGTGTCTATTTTGTTACCTGTCAAATCCATGGTATACATGTCACTATGAACACTGAGAAAAAGTAATCAGAACATTTTTGGCATAATGAAGCCTAAGAAACCAGATGTGGCTGATAGGCAATTCATAGTCTGCTCAGAGATTAAATGTTGTTTTCCTCTCTGGAAACGTTTATCATTCACATACAAGCTGCAGGCACAACCAGCCCATCTGTGTGAACAAATCAATGGTCCAGGATGGGAAATTGCTATTGGCACCCCTAAAATAGCTTTATTTGATGTAATGTCATAAGAGTAAAAGATGAAAAAAAAGGCATCTCTTCTTCCTTATTAAGAGGAGAAAATCCCCACACTGCATGCTCTAAAAGGCTCCTAAAATTCAGGCAAAGCCTGGTGCCAGCCCTGTAAGGACCCTTATGGTTCATGCTTGTCTTTTTCCTGTGTAAGCCTCCCTTGGATTCTGCTTTCTCTTACAAACCTTGTTACCAAATGAGCCACAGAAGACTCAAAGGCACATTTTTTCAGGTATCAAGATGACTCCATAGAACAACAGAAGTACATCAAAGCACTATCTGCAGTCTGTGAGATGTCACATAAATCAAAGACTCACCACAAGAACTGATCCTGAAGGACACTTGATCCCCTTCTCACACTTGCTGCATCTTGACTAGGGCACAGAGAACAGGACAAGTCACACGTGTGCCCTCTACCCACGTCACACCAAGACACTAACCTTGAATTACAAATGGTGCTGTACAAGGCTGCTGGTTGGGACAAAGACAAAGATGTATTTATTTTTGCGACTCAAAATACCAGAACGACTAAAATCATGATGCATGACCCTCAGGTCCTGGTTGCTATCAAGGGCTTCACACAAGGTCTTATTCTTTCACTCCAGTGGTGTATGCAACATCTTATTCCTGCACTCCAGAGATGGCACCACAAAACAAACCAGAAGAGATCACATGTACACCTTTCCTGAGTCTCTGAGCTGGAGTAGGGCTTTCTGCAGGCCTGGAGTTCCTTCACACAAGGCTGCAAATACTTTTTTCTGACCTGTAATAAGCCAGGCATACCTCAGTCTGACCCTGCAATCTTTAGATGGCCAAGAGCTACAAGATAGATGCAGGCTGGGCTTTGGCCATGACTCCCAGGCATACCAAAGCATTTCTAGGGGAACCTGTGGTCATGCCATGCAAGAATTGGGTTAGATTCTCCTTCCACAGCTGAGTATCTGGCCGTCCCTGCACCAGCCTGCCCCACGGTTGGTGCTGTGAGAGAGTCCCAGCATGTGAAGTGAACATAATCTGCATAAGAGCTGCAGATCTGCTGCATTAAAAGTAAAGAGTCTGAGGCTGGGAGGGTGCCAAGTCTCCTTGAAACCCCATTTTATGAGGTTCATCTGGGGTCAGTCCACAAGCTATTGTCTCATCCATGTGGAAGAGACAAAGTAGGTTGTCTGCTATTCATCAGCCAACAGGTGGAGAAACCCTGAGAAGTGGTAGTCAGCTCCTTGGTAATCACCATTACCTTTTGTATGGTGGTGGTATTGACAGTGCAACGATTCTTCTGTATCTGGAGGACCTGTGAAACCCCAATCAGCACGCCATTCTTTGTCTCAAGAAATCTTCCATCCAAAGGAATATTATTGACAAACTTCTGTAAAGCAGAAGAAAAAAGCTGAGACAATAACCTTCAATTCCTTTTGAATAGATTGCTTAGCAGCTGTCAGTCACACTAGGTAAACTTGTAAGGGTGTGAAGAACAGAAATGGGTGTATCCAGCCATCAGCCTTAGAAAGTGATAGGTCAAGCCAGATCCTCAAAAGGCAGAACAGTCTTCCTTCCTTACCTGGGTGTTGTTTTGATAAAACATTAGCCAGTAGGAGAGCCCTAACATGCTGTTCTTATGAATTCCACTTCTCAAGTCCGTGGGCAAGAGCTTCTCTCCCAGTACAATGTGGTACTGCACTGTCTCATTATCCTAAATCCACAAAAAAACCCTGAATGTTAGGACTCTTTATTTCCTAGATTAGGAACTCTTCTTATGCCACTGAATCGTAAGCACCTGTAATGGCTAACAGAGCCTTGTAACTCCCTATCACAAATGACTGATCACACCTGATGACTCTGTTACTGGATGAAACTATAAATTGAAAATTGCCACAGATATACCACAGTCAGGCAGAAAGGGGAACATGTTATTCCATCTATCCACATACAAATCTACTCAGAATTTTGCATTTGGAGTCCAAATATTCTTTTCAGATCCCATTGCAGCACCCCAGGAAACCCCCTTATTCCTCTCTGCCACATTTCTCCCAGCTTTTAGCATCAGTTATGCTTCTCCTCTCGATGTTCAAATCCACTGAACTCACGTTTATGATCTGACAGTGCACAAATCCCTGCACTTAGCGCAACACATATTCAAACTGTAAGCAAGCAGTGAGCTTACCAAATGTGTCACATTAGCAGCATGGCAGTACTCCTCAATGGAATTATTTCCAGGAACAAAAACTGTGTATTTTTCAGAGGATTCGATTTTTCCAATGAGCTGGTATTCCTAAAAAACGTTCAAACAGTAACATTAGCAATTACACTTGTACTCACTAAAAACCAAGAGCTTTCCTACAAGATCCTTCATGAATAGTAGGAAATGGGTGGTCTCGCTTTTCTCCCCAGGCAGTCCAAATTTTGGCCCACCAGTACAGGTAAGGTGGGTATTTGCTCAAGAGGCCACTCTGACAACAGTGCTCACCTCAGCTGCTTACCTGTAGCAACTCCTTGAATGTGCTGAATGAGGCAACTGTCTCGAGCTGCTCCTGCAGACCTGGAGGACTCGGTGGGATATCTCCTGAAGGTGGCAACAAAACCTGTGGAAAAAGTGAGTCCATAAGCAAGGTTGGGCAAGGGGCTCTGGGGGAAATCACACGAGACTCCTGCCCTGCTTGCAAGAAAGGCAATTAGCAAAAACCTCATTTTACACAATAGCCATAACTCTTCTGTCAGCCAAGAGAAAAGGAGCTACCCTCCTGCTTGCCCTGGAGACAAATATTTTAAACTGCTGCACAAGAAACATTCGTCAGGACCCTGTGATAACCAAATATATTTTGGCCATTATTATTTCTTCCTAAGTGTCCAGACGTGTTCCTCCTTGGCCCTGACACAGATGCTGCATTACAAATCTGCTGCTACAACTGCAGCATCTCCCAGTATCACAGGTACCACCGTACCTTACTCAGGACATGAATAATACCGTTGCTGGCAGGGATGTCACTGATGACTATACTTGCATTCTCGACTGTTAATACCTGCAAAGGTATCAGAGAGAGAAGCAAAAGGATTAGAAATTGCCAAGCAAGTACAAAACAAAAATATTGTTCATTCAAGGTTGCACATGATTGATCTGGGCACAATTTTTGGAAGATGTCCGTGTTTCAGGGCATCAGTGTCCCAACCAGGTTCCCCACTGGATACAGCAGCTCTTGAACAGTTTAATTCAATATTGGTATATGCGTGTTCTGTAAGAGAAGCCCTTACGCTGCTCCTGGTGTTTATCTGCCATTTGGTCTGTGGGTTGAGGGTAGGTAATTCCAGTCTGTCATACTTTTTGAGCTTTTCATCAGTGAAGACACCTTCAAGAAAGTGGGATCTGAAGGGAAAAAAGCCAGGTAAAGAAAAGATTAGAACACTGCTTGAAATAACGGGGAGATAAGACTATACTGCCCAATTTTCATGTCTCTCACATGAAGTAGTCAAGCACGTAGAGAGAATGATGGAAGGAATTACATGTTCTGATGACATCTGTATCTATGTGAGAGGGAAGATCTCTCTCTGCAAATAAATGAAACATAAACCCACTTCCCATTGCCTGTGGTCTGACACATTTTAATGCCTACTAAATTCTTTGCCTGCTAGATATTTAATCCTGCTTCTATAGTTATGTCAAGATAACCCTTTATCGGTCTTATAGAAGCAGAAATCCAGTTCATGGCTTTGTTTGGCATAGTAAAGCAAAGGCAGGAGTCTCCTCGTACCTGACTAAAAATGGCAGCATGGAGGGGGTCAACCAGAATTCTTGCTCAGTCTTGCTCAAGTTTTTGATAGCTGCCTCCGATGGCACCAGGACAGTGACATTGGTTCCTGGTGGGATGCTGAAGAGAGATTTCTGTTGTCCAAAGCACAAAAATGAACAAATAAGACAAGCCACTGCCACATCCAATCCACAAAATATAACCAACAGCCATCCTGTTCTTGCATGAAAGGGACATGCAGAAAGACAGCATATGCTCAGCAGCACAGCAGGCTCTCCTGGGCATGGCAGGTAAGCACTGCTGGCAGTCAATGAATGCCACATATGGCTTAGCTATAACAGCTGACATCTGTTTGCCAAGGGAAAACCTCCTGCTTTAAGCCCTTTTTGTACTTCAATTAATCTTCAAACCCATTCAGTCATATCATAAATTCTTTCTGAACCCTCAACATCAGTTTTTGGGGAAGGAACAAGATTATTCCTAGCAAAAGCAATGTATGCAGCAGGACAGGTAAACTAAAGCTCAATTAGATACTGCACATCATAGCACGCTTCCACAGACTTGCTGCCATCTGCAGAGTGCCTCTGCTACTGCCACACCAGAGACAGGGAAGCTGTAACAAGAAAGGAACTAACATAGAGTCTAACTTTTCAAAGCATGTTCTTCCGAAAAACAGCTATTATAATGCTACCCCTTTTTCTTTCCCTTCTGTGACATTTTATGATGGCCAGGAGTTACAGATGATACAACCTTGAAAATTTAAGTGTAACACAGCCGCAGATTCCTCCTGTGCTGGAAAAACAGTCCCCAAAACACGCAGAATCCACACTCTCTCATAACCTCCAGAGCTTTTCTACATGCCTGTTCCGTAATGATTTCTCCTTTGCTGTTGTTTTGTTACTCTCTAATGAAAAAAATAAATGGAGTTTCTCTTCCTCTAACAGCAGTGTTCATAGAGACTTCACTTCTATAGAACTTACCCATGCAAGCATTCCATGGCTGTTCTTACCTTAACCCAGTCGTAAAAGCCTGCAAAGTGGGAATTCCTGGCCAGCTCCTTCCAAATAGAAACAACACAAAGGTTACCCCTGCTGAGCACTGGGGTCATAGGTCTGAGAGACCCAGAGTGGGGGAAAGGAGCCCTCTGCAATACCAAACTAGGCAATAATGACTTTTCCTCTCACTTCACAACCATTACCTGCACAACGTATCGTGGGGTGGGACAGGCACCCCAAAAGCCAAACTTCAGCCATTAAAAAAATATATTCCCAAACCAACAAACTCTTTTCAACTCATCTGCAATTGCTTATGTTTACCAGGGACAGGGATTGAATCCTCAATGACCTTTGATATTTCTAATGACGGAAAATGGGCATAGCAGCTCTGACCTGACTTCTGAATGACAAGGAAAAGATGACTTAATGCACAGGACAGACGGGGGTGAAACAGCTTAGAAATTATTGACAATGATTTCACTGGCAATAAATGGCCTTGCCATCAGTTCTGTCCCTGTGGCCCTGGGACACACTTGTGCTGTCAGGCTAACTCTGGAAGAAAGAGTCAAATCAGGTAACAGAAAAAAGGAAAGTGAGAGCAAAGCCAGTTCTCTCCAACCTCAAGAAGACCTCAGATATTTGCTTTTTACTCACTTTTAGAATGTCTCCATAGCATGTCATGCCATCCCCAACATAGCCTTCAGGGCAAGTGCAGGATCTCTCTCCTCCTCCAAGGGGTACACACATAGCCTGCAAATACAAGGAATGGAAAAATTAGACAGCAAACACATATCATGCAGTGTTACACCTATCTAGGAACTGAATTCTGACCTTCCATGGCATGGGCGAGAGAAGCGCAAATAAGCACCTTTCTCCTGTTGCCTTCATGATGGCACTGAATTTATATGTCATGCAGCTAAGCCTAGGTGACAGCTTTGGTTGTGTGAACTCACAAAAATTAGAGGATCCATCTTTATAACACCACAGCTTGCCAGTAAGATGACATAACATAAAATCTTGCAATTCTCTTGATGTCATGGCTGCAAAAGCTCTGTTAGAGAGCACCGGAACCTCCACTGTCATGCCAGCCTTGGACAGCTCTTTAGCCACTCACCAAGTCATGGCAGCCACCATTGTCCATAAGACATGGGTTGATTGCATCGCAGTTGTGGCCATCGCCAGCATAACCTCTCTTGCAGACACACTTGCTCTGTAAGAAAGAGACGTTTCCCTTTTAGAGACATATCAGAGCATCCTCATTTGCTACCCAAAAAAGGTCTAAGGTACCAAAACCTAGTCCTAATTTATTTTCCAAAGTTTTCTTCCTGGTCCTTAAAGACCTGGAAACACAGAGGTACTTCCTTATCATAGCATCATTCTCTATCACAGCACACACTGCCTGATTACTCAAATGCATTGATCCCTTGCACTGCTTGGTTTGCAGGGTGACTTAAGGATAATGGTTTCCATCTTTATTTCCAGCCTTTCACAAAACGACACAGGTTTTTGAATGGCAGAAAGAGAGGCTAATCCCAAAGCTCCCAACTTTCAAGATAGGTAGGAGACCACTTGCACATATCACTTCACTAAAATCTGCTGAAGATTTGGCACCTTTTCTCAGCACATTGTCCAATGCTCCTTTTGCTCAGTGAGGAGAAGCACCTTGAGAAGCAGCACCCTGAGAAGCCACCTCTCCTATCTCAAGACGCCCAATTCCTGGACCAGCTCCCTCCATGGACTATCTGAACAGTATTCAGATGCTTTTCAGTATCTTTTAGCATCACCTAGAGACAACGCTGTGATCTGGGAATAACGGGGACACAGCAACTGGTGCCTTACACCAAGTCATATTATGGAGCATAGTCTCCTCCCTTTGCTGCTTATAAGTTTCAGAGTAAAGCAGTAGCCTCAAACACATCAGTGCATCTCACCACACGCAAGCACACTGTATGGTTTTAGCTGCAGCCAGTGATTCTGGCAGCAGACAAGCAGGCTTTGCTGCTGATCAGCCCAATTTATACCTCTGGTAATCTAAGGCCATCTCAGAGCAGCTTAGGAAATGTTAAATCCCCCATCAGACTGCTTAGCATTGCTCATACCTGGCCAGGGCCGATATAAACGCAGTCAGCGTTGATGTGGCAGTTGCCTCTGCTTTCCAGCATGCAGTTGTTTATAGCCACACAGGCCTTCCCATCCCCAGTCCAGCCCGTGTTGCACTGGCAGGTGGCAGTGCCAGGGCCTGTACTGGTGCACAGGGCCTCCAGAAGAAGAGAGAGAAAAAGAATTACACTCAGCAAGAAGGAAGACAGTGCAGT
Source organism: Psittacula echo (assembly GCF_963264785.1). Classification (NCBI taxonomy): domain Eukaryota; kingdom Metazoa; phylum Chordata; class Aves; order Psittaciformes; family Psittacidae; genus Psittacula; species Psittacula echo. The sequence continues at coordinate 17,915,549 of NC_137745.1, read as the reverse complement.
GCAAATACAGCAACAAATCTCCATCACACTATGGAGAATTTTTGAATGACCAACTCTGATTCCAGCATTGGCATGTGGAAGCATCTTCTCCAAAAAAATCATAGACAATTTCATAATGAAGTCATTCTGGAAACATTCTGTGTTTTCACAGAGGTAGACACTTGTGTGTAGGGCACCTCAGAACATCCAGGGCATTCCTTACCGTCCTCTAAAGCTCTTCCATTACATAAATTACATAGATACTCCCTAAAGAGGAGGAGCACAATTGCCTGCCTGGACATGCAGGATGAAATCCATGAGGGAGGGGAGATATCTCCCTGGAAAGACCTAATTTGAACCCAGTGCCATCCTATTTCCTTCCACATGGAAGTATGTTCCTCTCACTGAGACATCTGACCACTTGGCAGTCATTACCATCATAAAACACCACAATTTTTACTAAGGATAATAATGTAGTGTTGATGGTTACAAGAAATATAACTTGCAGTTCACAGTTAAGTTACAGCCTGAACAGAGTAACAGAGAAACTAACACACATTTGAAGAGCTTGAAGGGAAGATAAGTACAAACCACAAGTTATCTGTACAGCTAATCTTTGTACCTGCCAAAATATCTGGTGCAAACCAGTCAAACTCTCACTGGGGTGTTGCATTTTGGCACCAATCCAAATGACTGGCATCCTTATGATGGCTGTGTCAAGGTATCTTTTTTCCACCTCATCTTACAGACAGGGAAAGTTAGCACACAAAATCTCTAACAGTCCCAGGAGTCCTGGATCCCTGCTCTGATTGATAGGACCTGCTTTTCCATGCTTTGACAGTCCAACCCCACTTACATTCTGTGAACAACCTCCTTTTTCTGGCTGACTGCACAAGTCAATGGGCTGGCAGGAAAACCCATCACCTTCATACCCGTCCATGCAGATGCACCTTAAAAGTATAAGCACAAAAGGGACACAGATATAGCAGCCCTTCTAAAAGCCAGCAAAAAAGGCAGTTTGAGACTCTCAAGAAAGCAAAAACCTGCCTTTGATTTCTAGCAGGTTGGCTGCATTATTCAAACAAGTAAGCAGACATATATACACAATTAGAGAGCTGGCAGCCTCACAGCTGCTGTGTACCTGTACAATGAAAATCACACCTGAATGTGCATGCCAAAAAGACTGACCTTGCTGTGTCATTGAGGCTGCAGACAGCATTCTGGTGGCAGTACTGCGACAGACCACTTGGGCCACAGTTCTTGGATGTCTTGTCACAGAATTTCCCAGTATAGCCTTCCTTACAGGACCAGGACTGACACACACCACCGCTGCCAGGCCTGTTGTCACAGACACCATGGACACAGCCACAATCTGTCAAGTACACGGAGGTAAGATCAGTAACTACAAAAAGTCCAGAATCCACCACAGTGGCTGCATTTCGTAGATACCCAACTTTGCTTCACAACCTCTTGTGACAACAAACGATCATCCCATTTGCTCTTGACAGATAGATGTCTGCTGAGAGACATCCATCATAACTCAAAACTTGGCTAGGGATGTTCTGCCTGGGTTCATGTTTTTTATAGGCTGTAAGGACAGGCCCAAATTTAGGCTATCAAACTGAAGGTCATTGTCAACTGTCATTTCTTTCCTAGCAGCAGAGATCTAAAAGCAAAGTCCCAAACCTAAATTTGGCTGATGTTTCCAAGACCCCCATCACCACTGTCATATCAGCCTTATTTTCTCTACTGTTGTTTGAAGAGACACCCATAATGATACTTCCAACACTCATTTTGTGATGCTGGTCTTGCCAGAAGGGAATTCAGGATACACAACCCTACACTATATCCTTGCTTTACATTTTCCTCTATCTTATCAGCATTACCAACCTTCATCACAGTTCTCGCCATGTTTGTTTGGGTTTGAACAGATGTGGCAGGCTATTCCTTTGAAACCTTCAAAGCACTGACAGTTGCCATTCCCTTGTATGCCATCACTGCACTGGAAGGAAAACACAAGGAAACAAAAGTGATTGAAACTCAGGAAACCAAGGCAAAGCCAAGGTGTTGATATCAAAAGCACTTTCATACTTGCAGTAAAATACAGGACTTTGAGAAATGGTGGTAGTAATGCAAAATACCACATAGCCAGAGCTGTCTTCAACAAGCATGACATGATCTATATTAGAGTTCAAGATAGAAAACCCACTGAGCATGTGCCATTCTTCCTGGATCTTCTGCTGCTACCACTGTGGGCTTAGCCCTGGAGCACAAATGCTGAATTGTACTTATCTACAACTATAATCTCTAACCACACCGTCTCAACTGCTCGTTGCAACATAGCAGGATCTTTTATACATACACTTCCCCGGCCATAGCATGGACTGGAAAATCCCCCTGGGCATGGCATGCAGTCTGGACCAAAGAATCCTTTGCAGCATCCAGGTTTCTGAAACAAAAGCAAAATCGGTAAGGTATGATGTGACTTCACAAGAATTGCCTGGAGTCATCCTACCCTTATAATTCTGAAATCCTAGTCCTCTCTGCCATGAACTGAAATGGACCATCTCATTTGACATCTGTATTTATAAGAGCTCCTGCATTTACAATTACTTTTCAACAATACCCCTCTCTCTGCTCAAAGTTGATTCTTCTCAGAATAGATCACTATTTTCTGTGCTTTCTCTGACTTGAACAAATAGGGTCCATGTTTTCTACAAGCTTGTATTTCTTTAATAGCACTGGCCCACTCACTCCTATTTTATCCTTGCTGCATTCCTTTGTAGTGATGTAGCAGTCCTGGATTGCAGGCCTTGCCATGACTGGCCAATGGAAGAAAAATCACAAGACAAACAATCAACAGTATATAATGAGATCCCCACAAATCATTCCATATAGTTGGCACTATGAGAGCTCAGGAGCTGCAGACAAACATGAGGTCCATAAACTTGCTAAGAGAGACCTTCTCAAACCATTTGACAATGTTTCATAAACAGGACGCAATCACTTCACAGCTTACAACACTTTCCCTGTGCTCAGCTTCCTTTGGGAGAAATGCTAAAACCAGAGCACTCTCAGTGAAAACGTGTGTTGTGGTTTAAGACTCCATTTTATGGCAAAACCGGCCTTCAGAAGGATTTGGATTATTTTCCTCCCTTTCTCAAAAACATCTTCCTCTGTATCACCCCACATGATAATGTCATCAATGTATTGCAGGTGTTCTGGAGCGTCCCCTGTTCCAGTGCAGTCTGGATCAGTTCATAGAAGATGGCTTTCACCCCTGTGGATGGCTGTGTTTCCACCTCTGGGGCAGTTGATGCCAACTGTATGGGACACCCCTCCAAGTAAAAGCAAACTGTGGCCTGCACTCTACTGCCAAAAAGATTGAGAAAAATGCACTTGCAGTATGCATTGTCGCATACCACTTGGCTGCCTTTGACTCCAGTTCATATTGAAGTTCTAGCATGTCTGGTACAGCAGCACTCAATGGTGGTGTGACTTCATTTAGGCCAGGATAAGTCTACTGTTACTCCACTCTCTGTTAGACTTTCACACTGGAGCTATTAAATGGTGAGCAGGTCCTGCTGATCACTCCTTGGCTCTCCAGTCTATGGATCAGCTTATGAATGGGAATCAGGGAGTCTTGGTTGATGCGATATTGCCGCCAGTGCACTGCTGTGGTCGCGACTGGCACTTGTTCTTCAACCTTCAGCAATCCCACAATAGAAGGATCCTCTGAGAGACCAGGCAAGGTGGACAGCTGCTCAATTTCCTCTGTCTCCAAAGCAGCAATACCAAAAGCCCACCGGTACCCTTTTGGGTCTTTGAAGTACCCTTTCCTGAGGTAGTCTATGCCAAGCATGCATGGAGCCTCTGGACCAGTCACAATGGGGTGCTTTTGCCACTCCTACCCAGCTAGCCTGATTTCAGCCTCCCGTAAAGGCAACTCTTGGGATCCTTTTGTCAACTCCAGAAATACAAATGGGTTCCACTCCTTGATAACTTGATGGCATCATGGTACACTGTGCACTGGTATCTACTACAGCCTTATACTCCTGTGGGACTGATGTGACAGGCCATTTGATCAACTAAAACCATCCATATAGTGTTTTCAGCACTGTTCTCAGGCTAAAGTCAAAAACACAGCACTGCACTAGCTACTAAGAAGGAATAAAATTACCGTTACAGCTGAACCCAGGACAACGTGCCACAGCTGACACTGCACCATTTGTCTCACAGCTTCCTCCAGCTTGGCTGGTTCACAGCTGGTGTGCTTTATTTTATTTATTTATCGCACTTGAGTTTAACTGAGCTGCTTTCAACACCTGCAGCAGGTTGGTGTCCTGTGTTCTCTGTTTGCCAAAGAAAAAAGGAGGTAGCCAGTTCATGTGATGGTCCTGGGGATAGCCCTTTGTGTGGGACAGCTTTCCTTTTTGCTCCCATCCAGCCCTCTCTCAGCTCAAGGAGTCAGAGCTCTTCTTGATGAATAGGAATAGCAAAGTCAGCTCCTTTCAAAGGGTATGTGGCTTTTCATCACACTCACCATGACAGTTTGATTGCAGTACCTGGCACACCCCTTCTTCAGGACATTCAGGCCTTGTGGATCATGGATGTAGACACATTCTTTTGGGGAAAGCGTTGGTTCCTGTACAGAAAACCCAAGTCATCAGCACTGTAACCTTCCCCTTTGCTCTTTTTGCTGCAGGGAGCAACTATGCCTATCTCTGAGCTGAGGAAGTTCACAAAGGAGCCAAGGTGAACAAGATACCATCATGGCATGCCTATCATGGAAGAAGGCACACGGCAACTTCATCTTGTTCCCAGCAGTTCCTGAATCTGAGCCAAGGTGCTGCTCTTTTGTTTTAATAGTAGTGTCTATAATAAGGGGCAGAGTGAGAGGAAGGAGAGAGGTGGAGGATGGGAGGAAGAGGAGACAAGAGGGAGAAAAGGGCAGGGGGAGAAATAGAGGGTAAGAAAGAGGGAAAGAAAGAGAAGGGAAAGGAAGGGAAGGAGGGAGGAAGAGTGTGGAGCAGAGTAGCAGTTACAAAGGATGAGAGAGTAAGAGAGCGGAGGAAAGAGGAGGGAGGTGAGACTGACAGGGAAGCAGATGAGACAGAGAGTGACAGAGAGGGGTAAGGACTGCATATAATTTTGGAACAATGCTTAGTGACCTGTCACAGAGTTAAGACACAGGCAGAATTAGGCCTCAGATGATTCTGGCTTCACCTGCCTCAATCAGAGAGGAATATGAAAGACCAGTGATTTTGCAGAGCTGTACTTTAGATATTTACGCTGTGAGAGTATCAGTAAGTTCTTCTAAAAGTCAGATCTCTCAGAAGACACTCAACAGCTAACAGGGGTGAGCACCTCTCTGGTTTAAAAAAAAAAACATCTTGGGCCTGGTCTTCACATGGGGCTTTCCTGGAACTTGCTATTCTGCTAAACTCAGCATGGGATAATTCAAACACCAGCACATAACCTCCTCCTCCTTACACCTCTTTCAGTTAGTTCTGCTCACCTCTGAATCAACAGGGAGCACAGGCCAAGACAAATTGCTTCTCTCCCTCTGCAGTGCAGAAAGCTTGTTGTGGTTCTCTGGCTGCGATTTAGGCAGTGGTAGTACTGGATGGTACTAGCATGATCAGGCTGGGTCCTAGCAGTTTGGAGGAGCTGGCAGACTTGGCAGGTGAGCAGGAAAGCTCTGCCTGAGGCAGAACAGAAGTGCTAAAAGCTGCAAGTCTACAATTTCATTTAGCCGAGGCTGTCTCACCACTCTCTCCATTGATTCAGCAGACAGACTTCAGAATAAGAAATAGCAGAGGGCACTTAGTGGGTGACAGTCTGGGATGAGAGCTGTGGATATGTGGGGAATACATATTCTCCAACAAGCCTCTCTACTGTCTGCCTTTCCTGCTCTCTAAATAGAGAGCTTGGGTTAGAAAATGTCTATCAGTATATTTGTGAATCATCATGCAGAAAAAAAAAATCACCAAAATAACCATAAATACTTACCATTTCTCTGCTGCCAGGTGGGCAAATGCTGTTGTTAAGGGCCTCACAATCCACACAAGAGCCCTGTTAAGAAAATAAGAAGGGAAAATTCATCTTCTCAAAGGAATCCACTGCTCATGCCAAGAATGCCACAGAGCTATTCCTCCCATTACATATTGAAAACATCCTAACATGTATCAGAAACATTTGTAGGAGGGAGTTCCAATACTCTGAAATGGGCTAAGTTTATCACTTAAACAAGACTACTCCTTTGTTTCAAGAAGATGCTTGCACCTGACTGCAAGATGGGTACACTCTGTGTCTATCAGCCACTAGACACACAGCTATGCTGGGAGACCCTTCAGACATCCACACAGCAGGCCTCACTAAATCAGCAAGTTACACGGACCTCTGGCTACTAGGGATTAACAGTATCTCTTCAAATCAGGTACCTCTTGCCTATTCAGAGCCTTATCTTCTTTCTTCAGTAACCTACCAATGATCAAACTGGGGAGCAAGCACCTAAAACAAGGTATACAAAACTTTTCAAGTGAGAATATTGCACAGCATTTATAGCTCCTGCTACTGAACGACTGCTTCCTGTCCAAACTACAGGACACAAATGCTGACATCAATGGGAACAAAGCATTGTCAGCTGAGTTAGCAACTATGCTGTGAGGAAGATCATATAAGGCCTTATAAAAAGGTAAATATACTCTGAATCAAAGGTAGGATGGGTCAAGGAAAGAACAACAACCTAGAAGGAACGTTTGCCAGGAAAGCAGTACCTAGTGCTAGCAGAAGAAACACTAACAGTGCTGATACTGCCTAAGTTCACATCAGGGAACCTCTTAGAGAGAACACATTTCCCAAATGCAATTTACACATCCTGCTTTTGTCCCTCCAGGCAAGTGAGGGATCTGTAGCAACCACTAGTATGAGAAGAGTAGAAGCTGACTCACCGTCACAACTTTATGTTGCTCTTCATTGCATCTGTGAGGCAAAATGGGAATTATTGAAGGGGGGATAAAGATGCCATCCAAGGTATGAATAATACCATTTGATGCCACAATGTCTCGCATGTTTATGGGGATCCCTGATTCATCCATCAGAATTCTTCCCTGACACAGAAACACAAATAATTTACGTTCATTTTAGCCCTTTAGACTGTATCAACTACATAAAGCCAATGCAGGAAGCAGATGGTACACATCATCAAGTATAACCACACAAATAGTCAAGCCTTTTAGTGGAGTCACAGGTTGGATAAGAATTCAGTGACCTTATTTAAGGTTTTTTTTAAGCAGAGGAAGAAGCAGAGATGGGCTGAAACCACATTGTTCAGAACCACACCCAGACTTTCTCCTAGCAGAAGAAGGTTTCCCCAAAAGGGTTTTGATTCATACTTACATCTGCACTGATGTTGATAGTAATTATCTGGTTAGCCATAGTAACAATGTGCGGCATCATTATCAGTTTCTCTACAGTTACCTGAAATAAGAACACAAGGTGACAGTACCATGAAAAAGCAGGTTTATTTCAGTACAGCTTCCTGAAGCCTTCCATAATTCCTACCACTTAAAAATCATTCTAAATGGGACTTCAATTTTTAGTGCGACGTGTCCCTGCCCATGGCGGGGGGGTTGAAACTAGATGATCTTAAGGTCCTTTCCAACCCTAACTATTCTATGATTTAGACATGGGTCAGAGAGAAACCCAGGACTTGAAAATTGATGTGAATTGTTTGATACCACAAACAATTGGTGGCAGCAGCCCTGGTTTTCATTCCTTGTGAAAGTAACAGTCCAGCACAGCTGAAATCACATCTCACTAATAGTGTCACTTACTAATACACCTGCAAGTAAGGGCAGACTAATAAGGGGATTTTCCAGGACATATTCAATAAAAAATGAAAGCTCAGTCAGAAGCATAATAGAGAACATATCTTGACTTAATAAATAAGCGTATTTCTAAAGGCAGAAAAAATGTAAACTGTAGGTACTGTACTGAAAAACTTAATGATTTGGGAAGTGAGCACCATCACTTCCAGGAAACTCAAGAGTTTCATGATGAAGAGCACAAGCTGTGCCTTTTGGCAACCACCTTCATGGTAATCATTTTGCCTTATCAGATCCTGAATCACATCTCTGCTCTTCCAGGGCAAGTCCAAGCCAACCTCTATGCCAAACCACACAGTTGATAACATGCTGGCCCAAAGGATCCCAGTTATCTAGAATTAGAGCTGTCTGCTTTACCGCTGCTGAAGTGTAGATATGATGTTTCACAAGTTCCTGGAGCTTATTTATGCCCTAAGGAAAGAAGAGAACATGAGAATTAGATACTCCTTCAACACTCAGGAATAAGAAAAGGCAACTACATTTCCTTTTAACCAAAGACCACAGTGCAAGTGTACTATAGCAGAAAATTCACGTGGCGAATAAGTTCCTTTATTTTCCCCTACCCAAAGCCACAGTGAAGAAAGCAAGCCAAACATCAGATTAAAACAATCTGGCTAACAATATTTCTCATTGCAGGCTTCATCAGCATTCACTTTTCATCCAAAGCCTTACCAGGAAGAACAACTTTCAGCAATGATCAGATAACACTGTACAAGCCATTCCAGCACAGCCTAGTGCAATACTGTTAGCTCAGGATGTCTTAAAGTACTATGAGCTCTCACCTCTGTGAAAAGATAAATGAGCCTTCCATCTCTCAGCTTATCCACACCTTCATTGCTGGGTACAAATACAGTAAAGGGGCCTGGTCCATCCAGTATTGAAGGCAGGCCACAATTCTGCAAAAACAGTAAAATATTTCATCATGGATCTAGCAAGAGTTAGTGAGGGGGTCTATCAGGAAGGGAGAGGAAACTCTAAGCAACCTGCTAGAGGCAGAGGTATTGAAAAGCAAATGTATATAAGAGGCAACTGGACACTAAGGGGAGGTATGTAATATAATAGAAGCATAAATGCTACAAAAACATAGCTTGGACAATGAAGCCAGTGGTTTGAATTAAGCTAATGTGAACAAGTGAATACTGGGTGAATGCTCCCTGCGTGCTTTAAACACAGGTACATATACAGAGACTAAAACTGCATCATTTTTCCTGAAGAAAAGGAGAATAAAGTCTATAATCACGATTGCAATTAGGGAATTTTGCAAACAACTAACAGTGACAGAGCTGAAAACAGGCAGGCCAAGATTGTTGTGAGCAATGCTGGAGAAGATCCAGATAACTCTGATGGAGGCAAAAAGAAAATCAGTCTGTCTCTAGCGAAAATACTAAATTAATCCTGGGCAGCAGCTTCAAGTGTTTGTAACCTGGAGACTGCTTTTATTTAGAGATCTACACCCCAAAACTAGGTAGCTACAATCTAGCTTGGCATGAAACCTTCACTCTTTGTCCTGACAGTGGTCAAGAATTGAGCATGCTTTGGAAAACAAAACTCTCCAGGATAGAGAGGAAGGGGAGGCAGGGAAGCAGATGGGAAAGAGGCATGTATGCTTGCTGCTTGTGCCAGATGCCCTATAGATGGGAAAACGCTGATCTTAACAACTATATTTGCTTATGTAAAATACACAAAACAAGACATGACACAGAAAAAGGCATTCAGAAAAAAAGCTGAACCACCGAAGTGTATTTAAAAGTTATTCAAATTTCCCACAAAACCAGCAGCGGGCTTTGCAGCAGCAGCATTGTCACACCTTCCTGGGGCAGACACAAGTCTGCTTACCTCCAGTATAGTTTCAAATCTACTGAAGATCTCCATTGAAGCAAGGATCTCACCAATGGTTTTCTGCAAGAAGATATAATGAGGTAAATGTCCAGGACTGAAGCAAGGTCTGAGAACATACTGAAATGCCTTTGGCCTGTTTATGCTTGTGATTTGCATATAAAGATCTATGGAAGACCATCATCCTCAAAGTCTTCAAACCTCCTCTGTTGGCCAGTTGATCTACATGGACTGAGCCTGCAGTAAGTTAAGCACAAACTCCCTTCATTGCACAACAAACTGGATTTTTCAAGGTACACTTGAGCAGCCTTCTGTTTTCCCACTCCCATCCTCACATTAAATTAAATGAAGAGGCAGTTGCTTACTATCATTAAAACTAGAGATACAGTACTCCCAGTGATATACAAATCAGTTCTGGACTGGTAGGGAGTGGAGTTGCTCTCTCATCTCAAATCTCTCTGTGCTTTGAGGACAAGAGTTCACTGTGCCACCTGCAAATAAGCACCAATGCTGAGAAAATACGTGTGCATACTCCTGAAAGCGCAGAGGAAATAGATGCCTTCCTTTTTGCCATGTTGCCCATGAAGACAAAGGTAACAGGAGGAACCTCCCTTCAAGTATCAAAACTTGTGAAGAAACTTGTCTGACCTTTATTTGCGGGAATCTGAATGGGGTTTTGGCAGAAAGTGCTTCCTGTAGAACATGAGGAGGCACAGTGTTCCAAGGAACACTAGTACAAAGGGATTTGATTCCAAAACTGACTGATGTGATCATCAGGCTAGCCTTTATTGCAAAGCCAACATCACAAGGGAAGGAAACATCTGAAGGGGTCCCTCATGAAAGCAGAATTCACTATTCGTCCACCGTAAAAGCTTCATTGCAAGGTCTGTATCTGGCTAATATAGTTCTATTAGCTACTATTAGCTACTTTTAATGCTATACTGACATAATAGTACCTAATGGGCCTTATTAAGAGCTGAAAACAAAATAAATAGCCTTTTTCCTTTAAAAAAAGCATCACTGATTTGGAAATTTAAGGGTGAAAATAGGTTATTTTGTAAGCGTTTATTCTTCTGTCCCATAAAACAAAAGAAATACGGATGTCTGTGTACCTGTGGGTTTCTGAGGTTGTCAGTGCTGGGTTTTTTCCTTAGAGTGTTCACAATATGCATGATGCCATTGGCTGCTGGTAGGTTTGATCGCAAAACATTGTACAGTTCCCCCGGCAGGTCTTGATATCGAAACGACTTGATGTACACATGGATAATAATAAAAGGTAAGGTTATTTTTTTGTTGTATACCTGTCTTATCACAATAGATCCATAAAACATTTTTCCCTTCAGTGCTCTCCACCTATGAGTCAGCAAGGTGAAGGCATAACCAGAATTAGCATGGTTTGAGTGAGCAAAGACCTTAAGACCATCTAATTCCAAGTCCCCTGTCATGGGCAGGGATGCCTCACACTTGACCATGTAGCCCAAGGCTCTGTCCAGTCTTGCCTTGAACACTGTCAGGGATGGAGCATTCACCACTTTCCTGGGCAACCCATTCCAGTGCCTCACCATGCTCACAGTAAAGAACTTCTTCCTTGTATCTAACCTGAACTTCCCCTGTTTAAGTGGACACCCATCGCCCCTTGTCCTATCACTACAGTCCCTGATGAAGAGGCCCTTTCTGGCACCCTTCTAGGAGTTACTCTGGAAAAAGTAAACTTAAGGAGTGACCTTGTGTAAAACAAACATCCCACTTGTACTTGAGTTTGGGCAGTACTTTTATCCTGAGGGATGCTTTAAAGTCTAACTAAAGAAAAAAGACCTAATCTGGGACAATAATTTCTAGAATTGAGTGTGAATGATGCTGGATCCCTGGCTCTGGATCACAAAAAGGTGCACTATCAAGTAGCTGCTGCATCAGTGTGCCAAGTACAAGGAAAGAAGCACGGTGCCTCCTGGGCACTGAAGTACAGAATTTGGAGACAAACCTGGAACTACAGCTTTGACTACAACTTTTATTGGCTCACAACGCCAACAAGGAGTCTTTATAGCAAAGCCAAACCAGTCAGGCTCACTGAATTATAAGGAACATATCTGGTTCTTCTATACCGTATACAATTATGCACTGAAGCTGGGAGTACGGGGGTGCTCCAAGGGTAACCTACAAACTAAGCCTGGTGCTGGAGCCATAACCCAAGTTCAGCCAAGCACAACCTCCCCATGCTTTTCATTTCACCATGTGCATTCCTTGAACTACTCCTCCCTGCCCTGAACTTCAGTTCACAGCACTGAGGATTCTGGCTGAAACAAAGGAAGGGGAGGGGCAGACTTCTCACATCAAAAGACTCTGAGTAAACAAACAGGAAAGAAATGTAAAAAAAGCATTGGACAGGCTCAGTTCGGATTCCCCAGCTCCAAATAGTGCTTTGTCCTTTTGATGCACGCAGGGTGCATGTATTATGACCTAGACCTCAAGGCCAAGGCTGGATCCTCAGAGAGGAAACATAAGGCTCTCCCTTGGCCAGCTGTGAGTATGCATTCAGGAAAAGTGCGGAATAGAGAGAGAACAGTGGATCCTGGAAAATATGAGTCAATTGGAAAAGGGAAAAAAAGCTTTCCATATCAGAACATAATGATGAACAAATATTTGCTAGGAAAACTAAGAAAAATAAAACAGAAAGAGGGTAAAAGGGAAACTGGAAGAGAAAATATTCAGCATGTGGTTGTGTCTAAGCACACAATCTCGAGGGAGAAGTATTCATGTGGAAGAGAGGTTTTGCTGCCTCTTCCATGTCAGCTACACGAATATTATAGCTGCCAGGGATGTAGGGAAAAGTTCTCTTCTCCAGAATACATATACAGACCAAGAAAAAAACATTCACAAGTCAGGTTCTGGCTAATTAGTTGTCTGCAAGAAGGGATAAGTGGTTGCTTGGGTGTCTGGTCTTAAATCAACTTGCTTTGGACTCCACAAAGGAGCTTGTTGTTCTGGTTGCAGGCAGGCTGATTAGAGAAAGGTTTTCTGGTTAAAAAAGCACACTGAGGAAACTCTGCTTAAGGCCCACTCTGTCTTACATGAAAACAGGACTTCAGGAGATACTTTACCTGGCTACTGAATGTTAGCTGATGTCCTGACAAGGTCCACAGAATCTTGGTTTTTACCATGTCTTCCATCAAATGCAGACCAGCAACAACATGCATCCTGCACAAACGCTCAGCAGTGGTATCCTATGGGGAATAAAGAGCGCAAAGAAAATAAATGACATGTTCTTTCAAGAACCTCATCTACAGAAAGAGCCATAACATTACCTTTCTCCCAGCTAACACAGAAATTTTTGTTTCTGTGTTAGCTCAACACAAGATTGAGCTTCCCTCTTCATTTTGGTTCACTGGAGTAGCACTGTGGCAAATCTTTTCCTTCTGTTTGTGTACACGTTCAAATACAGGGAGACTGATTAACCTGAAAGTGACTTTAGAGGAATCCCCTAGACAGAAACCTATAGGTCTTGGACAATTTAGAAGCTATCCTTGCATGCTCCAGATTATAAAACTTGCTAAAGCTCCCCATACATAATCTTTATGATGAACCATACAGGTGGTCTAAGCAACTGAATTTACATTTAGTTTCTTCCTTTGTTTTCCAAGCTTTCCACCACTGGTGGTTCAATACCCTATCAATATTGATTTAGTTGGAAATTACTCATGTGGGAACAGGCAGACTATGCAACTCAGCAGCCTTTTGTGATGTATTTTCTATGAATCCAGGAATTACTATGATGATCTAGGCACACGGCATGACTTGCGTTAGTGGAAATTAATGTTCAACAGGCTAGTAGGAGACAGCTTATTGGTTAGGAGTTGCTCCCTTGACTCTATGCGAGAATGCAAGTCACTGCTGCTGCACACATAGCTTTGCTATCAAGCAAACGAATGATATTTCTAAACCCCTTGGAAATGTCATGTTCAAATGGGGTTGGTCTGTCTAGATTCTTTTTAAGGCATTTATCTTTTTATATCCGAGTGCTAGCTGTAAGCTAGCTGCCACCTGAAACACAATTAGCATGCAAATAAAATCCCTGCTGCATGAGCTGCCTTTGTAGCTCATGTGAGTAGATTTTTAGCTTTGTCCTGGGAAAATGGCTTATATACTTTCTCATCCTAATGATGGATAGCCTGGTTGTGGGCTTAGCTGTGCAAAAATTACTGCAAAAAAACCACCATTTAATTTAAATAAATAAACAAAATAATCATATGACCTGCAGGACCTGCTTGCTGATGCCCAGAATTCCCAAACTCTTGTCCTGCCGTACTCGCTATCCCCATCAATAAAATGAGCTCTTCTCAAGAAGTTGACACCATACCCACATCTAGAGCCACAGAGCCAAAATCCAAGACTCTGATGCAAATGTCAGGCCCTTTTGAAAACCCCAACCTCAAATAGTGGAAAGCCACCTAAGAGTTTGAGAATAGTTGCACACAGGAGGTTTGAGCTTTAAATGAAGAATGACCAGAAATGCTTGCACTTCCTGACATTAAAAAACAAACAAACTCTGTCAATATTGAAGAGAGAGATAGAGGTGAGGGATGTAACATCCTCTGTGAGAGTGCAACTTAACCAGACAATGAATCTTCCTAAGAAATTGTTTCTATAAATACTGCATTCCCAAATTCCCCCCTCCCTCAGTTCTTACAGGCTGCAGAACTCAGGCAGGAAAGAACAGAATAATCTGCTAAACGCAAGAAAACTTACATTAAATTCCATTCTATCATGAATGGGAAGCAGGGATGGTACAAAGACTGTGAAAGGTCCATATTTAGTCAGCAACACTGAGCAACCAGAAACTGTAAAAAGAGTGGCAATGTAAAGTAGTTACTTAGCATATGGTTTAACTCCAGCAATAATTATTCTTCTCAACACAATTCAATCGACATATTTTTGGCCTAGTGCAAATAACTAGTACTTGTTTACAGGGAATCAGAGGGAGTTTGGTATTGGTATCACAGCCCAACTTGGTTGCTATTAGTTTTAAGCACCTGCCCACACGATTTCTGAAGGACTGGTGGTGGCTTTGGTTTACTTTGAACCACTGCTGAAATCTGCAGAATGTTCATAATTTTGTTTCCACATGCTTACTACTTTATTCTTGGGTCAAGTGTCCTTTGTCTTTCCTTCGGACCAATTAATTTGGGGGTTTGAATGAAGAAATTCTTTACATCAGAATTTATTGAGACTAAATACTTCTTGAGAAGCTGCTATGAACCCACACCTGCCAGTCTTCACAGAGTCATCATTGGCCCATCAACAAAATCCACATCAACAAAGCTCAATAGGTAATAAGTCCCGCTGCACAGGTGTTAGAAACCTGGAGATCCTCATGTGGTTGTCCATTGCACAAATCATTACGGGCAAAAAATCAGTGCTGCCAACACTGATACATAGCAGGGAAGAGTATTCACAAATACTAAGCTGAGCTTTGAGACCTATCTCTATGCTCCTGTCAAGTTAGTGGAGATAGAGAAGACTGTGCAGAGGATGAGTTGGAGAAGGTATCTAACATGAATATGCTTTGGTCCAAAGGGTTCTCATTCTTTCCTTGGATTACAGTGAGGCAAAAAATTAAATTCTGCAGCTATCACTCCCCACACTTGCAGTACACAGGTTCTAAAACATTTTTCTATGCTTTGCAAAGCATTTCCTCACTCAGAAAGTACCATGGTGCATAGAATAAAGCCTTTTCATCCCTATAATAGCCTCTCATTAAGGCTGTTTAAGGGCTCAGTAAATGTTCTAGTAAGTAGAGGACCCATGGCACACCAGCCTCAAGCATCACTGCTAGAAAACTCAGCAACTGCTGAAGATTGCTGAGCTTTCACACAGATGCTGCAGGTGGAGGCACAGCAGTGGTTTGATACAAAGAGGTTTGAATTACAGCTCCAAGGTAAGCTTTTCTTCTTCTGTGGATATGGTACATTCTTCACCAGAACTGTCAAATATCTAATACACATCCACAGTGCTCTCTGCAACAGTCTCCTCAATTCACAATCTAGAACTGGTTATATGAGCTCAGAGATGTGATGTGTTTAATTTGTAGCCCATGCTCATACACTGCAAAATAGATCTATTATACTTGAAGGCTTTTAGCCTTTTCTAACATGCTCATGTTTGCTCCATTCCCCAAACAAGTTCAAAAGACATTTACCAAACATTTTCCTGGCGACATTTAACTTCCTAGCAAACCTTCCTCTTGAATTCTGCTGATTTATCTCACCCAAGAGATCTTTATAGCAACTTCTCCCATCTCCAATCTCCCCTTCTTTACACACACAGCTAAGAGACAAGAATGAAACACAAAAAAACATTACAAAACACTTCACAATGCTTTCAACAAATGTGAGTAGAACAACATGTCAGAATCTACATTTGAAAGACAAATCCGAGCTTTAGGGAACAGGTAAGAGCTTGATAACTTCTCCTAAACTGACAGGAAAAGATGCACACTTCTGGAATGCAAGCAAATTTGGACTTACCCAAAGAAAATAAAGATGCTTTCTCAGATATAATCAACATGAGGATTGTCTGCTCCAGAGTTAAGGGTGCAGATAGCCACAATATATTTATCAACATCTTTCTAACTAGATATTCAGTCAGTACTAGTCATTACAGCAGCTGAAAATTTGAGGTAATGTTTAAAAACCACAAGCTAAGTGAAAATCTAACAAACAGCTCCTGTGTGACCCCTCAGATTCACTGAGAAGTGCCAGTGCAAGCGCATCAGTTAGCTACGGCTCATCTTAGACTTAATGAGGGCCCCAGGCAGGCTAATGACTTTTCCAGAAAAGCTTATCTACATGTGAAAATCTCCGTCCTGATTCACACGCGTTTACAGTCATTACTCAGAGACTACCCAAGATCACTGGCCGATAACTATGTTTTTTCCCGTTTGGGTTTTGTCCAAGCATCGGCTCTGCTCTTTCTGTTTCAGGGATGCAAAGACATGCGACACAGGAGAGGAATTTGACATTACTCCAGCCTCAGAGAGCTGCGTGCCAGCTGCTGGGGAACAGACCTACTAAGGCAGGGACTGTGCTGAACACCGCGTCCTGCACTTTGCTAGCAGATCTTCAGCAAGGGGAAGCCGCCATATTTCAGTTCTGGCCTGGAGCACACAATGAGCAAGTGGAAGCTAACAGTTTTAGCAGCACTGGAGAAGGAAGGGTCAAAGAAATGGGATTGCTCTTCCCCTCTTCAGCCTCTCAGAGAAGCTCCACCTTTTCTTGGACTGACTCTTCACTTTCAATGGGCTTGTTACAAATAGGCTCTACTCAAAAGGTGACTCTGGCTCATTCTCAGTTAGCTCTCAGTTTCTTCAAAATTCAGCTCACCCAAACTCAGTTTCCATTCTGGCTTCAGAATAAGCATTTTTAATAGCAAGCTGTAAACTGGCTTACCTAGGATTCCCCTGGGAATTAATTTCACATGTGGAAGTCATGTCGCAAAGATACTGCCGGCAATCGTTGGGAAATGCAACACACTCAGATGAAGGACTTCTCCTGCTCATACCAGGCCTGCAAATACAAGTTGCCTAATGGAAGGCAACACAGTGATTATACAGCTTCATTCATCATCTTTTACCCACTAAGTTACCCTACAAAAGAGCAGTCTGGTTTCCCTTTGCAAAAATCTAAGGTGAAGAGAGCAGATTTGACCAACACAATGGTGAGCTCATTTGAAGAACTCACTGACCATTTTTCAGACCCTTAGAGGTTGCTGAGATGCTGGTATTGCCCTTACCTCTCCTGGACGTCTGTAAACACAAACTGTGGAGTTCTCTGGGCAGCCTCCATTGTTGTCAACACATGGGTTTATGGGCTGGCAAATCTTTCCATCTCCCTGAAATCCTTCTTTGCAGGTACACTGATACTTTCGTGGTCCAAGAACCTTACATACAGCAAAGGGGGAGCATGGAGAAGCAGCACAAGGATCTTGAGCTGCAATTAAAGAAGTGAGAGTAACCAAATTTGTTTTCAAAACAGCACTTACTGCAGCACAGCAGAATGCAAAAGGCCTGGAAAGAATGGATTATAAGGGATTTATACAATTAAGCTTCTAAAATTTCACAGGATAATAAAAAAATTCAAGAAAGTAGACATTTTGATGGGTTTTAATCTGAGGAATTTGGATGACACATTCTTCATGTTACTTCAGTAACAGAACTGGGAGTGACAGAGGATGCTTGGGCTTATTTCTGAATTTCCATGACATTTGAGGATATATGAAACCACAGTTTTGTTGGCAAAACCTGCAAAAAGCCAGTCAAAATAGAGCTATCCATAGCTAGCTGATCGCATGCATCTTACTGATTTTCTGTTAACAAAGCCAATCCAGAAACTTATATTTGAAATCAGTGAAGAAATCCACAATCACACACCTTATTATTTAAACTGATACAGACAGCAATATCCCATTGTAACAGTTATTCAATACATACTTATAAGTGAGTGCTGGATGAAACCTGCAAATCTGATCCATTTCTTGCTTTCAGGACCAAGTGAGAGGAAAGCCAAAGCTTTAGCCGTTAATCTTAAAGGTATTCCTGAAAACCAGGTTCTTAAGCATCTGCACTGAAGTAGGCACTGCATTTATAGTGATCAAATTCATCCAGAGATGCCAGTGCAGTAAGGTTTTTCCAAACAGGGGACCATTTATGGTCACAAAGAAGTTTCTCACCTTGGCAAGTGCTCCCGATTTTTCTGTATCCCAGCTTGCAGTCACACATCGCTGTTCCATCCCTTACCACGCATTCGCTATTGGCCTCACATGTCACGCCTTTGCAAAGGGGAAGCTCTGGAATCACACAGCAAAGAGAGTTTCCTTTTGAGCATGCAGAACACTGCTGGAAAACACATCTTACAATGTATCTGGAAATGAAGGCAAATGTGGTTTCCAGAGACTGCCAAGCTGACACAAAGGCCAAGGGATACAAGCAGTATGGACAGCTCTAAATTACTGCAGCCTAGGTAGTCAGGTCCTGCAAAACTTGGAAAGAAGAGATGATCTATCTGCTTTTCAAAGAAAGAACAGAGGCATGAAGAAGTGGTACATCTCGGCCACTGTCACAGAGTGGGGAGGTCACCCCAGCTTTTCCCTCTGTCTAGCTCTCCAGTGCTCAGATCATCTTCCCTCTACATTCCCAAGCTATTCATTGCCCCCCCCCCCCCAGCTGCTTTTGGGACACATGCATTCAAGCCCATATCACAGTTTAGCTCTAATAGTTCCTTTGCAGTTATCAATATATTTACCTTGGTCACATCTGGGGCCAGTGTAGCCTCCATAGCACGTGCAGCTTCCATTCCCATTGATGCCACTGTTGCATTCCCCATGCACACAGTCACACACTGCAAGGGAAGTCCAGACAAACCAGCTACAAGGCAGTGACAGGGCTCCAGGCATATACTGGCCAACAGCCCTTAGACTTAGCACTCTGATTTCCCAGTAATCCACAGAACCAGGAATTCACAGCAAATGCAGCTACTTTTAAAAGCTGTCTATGCCAGTCAGAGCTTACAGAGGGCAAACTGGATGTCCTGAGCTCAAGGAGACCAAGTACTGCTCTGTAAGACAAGCCTTGAAAGCAAGATCTAGACCAGCTTTTCAGGCATGTGTTTCAAATTCCCACTCCTCTTACTGCGGCCAGTGTGGAAGGAGGCAGTGTTATGAGTGCCTGCTACATCTGTATCCCACCATTGGTGTTGTCATGTGAGCACAACTACCAAGATCACACCTCTGTAACGACCTGGCAAGAAAGAGACAGGAAACTGAGATAGCTCTGGTAAGGGGATAGACAGATTTACAATAGGAAAAATGGACTGTTTTGAGTGAAAGACTGAGAATCATGTGTCTAACAGGACAGTGGATAGGGGCACAAAGACAAAATGCCAAGACACCTGCTACTGAACACTGACAGCTGGCACCCTCTCCTCCTCTCCAGCAGCCTTCTTCATTCAACCTTCCCCCTCCCTCCTTCCTTGCTTTCAGTTATTCATGTGAAGATTTCACTCAAATTACTCATTCTTACCTGACAGACAGTCTGGGCCAAAACGATTTTCATCTTGACAATCCTGGCAGGCAAACCCACTGTATTGCTCCTAGAAGGGCCCCCAAATGTCCCAGACGTTAATTTCTGTATCATTGTATTATTCCACACATCGTTATAGTTCAGTCTCTCCCCATTTCTGATTTTTTATGACAGCCAACACAATACATTAAAGAAAACTGATCTGTTAAGTGCTCCATTGTATTAGTCAATCCCCATGGCAAAGATCACCACAGTGTAAGCTGACACAGAGAGTGCATGCAAATGCCAGCAAAACTCTGGTGGGCACTGAGGAAACAATGTCAAAATGTGACAAGCATACAAGAACGTACCAGCTCGCTTCTGTTATCTCTGAAAAAGGAATCTGGAATTCACTAATGCCAATGGGATTTCTGACACTGATTTTACTAGGCCTGGGGACCTTCAGCATATATTTTAATTGAGATAAGGCATCTTTCAGTCAAATCCAAAATGAACCTTCCTTAAAGAAAGGCCCAAGAGGTAAGATTTTAGCTCACAATGCTATTAATTAAAGATGCTGTAAAAACACACAATTCATAAGAGAAAGTTTCAAGCCTAACACTGATCCATTAAGCTAAACATTTTAGAAACACAGCTCTGTATGATTCAAACATGCAGGGATTTTTTTTTATGCTTTTGTTGTAGTAAGTCTGAAGCCGTAAAGAAAAAAAAATTAACATTAGTCCTAAATACTCTTTCTGGACTCTTCTGCTTTTCCTGAGAAAGGTGCAGCACCAACTAATTTGGGTGATAAATCACCTACGTCTGGAAAAGGTGCTGTGCATTAAGAACCAAGTATCTCAGGGCTTCCTGCAGCCACAGACAGGCACTGATTATTTCAACTGCTCAGAGGGTTAAATCCATGCATTTTTTTCTTCATTTCCCCACAGAGATCCTTCCCAGCTCCACACCCTCACCACCAGTATCTTAGTGCTACTGCAGACCACACCAGCCCTCCGGGAAAACCACAGACACAGATGCTGAAACGACCCTCCAGGCAGAAGGACATCCTTCATCCAAAGCATCCGTACAGACACCGTACAACTCCCTCTGACAAAAGCACATGACCCTCAGAATAAATCATACACTGACCTTGCAGATGCAGGTCCCATTTTGCTGCATACCATCCAAGCATGTCCCATGGCCATTGCAGGGATTTTGAGAGCCACCTGCACACTCTACGCAGGCAAGAGATAGGCCAGATAAAGTAAGATTTAATACTTTAATTTAATACCAGCACCTGTATCCCCCTTTTTATCTCACCTTCCTCCAGGCATTCCAGTTGTGCAAAGGCAATGCCCTCTTCACCAGTGTAGTCCCTGCCTACGTATCCAGTACCAGTCGCCCAGTACTGGTGAATATGGCCAGAAGTGGCATCAAGGAGCAATCTGGCTAGTAGCTAAGAAAAGCCTTTTATTGAAAGTCTAAGGAAAAGTCCCAATGGGCCATAACTAACTAAATTTAAGCAAAGGCACTGAAGCATGTTTTGAGATTGAGCCACTGCTGCACCAGCAAGAGACAGTATCAAACATCTGAGGGCTGTTCTGGAACTGAGGACAGACAGGAGCCTGCTTTGCGAAGATATTGAGTATTTTCAGCTCTCCCTCACTTCATGAAGAGCTGGAATTGTGCTCAGAAAGCCAGTATCCACACATCTTTGGAGTGGGGTACCTCCAAATTCTGGGGACTATTTCTAGTAATTTTAGGCATGTGATTCCTCTGACTAAGCCATGTGTTTATTCAAACCACTTTGTGTGAGAACAGGCCCAAGCACTCAAACAATCTCCCATCCCATTTTGTGCAGGACTGGAGAGTGTCATTTCCATAATCAGTCAATCATATGAGAAGTGTTTAGCTTAGCAGGTCTTGCTTTGGGATTTTTGAGACAAGACAAATTCTCTTTACTTGGCATAAACCAGTGTGGGAGCTTTGGAATGGTTATTTTCACCTTGGATTGGAATTGCTAAGTATTTTCAGTGTCTGAATGGCTGACTAACTCCAGACTATACAGGAGCACACATGGCACACGTGCTGCAGACTAGGACACCAGAAAGAAACAGCTTCCTCTTCCTTTGGAAACTTTCTTAAAGAGGAACAAAAACATCCCTTTCCAAAAGCTTATTTTTAAAGAAGAGACAAAAGGAAGTTCTACCAAAGGAGATTATGTGTTAAATGCAAGAGGATTCAACTCATCTGAAGCAGAGATTCCTTCCCCATTATATTCTGAACCTCCAGACAGATAACAGATCTTGTGAGTGTTCAAGTAATAGTGGAAAAAAAAAAAATCACCTCAATGCATATTTAATGCCTCCTATTAAAACTGTTTGGTTATTCAATAGCTAGAGAATGTCATAAAAGGATGAAAAACTTACCATAGCATTCGGTACCCCAGAATCCTGGACAGCACTTTTTCTCCTCAATTTCCTTCTTACATATGTGATGGCACCCTGGCTGGGAAAGGGTATTTTCTCCTAACTTGACAGTGTATCTTAAAAAGAGCAATCCAAGATTCACAATTACAACACAAAACCAATGTATGCCTGTTGGAGGGTTTCTAAGCAATTACACTGCAGTGCGCTGAACTCTGAATAGAAGGAAGGACACTCATTCTCTCTGCACACAAGAGTTTGCACTTGGGTTATGTCTTCTCTAAGGATGCCCATTGGTCTAAGCCTCAAAGATTGGTTCCAAGAAATCTGCCAGGGACTGGACATGAGACAGGACCTTGGGCATCAGGACAGAAACTGTGGATGCTGGATGCTTAGATAAAGTCAGTATCTACAGGGTGACTCAACATTAAATTTCACACCTAAAGTAACCTCGAAAGAACAAAATCTCTTCGCAAGACTTGTCCCTTTCTGTTGCACTAAAGGTTCCAGGCTGAGATGCTGGAAATTTGGATTTAATAACTGTGTAATCTACAGACTCTCTGTTCAATCTTGGACAAACCCCTTTTCCCCAAAAGCAGCACCTCCTTTTCAACCCTTCATCCATCACCTCTACACACAGGGTAAGCCTTTGGTGGCAGTGTCTCTTGTTCTGCACGTATGCAGCACAGAACTATTCCTGGGTCTGCCCAGCAACCACCATGACAGCAGATAACACTCAGAAAAGCTGCATACACTCACATTATTCTTATACTTCATCTCATTTTTGGCACAATGTCCTTCCCAAAAGGAACTTGGAAATTGTCTCAATAGCACTGCTGCTTTGGCTTCAATCTGACTCCTATGTGTGTCTGTGCAAAAACTGCTATAAACTGCAAAACTGCCATGGCTATTTTTAAAGTATTTTGATAGAATAGTGAATCACAGAAAACAGTAGACAATGGAGCTATATATTAAGTTAACATTCACTACTGAATAGATATGCAAACAATAATCTATAGTGTTTCAGTTTTTAAAAACTTCCTAGTAAATTCAGTTTTCCTTCACCCTTTTCCTATTACAGCCAAGCTCAACAGAATAAGAGCAAGGAACATATGAACAAGCAATTGTCATAAAGTGAATTAGGAAGGTAAAAAGTTCAGAGAATTATTGCTGGAAGCTGGAAGGATATACAAGGGGAACTATCATTATATTATTTTTCTAATAATACACTATGGAATTCTGGGTCTGAAACAGGTTTCTATGCTAGACAAACCTCTGCTAAGTGCTTACAGCAGGATTAGCAAACTCAGGTTGTTTAGGGCAAGTTACAGGTAACAAACACGTAATTTCTTCCGTGTATATAGAACCTTATGCCCAGCAAAAAGTCCATGGAATTTGCAAGGAGGCAAGAGCAACAGTAATAGCGGCCATAAATCTATTTTTATGCCTCTGAAAACAAAACTTATTGCATCTTTAGAGCTCACAACCCATGTGTGTTCTCCTGAAGGCATACACACTACTTCTTACATAGCAAGGCTGCACCAAAACCTTAACATTGTTAGGAAATAGGCCTTACCTGCAGCCTCTCACTCCTAATCCTTGGGTCATCTTTAACCAGCCTCTTGGACACATCATTTTAGGTGCTGCAGCACAAGCAGTACACGCTGTATTCAAAGTAAACATCGTCTTGATATTGCATCGCATGGATTTTAACTTCAAAAGAAAAAACAAAATGGAAATAAGCCCAGATTAAATTGTTACCCTGGCCACTAATCTTGCCAACCTTCAATATCTTTAGCAACATTGCACCATTATTTAGATAGCAGTGGGGAGGACAGTGACCAGTGCAGCTGCTGGGAGGTACACCACACACTCAGATGGGCTAAACCATCATGTCATGCTGCTGCATGCTGCTCTGCTCGGATCTCAGCTAGAAAGCAATAAGGTAGATCACAGCTATTTTATCTTTCCCTTATGCTTCACAGTAAAAATTCAAACAATTTCTAAAATAATCATAACTGCGCACTGTTAATTTAAGCTGATCTTTTACAATCATGTGGTAGTGGTATGTGAGGACATGCCCTAAATTAATAACCCTTGTCAGGAGACACTGACTTAAAATTCAACATAGCATTTCTCTTTTCCATGCCATTGACATGATGCAGTTCACTGGTGGTTTCGTTGCTGTTCCATGGGTCTGAAGAACCACATGCATTAGTTCAGTCTATTACCCAGAGCCCAGGGGCCGCTCACACAAATATATCTCATGGCAATTTTCTTCAAGGCGTGTGCGAGGGTGGAGAGGTGTGGATTAAAATGAAAGGTGGTCTGTACTTCTCTGAACACCTGAATGGCCCTTCATGCTTTTATCCTAGATGAAAAGGACTCCATAAACACTGGCAAGATGACCAGGTTGGATGCTTGGATAATTCACATGGCTGGTGATAAATTCAGCATGAGTCCTTCCAACCCAAGCAGAGTAACTTTAGGGGTTTAGGTTTCCTCACAGGGCTTTCCCGAACCCCCATAACAATTAACTTTACTTCTTCAAATGAAACATAGCCTGAGCGACAAAAAACGTACAGCCTCAGAGCGAATAATCATCAGCATCAAATGCCAACTTGTTACTAAAACTCATGATTTTACCCCAAAAGCATTTCCTTGAATTTCTAAACTCCTGAAGGCAAGCAACTGCATGGAAAACTCATTGCTCATTTTAAAAAAAGACAATGTTTGCCACTGATGATGACAGAGAAAAGCTGGGAGGCACAAGCTGTGTTTGCCCGAAAAGGTCAGTGGCTGGAAAAAGCTCCATGCAGCTCACCTCAACTGTGCCTCTGCAGGCACTTTGTTTTCTAAATATAAACCCATTAGATCAGATTTTGGGAGGAGGCCTTGATCTGGGTTCTTTTAAGCCTATCCTGAATAATGGCCTTAATGCAGCAGCTCTCCTGGGCCCAGAACTTCTTGTTTTGGACTCCCATCAGCAATCTTAGCTTTGCTTCCTCTGAACTTTGGCCTAAATGCATATATTTGCCTCAAGGCAAGGCAGGAAGCCCATGGCTTCCCATCAGTTATCAACAGCTCAGGAAGGCCCTCCCAAATGATAGCCAGCAGACCCTGTCAGGAAAACCTCCTGAGAGATAACCCTCAAGTCCCAGGTCTACAGAGACATCTCCCTGGAACGTTTTCCTGACTCACATCCACATTCCCTCTGCCTGGACTTGTTGAGCTTTTTCTCATCTTCATGGATCCATCTTCTGAAGCCATCCATACAAGAATGCTGCCCAGTGAAGAAAGAGATTTCTGTGTCTCTGGTTGCCCTTCACATAGATGTTAATTTCTAGTTGTACATCTGGGCCTTTTCTTACTGTACAATAACTTCCACTTCCTTTAGTAGGAGAATCCCCAAAGAACCTGTTACGTCAAGGATTCCCTTGCATTAGGAACAGCTCGAACCCAATCTGAGATCCACCAAATCTACCTATTCATGTCCCGAGAGCACCAGCTTTACTAATTTCATGCAGCAGGAGAGAGATCAGCTTTGCTGTTCCTTATATTTCCACCCCACTGGCACGCAGTGCCGTCAAGAGATTTCCCTTTTTTCACAGAGCAAAACTGAGAAGACAGCCTCTATGGATGGATAAACCATGTGCTGCCTCTGGAGTACTTTGTCTTAAAAGATCTGCAGTGCTTGATGTGGTAGGGAAGTTGCCCATCTAACCAGCTGATTCAAGGACAAATTAGGTCTTCAGATTAAAGTTAGGCTTTTGAGAAGACCCATCTGAAGCCAGGCACACAGTTCTGACAGAACAGTACACCTCCTGCCTTTCTAGTCTCACCAAATCCCAGCTTTAACCTTCACTGAGACAAAGCTTTGGAAAGAGGAATGGGAAGGTGCCCAAGGAAGAAACACAGAGACTGATGCCTTCCCATGAGTTATGATGTTAACACTGTCAGAATTACCCCACAAACCTTTATCAGATGTCTTAGCCACCCTATCTGTATGAAAAAGACCACACAAACATTAGAGCACAAAATACCAAATGAAAACTCTCCAATCTTCTATTTCATCTTCACTTCCAGACATCAGGAGTTGGCTGTCAAAACACAGTTGGGCTATTAAATGTATCCTCTGTCACGCTGGTGGAGGAAGACACCGTTATGCTCACATTTTCCTTCTCTTTCCTTCATCAATGTGACTCCATTTCTAGATGGAGATGGACACTGGGAGAGAATGGCTATCACTCCTCCCTTTCAGCATCTTTTATTACTTGCAGCCCTCTAAGACAAGACAGGTTATTGTGGAATCCCCTCTACCCTACTTTCCTAGGACACTTCCTGATCTTTAGGCAGCTTTCCAGTAAGATCTTCCCCTTTTTATAAAGAAATACTCCTGTGTCAGCAGCAACAGGCAAGAGAAAAGAGGAAGAAAACAGCTGAGTGGAAAATAAAAAAGATATTTCCTTTCTTATTTGAGTGACAGAACTGATGAAGCAGTCATTTTCTGGAGAGTTTTGCTTCTTAAGAAAGCAGAAGAGGGAATCAAGGAACATAAATGCAGCTGTTTGAATACTCCAATTTTGGAGAGGATGAAAGACAGACAGGAGTTTGAGTCAGAGGTGGCTCCTGGGGCACAGCCTCATGATAAAAAATGAGGCTCTGCTCCCTTGGGTACATCTGTGACCACTGCTCCTAAGTTTGAAGATGCTGGAGAGGAAGCAGCAAGAGGGCATGTCTGCTCCCTGTGATGCAGCAATGCTACCTGGTGGGCTGAGAGTCAGTGAGGTGCATGGTGGCTATGCTAGGGAAAGGGGGTGAAAACAAGTCACTGTTCTGACCAGGTGATGTTGTGAGCATGAACTGTATCACACGTTGGGTACAACACAATGGAAAAGAAAGACTGGTGCTCTCAAACAGCTCAAAAATGAAAGGAGGCCCTTAGCAGAAGACATCTAGCTGTAGCCAAGAGAAGTTAAGAGCCAGGGTGCCTCTGTCCATGCTAAGCTCTGTTTTGCCAGGGCTGGACTGTGCTCTCTCCCTGCACTCAAACACATGCATGTGCGTGAGCAGCCATTGCCCTCTGTGCTTAGCTGAGACATATCTGAGCTTTTAAATGTTGTAGCATTTCCTTCTCTCCTCTCACTTTGACATGGATGTCCTTCCTTCTCAAGTGCTCATGTTTCTCCTACTCCACCTCAAAAGAATAAGCTGGAGAGGTTTTTTTTAAGGGCTACTTTCATTCCCCTCATTTTCACCCTTTATCTTTTCCTCCCAAACTGTAACACAAATCCTTCTGCATGGCAAAATCTCAAGGAAGAAAGAAAAACACATTTGGACGTCAGCGTTTGGCTCCAACAATCCTGGGAGCTGGTTCGGGAAACATTCATTATCTAATGAATCACCAAGTTTCCAGCACATGTGCCCTTTACAAAACAGAGATGTAGACACATGCTTGAGTCATTATAGTCATGTACCTCCCCAAGAAGCTTTCAATAACACTAGCTGAACAGACTAGTGTCTTCCGGACACATAAACCCTTCACATTTGTCCAGGGAAGACACTTTTCAGCATGAGGATGAACCATCAAGCTCAGAGATCACGTAACATAAGATCTACTGTTGCCCTGAGTGTTTCCTACTGTCTCAGCTGCAGAGCACTGGAGGCACAGGGACGCAGAAAGCACTTCCCTCATTTCCCACCTGCCTCCATTCATCCTCCAGTACAGCTTGGGATTGGCCTCCCCCCACCAGAAGAACTGTCATGGTTCTCACATCTGCTGCATCTTCCCCCACCCATGCCAAACCAAATCAGGCTAACACATTTGCTGTCATGTCTGATCCATCAAAACAGAACCCTGAGGTAACATCGCTGAAAAGCTAGCACAAAAGCTCTTTTCTCTCTTAATGGCCCCTGCAAGGCTCCTGCAAGCCAACGGAGGCCTCTTGTGGAATCACAGCACTTCTATTGCAGTCAGATCCAATGGCCATCCTAAACGATCAGAGAAGACTTCATCAGACTCATATTTTTCCTTATCTCCCATTATAACTTTTCAAAAGTTTCTTCTCTTTCTCCAAAAAAAGCAGCCTTTTAGGGAAAAAAAAAAAAACCAAAAACCCACCAAACCAACAAACTCTAAAAGGGAGTTATTTTACCTGGATTAAATAAAGTGCTCCAGAGGTGATTCCAAACACTGCCCTTCTCTGTGAGCGGGTACTTATTACCTGACACAACTTTTTCACGTCAAGCCAGACACCTGAGTGATTTGAGAAATCAATACAGTGTCTCAAAGTGAAGAGACATAAATTTTCACCTCCACCAGTTGAAGATGTGAGCCCATGTTTCTGAACGCACAGAACCTATGCTTCTAGACAAAGGAAAACCACCAGCAGAGACACTTCTTCATGTGATGATCCTACAAACTGAAAGTTCATGAGGTTCTTACCTTATTTGTACGCCTATTAATCATTTATGGTCCTTTTGTTAAACAAAAGTTTCCACTCAAATTTCTGACACTGAAGCATCTTCTCAGTGCTCTGGCTTTTTATAAATAGAGTCTTTCAGACTCACATGCACGTTCCTTAGCACAGGTCTCTCCACTCCCCACAAGGCCCATCATTGTCTTTCAAGACAAGACAACCCTTCCATAGCTTGGATCCCCAGGGAATACAATTTCCAATGCCCCACACAGCTTCTGACTTTGCAGACCAGTTCATTCTTCCAACAGCAGGTCACCAGAAAGGTGATGGCAGAAGACAGTATAGTAGGAATTAGTGTGAATTCTAGCCTACAGAAGATGGGATGCCTCACCATGGAGCCTAGAGAACAGATCTACAAAGGCATCATACATACTTTTCTAGATGTTGCTGCTAAACACAAGAACAGAGATAAAAGAATCAAAAGAAAACCAACAAAACTGAAACAAAATGGCAAGTATTCCACACTCCTCACCGGGGTGCTGCTGGGAAACGTACCTGAAGCAAATATATTTACCCTATTGCAAAGCATCAATTTGCTGAGATTTTTTATTTATTTATTTATTTTTAATAAAATTCTCCTGGGAAGTTTATGGACCTGTCCTGCCACATACTAAGCTCCCATCACACATACTGAAGGAAGCGGAAGACAAAGATGTTGAGTATATTCCTTTCATACTGCTACTTTCACATACAGTGTGAAACAATTTAAAATTCAGGCAGCTCCCTTCAACCTTATTTGTAGTTCCTCAGTTTAGACTACACACATACATACCTACACATAAAAGATACTTTACAACAAAGAAGATACTTTACAGTCCTGAAGCTTAATTATGGATGTTATCCTACATATAACTAAAAGTCAGTGAAAAAAGAAGTTTTGGGGAGGACTATTTCATAACATGCAACCATCTAAATATGAAGAATCATTCAATTAACATTTAAACAAAGACTCACAGACTTACCTTCTGACTCTGGCAGTTAGCTGTGGGAGTGAAGCATGCTGCTAAGAAGAAAAACAGCAACCCAGGAGGATGCATTTTCATGCTTTTACAGGCAGGACCCTTTCCACAAAAGGGGTGGCGATAGAGGCTGCAATTTCTGTAAGATAAGACCGCCTACTAAGAATCAGATCCAAGAAAAACCAGAGGTTAAAAGTAAACAGGGAGAGAGCATTTTCGCACTGTGCTCTGTGGCTGCAAAGCCTTCAGAAGTGGATCTGCTACTTGGAGCATTACGTCTGAATTGATACCACCTTTTTCTTTCTTTCTATTCTTACTTAAATGCACAAGCAGAACTCCTTAGTAAAAGGTTTACTCAAAACAGGAACATCTACGGATTTCCTCTTACATATCAGTTCAAAACAGAAGGAAGGAAATCCTTAGTTTTCAACTAATTGCAATGAAAAAAGGTTAACTGTATGCTTAACTGAAGGCAAATCCAATGGGCAAACTTAAACACCATGAATTCATAAAGGGTAAGTTAATTTCCTTTTATCACTGATGTTCGTGTGTCCACACTACCTCAAAGAGAGGGTAGACCTGATCATTGCCTATCCCAAAGTATACATGAACAAAGCAATGCAAATGACATGCTGTGCTTCAGAGGAATAATGCAAGCACATTGTATCAATCAATCAAGCAAGCAAGCTCTTTGGGTAGGCTTTGGTATTTAAAATATTTAAGTTTCTCAGCAAGAAAAGCATCAAATTTTGCAGGTGTTATGGCAGCAATGGCAAAATACATCATTTTCCAAGCACTCTGCTGACAGCTTGATGAGTCCAAGGAACACCTCCATAACACTCAGAAAAGTCCTAAAATTTGATTTAAAAAATACATGCTAGCCTGAGGTATGGTCTGCAATTTATTTTCTCCTTTTGAACACCAGAAATAACCAAGAATTGATTATCAACAGATTTTACATGGACTTTGTCTCCCTGTGCTACCAAGAGAACCCACAGTACTGAGTAGTCCAAGGACTGTTTCTGTTAGTAACAAATCCTGTTTAATTTTTGAGCCATTGATAGCACATGAAGGTGCCTAAATGAAGCTAGGATAAGAAGCTGTTCTTGTCTTTACATAAATAATTGAGAGCATTACTATTTTTTTGCCCCCTGCATACACACATACACATGCTAACATACGAAGGACATAAAAACTGCAGTACTTACTAGCGCCGTTAATTGTGCTTTACCTCTTCTTCCATCCTACAAAGAGAGCCAGCATGATGACCAGCCAGCACTATTATATATCCTGCACTAACAGGAAGCAGATAAGGCACACAACCATCCACTGCAACCCATTTGAGAAGTACCAGCCCACAGCTCAATCTGACAACTCAGCCCACTTGTCCTGTTAACAGGACAACTGCAGTGTCAGAGGGTTCACACAGCTCTAGAAATCACTTGGTACCCTGTGTGCCTGTGAAACGAGGCATAGTCCACATAGCTCAGACCACTTCTGGTGGGATGGTAAAGTCGCAAATGGACAGTGGGAACATTCTTGTAGAGGGGGCATTAGCATGGAAGCTGTACGCCTTCTTCATCCACAGTCACGGTACTAGGCTGGCCTTGTAAACAGAAGAATGAGACTGCTAGTCTTAGGCACACACATCTATAACAGGCGGCCTAGAAGGATGTTGACTGCTGCTTGGTGGGTTTCCCAGAGCTGGGTATATGATACAAGGATTATGTTGTCAGAGATAGCTAATAAGTTTTTAAAGGCGAAAATAGACTACCCTGAGGCACCTGAAGAGGCATAGGCATCTTTTAAGGAACCTTCAGACCATTTTCTAAATGATTTGACACTAAAAATGGTACAGGGGAAAAAGGACAAAGACAGACTGATTCCAAGGCTCTCCACTGCTGCTTGTCATTACCTACTACAAGGAAACTAGGAAGAGAAGTGAGAGATGGCTTGGTGACAGTCCCATCTGATTTAAATCAGATTCACAGCAGCATCAAAAGGTTCACAGCCAGCTTCTTTATCTGACTATATATCATTTAAAGACAAGCAATGCAACAGCAAAATACAAGTAAAAAATGCAAACACTGAGTAGTGCCGCTGTACAACAGCAGAGCATAAACTGAAAAAAATCAAAAGATGATCTGTCATCAGATGCTGCTTTCCTGATCAAGTGGCACAGCCAGCATGTTTCAGTCACTGTTTATGAACTGCTCTGAGGGAATGGAAACTTACTTTACTGATCACTGTTG
The DNA here is from genome assembly GCF_963264785.1 of Psittacula echo. Lineage (NCBI taxonomy): Eukaryota > Metazoa > Chordata > Aves > Psittaciformes > Psittacidae > Psittacula > Psittacula echo. The sequence continues at coordinate 17,883,678 of NC_137745.1, read as the reverse complement.
CTGCACCTGGAACGCCAAACCCCTTATCAACTTTGGGTCTATGTGATTCTGTGAATTAAGAAGGTGAAGCACCAAGTGCCTCCAAATTAATGGGTGACCAAGAGCCATTAATAATACTCAGCGCACAGTGGAAAGACGCCATTAGACTTGCAGTGGTATTGTCACCAAAGATGGCAACACGAGCATGGAAACAACACAGGGAGCAAAGCTGGGTGAAAAAAACTACTGCTCCACTTACACTGTTTCCGTTCTTGTCTAATGGATGGATTCCTCCTAGGCAGACAGATGGACTTTCTCATGGATGACATCAATAAAAGTCTTATGACTTAGAGACAAAATGCATTGGATTGATTTTTGATTGCACTGTTTTGTCCAACACCCTTCAAAACTGTCAATAAATAAAAAAATCCAGTTCCCTCACTCCTGTCTACATAAGACCAGTCCATATAGAGGCATCTGCACAAAGCATTTAAATCTTCTAAAGTCCCACAAAAAAACATCCTGAGATCTGTCAGAGAGCTCAACATCTGTTTGCTTCTAAACTGTCCAGAATTTACCCAGGAAATACCCAGTAGTGCATTAAGAATGAAGCCATGGGACTTGCTATGTCATTAGCAATTATAGGAATATATAAGACAGGAAAACTAGGGGGAAAAAAGCCTTCATCAGAAGTAAAATTTATAGGCAAGACTTGTAAGGATCTAATGACAGAGCATGTGAACAACCCTGTGGAGGCAGGGTAGAAGGATTTTCATTCACATCCTAGTCAATATCTGATTAAACAGTATTGTGCAAATCCAGTTTTAAAACATACAGTAGTTGTCGCCAACTGTCTGCCAGTGTGCTTATCTGTGAGGTTTAGCATGGGGGCTTTTGTTTGTTTTGGAAAGCACAGCAGTTGACTTATCAGTCAAGTGTCTCCCCTGCCCATTCAGCAGAAGGCAGCTGGTTTAGCAGTTGAAGTCACAGATGTAGGTCTCAGAAGCATCATCTTCAACTTCTGGCCCTGGCACAGACTACTTCTACAAAACACTAATAATTTGTCTTGTGGTCTCAGTCTCACAAATCATCAGCAGACCGTTGGCAAGCAGCACTGCTCAGGATTTTTTCCTCACTTGCTGTTTTTCCTTCATGCATTGATGAAAGGTTGGGTCCTCCGAAATAACTCGTCTAAGACCTGGCTTTTTTTTTTTCTTTGAACACATTAACATCCAGAGTTGAGAAACTGCTGGCAAAAACTACTCAACCTGTTCCATGGGAAAAAAAAAGAGTAGCCTGGATAAAGGCAAAGGATATAGCTACAAACGCTTCCAGCCTCCGTGCCTGTGTCAGACATTGCAGTTTAAAATGCTGGGTCACCAGCCCTCCTCTGTGATGTGTGCAGCCCTGGCGAGCTTGGGCAATTTCCTGCTATTGAAATCTTTTGTTTAAGCAATCTTTACAGAAATTATAGAGCCAGGACAAAGGATTTGCCATACAGTCCACATGGCTTCTGCTGGACCTACTAGTTGGTTATATCCACAGGGAGAAATGGACTCTCCTTTCACTCTTCTTAGAAAGCTAGGAAAGAACATAAAGTCCCTTTGCTCTGAATTATAAGTGTGTAAGAAGGCTATGAGGTACTACCAAAAGATTAAACAGACCAATCCAGAAATGCTTGTGTGTAGAAAGAGGGTCAGCTGTACCACACTTACTGAACCTACTCCTGAAGCTCTTGGTGAAGAGACTAGGATACAACCCTAATTTTTTTTGCCTTTTTTTCATCTTGGCAAATTGGAAAGTACAGGAATTTTATTAAAGTTCACTGACAAAACAAAAAACCAGAAGGGTCATACAGTAAGCAAAGAGGAGTTCACTTATCTCTCTCTCACACGTGCACACATGCAATGGTCCAAGCAGACAGGTAGAGCTGCCTGAGCACAGTGTTGTCATGTCAGTCAGGAAGAAATTATCACAGCTGCTCACATCCTGTTAGGTAGATACCTCGAAGGGCAGCAGTACAAATGTCAGTACATAAATGCTGGAAGTCCTGGCTTGTTCATTGCTATTGACTCCCAGTTCCTTTAAATACGCTCCTGCAGTGAAAGCCAGCTACATACGTCCCATCTCTTGGTTTTATTTTTGTACTTTTCTCACCTATTAAGCAGTGCTCTGGCCTTGTTCTGAGAGAGTCAAGCACTAAATTCCCCACAGATATTGAATATGAATTAGAAGTCTGAGTAAAAATCTTTTGAACAGGCTGAGCTATTGAAACTCGGCACCTGCTCACATCAGCGTGATCAAAGAGGCAGTGTGTTTTCCCCATGGTGATGGCTGCTTATCCTTCACATACTGTTACCTATAAGGGATAGAAAGGGCCTATAACATGCCTGCCTGAGAACAGCATGATAAAGATAGGAGTTTGGATTCCACTATCCCATCATTTTCAACAATCTTTAGAGATGATGTGAGTTCTTGTCATCTTCTCTTAAAGTCTGAAGCACAAGGGCTTTGTGCCCAGCTTACCAACCCTGGCTATTACTCTTTATGCACCTATTCAGGTGTTGGGCTTTTTCTAGTGTTGGACAGAGTCCTTAGCACTTTTTTGGTCTAGTGAGTTTCATATCCCCCCTTTTTCCACACTAATTTTTAGCTTTCCAAATTACTAACTGCCCTTCAAAATTAGGTAGACAGCAAGAAACAGGAGTTAGCAATCTGTTTGCTCTGAACCACACTTCACACTTTTCCTTGCATTGCTGCTTCTCCGACTAGATTTAGTACATTCAAGTAAGAAGTAGCAGCATTTTGTATTAATTCCATTAAAAAAGAAACTCCTTATCAAAGCTGACAAGAACAGGAGGACACATCAGGAGGGCTGATGTAAATACACCACCATTCAGTACATCTACACCCAGGCAGATCACAGAGTGCTGTAAAAGCAGCACAGGAATGAACACAGGACAGACAGGATGCAGGTCACTCTATCATGTTTTTTTACAAAGACAGCAGTTTAGCTCAGGTCAGGTCAGCACCTTATTTACTTTCCTTCCTAACGAAATTCAGATGGAATTTTCCAATTGTAATAAAAGGGAAGTTTCAAAACTTTTGGCCAGATCTTCAGCAGATGTCACTGAACATAAATAATTACATGGGTCTTCCAAGGGTGACACATCTACACCAGCTGCAAAGCCAGACTATGGAAGTCTAAGATGGTTTAGCAGGTACCTTCTTCAGGCAACTATCTCCACCTGCCTACACGCACTTTTAGCTACTCAGATGTTGTCTTAATGTTAAATAGGGTTGGAAATTGTAAAAGATCTGGGTATGAAGGATTACTAAAGAAAAATACACATGCAGGCTCCATAGCACTCTTGCAAAAAGGAAGGAAGAAATCAAGACTGTCTCATGTGACCACAACCACTTACAAAACAATTAATTTTACAGAACTTTCTCTAGAAAGTAATTACGGAAAGCTCTGAGAAACCTTTATGAAATGAAACAACCAGCTAATTCATAAAGCTCAGGATGAAGGATTGTGCATTTTCAAGGAAAACTCTTTAAATAAATCCCTTTGTATAGAAACAAACAATTACATCAGAATTAAACAACAGGCTGGTGCTGAGGAATGACAGTAAAGAGAATCCTTCAGCTTAGCACTGCACTTAAATAAACAGAAATCCGCACCCAAATCATTGTAGCTCCAGCAGATTTTAACATGGGCAAAAGAGCAGGGTATCAGATATGTGGTGACAGGAGAGAAGGAGGATTTCTTGGTTTGGGTTTGTTGGGGTTTATTTTTTAAAGAGAAAAATTAAAAAGAGCTGAAGTGTCAGAGAAGACACTTTACTTCACATAGCCCATGTGTTCCTTGCTAGAGTGTAAAAGATTATTTATCAGAAAAAGATGACCTGAAAATAAAGAATTCTGGTAGCACCACAGCTGAGATACTTAATGGAAGAATAACTGGAAGAATACTGTCGTATGTATCTAATGAATGACTGAACATTTTGTTCATCTTAAAATGTGATCACAGTTTACCAACAACTCAAAGGGAAATTGTACCTTTGCCCTGGATTAATAATCTGATCTAAAGGGACAGATTTAATGTTTTAAACAGCTGTGGACTTCAAAGAATTTCAAGTTTAATCACAGCTGTGTTCTTGCTGCAATACAATCTTCAAGGAGACCTTGACTGCTCAAACTATGTAACAAGAGGGGATTATCCTTGCTTATTCTAATACAAGATTCTATGATATGCATTAATGTATTAAAATAAATCTGAACAGTTGGGCTTTACAAAAGATGCTTAGAAAGAGAACTCGGGTCTGACTCAAGCAGAGGGCATCCCCCAGGACGGGCCTTACGAAAAAGATGGAAGCAAGGTTGGCTTATCCGGAAATAATGACAAGTATAACTCCCTAGACAGATCTATTCATGTTGGCTCATTAATAGTTTGGCTCAATAGTTCCAAAGGACTCAATACAGATTCCCTTTGCATTCACTTAAACCATAAACCACAGAATCACAGAATCCCAAGGGTTGGAAGGGACCTCAAAAGATCATCTAGTCCAACACCCCTTCAAGAGCAGGGTAACCTAGAGTACATCACACAGGAACTTGTCCAGCCGGGCCTTGAATATCTCCAACATAGGAGACTCCACAATGCCCCTGGGCAACCTGTTCCAGTGCTCTATCACATTGTAAATAATCTACTTATCTGGTAAATTCTCAAATGCTTTGCATATCAGACTACTCAAGTTGCCACAGGTTCCTCCTAAGTGTTACCTACAAGAATTACAAGTGATTAAAAAATTTACATCAGAAAGAATGAAGACCTAAGCTTTTAATTATGTTTTCCCTAGATTTTTTTATTTTAGAAATTAGGGGTTTTTCCTAACTGATGATGATTAAGCTTACATGAACATAAGCATCCTTAGCTTTTCAGGGAACAGATGACCTCTAAAATACAGGAAAATTTACTTTTCCCCAAGAGTCTACCATAGTCCTCAAGAGTACCTACCTTAATAGTTCAGTTTGGTCTAATCTTGAAAGGGGTTAAGTTTCCTCTGCTGAAGTGTGAGAAGAGAAGCACTCAAGTAATGCTCCTCATCTCTTTGGTTGCTTAGGGAACTCCACTGCATCCTGCAGTACAATCTGGCTGCCTGTGTCTGTCATCCTTGCACTGACTGCAACATTTCCTTGCATCTGGAGCACAGCCAAGCTCCACATCAGCATGGAAAAATACTCCATGGAACCATCAGATTTCCAGCTCCACTGTGGACTTGCCATTCTTGGGGAAAATTCAAAACTTGTTTGGACCAGGCCCTGAGCAATCTGTTTGAAGTTTGCCCTATTGTGAGCTTGACTGCTGGACCTCCAGAAGTCTCTTCCAACCTAATTTCTTCTATGTGTTTTCCTAAGGAGCATCAGTTTTAAGCAACATCATCTGGCACATATGTATCAAAACTGTTTCCTCCCTTCTTATTCCCAGTGGATATAGGAGTCTTTTTTCAAAGTCTCAGTGTTCATAATACTAAGGACTTTACTGTCACAGGGAAGGATAAGCTTATTGGGCATGATAATAACTCTGTGACAGAATTCTTTTATTTGACCAAGCAAGGAAAAAAAACCTTCAGACTTTGTTACCTTCACTGTCCTTTGATTACTTACAAGACTTTATAAGTTAGGCTGAAACTTGCCAACTTGGATGACAGCTTGGAAAGCAAAGTCCTAATATCTGACGAAGAAGCAAAAGTACTTGAAATATAACCTCCTTAAATTGTATTTAGAAGCCGCAGATCCTCCGTTTCCATGACAGCTCTATTTCTGGACCAGTAAAAACTTGCTATAATAGAATAAACTACTTTCTTCTTTCATCTTGCTGCATATTTCATACTTTACAACACACTCTAGGAACATAGCATGTGCTGCTGAACTGCCATATGGTATCCTGCAAACACAAAATAAATTCAAATAAAGACAAAGCCAAAAGAAAACTGTCAAATTACACTTTATTTGTATTGACAAGATAAGCAAAAGAAAGACTGTGTTCAGAGATACAAATTCATTATTTGCTGACAAAATGCTTATATACCCATGTTGGGTATTTCCACTTTCAAGACAATACTAACTGGATTTTTTAAACAGGTAATTCCCTTTATCCTAGGATAAGGAAAAAGAACTCCCATGAAAATGTCACATGAAAATCTGTTACCTGCTTTTGGCTCAAATTTTCCTAAGTTAATGATTGGCAGCAAATAATCGCATTTGGCCTCAAAGAAAAACATATGTAAAACTGTAAGATCATTAAATAATATGCATTAGAGCAGAATACCCAAAATACTTCTCATACAAAGAACATTGCACTTGAACATACACAAGCATTTACCCTTATTTACACATTAAAGTTTGTATAGAACAGCAAGACTGATATATACAGAAAATTAGCAGAAACCTTAACAGCCCTAGACAGCATATCTAGTGTTGACTCCTTAATTTTTCCATACAGTTTCCCAGGATGTGTCATGATTATTTTTTTCATTATACACTACTGCATAAAAAATAGACTTTATAAGAAGTTCAGTCCCCAGTTAACATGTCAGAATATTTCTATATACTATTAAATGTTCACTGCACTAGGGAGCTAGGGAGTCCACGTCACCTCCTTATTAAAATACAGAAGTTAACAGGCGCTATTTAAACACTGTGCTTTATCTCAAAATCATGTACCTGTGCAATAACTAGCCAGTGAGTTCCAAAGGCAATTCCCTACCACACAGGATCTCCCACTGTCTTGCAAGCAATGAAATTAATTTCTCCCTGCTTTCTGCACTTGGGATAAAGATGCACCACTGGATCTCTCTGCTCCTGCTGCCTTCTTGTTTAGCATTTCCCTTTGGGACACTATGAGTTTCTCCAAAGTGATCCAGTGTTAAATTCTGCATCAGATCCTGATTCTGAACATCATCAAACACAAACGTAAGGGCCTGTGGATATGTCTGATAACCCATAAGCACCCTATCTAAATCCCGGATTCGTCTTCCATCTGCAAGTTGATACTTATCTCTCTTTGGCGGTTCCTTAGCAAATTCAGGCAGTGGGTAACTGATATAATCTTCATCAAAGAGAAACAGATCAGAGCTCGTTAATATAAGTGTTTTAGGTTGAAGCAAACTAGCATTTTGGGCAGATCCTTCAACATGATTTACTTGAAATGCCAACACATACAGAAGGATGTTGAGGGACTGAAGATTAGTCAAACCATCCATCTTCTCTGCCACTAGAAAAGCAAGGTCCCCAATTTCCTCTTCATTTGGATAAATAAATTTTACTCTGCTAGAGTGAATGAGTTCATAATTCTCCATTTTTCCTGCAAGAAACATACATTTTTATATTTAGCACTTTAAAATACTTTCTTAATGTATTAGCATCTGCAACTAACCTTTGACAGTTGGCTGCAGCTGGAAGAATTCAAGGTTTGGATCTATTCATATACAGTTTTACTTATGTATAATATCGGAAGAATTGTATTTGGATTGCAGATCCTTACTGGAGTCTCCTCTTGCATTACCAACATACTTTTCCGCAAATTTCTAGCCACATAACTAGTTCAGGGAGTTGGCAGAAGAGGTTCCAAATAAATACAGCTGGATTCTCAGAGATGATCCACCCCCCCACCATCTGACCTCCTCTGCCTCCTTCCCACTCTCCAGTTCTGAAAACACTGAAAGCATTATTAGATCACAGAGCACAAACAAAATCCCTGCTTCTTTTAAGCAGAGAGAAAAAGCAGAAATTAAAACAAAAAAGGAAAATCATTCTGATTTTTATGCATTCTGGAAGGGCAGAAGGTGACACAGTTCCTTACTCCCTAAAAGTGGTGAAATACAACAGAGAAAACCTTTAAGGAAGCATGCCAGCTTTTTTCACATAAACTGATCTAATAAAAGATGCCTTCCCATTAGACCTTGCACTTTCTGGGCTTACACAGCTTCTTAGCACAGTAAGGGTAACAGTCATTCTTCAGGGAAATGCCATTTTATTTCGTGCCTTCAACTAGATTCAGAATTCTAAGCAAACGATTTCACCTCATATAGGAATTAAACCTAACACCTTAAAAAAAAGCCTAGTTTTCACCACATTCTCACAGAATGACAGGATTCTTTTATTTGACCAAACAGAAAAAAATAACCTTCAGTCTTTGTTACCTTCACTGTTTTTTGATGACTTTATAGGTTAGGCTGAAACTTGCAGTAGAGCTACACTAATGTACACCCCAAAATACTGTATTGGAAGTGCTGTTTCTGCTGGACTCAAGAAGCTATCACTAACTTCATATGTGCAAGACTTTGTATTTAACAATTCTGTTTAGATAAGGAACATGTAAGAATTAAAGTCAGAGAGTCTGGTTAAAGTATGAAATGGGAAACAACTGATGCATAAATTTCCCTCGAAAGAGTTTTTCATCAGTACACTTTAGATAATGCCCTAAGTATGATGCCCAAGTAACTCATGACAAATTGAAAAGACTACCTACCTGTGTTTTTGCTCCCAAATTCAGAGTAGAAGTCTTTATCTACTGGTTCAGGTGAAGGTGTTCGTGCAAGCAAGGACAGAACTGCCATAAGCTGCTGTATGAAGGTGTGAGTGTTGTAACTGTCTCTTGTCAGGCAGGTGACTATATGATCTGCAGAATGTCCTGAAGAAAAGACAGAATATAAATCACTCACAGATCTGTAAATGGCGTTATCATTTCTTCAACCAACATACAACTGTCAACAGAAAAGGATTACTTCTCCTGAAAATATGCATTATTCTGAAAGCTTTCAAATCTTTGGAAAACAAAATACTTACAAATACCACAAAAAAAAGAAAGAAAATATTTTAAATCATGAGAAATTATAATGTACACTTAGGATTTAACTGTTCAACTACTGCTGTAGGGATTCAACCTCTTCTTATGATTACAATTTATCTTACAGAAAAAACTGCCCTCAGTTTTCTTTGTTACACATAAAGTCACTTCAAACAATTTCCACAAGGGAGATTTCACCCCCAAAACTCTCAATGCATTCAGAAGGCATTTTAGAACACAGCAGTGTATGCTCACATGCATGCACATTTTGCAACACATGGGCAGTACCTTGATTTCACTCCTTATTGCAAGCCAAAGCCTCAGAATTTAGGTTTCCCTTCTGACATGTCACTAAGTGAATTTTTAAGATCACTTGTGGGACCAATTAAATCTTTGATATTAAACTTCCCATTAAGATGTTGCAAGACAGCATATCAGCTACCGGCACAGCACCAGTGTTACATTAACTTGATTTCTTTAAAGAAAATAAAATATACACTTCTACTTCACTAATAAAGACAGGAATGCATCTAAGATAAGACTAAACAGACCAAACAGAACTGGAAAAACTTAAAGTTCAACATGTACTCACCAGTAATTCGGAAGTATTGGTCAAACAGGCCAACATTTACTGACTGCAAGTCATTAAGTTTTAGCACAAAGCAGCAAGAGAGGTGGAAAGAACTATTTTCACAATCTGAGTCTTCTTTGTTCCAAAAATCTGTTGATAAAGGATATATGATAAAAAGTCAAAAGAAAAAATATTCTTCCTTTCCATAAGCATGATTTTTATATTAAAATCTTATACCTGTATCATACTCAAAGGAAGAAATTTGGAAGAAAGGGGGAACAGCAACTAATTTCTCAAGCAACAAATACAACCAAATCTCCTTGTTAGCAGCATTTCTTGAAGTACATGTCACATCACATTTAAATCAGCAGGTGAATTAACAAACCACTTTCACTAATTGAACACACACCATGAGTTTCATTATCCTTCACTTACCATTTTGGTTATGAAAGGGTCATTAGCTGCCTAGGTGTTGCTAGGGACTACAGAATTAAATCTGAGAAAGGCATGGATACAACAGCACATGGAAAGGTCTACTTTGAAAAGCAGCCATGACTGAAAACCCTGGTTTTTGAACCTAAAAGCCTTATGCAAGTATTCTGCACACAGCAAGCTGTGCCACTCCCTCCCTCAAATAGGAGGGCCAAGTAAGAATATTGACCAAACCTGGTACTGAAACTGAAGACAAACACAGAGTAAAGGATTAAGTTAGTAATCTTACTAAAGGGTCAGAATAGTTTCTTACCTGACTGGCACTCATCAGCATGAATGAAAGAGTCATCCAAGAGAAAGTAAACAGCTTTTGTTGAGAGAAGCACACAAGCCATCACTTCCACATTGGGAGTCTTGTAAAACAGAACTGAAGACCACATGAGATGTCTCAACTCTTCATTTTCCACCTAAGATATAAATTGCATTTTATAAGTTATCTGCATACTTTGATATTTCAGATAGTTTCATCATCCTAGAAGCAACTTTAGATTATTGGAAAAACAGTTTCAGAATCTGAAGCATCTGACCATGCTATAGTCAAGTATCTGTCTACTTGAAAGTGTCTTGTGCTTGGATCACAACAGAAAAATAATTCTGATATAATTATTCTGTTTTCTGATGAAAACTAGAAAACAAACATATAGTATACAAAACTTTCTAGAACAGACCCTATACATGAAATTTTCATCAACAGCTAAGCAGCTCCAACCAAGCCTCAACAAGTCTATTGAGCCTTCAGATGCTACTGAGGGGCTGGATTCAAAGATCCTTAAGAGAGGACCAGAAGCACAGCTTGCCACTACAGCTGCTGTTCCAATTAGGCATCTTCTCAGCTTGATGAGCCTATTGTGAATTCTCAGATGAGTCACCTGCTTGCTTTATCAACTTCTCCTGGTGTAAAAAAGAGAAGCACAACTTAACTTGTGCTTACTTATATTTGGAAGTGATGGTAATTGAATAAAAAGTATTTCTCAATGAGCTTTTCAACTGACTTTTGTACTCAGTCCACAATGATTTATCACTCAAACCCACATGAACTTTAGGCAAGATTTGTACTTTTAAATTTGATGTTCCCCACATAGATTATAAATCTTTCTCAGAAACTAAGTTTATTTGCTCATGTTTCTGGAGTACCTACCACCATGCACATGTTATATTCATGCACTCATATTACACAAAGGAATCAGAGCCCTCATTGATTTAGCTAGATACCATCACAAAGTAATTCCGCTCCAGTTTTCTTTCCTTTTGCCACTTTAAAGAAAAAAAGAGGGACATTCTTGGAGTAATTATATCAAGACATACAATAACACACACTCCTATTCTGCATCAAGGTTCCTGAAGGCAAAATATGCCAAAAATGAAATAGCAGGCAGCCTTCTGATCAAAAACCTTCCAGGTTTTGTAGAGCCTAGCTATTTAAGTCTCATCAGGAAAGTTTTTTAAAACACTGTAGTACTGACAGGCCACAAGGCATCTTCTTATACATCTGGGCTAGGCACAATACCTCTGCAATATTGCCATGGAAAAACTCAACTAGGGCATTGCCTTTCAGCCCAGCCACATACTGCAGAGACACAGAAACATGAAGGTGAACAGGAATCTGGTTATCTTCTGTTATCTTCTGCATAAGAAATTCAGATGGATATAAAGATGACAGTGTCAGATGAGGCTTGCAAAAGCTAGAAGAGATCCAGAAAACACATCATCAAAATTTAAGGAAATACACAGCTCTTCTCCTACAAGAATACTTTGTATTTCATTCAGGAATTAGAAACAGGCAACTTCTACACTTAACAGTTTACTTTAAAATCATTTAAAGTAAACTGAGCATAGCTGTCAATCTGCCATGACCTCAGTTTGCAAGCACATGAAATAGGAAGTCTCCTTCTGTAAGACATTTTATGTTGGTACAGTCTAGGATAACCATTCATACATACTATAGATTAGCAGAATGAAAGAGTACTTCATCAATACTACAGGCCAAAATCGAATTACAATGACAACTGCAAACACACTGGCTAGGCCACATTAACTTCAGCACTGCACAACAGACCTTTTATGGGCATTGTTACCTTGCTGACTGACCATGTCTGTTTGCCTCCACAACATGGTTTCTTACAGCATCTGATTTGCTTGAAGCTTTGAAAATAATAATAGTCTTAACGTCCTGCAGGAGTGTCCTTAAAAGACTGTAGATTCTTAGGAAGTGGAATTTCTCATGAGGTAGAACGAACACTGCTGTAACAAATCTGTATCCAACAAGCAACTCCAGTACATGCCCATCCAAAAATGAACCCTTCTGCTGGATGGAACCATGAGTCGGATGCAACACAAGTGATGCTAACGGAATCCTATTCAACTTAAATGCACTTCCCAACTCTTCTGTGCCTATCCATTTACCTGGCAGTAAACTGAAATCCACCTTTACTATATACAAATGCTGGGGTGTTAGAAATATCCAACATGGATGGACCACACAGGGGCCATGGTCAGAAGGTTTATACACTGAAGAATAAAGTGCAGAACACAAAACATTTTTTGACCATTCTTTGTTATTGCCAGCTGACTCAGGTTGATGCAAGATTTTCTCAATATTGGTTTTATTCCCATAAACAAGGTATGTTGGGAAATGACCTTTTATTTCAACATCTTCTGCTGAAATGCAATTCAATTCCATAAGCTGAGACAGAAACTCTTGGAGATTTGCTTTTCCACAGTACAATGTGGAACTTGGTAACACTGGTGTGTAGTGTTGAGAGCAACGTGTGTGTAAACAGGAATAAAAATCTTGGAGATTCTGGGAGTCTGAAACAACGAACAAGTAGTTGTCACCATTTCTCAGCTTCAGTGTTAAACAGATTTCTGGCAGAAGAAAGCCAAATTCTGTTAGATCCGTATATGGAAAGCACAGTGTTAATTTCAAGGCAGAAGGAATGTGCTGGCAATTTCCTTTCAATTCCTGATGAGGGATCTCAAACACAGCTAGCATATCATCAGTCAAAACCAAACAGGAAGCAAACTGCTTGAGTCCTTTATGAATGTGAATAGAAAAACTCCAGAGAATCTTGACTATGTCAACATGCTCCACTGCTATGTTGTCAGATGACCAAGTGTCTGAATTAGTGCTGAACTCAAAAGTCTGATCTCCTTCATGAAGTCCCATTTCAAAATATCCATCTTCTTTGTCTGTGGTTCCAGAATCACCTGGAGGGCTTCCTTTATTCTCTGTAAAGGAAGGGGGTGATCTCTGCATAGTCTGCACTATCAAGGCAGAAAGGTGCTGGATAAAATCTTCATTTGTGGCAGTATACGACATACAATTAAAAGGCAAGATGATGGTGTTGCAGGGGTCAGGCACTGCACAGTGTTCTTCCTCTGAATGATCCAAACTTCAAAAGAGATAAGCCACAGTAAGTCAAGCTCGAGTTTAAAAACAGTCATAGCTACCTATGATTTATAGTGTTGCTTTTCAGAACTTTGATGTTCACTCTCATTACTACAGTTAAATCAGTGCAATTCCATAAAACATCTTTGTACTGCACACAGCCATTTATTTTAAAGGCTGGTAGCATGTAGTTTTATAGAAAGCAAAACCCAAAATGCTTAGTTCACCTTCCATTTCCCATCCCCAGTAAGCATATCTTTATGAGTTAAAGGACTGTACAATACAAATATTGCTAGTTTTTAAACTACCAACTGCATCACAGGGTTCAGCAGTTAAGAACACTTTACACCATGAAAATTATTTTGGTTGAAGAAACCCAAACAGGGGCAGCATACAATAAGAGAGACTGTTCTGCCTTAAAGGCCAGGTTTAAAAATGCAGCATCCACTGTTACTACCCAATAGCTAACAAGGATTTAAACCAGAACTTGTGTATCTAGCTTACCACATATCATGACCACTTCCATATTCTTTGCTTGAATCCAGTAGAGAGGCAGGTGCCTAAGGAAAAAAGAAATCATCTGGAAGCTATCAACTACTTACAGCAGCTGTCAGACTTCAGCATACATGAAAAGTAAAGTTAATGGTGGCTCCTGCTTTTTAAAGCCAGCCAACTCACTGCAAAGCCCTACTGCTGTATCCACAGACAGCTATCCTTTGACCCTGAAACACTGTTTACTTCAAGTACAGCATTCAATTAAGGCAGAATGAACTCTGCTACTGACTTGAGAACAGATCCAATCCGCAACTCAAACATTTTAGCACACCCAATTTTTCCTGAAGTAATGCAAAGTGAGGCAAAAAGGTAAAGGAACTTGACAAAGACCAACAACACTGGTAGCAAAGGAAAAGATTCCCAAGTGGTGTTGTCTCATTCCTTGAAGCCACACATATGAAGAGCGCTTCCAATACAACAAACGAAATCACAATGCAGAAGTTGTCAGACAGCAGGAGTCTGAAGATAACAAATTGTTACCTACTGACAGGAAAAAGGTTCTTCCACTCTACTAGCAAGAAAATTATCTTCCAAAACCTGATATAGTAAGATGCAAGAAGTCTTACACTCAGTACCTAAGTGGATATTAAATGATGTGATACCAATACTGGGTAAGCAACTCAATGTCATGACATCATGACAGCAATTCACTGCAAGTCTGGTAAACTTGGATTATGCATTTAATTTACAAGATGGACTTGACTCAAATTTGTGTTTAACTTCTCCATTACAGTAGCTCTGAGAATCAAAACACCAACTTTGCTATGGATTACTATGATAACAAGTTTAACATCAGAAATAAGCTTGCAAAAAACACTCAAAAATACCATAAAATAACAGAAGTATGGCAATTACCTGATTTTTACACCTGGAGTCTGGTATTTCAAAGCATCTCTGGGGAACTGTATGGTCTGTAGGAGTCGAACCACTGGACTGCAAAAAACTGCTGGCTAGGACTGTTTCTTCACAAATTATTTCTAGAACAAATATAAAGAGCTCTTAAAATCACTGAAGTAAAATCAAAATGAATGTCTAATACTATCTGCCAAACAAGTGGAATTAAAATTATATAATCAGGATTGGATCATAAACCATTAAAGCTAAAGGATATCTTCACATAATAGCCAGGATAAAATAATATCAGGCAGAATTTCAGTCCAATTACAGAAGCAAATTTAACTGCACTAAAAGTTGCATTAAAGACTGGTAAAGTTTGTTTTTCAAGCTAACAATTCAAATCTCTACATCTGGTGCAGGAGTTCTTCCTGACAGAACTCATCAGCTTTGTTAATACTAACCTTTTTACCAAAACATTGCCAGGCTGGAAAAAACACAGCAGAGCACTTCGTGTAAACTTTGTAGCATTGTCTCAAATTTCTATATGTTTCAAGTGAACAAAAGTCTGTGCAAAACCTTCCACCAACCTCAGAAGATCTGGTCCCCCAAATGCCACTCAAGACAATTATCTCACCTTATTCTGAACATTCTTCCACAGTTCAAAGCCAAATCATTAGTAAAAACTTAGAAGTGCATATAAAGCAACAGTCTCAGACATTTGACTTTTTACCTGTGATATTCACAGGTAATACAATTCTCAGTATTACCACTGAGCCAGCCAGCTCAACTGTATAAATGTGCAAATAAAACAACAGAATTACAGTGTGGATATGTTTCTGGCTTGAGCAGAAAAACTCCTGTGTCTGTCTTTTTGGATTGATGTTAAAGTTTAGCAGATTACATCAAACCATCTCTTAGAGGAAACACAAGAGGTATTTATTACTTGAACAATACACTGCATTAGCAAAAAGGAAACTCAAATTGACAGGAAAAACATAACATGACAGCATTATTTTTGGGTTTCTGTTTCCTATATAAATATTTAATCTTTTTCCATAAGCCATTTGCCAGTGACATTTCATTTGAATAATATGTTATGGAAACAGATGGTGTCTAGAAAAACTACACAGAAAATTCATAGAAATAGCATATCAGGAAATTAATCCCATTGGTCATGATTTAAGGCCTAACAGTGAAACTAATTGCTTAGCATATTTTGAGTTTTTAAATTGGATTTCTCAAAACTGGCATTTTGCAAACAACCCTTGATAATTAGATATGTAGCACATAGTCAATTTATGTTGTTAAAGCTGAGAAATAGCCTGCCCTATTCCTCATTTTCCCACTATTCATACAAGCCATCCCCAAGATACCAGTAAAGTAGCATTATGTAGAAGGGCAACAGTAAATAAACCTTGAATGTTACACCAACCTCTTTATAAACAGTACTTTGTATAAAACATACTTCAAAAGCAAGATCTAGATTTTCATTTTTCCTCCCAAGACTCATTTGCACCTAAATATTTACTGTAATAGAAAAACTATTGACAAATGGCTTTTAAAGTCACAGTGATTGCTAGCATTTTTACAGCTAGTCCTTTATAAAACTGCAGGTTGTCATATAGACAAACTGTCTCAATCCTGTAACTTAAATGCTTAATACTTTAAAGCAAGCATTGACTTCATTTTGGAAAAATCTGGCATTTTGCTTGCAGACGAAAAGAGATCTAGAATGGCAAGTGAAGTATCTAATAGCAATGAAATCTGTATCTAAGTTTCCTGTCCCTCAATCAAATGCTGTCAGAACAATTTATTTCTTGCAGAGTGAACCAAGAAACCTCTACTTATTTTAGAGAAATCACAGTAATGGACTTTTTTCAAAGATGAAGCTTTCCAAGCATCTCTTCCCCATCCACCAATCCACTGATTTATAGGGAAGAGTAGACTGTTATACCCCAAATTATCAAGAATATAATCCCCGGTCTTTCAAATGGTTACAAAGTCTTCTCCCACTCTTCATATCCTCCTGCATTTTAAGTTTTCAATCAGGTAAAAGGAAGAAATAAAAAGTATCTTTATCTCTTCTTCTCAGTCACAAATGAATATTCACTGAATAAGTCAGTCTTACAGGCTTCTGCCAAAGATGAAGATAAATTCTTCTAAGTTGCTAATGCAGCAGGCACACTTACTTGAAGCATACAGTAAAAGTAATTTTTAGGTAAGGTTAGCAGGTGCTGTAGAGCACAACAGATATGCTGAAATCACAGGCTCAGCCAGAAGAACACTAATCCCACAGCTGTCATTTATTCATCTTTTTCTATCTTCCTTGTGGTTTGATAGAAATACAGCTCTTGCAAAAAAGCAATAATGGAACATGCTGCTTGAGCTCACATTTTGCAGAAAAGGAACAGGTAGAGGAACAGCTTTTAAACATTGCCTATATATGCCCTGGTATTCCACGAAGATATGTATCTGAACTAGGAACAGATATATAGTCTTCTGCTGGTGATTTCTGCAGGATGATGCAGGAAAAAAAGCCTGTACCCCAAAACTCCGCTACAGTTAATTCACGCTACAGTGAACAACAGCTCAGTCTTGCCAAATCGCATACATACAGCCTCCACTTTTTAAGCCAATACTACCAGGTCTTTCTGCTTTGACTTAATAAGCCCTATATCCATGCACATAATATTCATGTATATCAATGCAGCTTAGAAAAGCAGAACCAAGAGGCTCAGCCCAGCAGCACGATACATACATGATTACCTTGGCTGGAGCTGACAGGACGAGGCAGAGAGGGAGAGGAAGGACGAACAGTAAGAGAAGAACAGTTTGATTTGGAGCTGGCAGCAGTGAGCCTGGAGTCCTCACTGATCTAATAAAGAAAGTATGCAGCAATTAAAGAAAAAAAACAAAGTACACAGGACACATTAGATCCTGAACTAAAATAAGTCTACACAAGCTTTCTCAATTTCAGTAAAAGCAAAGATAGAGCCAGCTTTTTTGAGGGAGAGGTGGTCACATCCTCTCAAGTGTCTGTTTTTACATTAAGTGGAATTCCACTATGAATTTGTTTAAAGAAGTCATTCTGATCACTGACTAATCACTGTATTGACAAAACAAGCAGCTATTTTCACAAACCACAAGCAAATGAAACCAGAATTTCTACACACTGTAAGGACAGAACATGTTCTGCTAGTAAGTTTATTACCAAAACAAGACTAACCAACTACGTAGCACAGACATGAGAGAAGACAAAGAGGATTTAGAGGTCCAATTCTTTCTCACTGTTAAAAACCCAAAGAAAAAAGTTTGGGGAAGTCATTTCAGCACTCTGCAAGACAAGCAGTAAAATCACACCTCTGCAATACTTGTACTAGTAGCAAAATATGGCTGGTTAGGGTCAACTGCATATTCATTGTAAACACCATTAAGTCACCTTATATTTTCCTCCCACTTCCCTTCTCCCAAGCCAGTACAAAAATCAAGGTCAGATAATTATTGAAATTACATTGAAAACTAAATAGGAAAAGAAGCAACCTTAAAAGCTCATACACATTAAAGCACAAAAAGCCATAAAAACTTTCATGCTAAGGAAAGTTTAATGAATTCCCCTTAATTCTATTTTGTTGAAGTCTTTTTGTAAGCTGCTTTTGCCCAAAGCACATTCTACTCTTCCCACAGCACCAACTCACCCTTTTATCAGAGTTGCTCAGTTTGTATTTCACCTCCTTTGCTTTTTGAATAGCTTTTAGCACTTCCACAGTGTCTAGTTCCTTTTCTGTGGTAACAATGTTATCCAAACAGACCTAAAAAACATGTTAAAGCACCCAAAAATATGTAAAACATTAAATTGCAGATCTGACTTGCATTAAGTTATGGAATTAATGTAATATTAAATTACGGTAGCTTAATGCAAACTTAGGTCCATTTTAACCATTATACAAAACCAATCATCACATTGGAGCTCTAACATCAATTTATAATGCAAACTCAGAAGTGCTCGGTAAGTTTAAGACCTTTCTAGCACAACTGTGTTTCACTATTAACATACTGCTACCCAATGAAGGCACAAGTTCCACTTACATCCAGCAGCATAGTCAATGTTAATACTGTTTCATTCTCTAACAACCTTCTCCAACACACACCAAAAATTTGCCAGGTTTTTAGAAGATTCACACTACTTTCCTCACCAGGCGTGAAAAAAGATTTTGTTCACATGCCCATTTTAAAGGAAGTGCACAATGGCTTACCTCTGAGGCCCTGTCTCCAAACTGAGCAAGCACTTTGGTCCGGTAATCGGGGATGATGCTCAACGGATTGCTGTATAAGACCACCTTCTCTAAGCATGGGAGGTTTCCTATATTTTTTACTTCATCAATCTGAAAGTTTTTTAGTAAAAGGATGAATACAGATTGGCTGAATGAAAATGACCAGACAGACTGAGCATTTAATGCATAAATTACATATGATAACCAGAATTAAAAAAACTGGAAGCACTTCAATTTGCAGTTTCATCCACTAAAACAATTGCTTGTGATCTGAAGTACAATTCAATAGTGAAAATCAGCAGTTACCTGTTCTATTTTGTTGTTGCTCAGATCCAGGTTGACTAATGAGTACAGTTTGTTAAGACCACACAGCCTTTCCAGCTGATTTCCCGCCAAATTCAGAGTTTTGATGTTTCCCAGTTTTGTGTGAACGCCTTCCAATGATGTTAGCTTGTTGTAGGATAAGTCCAGGTGAACAAGGTTATAAAGGTGCTATAAAAGCACAGAAAATCCATGTTATGTTCAGTAATCCATCCATGTTCAGTAAGCAATATCAAAAGACACTGTATTGCAGCTTGCTCTTTTTGTGCAACAGGGTTTTCATGCTGGACATTGCCTAGCATGAAAAACATGACATGAAATTTTTCATTTCACAGGTTCAAGCTTGTAGAACAGGAACCTCAACTGCATTTTTACCAACCCACAGATGTAGCTGGCAGTGACTGAATTTAGTTAAGAACTAAATGCTCTATGTCAATATTGGCAAGGAAATTATAATATCCAGAGCAAGTAAGAAATGCATCATGAAAAGTGTTATGAAGGATAAGATATTTGGGCTTAAATTATTCTCCATGAGGAAAATAAGCAACAAAATTCTGATCCAAGAAAATCTGTTCTAAGGTCTCAGAGAGTCTGAAGGGAAAAAAAATCACCTTCAAAAGCATCACTTACCTGTAAATTTTCTACCAGAGACACCCCATTGTGACTCAAATCCAAGAATTCAATCTTCGGTATTAATTTCTATGGGAGGAGGAAAAAAAATGTATGCTTTAAATGCATTACATCTTATAAATCAGGCCATACTTCCTTCACTATCAGCTGGCCAACAACAAAAGAAAGGTATGCACAGTTCCCTCTTGGCTGTTGGCATTCCATATGACTTAGTGCAACAGAAGAGTCGAATATTGCTCTTAAGAAAACCAGGTTATACTGAGAAGCATGGTTAAGTTTTAATTCAAAACCTGTTTCTCTCTGAAGACATACAAATGACTCTTAGTTTCACCCTATTAACTATAGATCAAACATTAATAGGTGTTTCCATCTAAACAAGCATATTTGTTACACAAATCTGGATAAAGACAATAGTACCAAAAACCAGAATAAGTTGAATGATTTGTATCCATGTTTTGATTATACCAGCCAAGTGTTACATGGCCACACAAACCTCTTGAAAATGAACTTTAACCCAGAAAGCCTTTTATTTTTGGAGCACTCGTGCCTTGAACTTGATGTTGAATTCTAACATCAGTGATTTTGGTTGTAATCTCATCAATGATTCACCTTGGAGTTAAGGCTAGACTCAGACCTGAAGAACCTAAAGTCACCATCACAAAAAATCCTGAACAAGAGAACTGCACTGCAAGTCCATGATTTCTAGTTGAGCTACAAACATAACTATTTTCTGCTTCACAAGAGTAGTTCAAGTAAAAAGTTATGTTCATATTTGACACATTCTTGTGATTAATGCTATTTCTCTTTTCTTAACTGATTGGCAAAATGTAATTCTAAGGTATCAGCAAAATACTCCAAGTTTTTGTTTTATGCTCGTCATATTGTTCTGATGTCAAGAAGGCTGCCAGCAAGCCCAGATTCTTAAATATGCAGGAAGCTTCAGCCTTGGTAACACTCCAAAGTTGAGCCCAAGAGATGTTTTGCTGTTTTTAAAAACACACCACTTCTGTAAGTGGCCTAAGGCCAATGAAAACAGTAAAAATGTTTCAAAAAGTCAGCACTGATGGCAGTGTTGCTTATAGAGCACAGGATGATAAACTTCTCCTTTAGCAAAGAAAATATCGAAGTAGTAAAGGAACAAATCTCCTAAGCATTAACTTGGGTGGGCGAATCAACATAAACCAAGTGCAACTGAAAACCTTCCTGAAAAAAGACACATACAAAGCAAATACAAAATCCCTGATACATGTAATGTACCACAAAAGATCAGTCATGCTTTCTTCCACAAATGAAAAAGTATTTCTTACCACTGAATCATCAATTTGCGAGATGCTATTGTGACTCATATCCAAAGTTGTCAAAGTTCTCCAAGTTGGGATAACTGCTGTCACTGGACAACTTGAAGTTTCACCCTCTGGCTCCCACTGATCAAACTCAGAGGCCTCAGGCACTAGGATTTCCTATTTAAGACAAGAATACTAAAATATTGTGTTTGCACCTTCAGTGAAAGCTTAACAGTTTTGGAGCCAATCCAAAGAGTGTTATGTACATAGGGAAGATTTCTAAGCTTTATAATTTTGAAGTTTTAAGTCTTAAAATATGAGCTGACTGGGTCAGAATTGAGATCTACAGGGAGAGAGTTTCGATACCAGCAGATGATCCACACTGGTGAATGTGGAGGAACAATAGAAGGACTGTGAATTTTGTGCTATTGGATAGCCCTTGCCAAATCACAGCCCAGAAAAACAGTTAAGACACATGCATTCAGTTCTGGATGTATATCAAAACCATACACTTCAATAAAGGCATCACAAATGTCCCCATTAAGAGACACTTGTAAATACTTCCCCCACTTAAAGTTGAGACTCTGAACAGCTAGCAAACACTTTCACAGTTTCACAAAGTAGAACCCACAACAATCAGGACAGAAAAGTACATGGACTCCAAATGGCTATTTCCATAATGTGTGTGTTATTTTTTGCATGTGCTTTGAACACTTACCAGAAGTAGGAACTCACTCTTACCTTCATTGACATTGCTGAAAATCGAACACTCATGGTGGCCAGAGCATGTTTAGATGAAGTCAGCCCTTTGATAAGCTTCCCTCCACAATGACTGATCTATTAAAAAAAAAAAATAATTATGTTACAAGGTCAGAAATGCTAGAACAGACAAATAAGAGACATGGAAGAGGCAGCTAAAAGCTTCAACAGATTGTCCACCAATTTGGAAAGTAGTTATAGTACAACCTTAAAATCTCCTGAGATGCTCAGGTCAGAAATTCCAATATTTGGTAAAGCTGAAGCAACAAATTAGACATGACTACAGAAAATTGAAATTCTAACAGCTATCTAAAAAATGCCTCTTCTCCATTGACTTTCTACCTGCCTCATGTATTCTTCAGTGTGAAACTACCCAGGCAGTTTAACAGGAGACAATATATTACTGTTTCCAAAAAGAGAGGTATGTCAAGCCATGGCTCTACCTGTAGACACTATTAGTTAGGTATCATGCTCTCCATTGTAAATAAAAAGCATAAGAAGTGAAAATACTAATATAAGTATTTAATACACTAGTGAGCTAATTACACAAACCCAAGTTTAAGATTAGAGTCTTTTTCCTGTAGCACTATTTGGACCACCACCACTCAAGGTCTGTCCAGCAGCCAAGTCCTTCTCTAGGGACAGTCACACACATTGTACAACCACAACTGGCACTTTTGCTGGTGTATCAGAGAAGCCACAGTAAACAGAAAGCTCCTGCCACCCTTGAAAAAACTCTTTCCAGATTACTACTGTTAATTTGCAGGCAGTGTTCATTACTAGATGAAAATGTCAGTCTGGTGCAGCCAATCCAACACTTATCATGAACACAGAATTACAAAGTCCTCAAGATGAAAAACCTTCCCTCCTCAATAAGCAAAGCTACACCTGAAGCTTATTTTGAAGACCTGTGAAACAGTACTTTTTTCACAAATGAAACAGTCCTTCTAAACACTGCACTCCTCAGTTCTAGCACCAAATGAAAGCACACAATTATCAGTTATGAGAGATATGCAGATCTGGCATTTGCAGAGCATATATAATACAAGCACTATCTCAGTTGTACCTCTATTTGATGAAGTGATTTGAAAATTGACAGATCAAAAGGCAAGAGATGCTCCTGAATGTTACTGGTTCCAAAAGGTCCTCCTGTTCCACTGACCTAGTAATCAATATTTGAGAACAGAGTTACCACACACAATCCAACTCATCCACATTTCTGATAGCCTTACACAGGTAATGGCATAAACACAGTAGCTTGGAATGACAGCCAGAATTCCAGCTAATTTTTCAAGTATGGAATGATTCATAAAACTTGCAGATTAACTCTTCAGGGAAAAAAATGGCAGTTGCTCCAGCTAAGTGCACTGAACCTGAAGCACTGAACTTGAACTGCCACCTTGTGCTTGTATTTTGTAGCACATGGGGCATGCAAAAAAGATACCACAGGCAAGACTGACAAAGGCTTCATTCTCAGCTGACCAAGCTAGAGCTGCATTCACTAAAGACCATCTCCTTGGAATACCTGTATCCTCAGAGACAGAATTGTCTTCAATTTCATTACAGTGGAAGAAGTTCAAGATGTTGACAAAATAGGTTCAAAGAAACATTAGACACGGGTACACATCTAAAACATGCATCTAGTATTTCCATGTAGGCACTGGATTCTTGCCTCAGAGCATGTTGGCAGCATAGAATACACTTATAGTTTCATTTGTATTTGCTGTAAACAGATTTTTGGGAGAAATATCTAAAGTTTTCGTCTGTTCTTATATGTGTCTTACAAGCTCTGAAGGTGCCCACTCACAAGCATTCAGAAGGGCCAGAAATTCTGAAGATGGGTATTTTCCCAATATTGCTCTTCTCCAGCCAAAGAAACCTTTGTTCAGAGGATGACAAAGGCAACTTAAGATGCACTGGAATATGATTACAAGTTTGATGTCTGCTTTTTCAACTTCTTCAGTCCTCCAGTAAAGCTTCCCTCACTCCACTACTTTGTTTCCCCTTTGAGCACACCACACAATTAAAAGGAAGCTCTTCATGTAATAAAGAGGTTAAAGAGTTAGAGCTGTAGCATGAAATGGTAAAATAATTGCTCTGGAAAAGTCTTTCCAATTCACTTATTTGGTTATAAAAAATGAAACTGACTCCAGAAAAAAATTACCTATTCTGAGGCCACTTCACATTTATTCTGAAATGGTATTTGAGCTAGAAATTCAGGGGCATCTCATCTATGAAACTGAGTTTATTAGTTTTGGGGGTTTTTAACTTTTAGATATAGTCAAAGGCAAGAAAGGGGACAGGATTTATGTATACATGCATATGTATGCATATACACTGGCCTACCCAGTGTTCGCAAAGAATGCAGGGTTTAAGAGAATAATATTTATCTATCTCCCCACTCCTACTAGCACCCAGGAAGATTATGGCTGCATCTCTACAGAGAGCACTGCTGAAGAGACCATATCACACAAGAGAATCAACATCCTTATTAGAGAACTACACTGTACTGAAAGCTGGAAGAATAAACACTTAGCATTGACTTCTAAGTGCTTGCAGGCATTTACTATCAAGTAAAGTTCTTGTGCATTCAGACTAGACTCCAAAAGTATGCTAAGAATCATGTCAGTCTGGTAGAAAACATCTCCAGTATTTGTGCAAGCATAGCTCACCTTTAAATACTTCAGTCTACAAGTGAAATCTAGAATATGACCTAGATCTGTTTTGGCATCCCCATTAGCACATGTAGGCTTCCCCTGGAGCAACTGTTGAGTGACAGCATATAACTGCAAGGGTCTGATGGTGAAGACTTCTCCAGCCATTAACAACTGCTCTCCTGAAAAACAGAATATGATGGTATCAAACACAATGTTGCAGTGGTTACAACAGAATAAAGAGTACACAGAATACCTAATGTTAGAGATTAAACATCTGAATATTTGTCACATACTCTAAGCTCACAATGGAGTGATCAAAGTCCTCATAACCCAGGTGTTCAAATGGGCAAAAATTACACAAGCATGAAGCTTCTAATGCACCTAATGACACATTTCCCTCAATTTTAAAGAGGGCTGGAATCCAAGTTTATTTATATAATGTATGAGTTAGTAAGCTTTTTCCAACACAGCCCTAAGTTCTATGGCAGTTAGGATTTATTCTATAAAAACAGCACATGCCATGTAAAAAACCCAAAACTTAAATCTTTTGACATGCTGCCTAAATGCAGAATTGTAGCAAATTGTTTTCTTTGAGATGATGAGGACTTTCACCACACTAATACCAATGTAAATTCCCAGAACATGAAATGCATTATCTGGTATTTTTACAATCCCATTTCATTCTAGGAAGAGTAGAAAACAGTACCCAAAACCCTCTCTGAAGGCACAAGAGTCAAAGTGGACTACAGCAGTCAAAGCACACACATGCTGAATTAATATCCATCTTTCTCTACTTCCTGTTAGGGGCATCAATTTAACTTCATGGACAAGAACATCAGCTTTCATGATAGAGAATTTGACAACTCTGCTTGAGGAGTAAAGTTCCCTTTGGCTTCAGTGGGAGCAAGACCAAGAGTCCAGCTGCGCAGTCAGACATCAGTCATTCTGGTACCAGTGAGACTACAGGCACTACAAAGTTAGGAGAAATTTCTTCAGAAGCTTCCTTAAAATGTTCCAAAATTTGCTGAGAGAACTCTGAAATGGCTTCACCTGAAGTTAATTTTGTGCCAGAACAATCTGAAATGGCATACTGAAGCATGCTTTACCTATTCACATGAGAATTACATGGTAGCATCTAGCATGTTCTTTTAAACAAAATTAGTATGGGCTTATCATTTCACATGACTCCTGCTGCCAATGGACCTATTAGACCTGTTGCAGCTACAGCAAGTGCATTTCATTTTCATCTGCCAGCCCCTGAAAAGCACATCCTTTAATTAACTGACTTAAGGTGGTCTCATGTTTCCTGAATTCTGGAAGAACATTATTTAGACATGTAAAGTGGTCTCTTGCATTTAACACACACCTGTATCAGGACTCTGATAAAAAAAATCTTCCTTACATGTTACACTAAAACATACCAAGACAGAAAGGTTAGCAACAGCTCCTGATCACCAGTACCACACCCTGTCCTTTACAGACACAAGCTAGTAAACCCTTTTCAAAGCCTCGATTTACCAATTTCTTCTGTTTCCAAAAGTAGCTGCACTACTGTTACAGCTCATTCCAAAAGGCAGCTTGAATCAAAACGCAAGCTGCAAGAAAAAGGTGAAGGGAAAGAAGGGAAAGAAAAAAGTCTCATAATCTGATACAGAAGATTCAGGTCTCTCGTTTTCTGGAGATAAAACATCACAAGTATGTGAATGCAAGCACACAGAGAACATTCCCAGTTCAATTCTTGCCAGTTCTTTACCTTTGTGGAAGAGGTCTTCAGCCAATGCAGCAGTGATCCCATTGATCTCCTGCAAAGAATAAACCAAGTATTATTTACATATTTAGGGTTCTAATTTTTCAGTCCAACTTGAAAGAAAGCTGTTTGAAGAAACTGCTACAACTACAGCATTAAGACCAGCCTAATGCACCAAGCACTCAACTTTTCCTTAGAATATCACTAATACACAGAAAACTTCAGATTAGCAGGTCTACAGGGAAGAAGAGAGATATAAGTAGCAATGAGTTTTCTGTACTTCAACTATTATGCCTGCTACAGAGTAATTCAAGAGTCCCTTTTCCCCATCCATCATCATCTCCACCCTCCTGCACCTACCCAGGAGCTCACCCTTCATTCCGGGCACTGACAGCTCCAGAAGGAAAGAAAAATCTGAAAGCTCTCAAAGCTGGGATTTGTTTCTAAATCTGAACATTCACAAAGATCAGTACAAGCATTTCCCTATCTGGGCATACACCCCTCCACAACAAGCAAATGCTCTGTGGAAGTCCAGAAATAGTTCTGAGCAATTCCAACAGTGTTCTCTCAAAAGCCCACAGAAAGAACAAAATAAAACTATTTGTGATAGTGAAGCTTTCCCTAGACACACGCATATCATTTTAAGGTAGCTGCAAAGGATAAACAGATATTATGGATCATCACAAAATTAATATTTGATGAGTTTACTTTGCTCACAAATCCCTCATGATTCATCACAAGGGAATAAATCCACAGTACATCTGCAGCAGACAGTTCAGCACATCTGATGAAGCAAGCATTTTAAAGAGCACATTCTTAGTATAACTGAAACCCCACTCACTGAGGATGAACAAAGCCTCCACACCATAGTTTTGAGAACAAGCTAGAAGCTGCATTCCAATTGAAATTCAACAATTCTGACTCTCATTTGAATAAGCCAATTACACTCCTCTGGCATGCACAGACTTAATTGAAAACTATATTCTGTATCTCTTTTGTCATCTGGGACAGAGCAGAACTTTTTTCTACATTTATAATTGAAACAAGATGATGACTTCAACTGTTCAGCCACTAGCAGGCAAAGCAAGCAACTCTATTCCTCTGTCAGACCTACAAGAGACCTCTGTCACAGCTCTAAATACATATATGCATCACATCCAGAGATCCATTGTTTGCAGGTGTCTCTGAACAGCAGTTTGTGGGTACTCAATTCTTTTCTTGCTAAAGCTTCTATCTGTAAGTCAACAAACCAAATATTCTGAGATGATAAAGTACAAGACAGTGCAACAAAATAAGCATCCCCATATCACTGGAGACATCTTATTAAATGTCAAAATAACAATAATGTTCTATATTACTGTTACATGAAAATGCTTCTCTAAACTGCACCTGGCTTTTCCTTGTGACATGTAAGGGCTACAAAGTGGTTTTAATGTATTTATGTTGGGGTGTTGGTTGATGAAAAAATGAGCATGAGCCGGCTTCAGTGTGTGCTCGCAGCCCAGAAAGCCAACCATGTCCTGGGCTGCATCAAAAGGAGCATGACCAGCAGGTCGAAGGAGGTGATCCTGCCCCTCTACTCTGCTCTCATGAGATCTCACTTGGAGTATTGTGTGCAGTTCTGGTGTCCTCAACATAAAAAGGACATGGAACTGTTGGAACAAGTCCAGAGGAGGCCATGAGGATGATCAGGGGACTGGAGCACCTCCTGTACGAAGACAGGCTGAGAAAGTTGGGGCTGTTCAGCCTGGAGAAGAGAAGGCTGCGTGGAGACCTCATAGCAGCCTTCCAGTATCTGAAGGGGGCCTACAAGGATGCTGGGGATGGACTCTTCATCAGGGGCTGTAGTGACAGGACAAGGGGTAATGGGTTCAAACTTAAACAGGGGAAGTTTAGATTGGATCTAAGGAAGAAATTCTTTACTGAGAGGGTGGTGAGGCACTGGAATGGGTTGCCCAGGGAGGTTGTGAATGCTCCATCCTTGGCAGTGTTCAAGGCCAGGTTGGATGAGGGCTTGGGTGGCATGGTTTAGTGTGGGGTGTCCCTGCCGATGGCAGGGGGGTTGGAACTAGATGATCTTAAGGTCCTTTCTAACCCTAACTATTCTATGATTCTATGTTAGGAATTTCTACTGCATTTAATTCTATTAACCTGCAAAATAAAATTAAACAATTCCTACTGGAAAGACTACAAGTAAGTATAGACAAAAAATACTGCAGCCTTCCTACATATATCACAGAATCCTGAGGGTTGGAAGGGACCTCAAAAGATCATCTAGTCCAATCCCCCTGCAAGAGCAGGGTAACCTAGAGTACATCACACAGGAACTTGTCCAGCCGGGCCTTGAATATCTCCAACATAGGAGACTCCACAACCCCCCTGGGCAACCTGTTCCAGTGCTCTGTCACTCTCACAGTAAAGAAGTTTTTCCTGATGTTCACATGGAACCTCTTATGCTCCAGTTTACACCCATTACCCCTTGTCCTATCAGGGATTATAATAATGGCTCAAGCACTAACATGGGCTGTTTGGTATTAAAGATATTTTAGAAGATCAAAGTTCTACAGGAAGGTCATTTTCCAGTAGAAGTGCTGTGGTAAGTATTTAGCTTTTCTGCTGAATAACCAACTTTTTTGGTAAATATTTAAAAGTAAAGTTCCAAGCAAAACCAGTTGAGTTTATACCTCAAGTCAGACTGCTCTAAAGCAATGAAATACAGATTAAGCAATAACTTTGCTCTTAAAACACAAGCACCATATGAGATCAGGGAAGCATTCATACCCAAATAACACTATTTCTTTGGAAAAGGAAAAAATCATGAACATTACAGCAAGAATAATAATAATAGTTTAACTGAAAACCAAGAGAGGGACTAGCAAGAATTCTGCCTACATTAAAAAGCTTTGTTGTTTATAGCACTGAAACATTAACAAAACAGACCATTTAAGAGATAGTAGCCAGAGAACAGAAAAATTATGCTACTTCCTGGTGATCAGGTAGTTTGTGCCATCTGTTAAAACTTCCAATCCATTTTAGTGGGTTTGACTGTGACAAACTAATGCTTCTCACTCAAATCTGAAGTGCAATAGCAACATTACAAAGTAAACCTTCTTCTGTTATTCAAGTCAAACTCTAAATTCTCACCAGAATAATTATGTTCATGTAACTTAACTAAAACAGGTTTTTCTTTGTTGATAACACTTCATTAACACACCCAATGGACCACCTGTGATTCATTCCTGAAGCCTTTATATGAAATTGTTAAGGGCCATCTCAGCACATTCCCCCAAGAGCAATTACTGTTCCTCCTTTCCATTGAGCTCCCCAGTACATTTTCCATCTTACAAATTCCATTCTTCCCCTAACAACACGATGTCATACTGGAAAAAAAACAACTCCTAACTATACATGGGAGATATATGAACAAATTGCAGTCTGAACATGAAGGCAAGCCATTGCTTCTTTCTTCAAGCATCCTTTACTGTAACATTCTGTCTGCTAGCTGGAGATGGTTCTCCAGAGGGCACTCCATCAGTGCTCTTTCCACTGAGAAGCACCATTTTTCTTCATTTGGGCTACTGGAAACTGTTTTAGCATGAACCACAGCTCTAACCATTAACCACTAAGTAGGGGGTGTGGATCAATTATACAATGTTTCTTCAGAGAGCTAGTGCTATTGACTTCAGCCTAACAACCAATTTAGCTTCACATTTATCCACAGCTTCCAACTATCCTGCCAGCATTTACCTTCTCCTCTTGAAGTCCCTACCCACACTACAGCTCAGCACAGTATCTGCAGCAATAAAGTGGTGTCAGAAATCTTTAAATTTGCTTTGTTTATTACATTGTGCAAAATGGTGAAAAAGAGCAGTTTCAGCTGCTTTGCAAAGATTCCACACAATTCTCTCCAAGTCACAGAGCCAGAGAAAGACACTCAGGCTTCCATTCATATGCTAAAAACATAACTCACATATAAATCAAAGTGTAGGAAGTGTGACAAAACTTTTGGAGCAGTAACAGGGAACTTGACTAGCAGAGTTTGCAGGTAGACCTCTAATTCCTTTTGTCTTTTTTCCACCAGGCTTTTGGAATTTTTTCCAATAATCTTCTTAGGAGGTAACAGATTTTTATCTATTTTCTTTTCTGAAACAAGCTGAAAGACAAAGACCAGAGTTAAAACCCAACTCACTACCTGAACTTGTACAAAAGATGCAACAGAACACATTAAGAGCATGTTGCCTGATCCTGGTAAGATCCAAAAATAAAATTACTTCAGTAAACTTGGCTCTCCCTCATTTTCACCTGCTTCTTTATTAAATCAGTACTGGTTAGCAACTACCCCATCATACTAACAACAGTTTTACCATCCACCATACCTAGAAAAGAGGCTTTGTGCCAATCAAGCATTTGGTTACCAGATCAGCTGATCATAAACATTTCTCTTGGGAAGTTTAATGACTCTAAGCCTGCACTCCACTCTGATAGAAGGTTCTGCCCAAGGCCACCCTTCCCCAGTTTTAGAGGGAAGTGTAACAAGCTGAAATAATATTGTTCATACAAAAAAGGATTTAATCTGCAGTTCAGATGGTATCTGGCAGATATTCTCACTCTTTATTTAGGAAAGAATTTGTCCCCTACAACAGAGCCATATAAACTGTACAATACCAAGGGCACAGTTTTAATATTCTTACCTTTTCATGCAGGTCATGAAAGTCACTGTAACGATGTTTCACTGTCCACTGATGACTGCCAACACTGACCTGAATAATGTACACCTGGAAAGGAAGAAATTTAAGTAAAGGGACAGCAAAGCAACTTGACTTAAAGAGAAGCTCACTGTGAGGCACGCTGGTCATTGTAGCACTATAAGGTGATTCTACATTCTGAAAGTGCCTGAAATATCGCAGTTAACTAAAATCTAATCCAGACTCTAAGGTCTAAGGTGACTTTGCTAATGTAAGATGCCGCCCCCCCCCCCCCCCCCATACAGATAGCAATCTAAAGCAACAGCTTTCATTTTTGCAGCCCAAAGGTTAATAACCAAGATCTCTAAGCTACTTCCTGTTTTGAAGATTCCTGCTACTTAAGTTGGTATTCAAAGCTATCCACAACAAGCCTGCAACAGCAGCATCCCTCGTTCAATTTACCAAGTTCCACAACAGGCAGAGGAACTTGGCAAGCATCCTGCTGTCACTTCACAGTTAAGCAGAAATCTGCTTCCCTTAATTTACCCTTCTGAAATAGCCAAATCCTTTGGTGGGCTGGATTATTTTATTCCTTTTAGGGTAAAACACACAAGACAGCTTTCTGAGAGTTACAACTATGCCCAAAGAATCACTACAATTATCTACAGCAACCCAACATGTCTTTACAAAGGCTAAGTATTTTTAAACATGCATATACCAAACAATTCAAGATTTTCATTGCAGTTGACTTCCCAGATTGAACAATACCAGTTCTGCAGGAAGCTCACAATGTACCTTTGGATATGCCAGAAGCAAGCTATCCCAAAGAAATTTAAAAGGTACAAAATATAACACAAAAAATAATGCTCAGTAAAACCAGTTCTACAAGTACTTGAACAAATTAAACTGTTATCCCCATCCAACTATATTCCTTGGGGAAAACACCAATTTGTAATCAAATCCTGAAAGCATTTAGTAGCTGAGAACTTGCTTACTACCACAGATCACACAGATCTGACTCACAGCTGCTACGAGAATGCTCCATGTCTAGGCACTAAACACACTTGAAGAAAAAAAAAAAAGCATCAACAGTCTCAATTTGTTACTGAAGAGGCCAGTTTTCACTGGCCTTTTACTCTGTCCTGTTAGTACAGAGCAGCACACTACCAAACATAAAATAGAATACCACCTGCATTTTAAAATGTGAACTCTCTCATAGCAATTATATTTTTATAAGCATCTGACACTGGCTTCCTCAACAAAACTCAAGTCCTACTGAGAAGTGAACCAAGATGTCTGACTACTGCACACAGCAAGTGACACATCAGTGTTCGGATGAGCACTGGAAACACAGATGAATGCCTACAGAATTACAGTCTCAATTAAGTAAGTCCTGTGTCTGTATTCCCATAACGCTGCACTGGGAAACAGCAAATCAGGATTATTCACCAAGCTGGTGACAAACTAGAACAGGAATAACCTGAGCATTCAAAAGTAACCCTAAGGAAAGCAAGGAGATAATCAAAGAAACCAGAAGATTAAAGTCAGAACCAGAGTATTACTACATTTAGGAGCCATAATAAAAAGACTAAGTTGTTTTTAAAAGCTGACTGTGCTAAATTATGGTAGATCAAGCAGTATAGCTAAATGAGTACAGATTAAGTACGCAATGCATAAACCCTCAGATTAGACATTGAAAACACAGTAAACTTCACAGCCCACAACTGACAGCTCACAAGATGAGGAAGGAGTGTTCCTCCTCTCTGTGTACAATAAATTTATAATACAGGCTTCATATACTTTTGCTGAAATGGCAAGCACTGACCACTTCTGGAAACACAGCACTGAGCCAAATGGATAGCCTGGTCAAGAAACTATCTGTTAAAGTGAGTGTTTACATGCACTGACACAATTCCTTCAATAAAATCTTTAAAAAGCCATAGCATTCCCCATGTAGAACACAGCCAGAGCTGGCAGCACGTATTCACCACTCAAACAGCATCAGTATGCAGCATGACAGCAACCGATTTCACATCAATCTACAAGCTACCATTATCTTGAAGAACAAACACAAAGGCAATATACTTACGTGCTCCAAAAACCTGTTGTAATCCAAAAATCAATATAAAAGCCCCCCTAAGTTTCTAAAAAAGACATATCTAAATTCATCTTCAATTAATTTCAAATGCACTAATACGACAAGGCTGCCAGTTTAGGTTAAGCTTCTTCAAGGACTGCCTACCTGTCAAGTCAACTGCTAGAAGGCATAAGTAGATGGATGATGAAATTCTCTCACACTTCACTGTCTCCCAAATATACCACATGAAGCCTCCACCCATATTTATACCATTAACTGCATTTCTATTAAGCTAATACAAAAGTATTTACATTCACATCTTTTCCTCCTCCCCATGTCTCTATCAAACTTTTCTGTGTAATAAACTTTGTACATCTTTCAATTAATGAGTTGTTTTGGCTAAATTCTACTTTTTAAAGTGTTTAGTGTATCTGCAGTGCTGTGTATTTTCAGTATTTTCTACAAACTTTGCAGTAGTCACCCCACCAAACAGCATGCTTTCATTTTGCTAGTATTTAAAGGGGAAATATTTACTAATTTTTTTTTTAAGATGCACACATTACAAAAGCTTGTCCATTTCACTTTCCACAGAAAGCTTGAATTTTACAGCATCTCTCATCCAACCTCACATACTTCAGTACTGTAAAGAAAAAGACAGATGACAGACAGTGCTGCTCACAGGAAGCCTGGGACACAGGTGTGACTGCAGCCAGTAGGTCCCAAATTCCAGAGTACTGATGCAAATACATCTCCTTCTCTCTGCTTCATCAAGTAGTCAGACACTTTACACCCATTAAAGGAAGCCACAGTATTTTCCTTAAATATCAAAGCTAGTAATTACACTAAAAACAGCTGCAAAAGACAGGAAAAGCAGGAAGGCAACTCTAGGCCAAACAAAAGTATAGTAGTAAACAAAGGAAACACTGGCAGCCTTGAGGCCTTCTGCAACCAGCCAGTTTTCAGTCAGCATCAAGCTGACATGCAGGAGAAATACCTAGTAAAAGTGCTCATAGTGTTCTAGCCCAACAGAAGAAAGCATCAGTAAGTGCAGTATTTTTTCCTGCTGGATTTATCCATACTTTACCTGTCACACTAATAACTCCAATAAGAATCACATTTTTTAAAGCACCTTCAAAATGACACAGAACTGTGGGCCTCCCTGACATATTTTACAGGATTTAATCTCACAGCTGTAAAATGGATATCATTGAAATAAATCTGAATTCTATTGAGATTGAGCTCTCAAATACAGAGTACAGTGGAAAGTACACATGCCAAGAGGAAAAATAACTCAAAACCAAGGACCACTGCCACCTTGACTACATGTTTAACAGATAAATATGTAGCTTGCCACAGCCATATTTCCTTTCTCACATCCACCAGATTTGCCTGACTTCTACATCATCTAATTTCTTCACTTCTGCTCTAGTACAGGTCTTTATCATGTTCTTAAGTGTCTAATTTTAATCTAATTTTGAAACACGAATGCTAATTCTTGTAAAACATTTCACCTTGTAAACAATTTTATACAATTTCTGCTTTTATTTAAAGATCTATTCCTACATTTCTAATGGCTTGGGTCTATCTCAAACAAACTGGCTGCAGGCTTGAAGTCCTGCCAACAGCTTTAGAAGGCTTATACACAGGTAAGCTTAATGCCACAACTCATTCAAAAATGCAGCAAGAGAATCAAAGTAGGACCAAATACTGATAAACGTTGCCTTTCAAACACCTTACTTTTAAAGCTCCCAAGAAAAAATGGCATTAAAGTAACATGGCATCTTCAGGACCCTAATCATTAAAAAAAAAAAAGAAATCTGGCTTTGAAGAAATAAGCTTCCTTGGGTTTAGCCTCAGCAGTTTAAGATGTTATTCCCCACTATCAGCTGATCTGCTGAACACTACCTGGAGCACAGTTATACACCTGAACTACAGCTCAGTCTAGCACATTAATGGTAGCAGCCACATAAAGGTTGGCTGAACCATAATACTAGTTTGCAGGCTGAAGCAGCACAGGAGCTAACATTTTACCTCTTGCATCCATAACCACCTGGGGCTTAAGGGGGCAGATAACATTTTAATGTTCGCAACTAAATTCACCTGAATTTCTCATTCACTGGTATTGCAAAATTCTCAACACCAACATGAACACTGCTGAGTCTTAGTTCACACCTGAAATTAAAGTTTCCAGCCACCATGCTCATTACATTCTTGTCCATAAACATGGTTACTCACCACCTGACAGTAATTCCCACACAGTGATGTTTCAAGGGTCATTAACTGGAAAGGCACTAAACCCTTCATGTACTACAGCTGTGTACATGCTCTGTCCTACAAAAAACTTAGAAATCACTCTCCTGTTGCACTGTTTTCTGTGAGTACCTTTCCAGAGTCAGTAACCTGAAGTATTACTTGAAACTGTTACACAGCTTTACAAATACCGCCTTTCTAAACCACCACTCCCTTTTCTTTCAGGTTCCTACAGCAGAAAGAAACCTGGTGTCATTACATGCGTTCTATATAATCATTCAAATCACATTAAAAGGAGCAGAAAACACTTTTAGTTATATAACTAAAGGGTGGTGTGCTCAAGATGTTTACTGGCTGCAATCATACTGAGGTTTGTTTCAAGATGAGCTTCTTCCTGAAAAACAGACCAATTAACTCTTGGTAGAATGCAACCAGTTGAAAAACAAGTTATACATCAAACATTTAATTCCTTCCCCAAAACAAACACACTGCTCACAATCTTTCCTCTTTCTGTAGGGCATGAGAAAAAGCTATCTGTCCCAAATAATCTGATTTCCTCTGAAAATAGCATTATCTTTTCAAGAAGAATTTTTATGTATTTTCACCTGAAGAAAAAAATTTCCCACTATATTTGCTCCAGCTTTAAAAGCCATGTTTACTCCATGACAATTCTGTCATAATCATATGCACACATACATTTAGACATGCATATATAGGTATATATGAGCAAGACCACGACATCTGCAAACACAGCCCCTGTGTGCTGTAAACACCAGCTTTCCCGAAGGGTCAAAGCTCCGAAAGGCTCAGGGCGATCTGCGCCGGCCGAGACCCGCAGCCCGGCGCCTTCCGGCCGGTTTCCCACAACACAGGTCCCTCCACAGGGGCAGAAACCACTCACAAACTTCTGCCAAATTATACTCGCTCTGGCTTTACCGCGGGTACAAAGCCGGGATCTGCTGCCCGGCTTCCCCAGCGCCGGGCTGGAGCGGCGGCATCAGGCAGGAGGCAGCCGACACCAAGACCGGCCTCGTACGCTCCCTCGGTACCTCGCCGCTGCCTGAGGCGGCGGCGAGATGGGTCCGCTCCCCCACTCCTCACCCCTCGTTGCCACCAACGTCGCCTCCCCGGCACGTCCCTCACGGCCTCGCCACTCGCCCCCGCGGGGACTCCCTCCAGCCCCGCACCGTGTAGGTCTCCACCAGCTCGGAACCCAGGACTCGGGCCTCCCGCGGGGGGTCCTCGCCGTCCTCGCCCCCTGCAGCCGCTTCCATAACGCCGCAAGAACCGCAGTGGACCGGCCTTCGCCGCGCTCACGCCGTCACCACTCCCCTCCGGCTGCCACCACCGCCGTCCGCACTGGCGTCGAGCCGGGCCCGCTGTCCTTCAGCCGCCATCTTGGCTTAGCCACCCCCTCAGGGTGCGGCTCGCCCCGGCCGCTGCCTCTTTATTGGCAGACGCCAGCGGTGGAAGGAGCGGGGCTTGTTGTTGGGGGCGGGGTTTGTTGCTGGGGGTGGGGCTTGTCGCCGAGAGAGGCGGGGTTTCGGGTGCCTGGGCGCGGGTACGCTCGCGTAGCGTCACGCACAGCTGTGCTGAGCGCTGGAGCATGACGTCCAGCGCTGCAGCGGTGTGCGGGACAGTGCGGGGTACGAGCGGTGCTGTGCTGTGCGGTGCTGTGCTGTGCGGTGCTGTGCTGTACAGTGCTGCCCCGGGCAGTACACTGCAGTACAGGCAGTCGTAGGCGTTCAGGTTCAGGCCTTGAGACATTGCTATAATCTTGCTGAACACATCTGTGGGGATCTGACAGTGTCCATCTTGCCACTTTATCCCCCAGAACTGTGTCTTCTGTGCGGGTCCCTTGACCTTACTTTGTTTTCACAGAATCACACAATATTAGGAATTGGAAGGGACCTCAAAAGATCATCTAGTCCAATCCCCCTGCTGGAGCAGGAACACCTAGATGAGGTTACACAGGAAGGCATCCAGGCGAGTTTTGAATG
Organism: Psittacula echo; assembly: GCF_963264785.1. Taxonomy (NCBI): domain Eukaryota; kingdom Metazoa; phylum Chordata; class Aves; order Psittaciformes; family Psittacidae; genus Psittacula; species Psittacula echo. Next base: position 17,846,322 of record NC_137745.1, on the reverse strand, counting down.
TCTCCAGAGAAGGAGACTCCACAACCTCCCTGGGCAGCCTGTTCCAGTGTTCCGTCACCCTCACTGAGAAGTTTCTTCTCAAGTTTAAGTGGAACCTCTTGTGTTCCAGTTTGAGCCCACTACCCCTTGTCCTATCATTGTTTGCCACTGAGAAGAGCCTGGCTCCATCCTCGTGACACTCACCCTGTATGTATTTATAAACGTTAATGAAGTCACCCCTCAGTCTCCTCTTTTCCAAACTGAAGAGACCCAGCTCCCTCAGCCTTTCCTCATAAGGGAGATGCTCCACTCCCTTAATCATCTTTGTCACCCTGCGCTGGACTCTCTCCAGCAGATCCCTGTCCTTCTTGAACTGAGGGGCCCAGAACTGGACACAATATTCCAGATGCGGTCTCACCAGGGCAGAGTAGAGGGGAAGGAGGACCTCTCTTGACCTACTGACCACCCCCCTTCTAATACACCCCAGGATGCCATCGGCCTTCCTGGCCACAAGGGCACAGTGTTGGCTCATGGTCATTCTGCCCTCCACTAGGACCCCCAGGTCCTTTTCCCCTACATTGCTCTCTAATAGGTTATTCCCCAACCTGTACTGGAACCTAGGGTTGTTCCTGCCCAGATGCAGGACTCTACACTTCCCCTTGTTATATTTCATCACATTTTTCACAGCCCAACTCTCCAGCCTGTCCAGGTCTCGCTGGATGGCAGCACAGCCTTCTGGCGTGTCAGCCACTCCTCCCAGCTTAGTGCCATCAGCAAACTTGCTGACAGTACACTCAATTCCCTCATCCAGGTCATTGATGAAGATATTGAATAATACTGGCCCCAGTACTGACCCTTGAGGCACTCCACTAGATACAGGCCTCCAACTAGACTCCGCCCCATTGACCACAACTCTCTGGCTTCTCTCCTTCAGCCAGTTCACAGTCCACCTCACCACCCGACCATCCAGTCCACACTTCCTCAGTTTAGCTGTGAGGATGCTGTGGGAGACTGTGTCAAACGCTTTACTGAAGTCAAGGTAGACCACATCCACTGCTCTGCCATGATCCAACCACCTTGTTATGTCTTCATAAAAGGCTATGAGGTTGGTCAAGCATGACTTCCCCTTGGTGAAGCCATGTTGACTGCCCCTAATGACCCTCTTATCCTTGATATGCCTTGAGATGACACCAAGGATAAGGTGTTCCATCACTTTCCCAGGGATGGAGGTGAGGCTGGTGGGTCTATAGTTACCCGGGTCCTCCTTCTTGCCCCTTTTGAAGATTGGAGCAACATTTGCTTTCCTCCAGTCCTCAGGCACCTCTCCCGTTTCCCAAGACTTGGCAAAGATGATGGAGAGTGGTCCAGCAATGACTTCAGCCACCTCCCTCAGTACCCGGGGGTGCATCCCATCTGGACCCATGGATTTATGGATGTCCAGATTGCTTAATTGCTCCCTAATCCAGTCCTCATCAACTAAGGTAAACTCCTCCAATTTCCTGACTTCCTCTGGAGCCTCAGGGGTACAGGGCTCCTCAGGACAGCCTCCAGCAGAGTAGACAGAGACAAAGAAGGCATTCAGCAACTCTGCCATCTCTGTATCTTCTGTCACCAGGGCATCCACCCCATTCATCAGTGGGCCTACATTACCTCTGGTGTTGGTTTTATCTGCCATATATTTGAAAAAGCTCTTTCTGTTGTCCTTGACTCCTCTTGCCAGGTTTAATCCTAAGGAGGCCTTAGCTTTCCTAGTTGCCTCCTTACATCCTCTGACAACAGCCTTATATTCTTCCCAAGTGGCCAGCCCCTCCTCGGTTTTATGGCAAAACCGGCTGTCAAAAGGATTTGGATTATTTTCTTCCCTTTCTCAAAACCTGCTGCTGCTGTATGGCCCCACATAATGGTGTTGCGAATGATTGAACTAACAAGGGCAAAGCCAGTCCCTCTCTGCCTGGTGCCACTTCAAAAACAGTGCTGAGGAGCTGGGTTTGGGGTGGCCCAGCTCATACCTGAGGAAAGGGCTGTGCTCTGCCCTGTCCTGCCTTGCTGGAGGATCCGTGGGGCCATGGCTATTGCCTGCCACAACAATGGGCCCCAGCCCCAAGTGGGACCCCAAATGGCATGAGGCTGCAGGAGCTGCCTTCTCTCAGGGTGGTAGCAAGGGTGGTTGATTGATGCTGGAGCCAAGTGTCCCTTCAAACATGGAAGGAAACAAAGTGGCTTCTTTCACCCCTATCTCTCAAGGACATTTTGGGTGGGAGAGAAGTGTTCAAGGCCAGGTTGGACTGGGCTTGGAGCAAGCTGGTCTAGCGAAAGGTGTCCTTGCCCGTGGCAGGGGGTTGGAACAGGATGAGCTTAAGAGTGAACTCTGGGTGTTTTCTCGGGTGACTTCACTGACATTATGAACTTTGCTTATCTCAGTGCACTCTGTTTCAAATCTGTGCACCCTGCAGGGATCTTGCCAAGAACTTGTAACAGAAGTGGAGAATCTTAAAGGATGCTAAGCACATCCTCCTCAGCCTTTTCACTGTGAACCCAAGCTGCCTTGAGGGGCAGTCACAGGAGGTTTGGGTGAAAAAGCACCTTCTAACACAACAAAGGTGATCACACTCTGTCCTTTCTTAGGGGATGCAACTAGCTCCAGTGTAATGTCATTAATAATAACAGTAGAAGTGCCAAATGCCTTGGGTGCATGTGTGGCTTTCAAAGTCATCTGGACAGAAAGTATTTCCTGGGCAGACCGGAGCTGTGGTGCAAAGGCAGTAATGCTACAGCAGGAAATGCTGGCATTGGGCAGATGCAACCGGGACCAGGAGGCAGATAAATAAACACACCTCTGCAAATGGAGCTGGAAAAAAGCACTCTGATTTTGACTGCAAAACACCTTCCTTTGGTCAGGACTCAGCCAAAGGATGATGTGTGTGAGGAGAAAACACGCATAGTAAAGGCAGCTCAAGAAGGATTTTCAAGCACTGTTCCAGCATCAGCAGGAGCTGCCACTGAGCTCAGCCTCTTGACGAGATAATAAGTGCTTTCAGAAAGCAACTTTAATTAAGCTCCCTCTGAATGTCCCATCTCCTTAATTAAAGAACAATTTGCAGCACTCGCTTGTCTGTTGGTCTTGATCTATACTCTTCTCCTTTTCATAAAGCAGTTCCTGCCAGCAGGCACTGAAGTGGCTTCTGGTGTGACAGCCCTGTCCTGGCTCCCAGGGAAGATGAGCAACGCAGCTGGGGAAAGTAGCAAATGTGCTCATTCAACGAAAGTCCTCCAAGGAGGATTTAGGTAGCAGTAAATTGCAGGGCTTTATTGTCAGTGGGTCTGGCCCTGCTTGGAGCCAGGTGCCCTGCATAGGAAAAAGGGAGCTGGAGCATTTTGCTGCTGTTTGGAGCCATAACAGACTGCCCAAGGAGCCCTGCAAAAAACCCTGGCCTCGAATAAAGTTGCAACTTAGTTGTGCTGCTGCATTTTTTTTCCTTATACTTGACCTGAAGGATGCCGCTTCTTGTTTTGCAATGGGTTACAGGTGCTTGGAAAGGAAAACCTGAACTGAGGTTTTGGGGACAAAGTGCAGTAACCCCTTCCTTCTGCTTGTCTTGGTACCTTGGATTGGCTGACAGGTTCCGCAGCATGTCAGGATGCAGCTAAAGCCTGAGCTAACTTGCCGTACCTAACTGCAGAGACACTGTGCCCCAAGCTGGCCACGCAACCATATTAAGGGCATTTGTGCTGGCAGCCCTCCTTAGGCTATAGATAGCCATGCTCCAGCTCTGCTGTGGGTCTGGTACAGGGAGGAGAGAAGAAACAGCAGGGATGGTATCCCCAGGACACCCCCATACCCACCACAGCGGCCTCCATCTGCACAACAGAGGCTCTGGATTTCTCTACAAGACTCCAGTTTCCAATTCTTTTGTAAGCAAACCACTTCAGAGAGCCAGGGGACGCTGAAAGCTTTGGTTCCAAGCAGCAAGCAGGGATGCAGGGGTTGGCATGATGCCCCTCACATGCATCATGCCAGATGGATTTCATCCTTCACCTTCTAGGCATACCTGTGTTTCATAAGTGTCTATTTGCATTGGGCATGTGCAGAAGTGTGCATTTCCCGTGTCAGTGTGTATGGTGGCAGTAGCCCAGATTTCCCATCTCTAAGCAGACAAAGGCGCTTCTTCCACAACCTGACTTGGATTTCATCCCAGGTGCTCCTGGAGCAGGACTGCACTCCTTTGAAGGCAATGTTAGAGGTCCTGCTCCCACCATACATCACCCTAGATATATTCTGATGCATCCCAGGGGCTGTTTTCAGGGGGATGACTCAGAGCCATTGCCACCCGGGATGGAAGGACAGGGCCAGGCACCATTTGTCACCCTTTGACTGGAGCCAGCACCTGCCACAGGGAATCCCACAGGGAAGCAGCCTTGGGCTTGGGTTTGCCTCGGGGCAGCACTTCACTGGGAAGACCTCCATGGGGGTACTCAAGAGGGTTTGGGTGATGGTTCAGTACTGAGAGACAGCAGATTCCCCATCCCAGCCTGTTCCCTCACTTAAGGACAGGCTCTGATGCCCTTTAACAAAGTAACTTCTGTCTGCAGCTTTTCCTGCCTTTTCTATGTTCAATGCAACCAAAGTACTAATATATTCCAATCCTGAAGACTAATGTGCTTCAAAAAGTAATTCCTTTAAGGAACATTTACCAGCATCATGGTGAGAAGAGGCAGAGCCCTGCTGAAGCCTGGGTAAATCAAGGCCAGTGGGCACCCACAGGACCACAGTTCCTGAGAGGCTCTATAGCAAGTTATTCTTTCAGGACTGCAACACCTGGGGGGCTGTGGTGGGGGGACATGGCTCTGTGCTCACCTGCCCTCTCACTCCATGCTGATGCCACCCTGGGTCACTGGTTAACACCACTTTGGCTAGGTGTTCCATAGGGACAGCAGGCTTTTCATGAAACACGATTTCTATTAAAGGGCGAAGGGATTTTTAGAGGAGATGAAACCTGACAGCTGCATTCATAGGATTTTCTGGTTTGCTAAAGACAATGGGACTTTGTCACCGAGACGCCTAAGCCGCCCATAGCTCCTTTGGACACAAGAGGGAGTCCTGAATCACCTAAAGAGCGGTTTTGATTTGGTTGCCGCGGATTAAAAGGGTTTTCCCTGTACAGAGAAAACACTGCTCGTTGTTTGGAGGCCTTTGGTATGTTTTGCTCTCCACAATGATGGGATAAATTCATGATAAATCCAGGAACGTGGATTCTTCCCATTTGTAGTGGGGACAGGTCAGCTAGCTGCTTTGGATGAAGGGAGTCCTGGTTTCCTAAAGGATTGGGAATGAAGCACAGTTGATAGCCATCCTCATCCCTCCCACCCCTCATCTTGCAGCCCCAGTTAAAAGCAAAAAATGGAGGCAAAGCTCCATCTGCCTCCACGCTTCTCACCATGGCAGCAGGACTGCACATCTTCCTTGTCCACAGCACCCACATGCTCATGGCATCAGCTCCTCTGTGGACACTGGCACTGGCTGCATGTCCCCCATGGGTTTGGAGACAGCCGTCAGAGGGGACAGGGAGCCCCCGACACCCCCTGTTTCATGGCTCCCGAGAACATTTGCTGCTGCACAGGGATATTTTGGGAGGCATGGCTTTCCTGTGTTACCCAGTTTAATTAAGCACAGTATAATCTTTCTAATGCAGCTTCTAAAGGAGGAAGACACAGGAGGTGGAGGTGATGTGGTGGCATGCTTCCAGTCAGGACAGCCAAATACCATAATGTATCAGCCAGGGTCCTGCCGAACCCCTGCTGAAACCGCTCGCTTGTTCCCACATCAGTCACGAGGAAGCCTCCAGCTGCCCCGCAGTGGGACTGGGGCTGGCCCCGGACATGCCAGCCTCGGGCTCGGCAGTGTCCCCATCCCAAGGCACGCAGGCGAAGCATTCCTGTGGGGACGAGGATGAGATGTGGATTGGTGTGTGGGGCTGCCGATGGGCTGGCCACATCCCCCGGGGCGGGCAGACCCCTATATCAGCCAGGCTTGCAAGGGCAGAGCCGGCACTGTGCGACTGTGACATTCCTCAGCCTCTTGCCCACCCTCTCCAGCCATGGATGACATTTATAAGGCAGCGGTAAGTACCTCCCTCTGGGATGTGATTCTGGGGGGGAAGTTTTAAAGGGTTTTCAGGAATTCTGTAGTAGATTCCCTCAAACTGTGATGGAGTCCATTCAATGGAGAAACAAATGAGAAATACTTTACGGGTGGCAACTTTTAATCAACATCATTATCCAGGGCTCAGACTTTTCCCACTGATGGCTCTGAAGGTTTCACGCTCCTCTTGTAAGTGTGAAACTCTCAACTGTGCTGCAACATTATTGACAATTATTCCCCTGGCTCCTCACTGGGGGAAGGGAGATGGCCTGTAGGTGAAGTTATAAATCTCAACAAAATCTTGATGGTGTGAAAGGTGGCTGCTGGTTTTAGCCTGGACAAAGCAAAGGAGTGCTTCCCATGAAATTAAAGTATTTATATGGCTCAAACCTCACCCTCTTCTTTCTGGTGCTTTATAATTCTGCCATTGCTACGTTTCCCCCTTCCTGAGCTGAGTATTTTTCTGGGAGATTTAAAGACCCCTTTGGCTTTTTAAAGTTACTTCCAAATATCCTCCTCTTATTTGCTGCTCCTGATATCTGCCCTGCAGAAATCCAGAATGTGAGCTATGCTCTCAGGGAACGCAGAGCATCCTGATGGCTATTTTAACTTACACAGCTGCATGCTGCACTCACTGTGTAAACCCAAACTATTTGGTCTGTAATAAGAACACTGCATTGTTTCATAATGTAGACAGACAGTGATACAGGAGTGGAATAAGGATGAAAATAGATTCTGGATTGTGTGGATTGCTACTGTGCCCCTTCCATAACTGCAGTTAAAAAAGGAGCTTTTTGGCAGCTTTTTCTTCTTTTAATATATAGTTGGTAAGGTTTGATTTTATCTGAGGCACAAAAGATATATCATACAAGTCCTCCTTGAATTCAGTGGTTTTTAGAGGGAAGATAGTGCTTGACACATTACTGAAGAAAAAAACCACAATCCTCACACCTCTTCCATCTTTTGATCAGCACTGAACCTTGTGCAATAGAACCCCTCTAGTGATCCTGATAGTGTGAAAAGGCTCAGGAAAGGCTGAACAGTAAAACAGTCTCCATACTAACACCTCCAAAAGGGAGAAAAATGTGACCTGCAAATTCAAAGAAAATCCAGATCTCTGTAATTAAGCTTTGTAATTAAATATATTCTCTGAGGATCAAGGCACAGGTCCTCTCATTGCTTAGGGACCTCATGCCTGTAATTAGGGAGAAAGGCTGAAGTGCTCTGCAAGCTGGTGATGCCCACAGAGCCTCGCAGCATAGGTGGAGAGTCCCACCAAGAGTTCCCTACATGCAAGCTCCAGCCTCTCTCCATAAGTTTGCCCCACATGTGAAGGTCATCCCTACCCGAAGCCTGTGGGCTTTAGTGGAGCTGGACAACAGAGGAATTTAGCTGAGAAGTAACTGCAGCAATAGACAACCATCCAAATTTCCTACCCCAGATACCAAAAACTTACTCCAAACACAGAGCCCTTGGCCAGGGAAATGGGCCACACAAAATACCCAATGAACTTCCATGAGGATTTTGCTGCTGATTTGAAGGTGGGGGCACACTGACAAATGTGAGGCTTGAATCCTGGGCAGTAACTGCCAGCACCTTTACAGAGGCAAAACAAGATCAAGCCAGGCACAGCTGAGACAAGCAGATTTTTAATGAATATATTCCCCAAGATTTTAACTGTAAAAAAACATCTACCTTGGGGAAAAAAAAAAAAAAAATCAAGAAGTTAAATTTGCATCTGACTTCCAATTGGAACATGGGATGAAGAAGAGAGCTGATAAAAGCAAAATACAGCAGATTTGGTGTTACCATGGCTGCTGCAGTGCTGTGAGCTTAGTGCTTTGCCTTCCCATACCACAGCCAGAGAAACCTGTCCCTGCAGTGTGGACAAAAAAGGGGAATAAAGGTGCAAAGGGTACCTGTGTCCAGAGGGTACTATGAACAGCTCAAGAGGCATCTCTCTAATGAAAGCGTCATGCTATGGTTACAATGTATTTAATTTACATACAGCAAAGCTACACATCTATCACTTGAGCAGTCAAGGAAGCTTCAAATGTATTTCTTCATTTGCTGCATGCTAATGGCATATGTTAATATTGTATTTATGCCGAATTCCCTACGTGCAGCCAGAGAACCCAATGGATTTTCATCTTGCCCACTCATGCCTAGATAAGGGTGTGCAAACACAAAGCTATTTTGGGAACATTTTTAGGCTCTGTTAAGCGGCACTAAGAACAGTGCTAGGGACAAGTGTCCAGATAAAGGGCTGCAAGGATAAATACCAAAGCCTGGGAACAATCAGGGAGCTCATCTTTATCTCCAGCACCTCTCTCACCCAGGCTTATAAATAGCGAATGCACCCAGTGAGTCATGCTACCCGAGCAGCAGGACTGCAGCCGTGGACATCGGCCGAGGGTGCACTGCGACTGCCCTGGCTCTGCCCAGACGATAGCTGTGAAGAGGCGGCAGCAACTTACCTGCCCTGAGCAGCACCAGGGCCACAGTGGGCTTGGGCTCCCTCCTGCAATGTCAATGCTAACACCATCCTTAGTGCCTTCTGACTTGAAAGTCTTCACCTTCCTGAGTGTGGGGAGTGGCTAAAACTCTCTGCCTACTTCCCATAGGAGCTATCCCACTAAGGAAAAGCACTTTTCCTGCCTCTTGCTGCAAGTGGGAAGGACTTCCAGATGGCTTTTGTAAAACTATTGCTCTTTGGGGCAGAAGCATCAGCCTTCCCGTAAAGACATGGTGCCACAAGTTCGGGTTGTGGGGTTGAGGGATGGGTGATGGGGACTGCTTGCTCAGGGATGATAGGAAGGAGACATCAGCCAAAGACAGACATGCACTTAAAGAGATATGACACAGAGCTGATGGATTCTTCTTTGCTCTCTTGTTGGTTATTGTAATTAATTAATGCTAACTAATAAGCTCCCATTGACTGCCTGCACAGAATGATGTAGGGCAGGGTTTGGGAACAATCTGCCAGCCTGCTTCAGCTAATGGTCCATTTCTTCAGGGAGATACCCAAAACATGCTAAAGAGAACAGAAGCTCCCTTCAGAGGCAGAAACCTTTGTAATAAACACCGACTTGGACAGAAGTAGACCAGCTCTTAACGCTCTGGATAGCGCAGGGAGTTTCCTGAACCTTGGCCTAAAAAACAACCACCAGGGATGGTCTTGTCCACCTCTTCCTCCCTGGGGACCTCCCTCGCACATCCCACATCTGACCTGGCCTCAGCCCATACACAAGGAACCATCAGCAGTGCAGCCATCCCACTGTGAAGCCTGACGGCCACAAGAAATTATCCTCAAAAGGTTGACAGAGGCAAATACTTTTCCCAGAGGGTCTCCCCTGCTTGTGCAAAGGCTACTTCTGCTGTGCATCAGCTGCTGCTGCTCTAGAGAAATCGTACTTCAAAGGAGTTGGAAGTAATTTTGTTTAAGGGTAAGAATCTCTTAGACTACAGAAAGTTGTGGTGTCCTACAACCCATAGTCCATGAGGGTGACTGCTATGAGGCTTCGCTGACAAGGCTGATGAACAAATAACATGTCCTTTTAACAACTAGTGATGCTGATGAAGAAAAATGACTTGGTCTCTTTTCCTTACAGGTTGAGCAGTTGACAGAAGAGCAAAAAAATGGTAGGTGTATCTTCAACCTGACACCACAGCCCAAAGATGAGCTCCCTGGCCAGCAGCCCAGCCTGCCTCAGCAATTATACCCCAATGCTTTGGTCAGACTGGCCAAAGGAGTTGTGATCTACCAGCATTTCAAGCAAGGCTGTTTCCGTGCACGTGCCTGTGTGTCTGCACCATGCGATGCCCAGGCAGAGCTGGGGTGCATAGGCAGGGGAGGCTGTGCCTGGGGTGAGCTCTCTGCCCTGCCACCCATCTGCAGGGTTAGGATGTGGAGCAAGACCCCCAACATCTCCTCTTACTTCTCTCCCCAGAGTTCAAGGCTGCCTTTGACATCTTCGTGCTGGGTGCAGAGGATGGTTGCATCAGCACCAAGGAGCTGGGGAAGGTGATGCGGATGCTGGGGCAGAACCCGACCCCTGAAGAGCTGCAGGAGATGATAGATGAGGTGGATGAGGATGGTGAGAGACTTGGCTTTCTTCTTTTGGGGTGCTTTCCCTAGCATCATCCCCATGTCTGCAGGCATGGAGGGCATAGTGTGGGTCGGGAGTGCTCAGCATCTGAGCAGCACTGACAGGATCTATGCTCGGGACAGCTGCAGCCTCTGGGGAGCAACATCATGTGCTGTGATTCTTAAGGACACTAAACACCCACCAAACGTCAGCACGGCTCCTTTAGGAAATTTGCAGGCAAAGAGGAACTATAAAAATCATTATTCCTATAACGATCAGACTGCTTGAACTGATTCGGGAGGTATTCTGAAATTGTACAGATCCATTTAAAAACAAATGTAGCAACTGCCATTTCAGAAATGCCACAGGATTCTGTCCTCAAGAAAGTCTTTCACTGCTTGATTGCACACACAAACCCTTGTCAATAGTGATTAAATCAGTCTACTAGTGATCACACCTAACAAAATCCATTGTGTGCAAGCGGGGCAGAAATACCATACTAAAAACTGGAAAATAAAAGCACAGTTAAAAATCAATGACACAGCTGTTTTCATTTCTTGAATGAAAACAACAGTACCACACTGCATGAATACCTGCCTTCTGGAGCTGTTATTATTAATACCTGGATGAGATGGACAGGTACCTCCATAGCAGGAATTTCCATCCATCGGTGCCTTCAGTAGGACTTTTGGTTCGTTTTGCCTTGGCAAAATGATTGCAAAAGGTAAAAATCCAGTGATGAAGTCAGTGCAGGGACTCACTCACTCCAGCATCCTGAAACTGCTTCTTGCTGCAGGGCTGCTCTCCAGAGTTTTGGTCCTTGGTTACTAAAGGGAAGCACAATCATTTGTCTGGCCTCGCCTGTCCACCCACTGTAGCATGAGCTGATGGTGTTTATTTCGCCTACAGGCAGCGGCACTGTAGACTTTGATGAGTTCCTTGTTATGATGGTCCGGTGTATGAAAGATGACAGCAAAGGAAAAACTGAAGAGGAACTCTCAGACCTCTTCAGGATGTTTGATAAGTAAGAGCCATGAGTGCAGCATGGCAAGGGTGTGGGAACAGTGCAACTGTCCTGCGCCCCCTCCCCAGCATGCTGCTCTGCTCCTGAGCTCTTCTGTCCTCACACAGAAATGCCGATGGCTACATTGATCTCGAGGAGCTGAAGATCATGCTGCAGGCAACGGGAGAGACCATCACTGAAGATGACATAGAAGAACTGATGAGAGATGGGGATAAAAACAATGACGGCAGGATTGACTACGATGGTATGATGCTTTCTTGCATGCAGTTTGGTCACAAGCCCTTGAGTGTTCCCCAGGCACCTCTCATGGTCTTGGTCATCTTCTTGGCCAGGCATGAGCCATGAGGCACCACACCCCACCACAGCCAGCATTTGTGCAGGGATGGTCTTTTTTTTTAGGCTAGCAAAACGGTAGCAAGGTTCTGGGGTTCCCTTAACTGTTCCCATGCTGCCAAAACCAGCCTGCACTGACACAATGCTGCTTTCCACCAGAGACCTGCCCATCCCTGCCTGCCTCCTAAACACAAGCACTCTGAAGGGCCATATCTTTGAACACAGTGCTGCTGCAAAGACCCCCAGACCATTTCTGAGCTGAGCTGGTGGTGGCCACATCTCACCCTGTGCACTCACCTCTGGCATTTTCATGGCTGCCTAGGGTGATGCTGGGCTCCAGTGACATTTCCAGACGGAGTCACGAGGAGCCCTCGCCACAGTCAGAGGAGCAGTAGCCATCCCCCCGCAGCCTCTCACACATCGGGGAGGGATGGAAGAGGACACGGGGATGGGGAAACCTGCCAAGAGAGCACTTGGCAGCTGTGAGGGCACTTCAGTCCCACCTCACACCCCTTGTCTCCAATGTCTTCCCTTGGCAGAGTTCCTGGAGTTTATGAAGGGAGTTGAATAAATCTGAGGCCAGAAGGACAGCCTGAATCTCCTGAATCCCTCAAGCTCTGCATCTCACCTCCTTGGCTAAGTCCCCTGGCTACCGGCATGAAGACTGAGTGCTGAGAAGGGTGGCAGCGGGGAAAATAAAACGTGTTAATAGCGAGTGCCTCAGATGGTTGTTCCTTGGAGGCTTATCGAGAGCTTCACCCCGGCTGCACACTCACAACTCATGGGGCCTCACTGAGCCCCTGTGAGCCGTGCATAGCAAGGGGACATCACGGCTGGAGCTTTAAGCCTCCAAGGAGGCTGCCAGCCCACTGGCAAAGCTGGAACAACAGGGCCATGGGTGCTTCATGAGGAGCTGTCGCGTTGCATCACCTCACCCCTACCACGATGAGCAGGCTCAGGATCCAGAACCGGTTCCTGCTGGTTTAACTGGAGCATCGGTGGTATTTTAGTGATGAAATGTGAATTAACAACCACTTATGCTATCATTGAAATCCTCCGCGCGTTCCTGAGGGGACACCCCTTCCTCCTCCCGCCAGCTTGATTGCCACCCTCCGGCGCATGCAGAAAGACACCCAGTTTTCTTTGGGAACATGAATAAAAGCCATTCCTACGCCAGACTGGGTGCATCCCTCCCATCCCACCCAGCCTGGCAAGCACCAAACGGCAGCAGCCCCATGGCACTTCACGGTCCTCCAGCAGCCCCGGATGGGAGCCTCACTGCAATAGCCGGAACACCCAATTTTTCCCTCAGAAATCAAGTTCATTTGGACAAAAAGTGCCCTGAGCGTGGCACGACTCTGCTTTGTGTCTCAGTCCTCAGGCACAGAGCGACAGCAGTGCTCAGGAGAGGACAAGCCGCGCTATCCCCAAGTGCCCCAGGGGCGCCATCTTTTCTCATCCCAAGGAAGTGCGGCATTCCTGCAGCATTAGCAGCTCTCCCTGCACATAGCTGCCTCCTCCCATCGAACTACAGCCCCAGCACAGCTCACACATTGCAGTCATGTTGCTAAAATCAATCGTTTACCCAAGCAAGATAAACATTGGCAGGGCAAGGTGCTAGACTGCGTTGGTGCAAGCCCCGGCGATGCTGCCACACCAGCGTCCCCGTGCCTGCTGCACTGCCCTTCTGCCTTTCCTCCCAAAAGCGGCTTTTGTTTTCCTCCCTGTCTGAGGCAGGAACGCCCCGAGCAGCTGCACTTGAGAGAACCGGAGCAGAGCAACCTGTTAGCTGAAGCGTTTTCTTTAAACCCCAGGGTATTTTGAGAACACCCCGAATGCAAACACCGGGAAGACCTGCTCAAAGGGATCTCCCCGAGGGTGCCAAGCCGATTCAGCAGAACGGCAGGTGTACCAGAAGCTAACAGACACAGGGATGTGTTTGCTCAAACCACCCTGTGACAGGAAGTGCTCCCGACGGTTTCTGTCTCCTGTTTCCAGTGAATCCATAGCCTAGAGATCAAACCCAATCATTTTCCACCTCCCCACTGTGGCAGCAGCAGCTATTTCTGACCAAGCCCTGCTTCCAAGGACACACTGAAGTGTTTTACCCCAGGCCTGGAAACCTCCATGGAGTTGCAGCCACAAGCCGGTGACACCAGGTCCACCCGCAGCCATGGCCACCCAATCCACGGGCAACCTCACATCTTGGCAGGCATCACCAAAAGCCCCATTACCCACCTCTGACCAGATCCAAACATGCGACAAGAACATCTCCAAGACATTATCCACTGCTTACTGATAGGCTTTAGCTCACTGAAGAGTGAACACGAGGAGACAAGGTTAACCCCCTCCCTTCAGTCAACCTGGTGGCTTGGGGGCAGCTTGGCCCCTAACTAGGGAAAAGGATGGCTGCAAAGAGCCACCTGCCACATGTCTCCCTCCTTGGTTCAATGGTACAGGGAACAGCAAGCCACAATCTCGCTGGCTACCCACTCCTTTCTGAAAGTAAGAAGGAAGGTGGTGGTTGGGAAGAGATGACATAGGTCTTGCAGCACCTGAAACACGGCTGTGTGAGAGCAGACAAACTTGGTAGTATTTGGGTTTTTCCAGTCCTTAGACCAGAGGTGCCAGCAGATCAGCATGCTCTGTTTTAAGTCAGACAAACTGCTGCAAGACCAATTTACCTTAACACACTACCGGTCCTCCACAAGTACGACAGCAAATGCCGCAGGGCGGTGTGCTACGGGTGGATTTCACTGTTGGCTAAAACATGGGAACAACTGTGTTAGGAATGTAACACAACATGACAGGCCAGCGAGTTGGCGAGGCAGCTGAAAAACCAGTAGTCAGAACAGGATCAGCTGAAGTCCACAGAGAAGTTGAAGTAGTTAAAACCTCCACAGAGAGCATGGGCCCGGAGATGTGCAAATGGTAAATGAAACCCACCCAGGGGAATCCATGTATCTACGCAACTTCAACCAATTCTGCAGTTTTCCTTGCATGTGTAGTGAACTTGTGGTGCCTGAAGCCTTTGAGGAAGATGATACGTGTCCATGTGCACCACTGGGGAAAATGCATGTCAGTGAAACAATATTTCTTTTAAAGTCAGGCAAAAAAATACGCCATTTACTACACTCAAAAGCAGTCCCTAGACCCATGCGCTCTGAACCCCCCAGCCGAGACAGGAGCTGTGCTGGCAAGTGACAGCAGTACGTGCTACCAGACACAGAGTTTTCAGGCCATTTGATCTACCTGCATTTGCTGCCAGTAGATTTCACTCCTGCCCTGGTTTGCAGCTTTCTCAGTACATTTGAGGCCTCTTTTCAGCCTTCTAAAACTCTGCTGTGTGAATTAAGTGACTGCAGGAAGGGACATTTTGTACACACCTCCTTAATAAAACCTCTGCATCTCACTTACAGCTATGTATGTGCCAGCAGGGCAGCAGCAGTACAACATGAGCCAAGGTACATTGGAGAAACATTTCACAGCACCAAAAGCCCTGTTGTGTAGAAACTCCTGCAACATCCTTGAAATCTGGGCAAAGCAGAACTCGTGTTCTGTTTGCTGCTTCTTGCTTGAACAAACTACTGAAGGTGGTAAAGGGAGATAGAGCACCATGTATCCAGCCCAGCTTTTCATTTTCACTGTCCCCAGTGAATACTCTGCCCCACCACAGCACCACAGTGCTCTGATTTCTCCTCTCCAGCCTGTGCTCTCCGCTTTCAGCGCAATGGCTCACCTTTGCCAAACGAGCTGATCTGGTATTTGGTTACACAACCTTTACTCCTTTTTTTTCCAAAGGGGAAAAAAGGAGCCAAACTGGAACCTGAGAGAGTCCTCTTAATTACAAATGGGAGAATCATCTGAAACGAGTACGACACACAGCAGCAGCAAGCACAGAACACAGAACTTCATGTACTGCAGTAGCTGAGCAGAGACGCTCATTGGCTTCCTACAGGATATCAAAGCCTCAATAATGAGAATTTTGAAGTTTTTAAATGTCAAAGATGGCAGAGCCCAGCATAATGGGAACAGTTTCAAACAGACCATCTCCTGGGCTCTATATGTAATCCTCCCAAAAAGGATCTTCAGCCTCACTTGACCAAGAAAACTTAAATGATTTCACAAGGCAAGTGAAAGAGGATGAAGATGCACCAGGAGGCCATGTCAGCAGAGATTCCCTTTGCAGCTTCCCATCTGAGCTGGGGCAACTTCTACAAGAAAGTAAGTCATGGACTGATCTGTCACAGGGTTAGAAAATGCAATAGGTGATCAACTGATGCCTGGGACCCCTGTGTGCACAGGGAGCAGACAACAACAAACCTGACACCAAGCTACTGTGGAAGCTCACAGAATTCCTGTCTCTTGCTACACAATGATGCCTGGATTAAGGTTACGTTCCTCTCTGCTGCATTTTGTCACGCAGCCGCTATTTTGGTCAGAAAGTCAGCAAGCCCATATTTGGGAAGCTGTCCCACTGAAGGGCAGCATGAAGGGCAGAGATGAAAAGGCTGCTTCTGAAGGCAGGCCCAGAGAGCTGCCTGGAGCCACAGGAAGCCCAAATCTTTCTCTCTGCTTCTTGTTAATGTGCCAACATCCCTTTCTCAGCCTGACACTTGCATTTCTCTTCCCTCAAACTACATCCTGAAGGTGAGCTACTGTCACAACACAAGCATCCTGGGGAAGACACCAAGGCAGTTCTGAGGTGAAATTTTACATTTTAGATGAAAAAAAAGTCTTAATGCTAGACTTAAAATGCAGAATTTAAACCAGGTTGGAGATGTGCAGACACACAGGGGAAGGTGCAGCCTAACACCAAGTCCTCTGTTCAGAGGCTTTTTCTTTCACTTTCCTTGTCACAACACACATCTGCAGCAGACTGACTTTCACTGACACAGCTAGACCAGTCACACGGTCTGCTCCAACACCAGCAGCAACCCAAAGGGTATCTCCCTATGCTAGATCTGTTAGCCTCAGTGAGGGCTGCTGGGCAGCTCTGAGCCAGCAGCTGAGGCTACCAGACATGCATGCTAACCTGAACCACAGCTACACATCACCTTTGTAAACAAACTCACCCAAGCAAGGTAGGCAGCAACCACACAGCTCGAGACCTCCAGTACCCACACTCAAGTACCACTGAGGCCAGCAGGATTTAAGTGCTGTGCATGTCTCACATGCGATCCACCACTTGTCAAAACACACTCTCCAAGGAGGATTAACACCATGAGCACCCTCTTGCCAGTTGACCATCTGGTGTACCTGAGTGCAGCAGGCACCACACCACCTTTGTGTCTGGACTATTTAGCAGACTGTACCTGGTGGTATGAACCCTGCAACCGTAGCTTTCTCCAGCACAGCACCCCTCCCAGCTAGCATGCTGCTCTCACACAGCGATTAAATTCTTCCAATTGACAAACATCAACATCCACCAACAGTCCAGGAAATGCAAACAGCACGAATCAGGCAGCTGAGGGTTGCAAACTGCTTGGTTCAGGGCTAGATGGTATTTTTCATTAATCAAAGCCAACTAAAAATATTTACCTTTTTCCAAAATACCATTGCATTTTGGCAATTGGCTTAACTATTAAGAAATAAATACACTAACTGGACATCTCAACTGATTAGTCTTTTTTTAGCCAGCAGGTGTTTTGCTGCTCTACTGCAAAGTCAGAAGGTAGCCACAAACATCCAGCCCTTGTGATTTGTGGATTGACACCACCGGGTGGACAAGCTTTGGAATTACAGTTTCAGGAACAGTGCTGCATTTTAACAGGTGGCTCATTTCATGAATAAAGAAGCACCTTTTGAACCAGCTTTACTCACTGGGGGGATGTGGAGAGTGAAGCCTTCTCCTGACCCGCAGGAGGACAGCAGTAACAAAACCCTGTACCTCTCAGGCTTTTGAATGTCACTTCCTTGTTCTCATCAGCACATTTCAGATACATACTTTTTTTGTTACTGGAATGAAAGAAGTCCACTAAAATATAATCTCTATGAAAAATATTCATATAGTCCAAAACCCTTACGCATTCCTATAGTAGCTCCATTAACACTTCAACACTTCCAAGTTATTTCAGAATACTACACACACAAATTCTAACACTAATTGCTATGATCTTTAACACCACAGCTAGCACTCACTACCCTCCTGTTTTTCAAGGTATCTACAACTGTAACTACCTTACCTAGACAGCGTATCAGCAGACACACAACAGCCCTTGGAGATCTCACCTTGCTGTAGCACCACTAGGGATTATCATAAAAACCACAGTATGCAAGCTGAACATGCACACCAGTATCAAAAATAACATTACCTGTACTATCACCCGAAAGTCCAGGCAACACCAGCTTCAATTTGTACAGAAATAAAGAAGTTGTTTTTGTTTAAGTTTTACAGCTTCACTTAATAACCATTTCACAACTTGAAAACAGACTGAAACACCAAATGCTCATGACCTGCACCAACAACCACAGTATAAGACCTCTGAGGAAGAAGCAGGTGGTTTACTTTTCACGTCGGAGGCTGACAACATAAAACCTCTCTACAGCTCCAGGCGGCTTGATCTGACAGGGAGCAAAACCACACACTGGTCACTACACACAGGCTTGATGCACAACTGGCATCTAAAATACAACTCAAAGAAAGTTTCTGGAGGGTTCTCCTCAAGTTTGGGAGGGGAAGACTTTGTTACATCCAATTTTATTTCTTATAAAAATGCTGTAACACGCATGCCAATAGGAAAACTGCTTCTTTGTCTTAAACCACGTCAGTCCTTTTTCTGTTGAGCAGCCTGCTTGGCATTGTTGGCCTGCATCTTCTTCAGCCCCTTTTTGTTGTGTTTCTTTGCAAATCTCATGTTCCTCAAGAACTTGGGATCAACCTATGAGGAAAAAAATAAGCCATGCTGTAAAAGGGAGACATGTAAAAACACTTTAATCTCCAGATTGTTCCAATTATTCCCAACTGCTGGCTGTGATTAATTCAGTTTTTCTGATTTATTACATCAACAAAATTCTTTTAGCCATCTGTAACCATGCTTTAACTGGCTATTTCCCTTCATTTCCATAAACAAACTCACACAAAACCTCAGCAATAAGCACACATAAAGTACAAGTTGAGTAAAGCTGTAAACAAGACAAATTTCATTCCTCTGACACAGTGTGTTCTGGATCAGAAGTACCACAAACCAGCCTTGCAGATGGGCACATACACATGGAATTCCTGGGTGAAGACCAATGCCACTTTCTCAGGCCTTTCCTTTTCACATTAAAGTAAAAAAAAAAAAAACAAAACACAACAGCACAGAATAGCAGCTCCCCAGTTTTCTTGTCAGCTAATCGCTAGCCAACGCCTAGAGCAGCTAGGACCGATTCTCAGAACTATCAACTGCTCTTGCGTTGATAAACACTTGCTATTTTTCTAGTGAGAGGTGCCCCTGCCATGGCAGGGGGCTAGAACTAGATGGTATTAAGGTCCTTTCCAACCCAAACCATTCTATGATTCTGTTTTACTGTAAACAGTTTTTTAACCAGCACACCCATGTATCGGGATTCTGTCTTCTTAACTCATGCTCAGTGCAAGGAGACAGACTCAGAGACTGCTGCAGCGTCTGCAGGAGGGAGCTGAACCCTCCCCGAGCTATGCAGAAAAACAGCTTTTATGTCACATCCAAAAAGCCAATAATCGTAGAGTAGTAAGGGTTGGAAAGGACCTTAAGATTATCCAGTTCCATCCCCCCTGCCATGGGCAGAGACACCTCACACTAAACCATGTCACCCAAGGCTCTGTCCAACCTGGCCTTGAACACCGCCAGGGATGGAGCATTCACAACTTCCCTGGGCAACCCATTCCAGTGCCTCAGCACCCTCACAGTGAAGAACTTCCCCCTTGTATCCAATCTAAACTTCCCCTGTTTAAGTTTTAACCCGTTACCCCTTGCCCTATCACTACAGTCCTTAATGAAGAGTTCCTTCCCAGCATCCTTACAGGCCCCCTTCAGATACTGGAAGGCTGCTATGAGGTCTCCACGCAGCCTTCTCTTCTCCAGGCTGAACAGCCACAACTTTCTCACCCTGTCTTCGTACAGGAGGGGCCCTAAAAAGCAAACAGAATGACAACCCTCCCCAAATCCTAAATGTCCTGCCTTCCCTTCCAAGTGTGGAAGAAGATCCCGTTATATCAGTTGTCTAATCTCAGAAAAGCGTAATACTGCCACTCTCAAACGTATTGTCCGGAAATGCCAATTCCTCTAATCTTCAGACTGAAATTCTCTAGATGAGTACAACAGTAAATACTGGATAGTAAAATAATAGTGAAGTGTACATGAAACAGGAGAGGGAGCAGGACTAAAGAGGGAGAAGAGCTATCCAACTGACACAGGTTTGTTTCACATGAAGGAGCAGTTAGTGACACCCACCTGAGCAGGACAGAAACAAAACTGGCCAATAGGTAAGAAGCAGTTCAACAGACACACAAGAGTGGATTTCACATGAGTCACAAATATCACAGCTGCATGTAAGGTAAGCAAAAGACAAACCAGAAACCCACAGTGGTTCTGGCCATCTAAAACACAAACCCCTGCCTGCAAAAAATACATCAGTCAAAATAATACAAACATTGGACTTTTTTCCATGGTTAAGCCTCAGTAAAGTAACAGCATGGAAACATCAACAGAAATGCTCACCCCTTTGAGAGATTCGTATCTATGGGATCTGGGTTTCTTGATGCCATTTCTGTGCCACTTACGGGCTATGAACAAAGACAAGAAAACAAGTTAACACTGTTGCATTACCTTCCTTTGAAGTCCAGATGACCCTACCAAAATGATGGTGAATAGAACATTTTCTAACCCTTTCCATCCAAACTAAATGCAAATTAATAACACACCTCTGATCCCACCCCTCTGCATTTCTATGGGCTTCTAATCCAAAAATTTCAGCCTCCTCATCAACTAATAATATACTGGCAGCATCACCACTGGCACACTAAGAGGCCTCAGCCATCAAGCAGCTCAAGCACTTGTACTTCACATTAAAACGCACCATCGTGCACTGTGCAACCCCAAGCACAACCTACTCTGTGTAATGAACTCTCCTAACTTACAGCATCGATGGAAATAAAACCCAAACATGAACTCTTTTATCACTGTGGTCATCTTTGGATGACACTGGATCACAGGCTGCATACCATTCAGCAACGTGCTTAGTTCAAACACATAAAGCTTTTTTCTCCGATTATAAGATTTGTATATTGAACCCAAACAAGTCACGCCTCTTGCAAAGCTCTATCAAACGCCCCGTTCAACCTCCACAAACCACCACCTCCCTCTCACGGCAAAGCAAACACACAACGCAAGGAACACCGGGCCGCCGTGACTGAGCGCGTCGAAGCAGTGGGTTAAAACCTCTCAGCGAGCGCGGCCAGCAGCGACACCACCCCCCCCCCCGTGTCCTCCCGGAGCCGCAGGGCCCGCACCGGCCGCGCCTTACACTGGTTGTGCGTGGTGTGGTTCTTGGACTTGGCCATGGCTGCACCTGCGGGAGAGAAAAGCACGGCTCAAATGGGGAGGGCTGCGCGGCACGGCCCGGCTACCCCCATCGCCTCCTCAGGGCTCCCCGCCGCTCCGGCCTCCCGCCCCAAGGCCCACCATAGCCCCAGCCCGGCGGGGTCTGCCTGGGCTCGCCTTGCGGACCCGCCCGCCGCGGCCCCAGGCGTGGATGGAGCCGGATTGAGCAGAACTACACCCACCGCCACTGCCACCGCGCCGGAAGAGAAAGCGGCTCCGCGGGGGCTGCTGGGAAATGAGGCCAACGGGCCGGAACTCCGCAGGGCTCCGGTGCGCAACAGACGCCGCCACGGGGAGGTTCCGGCAGGAAGCCTCCCATCTCTCCGCTCCCCTTCCCGCACCGCCGGTCTGTGCCCGCCCGGTGCACCTGCACCTGCACCTGCACCGGCCCCGGCTTCGGTGGATGCGGCCTCCACTCCCGCCCCAGCCACGCGAGCAGGGAAGGACCCACAGCAACACGGCTCCGCGGCTCCAGCGACGTGGCGGACCCCGGTCCCTCAGCGACATGGTTCCCCCACAACACGGTCCCGCACTAACAGAGTTCCCCCCACAATATGGTTCCTCACCAACACAGTCCATCCTCCCACCAAGGCTTCCCATCAACATAGCCATTCCAGCGCCGTGCGGCGCAAGCGAGCGGCGCCGAGACGCCATGCCACCATGGCGCTTGGTGGCACTGCCGCATCGCTGGAGGCAAGGGGCAGCTGAATTCAGACAGAATCCCCTACACATTCAGCTGTGCGTGCCACCCTAGCACAGGGATGTGTTCAAGGCCAGGTTGGACGGGGCTCGGAGCAGCCTGCTCTAGTGGAAGGTGTTCCTGCCTGTGGGAGGGGCTAAAACTGGATGAGCTTTAAGGTGCCTTCAACCCAATCCTGCCTCTGATTCTATGAATCAAATCACACAGAGTGTATTTTCCTCACAGCAGATTCATTAAGCGCTCATTTGAATGGAACACGCCCTTGCAGAAAGGCTGTGAACGGCTGTGTTCATTTTCAAACCCTGACAACAAGCAGCTTTGGCTGTGCCACTTTTGTGACGCCCCAAACCCGCTGCTCCTGAGCCCAGCACGCCTGCAGCTGTGCAGGGGGGTCTGTGCTGTGTCTGACCATGCCTGGCCACACTGGCCCACAAGATAAAAGTCTCACTCCTGCAAAACATACAGACCAAGACTTGGACAATTAGTATCTGAAAGACAGTAAAATGATCACTAAGATGGGCAAATGGAACCGTATCTATCCATGGTGCAGCTGCTTTGCCAAGGTGCCAGCTAAACCAGAACACTAATGCAGATTTCCTTTGATGACAGCAAAGCCAGGCATTGCTGGCACAGGCAGCCCAGTCAGAGGCAAGTGGATCCACCTTCCGATGGCCAAGGGCTGGAGTTAAGTCTCATGGCAGCTTCTGTTACCCCAGCCACAGGAAGCTTTGTGATAGTGGCTGTCAGGGAGCCCCAGTGCTGGCTGTGGGCTGCCGGTGGTGATGCCACAGGGAGGCATTTGTGGTTATGGACTGAGGCATCTCCCATGGGGAAGTGTGGAAAGAAACGGGAACCAAAAGCCAAGGTCGCCCAAGCCTGCTGGGTTGTACCTGTGTACAGACTGCTACATTTGAGTTGTACTTGTGTACAGACTGCTACATTTGAGTTGTACTTGTGTACAGACTGCCACATTTGAGTTGTACCTGTGTACAGCCTGCTGCATTTGAGTTGTACCTGTGTACAGACTGCTGCATTTGGGTTGTATCTGTGTACAGACTGCTGCATTTCAGTCCAGGATTGCTGTGCTTTCAGATGGGAACCTTTGGAAAATGAGCAAAAAGAAAAGGCCAGGCTTTTTCACATTGTGGTTGAATGGGAAAATAGTGCATCTTTTTATGGCATTGCCTTTAAGAGGAGAGGCACAAGTGAATTGCCTAAAATAACCCACACTGGAAAAAACAGCCCAGAGACCAAAGGCCCTGGACCAGCACATGGGAGAGAGAACCGGCCTTTTTTTTTCAGTGACTGATTGCTTCCGGAGCTACTGTGCCTCAAGTTTGGATACCTGTGACCAAGCTCTTCCTATTAAAAAAATCGGAAAAAGTCTTGAAAATTGTATTTGTCCTTTTTTTTCTTTCTGGGCCACTGTTATTACCAAATAGTGTAAACATAGATGAAAATACCCATATTCTTCTCCTGGTGTTGTGCAGCTGGAATGTGAGGTTCTCCACAAAATCCTCCCTGAAACACAAACTTCTGACTTTATAAATTATGGGGGTTTTAAATTTTTTCCATTGTAAGGAGTTGTGGTCTTAAAATATTCAGACATTTCTGTGGCCAGCTAATTGCAGCCAGCACCAGGGAGAAAGCCTGACTTTCCTGGTAACCCAAAGAGCCAAGCTCAGTGGAAGATAAAACTGCATCTCAGAGGTAGGTTTGCCTCCACTGTGTTGCAGAAGGAAACAGGCTGCCAGGTTCCCTTATCCATTAGGTTATGAAAACTCCTGATATTTTTCACTCCTTTCTGAGCCTTCCTTTGTAGGAAGAAACAGAAGGGTTTATTTTATGGTTCCGGCTATGTTTTCCAAGTTCTTTCAGTATCTCACTGCAATTATTGCTGTTGGAGCTCCCTGGGAGCTATTCACAGCTGCTGCTAGGGCCTTATGAGACAAGCAGTCACACAGATGGGGATGAGGGAAGCTGTGCTTAATGCCCAGGTGATTTACAAGACCTGTAAGCCAAATCATTAAAATAAAACTGGAAGTGCATTCATTTTATGGGGCTGAGAGTAATGTATTTAGGATGGTTCATAAACCACTCCAAAACAATGCAGGATATCAGGTAAAAAGGATGATCCAAGATAGGATCAAGACCTCCTGAATTTCTCCTGTGCTCTAATGAGCAGCAGTGTCTCTAATTATGGTATGGCTGAGAACGACTGGGCAGTTCAAAACCTTCAATCATACTTGTAGTGATTACAAACTTAATTAGTGCATGTTAGCCCAAGTGTCCTCTATTAAAGGAGCTGTGCTCATTAAATAGGATGGTAATTACTCCAGCTGTAGAACAATTATGGAAAAATCACAGGATAAAGTAGAAATCTCACAGTGCCTTTGACAACCGCATTATCTCAGTATCCTTGCATCACACACATTTATGCCGATTGACCTCTGTTAGGTTTGTCATTGTTTTCATGCTGACACCACATGTCAGCAGATTCCCCTGATCTTGCCTTCTCCCTCCCTGTAAGCTGACATTTGGATCTAGGGTAATGAATTTCCATAACTACCCCCATTTAGTAATGCCAGTGACTCAGAGCAGCTTGGTGCCCAAGCCAAGCACTCCATGGGTATAAATCAGGAAAATATTACTAATTTCAAGGAAAACACTGCAATCTGCTCCAAACGGGATATGGGCAAGATTTTGTTGACATCTTATGCAATATTTCGTTCTGACTGTGTGTATATCTGCAGGAACAGTAGCTGCTTCGATTCATGGTTATACGAAAGAACATCTCCTTGTTAAGTGAGAAAATGAGGCTGCCCTCACCTCTGCATGGTGCTTTGTGAAACAGGGGTGCTTGCAGCGCTGTTGGCTATCCAGTGTGGTGCTGAGCTAGGCTGAGTTTTACAAGGAGGGCTTGAACTGAGGTTGAGGCCAGTCATTTCCCAAGACATTGGGAAATTTCCTCCCCATTTTCCCAGGAAGAAGACAAGGAAAGGCTGTACTGACATAAGATGCTGGGCACAGCATGACAGCATAGCCCTCCTGTGCCCTGGTACGCAGGCAGCCTCCTCTATGTGGACCCTCCATGCAAAATCAGGGATAACAGTTTCAGGTGTTGATTAGAAGGAGTCCAGCTGGCTTTGCTTGACATGGACTAAAAGCTGACCCCTCCTGGAGAGCTATCAGCAATGGGAAAGCACAGTGATGCTTTTGGCTGTCCTATCTGGCTCCCAAGGGAAGGTGTTGCTCCCAGGGCAGCTCAGGCACTTGCCACTCATCACCCTTCATGCTGTGCTCTCCACGGACACCACTGGAGTGGAGCTGCCATGTGCAGGGCTGCACCTCTGTCAGGGCCATTTTGTGGGATATGGCCACTTTCGTTGCTGTCCTTTCCCCCAGCGAGCGGAGGCTGAGCTCGCTGGCACGTCCCCGAGAGGTCCCTGCATTGGTGGGATGTGGTGGCTTTTGGGCAGTTTTTGGGGTTGTTCCCAGCTTGTGGGCAAGTAGGACTTGGCTGTGCTGTTAAGCTTGAGCTAGCAATGCTGGAAGTCCCCAAGAACAAATGGCCACTACGCCTCCATAGAAGCTACATAGAGAAGCAGAGACATCTGCACATAGAGGCACTAGAGGGAGCCTGAGCATAACAGATCCCGCTCTGGGCTCAATGTGAGAGCACTGGTCCTATCGAGGGAGAAGGGACTAGGCAGTAACAGCAGACACAGCACTTTCCCCCTTGACCTACTGTGGCTTTTTTTTCCCTGACAGCTGTTATAATTTCCTCAAAGACATGAAGAAATACTGCTTCACTTATAGAAAGTGCTGATCTGCCAGCAACCAGACAGCTGGCTCTGTGCAACTGGTGCAATCATCAGACTGGAGGGTTCAAGAAAGCAGGAGTTATTGCAAGGCAAAGGGGAGCAGAAGCGCTAACCCACAGCCATGGCTTTCCTACAGGATGGGGAGCTGTTGTGACACAGCCCTGCAAGTGCTCCTGGACTGATGACAGGGAGCTGGGAACAGTAACTGAGGCTTGTGTGCTCTGCTTGGTGTTCTCCGGTGAGCACAGTAGGAGAGCTGGGGCACTGGAAGAGGCTGGAGAGATGCAGTCTTTCATTCCCCTCAGCACTAGTTTCATTGCACTTGCTTTGGACAAGAAACAGGGTCACTGCCTCAAGATCTAGTTGCCTGAATCTCCCCTTCCCACCACTGCCACCACGGATCAGCGCAAACAGCAAGAGAGTCACTGGGTTAGCTACAGATGGGCACCAGTGCTATGATGGGGCAGGGACTAGGGAACAAACACTTTGTACTGGTGTTTAGCCACAGTGGGGAGACGGATGTGTTTGTTCCAAGTACATCTGCAAAGCATATCTTCTTTTACAATGTTTGCAGTGGGTCAGTTTCTTTCATCAGGATAATCAAGCTTAGCCCAGCAGAAATCAGAGAAGCATCCAGCAGACAGGTGAGCAGGGACTGTGAACAAAAGCTCCATCACTCCTGGCTACCTTTGGAGGCTTTCATTCCCCACAGAGACCATCCCCCACATCAGCCCAGACCCTCTGCACATGTGTTCCTGTAAGTGTGTTCCTGTAAGCAGCTTCCCACCATGAAGGCAGGCGGAAAAATCAGGCAGCAGCCTACCATACAGCCATGACCTTTCTTGCCAGGCCTGCCACCTCCTCCCACTCTCCCCAGAGCTGGCACTACTAACAGCTGGTTTCCTCTTGTTATTTTTCTACCTCCGTTCCTTCCTCCAGAGGGGAGGCTGTGCTGGTGGCCCACGTACCGGTGACTCACAGGCTGGGACCCGCGAGGAGCCAGCTAAGCCTGGCCAAACTTAGTAACATCTCATTTTCCATTGCCTACACCCTGGATGCTTCTTCTGGCTGGGCTCATCACTGGAGACCTTCTCCAGCTACCTGCAGGGCTGGGGAGGACCAGCTCAGTTGCATTTGCTTTAAGTTTTGGCAATGCAGGCGCTGGGCTGAGACAGAGCAGCCCTTGATACAGATAAATTCCTACTTGGTGAGCATGTATCCAGCGTGCTGATAGCCAAGAACCATGAGATGTTCTAGACATCAGAAAGGGCTTTTCGGGCTTGGGAAACACATAAACAAAGATATATAGAGAGGATTGCATGGTAGCTGCACTTTTCTGGAGGCGTTTGAATAACGTAAGGGGAACTTAGGGCTTTAAAAGCTGTTACAGTTATTCTGTGTCAATCACCTGGGTCCAGATGGACCCAAATCAACAAATGACGACTTCAACCACATAAAGTGAGTCTGGGGCACCTGCAAGGTGGGGAAGCATGGTCTGCAAAGGTGAAGGTGCTGCTGTGGCTGGAAGCTGGGAATGGGTGACCAAAGCTACCAAGCAGAGCAGGGAGACACAGCTCCTGGGCAGATGCAAGGCCGTCCATGCAGGGTTGTGTGTAGGGGATAATGCCAGGAAGGGAGCAGCCGTGTGTGCTCAGCCCACACTTATTGCTTTAATGGGATTTTTCAGAATACTTTTGCCCTGGTAATGGAAAAGGAAGTGCTCCTGATGCTTCCCAAGGCTGGGGTGAAGCTGACGTGACACCTGCTCAACCTGCACTTCCCGAGAGCCCGACTGTTGGGAAGGAGCGAGCGGATCCGCAGGCACAGCATGCGTGGAGCAGCTGATCGCGGCAGAGGAGGAGGCACAAGGAAGCGGCTGGGAGAAGCAGAGAGGGCTGACCTAAATAGATGCTGAGCTAATTTATTCATTTCTCTGCTTTATTATTTAACGCGCCTTCGAAACAGCTCAGGACTTCTGGTTCCTCTCAGCTCTGCTGCTGACGTTGGGATGGGGTTATTTTTGACCTGATTTTCACATCCATCGTGCTGAAAAGCACAGCACAGCCTTGCTCAGCACCCCGCTCTCCCACCAGGCAGCCAGGCATGCTATGGGGAGCGCCGACACAGCCACTTTCTAGCCAAGAAGGATTTAAAGTTATTTTGAGCTTTTGCTTCACCTCCCGCCTGGGAAGGTGCTCACATTTTGGCATGATTTATGCATTGTTAATAGGGAGATTTATCTCCAATTTAGCTGGCTGATGAGAGGATTGGTGAGTTCCTACAGCATGAGGCAGCTTCAACCTCCACCGACATCTCTCCCATGCAGGTTGCCAAATGCAGCCCTGGGCTCTGTAGCATGGAGGCTTTCAAGGATAAACCTGTCTCACCTCCAGCCAGGCTCCTCTCTCCTCACATCCTAGCAACTCCTGCAACACTGTTCGGGAGGAATTTACGATGAGGACTTGGAAACCTAGCTGTTGGGAGAGCTGTCTGGGCTGCAGTTCGCCTCATAGGCTGCACGTGTCCTCTGTGAGCTCATGGCACGTTTTAGAGGTGCTGTGGCTCAAGAGCCACAAGTTGAGAAAAAAGGAATTGCTGCCTGTGCAGGTTGTCTGAACCCAGGCACCATTTCTGTGCAGGCGCAGGGGTATGGACAGAGCTGCTTACCAGGATTCAACCTGTGCAGCACCAAACTTGTGCTGTGCAGAGCCCTTTAATTTTGTTTCTCATTAGGGTTCATCTCTCGATGTACAAATTTAGAATCATAGAATCACAGAATAGTTAGGGTTGGAAAGGACCTTAAGATCATCCAGTTCCAACCCCCCTGCCATGGGCAGGGACACCTCACACTAAACCGTGTCACCCAAGGCTCTGTCCAACCTGGCCTTGAACACCGCCAGGGATGGAGCATTCACAACCTCCCTGGGCAGCCCATTCCAGTGCCTCACCACCCTAACAGTAAAGAATTTCTTCCTCATATCCAATCTAAACTTCCCCTGTTTAGAGGAGTGTTGTATCCAGTTACAGGGGAGTATCCAGGGGAGTGCTGTATCCAAATTTAGGCCAGTGTTGTATCCAGTTACCCAGAATCTCTGTTATGGTTTTTTTAAACTGGATTATTCATCGACCTGATTGATTCTGTAAAGATTTTTAAGCAGTAAAACAAGCACTGATGCTATTCAGCTCCGCAGCAAAGGCAGTTCAGCTCATGCCGCCTTCACACTGCTGGAGAATTCCATGTTGCTGTTGGGGGTGGGATAGTACAAATTAGCAGAAATGAAGCAGTTAACGAGGCTGCAAGTTAGAATCTTCCAAACCAGCAGGCACCAAAGGGAAGCAGCCAGCTGTGGGGCTGCAAAGGTGGGGGCTGCTCTGCCTGGCACATTCAGGCCCTTCTGCCTTTGTCGGTTAAACTGGGGCAGTGCAAATACACAGGGCACGCAGCCTCGCCTGTGTCAGCTTTATACTGAAGTTTGTATTTGCGGGTTGCTTTTTAATATAAAGCAATATAGTGTTTAGATATGTTGGTCTGAGGGCCTTGTGAGTCCAAAAAAAGAACAAACAAGTAAAGGACAGAGGCAGCCAAAGTGAATTATCAGGAAAGCTTCTATTTCCCTCCCTATATCCTCAACTGGAGTGCAGTGGATGATGCTCCGATTTTCCTAATGCGAACAGAAGGGCACTCTGCCATCCCAGACCCCTGGAGTCCTGGGTTTTGATGCATCTGCCTTAATTGCATAGGACTCATTAGGATGGAGTTAAAGCCAAATGGGATTGGAAATGGAATCCCACCTGGGATTTAGGATCCATCATGTGGGCACAACTTCTGCCCTTTTCCTTGGCAGCGAGGGACTGTGATAGAGGGGAGAGTCCTTTAATGAACTGGCACTGGTTTTGGAGTAGGCAGCAGGCTGGTTTTCAGCCTCCAGGTGAGAGATCCAGTCTGGCTGCTGGCTCACCTTTATCTGCGTGGAGAGGATTACTGGGAAGCCATGTTGACAAATGCTGCAGCTAAAAAGGAAAATGAACTTCCACACAAAAATGGGTTGTTTGTGCAAAGCGGAGAGGGAATAAAGAAGCTGCCAAAAAAGCTGACATTAAAACCACTGCTTACCTGCAGCTCATCTGATACCATGACTGAAACCTTTCATTTGCAGCAATGTAATCCAAGATGTTCTTTCTGCAAAGCAAGAAAGTAGGTTATTGCTTAAGCAGAGCTGGGGAAGTGGAAGGAGATAAGCAGGGCCTGATCCTGCTGGGTGCGGTGTGCTCCACACTCCCTCTGAGTATGAGGGTCATACTCAGAGTTATGCTTTTTTCACCTGAAGCGAAATCCCATGCTAGAAGCTAACATATAGTAGGGAAGGACTTGCTAATTGCTCAATGGGTGCTGCAATAAATGAAGCATCCATTAAAATAATACTTATAGGACATCAGCAGCTTCCAGGAAGTGAAGCACCTTAACCCTCTTTCGCTTAGTGGACTCAACAGGATGGCTGAGAGGGGGGCCTGGGACAGGGGCTTGGGGCTTTCCAGGACCAGAAACTTTCTGCTGCCTTCAGACCCCATTCCAGAGAGGTACAGGTGACAAGGGACATTCATCAGTTCAGGTTTGCGTTGTTCTCTTGGGTGAGGTGGCTTAGGGCTTGTTAATACAGATGATACAGGGCCAGGAAGGGAAGATAACGCACTGTCATTCTCCTTTGACTTGCACTAGGAGATGGGTTTCAAATCACCTCTTGGGGTGCAGCATTTGCAGCTATGCAATGCTCTGCCACCTGCTATCAAACTGCCTGGGGCAGCGCAGAGATCTTTCCACCCCTGGCTATTGCATCTGACCCTGTCAGGAGTAAATATTTAGGGAAAGAGTAAAAAGAAGCCTCTCCTTTGGCACTTTCTCGCTTTCTAGCAGCAGGGGCATTTCCTAAGCTGCTCGCTAAAGTTCAATATTTTTCTAAGGAACAGCTGATTCTGTCAACACAGTAATATTCTCATGGATTTCACTTATTTCAGCAGGGCAGGATGTGGCCTGATATGGTTGACCTTGCTCTGACCGCTTCATCAGCAATGCCTCAGGAGTTTTTCACCCTCAGGAGCAGAAAGAGCTGGGCCAGAGCCTCATGCAGGCAGCCAGACCACTGCCAAAGAAAACACGTGGGACCTGGTCCAGGGTGGGCATCTCTATCTACTGCTCTGAGCTCTTATACTTCTTACAAGGTATGGATGTGGGCACAGGAGCCACTTGCCTGCTGGAGAGGGAAGAAGAGCAGTGCAATGTGTGAAACCAGCCTTGTAGGAGGCTACCACTGTATTTCTAAGAATTTGGTTAAAAATCTCCCTTCCCTGACTGTCTTGTGCACAGAAAGCAATAGGATGGTAAACCAGCTCTAACTTCTGCAAGCGGGCAGCGCACCCCTGCACACCCCCACCCCCATGCTTTCCTTTGGCTGGATTGCCTGCTACAGCCATGGACCATCTCAGCTTTCCTGGGATGCAGAGATAGCAGTGTGCTTTGCTCAGCAGCAGTGAAATCCTTCCCTCTGCAGCACCAAGCAGATCTTGTGCTGTTTCCTTCCCTGTCTTTAGATGTGCAGAAATCCACCCGGCTGCATCCACTGCTTGACTTTAGCTGTAGTTTTGTATCAAGATCTTTTCAGCAGGTTGTGCCAGTGAAGAAATCACATCCCCATCAAAACCACTACTGCAAATACTTCTTGGTGTGCTCTATGCATGCTCTCAGGGCTCATTGCAATCAGCCCATCTCTCTTGCTGCTTCTTATCCTGGGTGGCAGCAAAAGGAAGTTGAACGAACATCTTCTTCTGATACTGACATAAATTATTGAGCAGCCTAGTTGCCCTGCCCTGTCACAAAGTCAGTGCTAAGGAAAGACTGGCATCCTCCTTTGCACATACCTCAAATGAAAACCTAACTGCACCCCAGCTGCATGGGAAGGGGCTGGGATTGGCAAACAGGCTGGCTGTGGAGTTCACAGTTCCTACTATGAAAACTTGCATTTTAATGTCGCTTTGCATATGGTTTTTGGCTGTGTTTCTCTGAGGCCCAGCCCAGCCCAGACCACCTTGCATGCTGTGCCTGGGCTCTTTGGTTTAAATACACTTGTTCTGGAAATGGTGCTTAAGGCCATCAATTTCAGCCTGACGCCAGCTGCCTTGTGGGGGTAATGGGCTTTATTAGGGAGATAAGATAATAAAGGCTGTGGCAACACTTCCTTTAGCCCCGCTGCTATTCCACACGCTGATGTGCAGGTTTGCTCTGAGTATCATCAATAACTGAACTGGTCCCCATAGGAGTGGATGCACTGGGACAAGGACTGCCAAATAAAGGAGAAGCGCAGCCGTCCCTTCTTGTATCAGCCTCATCTCAAACAGTCATTTGTATTAAGGATGGCCTGATTTACGATTTGGCCAGGATTAAAACACATTTCCTTCCGCAATGATTTTATTCAGGCTTTTCAAACTGCTTCATGAATTCCAATAAATCCTTAGGAAGTCTCTGCAGGTGGATGCCTTTAAATCTGTTTACCCTTGGCATTTGACAACCCCGACACATCCAGAGGCGGTGGGGAGGACAGGGTGCCCACCTAAGATCTGGGGGCAGGTGATCTTCAAGCATTTTCCACTGAAGCTCCAAACCTGAAAACTCTTTCAAGTGTTTTATGTAAGAAACCAAGCCACAGCACCACAGAGTCAGGAAGACGATGCAGGACAGATCCCAGGTGTCCTTACTCTCCTCAAGCACCTAAACCACCTCTCCTTTCCCCACTACTCTGCATCATCATGCTGCCACCCGTTCAATAGCTGAAGGATCCTGAAAAATTACAGCCAAAGCTTTTTCTTGTCTGCAGCAGCCACCTGAACCAACCTGCTGTTCAGATGGAGGCAGTGGAGCATTTCTTAAAACAGCTCTTCCTCCTGCCATTAAATATTTAAGAGAGGAGCACCGGGGAAAGCATGCGCTTTTGCCGAGGCAGGATGCACAGTGCTGGGAACCACAGAGCCAGACTTAAATAGCAATGAGATGGCAGGTACTTGCAGAGCACAGTTCAGTTTTAGCTTCCCGCTGCCTCCCCTTGCTGTGGTGCTCCCTGCAGCATCTCCAGCATTGCATCCTCATCCTGACAGCTCCTGCACATGAACAAGCACTGAACACCTGACCTAGCACTGCCTTCCTGCAGATCCCAGCAGGGGACATGTCTGGGTTGGGAAGGCAGACTGGGGAGCTACACGCTCTGCTCAGCCACCCCTGGGCTGCAGACTGAGCGGACGAAATCCTATTGACCTGGAAAGCAAGTGCTCGTCAGGGCTGACGGGAACACAGCGGTGCCCAGACACTGGCCACAGTGGGACAGGAGCAGAGCATGCAGCAGCCATGGCCCCAGCTGCCAAGGGCTATCCCTACCACCTGCTTTGTCTCCCCATCATCACTTTCCCTGGTCTGCCTTATTTTGGAAGGGTGGCAGAGGGAGGGTGTTAGTGAGTCTCTGTGCTTTGCAGTTGCTGTAGCAACTGTGGTGTCTCTGGTGGCAGGAGCACACGTTTCCTACAGCCAGAAGGAGTGTGAGCCGCTGGATTGCAAGAACATTATTTTTTTCCCCTGCTAGAAAAAAGCCCCCTCTGCCCCCACCCCTGTGCCCATGAGCCGAGCTGGAGGGATGCTGCTGCACCTTCCTGCTCCTGGGCAATCTGCATGAGCCAAAGCCTCAGCACCTGCTCCAGACCTTCCGCTCCTTGGCAGGGACAACTGCCTTTCCCTGAGCCAGCATCAAAGGCAGGGTGAGTTGACGCAGCCATCCAGGCTCCCCTCTGGGGCAGCTCAGACCTGAATTCATTTCTGCATGAATTAGAGCATCTGCTTTGGCAAGCAAGGATCAGTCTTGATCAAAACATTCTCAGCAGTGGAGGATCAGCACAAGCTTTGCTAAGTTACTTCCCTGACTAACAACTTTTAAATAATAGAGCCTTTTTCAGAGGCTGGATTCACTGGGTGTCCTTTTCTTGTAAGATTTTGCCTCCTGAATCCCATTACTCCTCCATTTCCATCATCTTTGTACATCGCAAACCCTGACCCACTCTCTCTTCCTTTTCTCTTTGAGGAACCTGAGAGACAGAGCTCCGTGAGCAGCCCCTTGATATGTGCTGGTGCCTCTTCTCCGAGCCTCAGCAACTTGGCCATCGCACTGGTGTTCGATCTTGAGGCACATTGCTCCCGCTTGCCACCCTTGTGGCAGGACCATCCTTTGGCCATGTGCCACTGCAGGCACCCACATCCATTTGGAGTTCATCAGCCTGGTTTGAGCTTCACCTTGTATATGTGACTCATCTTTTTTCCTCCAGAAATGTGACTTTATATTCAGTTCAAATAAAGCATATCCTGCTGGCCTCTGTCCAACACATCCAGCAGTTCACATCAGCCAGCAGATACCCAGAACAAAGCAAACAAAGCTTAGTAGTAACGCTTTGGTGTTGCTCATGACCCACGGCTCAGGGTTGCATCTGCTTTGGTTTGGTTTGCAGAATTAAGCCCCAGCCTTGCACAAATGCTTTTCCAGAAGGCCATGAGCTCTGATCCAGCCTTTTCACCACCTGCCTTTGGGATGGCTGTAGCTGCTGTCAGGGAGGGCAAGAACTGCAAGCAGGTTCTTCATGAGAGGGGGAGGCAAAAAGGGAGAGAGCTGTTCCCACCTTTCCTGCTGTAAGAGTACACCTTCTAAGTGTTTCCTGATGGGAACCAAATCTTCCTTCCTCAGGTGGTCACCTTCACCACAAGAGATGAGCACTGCTCAGGCATTCATAGCTGGTGTATTTGGGGCTGCAGCTGGAACCCTGCATTCCCTGGGAAGTGTTCCTGAAGATCAGGTTGGGCAGCTGGGGAATGTTTCACGGCTATGTTCAGCCTGAGACATTTTCCCTTTTTTTCCTCAAAGTACAACAAAAACCCCGTCAACAAGTCACAGAAGAGTGATCTCAGTCTAAAATACGAGCCCTGGCACAGGAGGGCATTTGACTCAGAAGCCACTTCCCATCTTTGGAGACTACAAGTATGTTCCACTTCGTCATCCTGAAGGTCTTTAAATGCTTATAAAAACAGCATTTGTTTATGCTCAGTCAGAAGAGCCTATCTGTTACCTTGAAGGCTGGATTCAGAAAGTTTCTTCAGAAATTTACTGGTTTCATTCCTACCAGTCTGAACAGAAGTTTTCCACAGAGACTCTCAAAATACCAATGTCTCAATTCCAATTTCCTTCAGTCTTTAGCAAGACGTCACATTAATTGTGTTTAAAAGCACTTTTACTAGTTACTGAGAAAGCAGGAGTCTGGCAGCTCTTCTTGACCACGAACTATTCACTTTTGCAAAGTCTCCTTTAACAGCGGTTTGATCCAACACAGTGGTTTTCTCCACCAGCAAACTCAGCAGAGCCTGGAGCCAAAAGGTCCAGCTCCAGGCAAGGGTTATTGCCTTCAGATCTCAAGGGCTCCTACTGCTGCCTAGACAAAGCCTTTCTGCCCCTCTCACGGCTTCTCACATCCCCAGTGTCAGGTAAAATGGAGCAGTGGAGGCACACGGTCAGCCTGAGGCCAGGGAAATCCATGAGAGCAGGCATAAATACATATCAAATGAGGCAATTTCATCCACACCTGTGATGCTTTGAAGAGGACTCAGGGACCCATCTAACAGCTTGAGGGAGTTCTGGTTTAGTCTGATTTTGCATAAGGCTATGTTTCAGCCAACAGCTCAGCCCGGTGAAAACACAGGGAAAAGTGGTCATGAAAAAAGCCAGCAATTCCCACTTCTTCAAGGCTCAAGGAAATTATCTTCCCCCATCTTATCTCCATGGGATGCTCTGGGACCACTCCTCCCAACATTTAGTCATTTCGGAGCTGCATGGGCAGCCAGAAACACAAACCTTCCACCTGCTTCCTTACAAGAGCCTTCCCGGCTTCCTTTAGTCAAGGCCAGAACATGCAGAGCAGGATGCCCACTGCTCACGTCTCAGTGCCTCAGCCAGCTGCAGGATGCACACAATTCCATGTGATACAAGCACCATGGTGGGATGCAACTGGGTCATTAGCATTTAGTGGAAAAACTCAGCTCTACTACATATCTGCTATTGACTGTTCCATTCTAAACAAGGAGACCGATGTTAAATGGCGTTAAATGACACAAATTGAGGTTGGCCTTTCCCTCCTGGCAGTTTTTTCAGTGCCCTCGATGCCATGCCAAACTGAGCCTCTGCTTGGCGTTTCAGCTCTGAAAATACTTTAAGGAGTGCCAACACACACACACACACACACACACACACACACACACAGAGTCCTCATATGGGAGCAGCCAGTGCTCTGATAATTGAGATGTTAATGCTGAAAGACTGAGCAAGTTTCCCTCGTGGCTTGGCTGTGGGGAGCTTATGAGAAGAAAATGAATGAATTGGAACTTACTTGAAATAGCCAATGGATTGAAACCTGGAGATTTCTGGAAGCACCTATGCAGGGAAGGAGCATGTGTGAACGGTCCATTTATAGGACCCCTCCTATGGTTGTGTAAATACATAAGCATTAATGTTGCAAGTTGCAAAGACTGGCAGGGCTGGCAGGATGGCACCCATCTGTCTCCACAACCACCTCCATCAGCACACTCACACTGCCATCTTCCAGCCAGGCAGATGTCCCATGTACAAGGATGGCCAGGACAGGCACAAGTGAGAGCCCAAGATATATGGGCAGCGAAGATGTTCCAGCAGAAATGGTCTGTTGGACAGTCAGGTATCCGCGGGTACAGAAATGCAGAGAGATGAGCTTTCAAGCAGGGGAAAAGCTGTGTCAACCAAAAAGTGCAGCCCAGCTCTTGTCACAACCCTCTTTGATCCACCACCAGTTTAACACAAACTCACCTGGGGAAAGTAGATTCTCTTTCGCTTGAGGATGGGTATCTGATACCCAAATCTTACAGCTACTCATAAACAGCTGAAGATATTTTGATTGGAAAAATGCCTTGTCAAAGCTCCCATATCAGAGTGCCCTGCAGGATCTGAAGCCTCTCACCTACAAGAGTGCAAAGGATCAAGCCCATGAGGCAACAAACATCAAGAAGGGCCTTCATTTAGCACAGTCTCTTCATCTCTAACTTTAGGACAGATGTGGCAATAAAGGGCTGAGCAAAGTCTAGTCACAGCTCCTGCATGGGTCATGGCTACTGCACAGAAAAGCAAGCACCAGTGCAAACATGTGCTGGAAGGACCTCACTGCCCATAAAATAGTCCAATAATAAATAATTTTGCTTTCAAGAGCTGACCTAAACATGATTACTGGAGGTCTGATACTCCCACATGGGCTGGTTTTACACCTGTATTATTCACTGGCCCCACGAGAGCCAGCCCTGACTTCTCTCAGAAGGATGGAGAAGAGAATCAGGCGTTTCCATTATTTAGCCCTCGGACATGGCCACATCCACCCTGCAAACCAGCCCTGTCATATACCCTTTGCATGGCTGGGGAGGGCCTCAATTACATGGTGGTGGCCATGCATGGGCCACCAGCCCCACTGTTTACAGGAAGCGCTGGTGCAGAGCATGGAATTAGAAAGACCGCAAGGAAGTGAGGGATTATTTACTGGAGATTAAAGGACATGGAAAAACCACAGGACAAATCAGTGGGGCCTCAGCAATGGTAGCTGCTATTCCAGTCTTCCAGCTGCTGGCATTCATATTGGTCATGCTGCCACGGGAGAACTTAGGAGGAATTCAGTAGGATGGATGGTTGCTCTGCTTGTGGACTAGTAAAACACATCAAAGAATAGGCCCTAAACCTGCTGGAAGGATGCAAAGGATGTCTGCTCCACTCCTTCCCTTCCTCAATCATTCCTATAAGTCTTCCTGCTTCCTGGGGTACGATTCCTGGTTTTGAACTGCATCTCCAGGCCAAGCAGCCAGATCTACCTGTCAGCAAAGCCACTGGGATGTTCCCACAGGTTAGCCCAGATCAGTCAAGATAAAGCATCTCCTCAAACCTGGAAAGAAGTTGGGTGGGGGTTAAGGACTGACATCTCAAGACCTACAAGACAGCTGCAGTGCTAACGGCAGCTGGTGTTTCTTGGAATATCCATTATTATCACCTGGGGAAAATACCAGGTGAAGGTTGATTCTGATCCTCCGATCCAATCATTCTAGCACAATCCTTCTCAGGATCATTACTTCTCCAGGCTTTTGCCTTTAAGCATCCACAACCTCCTTTCCCTTTAGAAAGTTCAAACCTATCAGCATGGTCTCTGGTGGGAAGAGACACAAACAGAGCCTGTGGCCAAGCAGAGACATTTTACAAGTGACAAGACACGCTTGTTTGAAGTGCCTCAGCTGGAGTGCACGTGAGTTCACCTAACTTTTGGTGAGCTCTGCTTTTCAGCTAAGGCTGCCCACCAGGATTTCAGTGGTTGCTCGCCAGCTCTGACATGTGGGCTGTAACAGGTCGTATGTCAGTGTGTGACCACCTCTGCCTGCAGCTGCAGATACACAGCTGCTGCTCCTGCAGCTCTCCAGGATGGCCACACACTCAAACACATTTTCCCAGAAAATCCCACAAGCTTTTCCAAATGCTTGGGTGTACCTTCCCTAGCATTTTGCTCCTGGCAGGTAAAGCTGTTTGCAGTGCTGCCATCTTGGTCCCACAGCCACACTGGAGATTTTGCCCTCACCAGTCTCCTGCCACTGGCAACAAGTTTTGGGGCAGCACCCAAACTCCTCCACCAACCCCTTTCCCAGGGAGTCAGGCAACTCATTTGCTGTCTCTCTTTGCAAAGACAAAGATGTCACTTTGTTATTTCCCCCCCACAGCCTCCGCTGTATCTCAAGGCCACGCAACATCAGGCTGCTGCCACAAGCCAAGTGAAAGCATCCCCCATCCATCCCCACAGCTGATGCAGACTGAGCTCCCACCACCACTGTGGCCTTTTGCACTCAGCGCAGGGTGGTGATTCAGCCCTGACTCAATGGGAAGGTGGCTACGGACTGAAACCCCAGCCCTGCTGCCTGCACAGTTTGTGGTTAACATGATCCTGCTGGAAATTACAGAGCTCCAGCACAGGCAGTGGGAGGGAGGCTCCCCTCCGTGAGGAGAAGCCCACAAAAGGCTCACACTGACATTCCTGCCTTCTCTCTTGCTCTGCATCCATGCTGCTGAACAAACACAAACAGCACGTTGCCTTTGTGTTCGACCCAGAGCAGTGCTTGGCTGCTGGTACCATACCACAGGCTCCGTCTAGAAAGCAAACAGTAGCTCAGTAGATTTTTTGCTTTTGTTTCTGTTTTGTTCTCCCTACAACAAATAGAAAGGATGAATGAGCTTATTTTACAGCCTCAGAGGAATACCCAGCCATTGTTAGCTTGACACATGCAGCAAAAAGTGATGGCTAAGAAAATAAAAGCTTATTCTTTCCTGAATGGGTTGGCTGGAGAAGAATCCCCACCCCAAAACCCCTTCCATGAGCCAGCAGCAGCATTTCCATCAGCTACGTGGCTGATCCACAGCTCGGTGACTTCCAGAGAAAGACCTGACCTGCTGCACATAACAACAGGGAAGTGAAGATCTGGGTTTATGTGATTTCTGAGGAGTCTGAAGCACACTGTGCTCCCAGCCCGCCCTTCCTGCACAGGTGCCACCCAGCACCATGTCCCCATCCTGGGCTCACAGCAGGCAGAGGGAAGGCAACGCCATCCTTCTGCACACACTAACATAGAAACTCTGCAGAACATTTCCTTCTCTCAGTTCTCTGAGTCTAAAAAACCTTGTCACAAGGTCTAAAAGTCCTTAGTCTCAGCTGAGGCTCAGGCACCTGCAATGAGTATCCCAGAGCTGATGGGACACCGAGGGTGATGACCTCTGCTTTGGAGAACCAACATTGCCAATAAATGGGCTCAACAACACTTTCTCCCCTTGGAAAGGAGGACTAAGAGCCAGGACATGCAAAGAAAACAGCAATGCCACAGCTGCTCAATTAATTAACACAATTAATTTTAACCAGGACTTCTTGGGTCATTTCACTGCAGCCATCTCTGCTGGGAGAGCTGGGCACTGTCACCTGCTGCAGCCTTCTTTGAAGCAGTAACCTGGCTTCAGAGTTGTATTTCTCTCCACTCACCATGTAACTTGGTTATGCCACCAATTCACATGATTTTCCCTATTATTGCAATGGTAAAATCAGTGTCAGGAGCTCAGAGTCCACAAATGGAGATTCAGAGTTTGGAGTCTGCGGCCATCTCGTGTGGTTCAGTGACACACGAAGGGAAAGAGAAAAAAAATCCCATTAATAGAATAAATCCTCAAGAATTTCCCCCAAACTCACTTCCCACCCAAACCAATGCTTTTTTAAAGTTGGATTAAAAAAAGCAGGAAATTCTAGTGAATATACTCCCTCCCTGTCACAGCTGCAATTCTGCTTTCAAATACATCTGATTTAGGAGACTGCCTTGGATTTATTTGTATAGCTGCATGCTATTTTTCCTGCTTTATTCAGTGTTCAAAATGGCTGCAAAAAGAAGCTAAATCAGAAGCCTGGTGGTGCAGTCCTGGATGCTGAGCCATCGCTTCCCTCCATCCTCCTGCCCTGCGTACATGAGGGTTCCTGGGAGCAGCAAAGGACAGGACAGAGGGGGCTGAGGCTGTGTCTGAGACAATTCTGATTGCCAATATGTGCATCAGTGGGGGTGTTAATTTAAAGAATAAAAAGTGAGGGTTTTTTTTAGTCTATAAAATCAGGAGCCAGCTCCCTTACTGGTATCAGCAGAGAGCAAAACAGGGCCCAGGCAATTTTATCAGCTGTGGCTCCAACCCATGTTCTGTCAGCAAAGCGATGAACCACGGGGAGAATGAGATCTCATCTTTTATTAAAGGCAGCTACGTACCCATTCACAGCTGTGTAGTGCCTTTAACAGCAAAATCAGTGACCAAGGTCTTCAAGTGGTTAATGTTCAAACAAATTACAGTGAGGAACAAAAAGCAGATTTTGCTTTAACTTGAAAATTGAAAGAGAATAGAAGAAAACAAATAATTCCTTTTTTTTTTTTTTTGACCTTTTAAATGGCCAAGGCTTTTAAGGGGTGCTCCAGAGCCCAGCATGAGCCTCCTCCTTGGGGAGGGAGTGAGGGAGGAGAGGGCTGGTGCAGGGGGATGTATCCTGATGGGTATTTTATGGGCTCCCCTGCACTGAGTGGGGAGCTGCGGCTGCCTCATCATGTAGAGGCGCAGGCAGGGGACTGGCTTGGTGACAGCAAGTCTGCTCAGTCACAG
This sequence comes from Psittacula echo, assembly GCF_963264785.1. Classification (NCBI taxonomy): domain Eukaryota; kingdom Metazoa; phylum Chordata; class Aves; order Psittaciformes; family Psittacidae; genus Psittacula; species Psittacula echo. The sequence goes on along the minus strand of NC_137745.1, from coordinate 17,805,373 downwards.
ATCAAATGGCTTGATAGAAACTGGATCCAACTGGTCCAGCCTTGCGGGTTTTGATTTAAGCTGCAGTTATAAGGTGTGATTAGAGGCAGGGGACGCAGTGCCAAGAGCTCAGATGTGAAGCAAAAAACATACATTAAAAAAAATCCTTTCCCTAAGCCTATCCATATTTTTCCAGTGTTAACTCTTTGCCTGCCACTGCCAAATACACAAGGAAATCCTGGGCCATCCAAGGACACCTTCAGTGCTGATGCTTAAATCCAGGGGCTGTAAGAGTTCTGTCAGCAATGCAGAGGAATTTGGCCATTTGGTCACTGAAGCACTAACATTTATGGGCTTAGTATCAATAGTAACCACAGCAGAACTTCATAGGGACCACATTTCCTGCCACTGTGCCTGAGAGCAAGGGAAGTGGATGCCCTCCCTGAAGCCCTCATGCTGACCAGCAACGGCTGAAGCAGGGGCTGTGTTTTGGCTGCCTTCTTTCTGGGTTACTCCTATACAGGAGAGGAGGAGGCAGTGCTTTCCTGGAAATGGTTAAACAAGGTCTCTTTTTCCTGTCTCCAATCAGTTGCCCAAAACTCAATAGTTAATTTGGCAAAGAGAGACCTTTGGAGATGTTAACGCAGTTCAACCCTTCAGCCCATATGGATAAAATCACACTTCAATAAATTGCTGGTTCTTTATCTTCCTGTGGCATCATCACAAAGTTAATTTCAAGCTTTCCAGTAAGCTGTAATATATCTTTTAACCTAAAAGCTCTTTTGCATGACACTGAAATAGGTCCCAGTCTATATACATCTGCTGCCAATACAAATGTATGGTTCAGCAGCAGTAAAGAGGATATAAAAGACTCCCACATTACAAATGTAGGAGGCAGAGGATATTTTAGCATGGCAGTGGTTACGCTTTTGGCAGCTTTGCTATAATAAAGTTTGTTTTCAGAGCCTTAAAATATTCCCTGTGCAGTGAAGACTGACATATTTGCTTTCAGCAGAGCTGTCTCAGGGGCCAAGGCTGGTGAAAGGAGCTTGGGAACATGGGGGAACACAAAGAAGATGGAGGTAATATCACCCTACGTTTAAACAGGGAATTTCCTCTCAAAATGCAAATACTTGCAAATGCCATCAGGTTCTGGTAGGACTATTTCCATAAATGCAGATGGGCACTCAGCAGGTACCTGCACACAATGTGACAACCCCGGGGCTGCTTCAGGAGATGGGGGCAAGGGAGAGAAGCTGAGTAGGCAGGCCAAGGGCCAAAAACACAAGGTAAAAGGGATATGAGACCCCAACCTTGTGTAGGAAAAGTCTCTGGAGACCTCCACTATCTCACCATCTGATGGAGGCCTCAAGTCACCTGGCAGGATGCTACTGCTGGGTGCTTGTCTGGACAGAGATGCTATTGCCTTGAAGGAGATGGACCCCATCTACAGCTGGCAGGTGGGTGTTGGCTTCCATGTGTCTCCCAAGTCACCCTGGACTCTAATAATCCACTTGGGCACCGAGGTAGCTATGGAGAAAACTCGCGAATGACTCACAGCTTAGTGCACGCTGGGATGGCAACAGTGGCTGTGAAACTTTGATCCAGGCAATTTTTTCAGCAGAAAAGGAGAGCTTGTCTCGGACAGGACAGCATCCCAATTCCGGAGTTGCTGCCTCGCTTTGCCTGCCTTCTGCCTTCCCATGAGGCAAGGTAGGGTTGTTCTCCAGGTCCCCAAATGCCATCACTGTGATGCTGAGGGCAATGCGCTCTGTGAACAACCACCATTTCCTTTTGCTCTGGGAACTCAGCCTGACAAGGGATGACACAAGGAAGTTTGCCTTGAAACTTTAGGATGTATTTCCAGACCTTTAAACCTCAGCTAAACCAGAGGAAGAACAGAGAGCAGCTGGAGAGAGGTGGCTTTCTATGGTCTCCTGCCCCCTGCACCACCAAATAGCATTTCCCAGGATACAACGTGCAGTAGGAAAGAGGTAAACTCTTTCTGTCCATTCAGATCAGTTTGAACCATCAATTTCTTGCAGAAGAGGATATCCAAGAGTTCAGATGGGCCAGGTTTGAATAGCAAAGAAAGCATGAACTCATGCTTTACACAAGAAAGTGTTGGGAAATGGGCAAATGCTGACCTAGGTCAGGGTATGGGCTTAGTATTGAACCCAAGAGGAGCTCTAGTAAGCGGGTCCAGCAGGACTTGTCTGTGTCAGGTGCAGTCCAGACACCTAGAGATTGCTGTAAGTATGGAAGGCCAAGCTTAATAATGGGGAAATAACTTAAAAAATGCCATTTTGCAATGGTTTAGGTATACCTACAACCCCAGAAATTCAACCCTGCCAGTTACAGTTTCTAAGCCAGCAAGAAAAAACACTTCTTCATCATCCAGCGTCTTTAGAAAAGCTCATTGCTACTTGTATTGAACTTGGATGAGGTCTTGGCATGGAGGATTTTGAGAGCATGTGATGGCATTATGGTTTCATGCTAATCTGTCCTCATTGTGTGCTATTTAAAAGAAATAAAAATCATGGCTTCCTAATCCACAGGTTAGTAACTGTGGGAAAAACACATCCATCACAGCTTTGGCAAGTGCTTAGGAGTGTCACACTTTTGTATTTATTAATTATCAAGTGAATGTATAAACACATTGTTACTAACCTGAGTATCTGAATTGCAAAACCTATGCAGTTCCTCTTGCAGGTCCAAACCCTTACGCCTTCAGAAGAAGGCCTGCACCAAGCAAGGCCACAGTTGCAGGGCTGTGCAAGGAATGACCTGACCTCTTACGTCCATGGTCAACTCTCAGGGGTTTGGCAGTGCCTCACCAATGTATGTTATCACTTGTGACAGGTTTGTTTGGGGTTCCTAGGAAGTAAAAGAGAAAGAAAGAAGTTATTTTGACAGTAGATCAAGTATCAAAGGAATAAAAATAACCAGGTACTTTTGCAACCTGCAGGCTGAGCCCTCTACTGTGAAGCCAGGTGTATATTCCTGCCTGGGGTGAAATTCCCCTCACCCGGTTCAAAGAGGCAGCACGACATCACTGGGGCTCTGATCCCTGCAGATGTGCAAGGCCCAGGAGAAGTCTCAATTTCAAACTTCAGAGGATTTTCATCTTATTTCCCTGCTCCAACCTGCAAGACAAAGCAGTTCCTAAGGGAAAAGCCCACACAGAGCAAGGAAAGGAGACTTCCCTCCTCTCATCTTTGCAGCACAGGACAAGGAACCAAATGACCTCTTAGATGTGAACAACGAACAAAACAGCAAGCAGCTTCCACCAGGAAGGCAAGTCCTCCTGCAGGACACTCCTGTCCTATACACACACACAGCAACAGGGTCCCAGACCCTCAGAGGGAGGATGCGTTGGCCAACACTTTGTCAACCAGTGAATAAAGATGAACTGGTCCTAGAAATAAACGGAACTCCAGTCTCTGCTCCCCTGAACAAACTCTCCTTTGAATACTTCTCACACCAAGAGGATGCCTGGGTTCAGCCTCCGCTGATCCTTCTGTCCCAGCATACGTCAGGGCACAAGCCACCCACTCTTAATTAACTTGATGGGTAACTCAGCAGCACAAATCACCTCAAGTTACCTTGGCCAGGAGCACAGCGGATCCTTCCACAATGAAACAGCACGACAGGAATTATCCCAATCCATAATTGCTCCGAGCAGACAATAAACCAGCTCATGCTGGTGGAAGTAGCCACTCAGAGGTAATAACCCAGTGAGTAACAATAATGGCAGCAGATACTTGATAGAAAGCAGGGAACAAAAGAGGAAGCTTTCTCCATTATACAAAGAATGGATGTTTTCTCTTTGGTTCGGAAATGCATTTAGCTATTTGGAGAGTGCTGGAGTGCTCACCCGCACGCACAGCAGAAGTGGATTTTGGGCTGGGGGAGGAAGGGATCATTTTCCACTAGTGAGATCATGGGCAGGAAAATTGGTTCTCTCCTTTTAGTCTTTCTTGGATTTCTACCCAGCCACTACCCAGACATTTTATTTTCTTCAAGAGAAGAATCTGCATATTGGTGGGGAAAAAAACCCAAACCTGCTCTGGGGTGGTTAAAAAAGGGCACTGAAATACCAGTGTTCTTGCTCCCCCCACCTATACCCAGTGAGTATCTGGGCAATGGGAGGGATAAGCCATGCTCGTCTGAAGAAAATCCCTAAAACCAGGGGCTTGTATGTGCCTGGTGCATGTGCCTCCTGCTTCTGCTTCTGCATGTGGCTTGTGGCCCCTCGCTGCTCAAGCTGCTCATGCCGGGGGTCTGGCCCCTTGCCCTGTAACTGCTGGTCCACAGCTCTGCTCCCTGATCCAAGCCTGGAGCTCACACAGGGACTACAACCCACCTGCCCCTGCTGAACCCCTGAGAGATGGACACCAGGCTGGGAAAAAAAAGGAATCACCCCACACTGTTTGAGCACCACAGAAGGCAGCAGCATGGCAGGGGCAGGCAGATGGTGACACAGCCCTGGGGACTTTTATACCTGTGGCTCTGTCTCAGCAGCAAGTGCCTGGCACCAGCACTCCAGCGATGCCCATTTCAAGCTTGGCTCCCTCCTGCTTCCCCAGCGAAGCCACCAGCCACCTGCTGCCAAGCCATCCCCTCTGCCCGGACAGGAGCTGGACAAGGCTGAAATCGTAACCAAGAGAGATCATCAAGATGTAAAAGGTGAACAGCAAACCCCGGGGGATTTGAGTGGGGTTTAAAGATCCACGTGTCAGCTGGACATAACACAACCCTGCCCCAGCCACACCAAGCCTTACCCTGCAGAATAAATAAGCCTGAAGACAGCCATCTGCAGCGAAGAGCGTATCAGGGGAAGGCTCTGCAGGACTGCAGAGGCTAAGCACTGTTCATTAAAGTGCCAGGGAAATGTGAATGAAGCAGATGAATGGATGAAGAAATGAATGAAGGAGGGAAGAGGAAGTGAATGAATATTGCATTGACTTGATGCCTTTCATCCTGGGATGGCAGAGCTGAGCAGCACAGCCGACGGGCAGGAACCGTGTCGGTACTCCCCGGAGAAACCCCAGGTCAAAACAAATCAGATTATTTCCTGTTGACAGAGCCCTTCAGGGAGAGGCACACGGGGAGATGTGGCATATGGATTCATATCGCTCGAAGCACGAGGCTGTCCCTAAACAAAATCCCCCCAACTGCCCCTTAATCAATGTGACAGATCATTACTTTTTGAGTTGCTCTTGTTCTTGCTATTCCAGACACTGCACGATTTCCATGGCAACGACATCCCAGCTGTCCCAGGCCTTTTCCTAACCTCTGTCATCTGCTGTCAAGTCACACCAGTGCATAACTGGGGGAGATGAGCAGCAGTGCCATAAAGGTGCCTTTTGGCACCCTCTTTCCTTCCCTATGCAGCCCAATCCTGTGAGCCCCTGGGTAGCCACGCGTGGCACAGGGCTTGCAGGAGGCTGTGAGGAGCACATAGAAATGAAACATAATTTTCTGGAGGCTTTATTGTGCTGTTCTGGAGCACAACCAACTGAATTCCCTGGCCAGCCTGACAGTGACTGGGATTCGGGGTGGTTTAAATGGGAATGAGGGGAGTGAGCAGCAAGATACTGCTGCTCCCTTGGTAACACAGGGTGGGGTTGAGACTAAACCTGGATACTTTGGGGAGGAAAGGGAATCCAGTTTTACTTCTGGTTTGGAGAAGAAAGTGTGTTCTCTTCTTTACCTTCTTCTGAGGGAACAACTATCCTGGGGTCTGATTCTGCTCTTCAGCTGCTGCAGTTCTGCAGGCAACTTGATGTGACCACCACAAGCAGCACACACTGCTCAGAGGAGCATCTGGCCCCACCTGAATGCGGTGCCACCAACCACTCCTCAGTGCCAGTTTAATCCCAATTGACTGTATGGACTTGGGGTGATTCTCCCTGCAACATCATCTAGCTGCTCCTCTAGCAGCTGGCTGCGGGAGCCATTTTACAAGAGTTCAGTAGGGCATTTGAGGGCAGATACAAACCTCAGGGACCATCCCTAGGCTTTAAGTAGGTTTTTGAGCTGACCTCAGGAGCACAAAGCTTGCCATTCGTGGGGGTTCGGGTACACAGACACTACCTGCTGAATGAACCGGTGCCGCAAGCCTTGCTCACGCAGTAACTGCGTCTGCTGCCTGCAGGGGCTGGAAGCAAATGATTTGTTTCTTCCTCTTCCACTTACCCTGCTCCCTCCAGCAAGCAGCGTCCCCTCTGAAAGGCCAGGGAGGATTTAGGGTGACTGAGTGCCACTGCAGGAGCTGGAGCCCAACCAGGCAGAGCATCTCCCACCCTGCCACTGGGAAGGGGCTGCAGAACAGCATGTGGGGATGGATGGGCATCACGCCTTGCCTGAGGTGGCAGTTAAAGCGCCTTTGTCCATCCTTTCTTCAATTACATCACCCTTTTGATTCAAACACAGGTTTCACCTCAATGCAACCAGAGGTTTGCACCCCTGCCTCTGCAACAGCCTGCATTTTTCATAAGCTGCCCTGAATTTCATGGTAACCCTGCAGAGTTGTTGCCCTATAACAAACACACTTGCTGCACTAGATTAAGCATGCTGCTTATCCAAATATTTACAGGCACCAAATGTAGAGCACTGGGCCTGCTTCCCCATGTTCTCACAGGGAGTCTGCCCACTCGGTTTGGTAGTTGCACGACTGGACCCAAAGAAGAGGACCCATTTGCAGACTGGACCAGCAGCTTCTTTGAGGGAGTATGGCTGCTCAAAAACTCTGCTGGAGTTTTACAGCTGCTTGAATAAGGTCAACTTACTTTGCTGCTCTTCACACTGGGACAAAAGAGATGTTCTATCCTGCCATAACTCGAGTTAAATTGCTTTTCCTGACTGTTAATTGGCCTGGGCTTGTGGGGCCAGAGGCTCTCTGTTGAATGCTCAGCTGGTTCCTTGGCCCTGTGCTGTGGAGCAGCTGGCTGGGTTTGGAGGTAGCATCCTGCTCAGGCCACAGTGACTTCAAGACCAACTGCTCCATGGAGGACTGCAGCAGCCGAGACAGCCAGAGCCATGGTGCTCATGGGTCTGAGAGGAGACAAAGCTTTAGGAAGGGAAGGGAGCATATTTCTGTAATGCTGTCAGCTACCCTGCAGGAACTGCTCACTTTGATGCATGGCTTAGCACTGAACTCAAATATATTCAGACAATTTCATCAAAAAACAAGGGTTTAAAATAAATAATGTGGTAAAATCTGCACTGAACAAGCTATCAATGTCCCCCTTCTAATTAAAATATGGGAAAAAGCTGTGAACCCATGGCCTTATAGGGGGTATAGGGGCATAGACCCCATATGGAGCTGGAGTATAGGCCAGATGAGGGGTTAACCCCTTTGCCAGCCCTGCAAAGTTATGGGTGACCCTGGTGCCATCCAGCTTGGGGAGTTCACTGGAGGAGGTCAGCTGCACAAGGTGCTGGGTGATGCTCTGGGTCTGCACAGGCAGGACCAGACCAGAGCTGTTCCTTTTCAGCTTAACACCCCCTGAGGTGCTCAGGCAGAGCCAGTCCAGGCTGAACAGAGCTGGAGCACTGCTTCCTCCACTCACATGGACACAGTTTGGGTGAGAGGAAGAAGGGGAAAAAAACCCCAGAAGACAAAATGAGACTTACCTCCGTGTTTTCGCCTGCCACCTCCATCACTCCCCTTCAGCCTAATCATTCTCTTCCTCTTCAATCAAGGCCAATTTGCAAGAGGAGCAGCTCCCACTGCCTGAGTGCAAAAGCCTTTAATTACTGTCATCTGGGAGGCTGTGCCTGGCTCCCCTCCGGTGCCTTTGCAGAGTTTTCGGAAGACAGTGCTCCAGGGCTTGACGCCCCCAACATGCCACTTGTCAGGCTTTATTTTAAACAAGCACTCACTGCCTATTAAGAGACTTGGGAGAAGGTTCCTGACAGTCCATCTGTGCTGCTGCTGCATCAACATGGCAATCGCATCTGGGCAGTGAGATGATTTCAGCTGCCTTGACTGGGTACCAGCCTGGCAGCAGTGTGCAGCGTGTGGTGGCTCACTGCACAAACCGTGAGAACAGCATTGCTCTGTCTCTTCACTGTTTATCTTGTTTCCTGACTGGGATCACATCAGGCATTAAACTGGGGATGGAGGTGAGAGTATAAATATGGTCAGAAAGGGACAAGGTAAATTTGGGGAGACCAGGCTGACTGTTTAAAAGATTGGCCCCAAAGCATCCTCTCCCACAAGAGCCCCCAAGCCTGCATCCCCAAGAGCACACTTCCAACTGGAATGAACGCTCCTTACGTACCACATGGGTTTTGGTATCAGCCAGGGGGTTGTATTTTATTCTGCAGAGGAAAACAGGAACCCAGAACCTACATAAACTGACTTGGGAGATCCAGCAAGCAGGAATGGGAAACCACCTTGCTGCTGCTGCCTGCCCTGCCACACTGCAGGCAGGATGGCCAGTTAGGGTGCGCCAGTATGAACTGACACATAGGACTCTGCCAACCCTGTGACCTTGCAGCTTGGCCTCAACATACACTGAGATACACTGGAAAGAATGCCAGAATGTTTCCAGGTGTACGGACCAGCACCCATGGGATGCACCGTATGAAATACACCCACCAGAGCCTTCCTTCTAATACTTCATCTTTGGAGCATCACCTGTAGCAGAAAAAAGCTGAAGAGGATTTCTAGGGAGCCTCTGCCAGTGGGTGGCACTGCAGAACCAGCAGTATGGAAGCGGCAGCAGAACAAGGACCTCGGGGTGGAACAGCAGCACAGCCACTGCATGCAGACACCTGCTGCGCATCTCTGGCTGGACAGCCGGGGGGATCGGATAAGAGCAGCGTGGGGATGCTGCAGCCCGGCTGGTGGCAGGAAGAAAGCTGCTGGGGTGTGAGAGGGACAAGTGCAGAAGGAGGTGAGGAGGCAGCAGCAAGGTGTTCAAGGTGCTGTGGTGGTGCAGGCCTTCTGCAGGCACTTTCAGGTTAGCCCAGCAAATGGGAGTGCGAATCCATCCATGTCCATGTCCTCTGTGTCTGTGGGACAGACCCCATTCATGTACACATGGGTAATCTTGTCATTAGCTTCCCCTGCTATCCTACTGTAATGTTCCCTCTGCAGCTAAAAATCATGCAATGTCACCCCAAAATATAAGGTCTCACCTCTGGGAACTAGAGAGGCTCCTGCCCCACACCCTGTAACTCCCATGAAGAAGAACATGAGTGTGGGAGGTGTAAGAGCTTTTTGGCCATCCTGCCTGTAGGCACAAGACCCCTGGAAGCACCACAGCAACCAAACTCATGCACCAACCAGCATGACCTAAGGGACTGCGAGCCTGCAGGTAAAGCGTGCTGCATGGCACTTACATCACCTCCTAGCCAAGTGGGAATTTAGGATCCTAGGGCAGCTGGGTAAACCTTGTGAGTGGTAAAGCAGGCTCTAATCTGGGGGGTGGCCTGGTCTAAGGGTCCATGTTCAGGTACAGAGTCCTGCTCTAGTTCCAAAGCGGCCAGGCTCGGATGCCACACAGCCCTCCTGGCACAGATTTCACCTTCCTTTGCATCATATCAACACTTGACGTCCTATCTCCAGCATTTCAGTGTTGCCTTGACCAGTTAATTCCCAGAAGGTCTCCAATCCCCATCCAGTTAAAAATGCTCTGGCCTATCCAAGGCAATATATGCTCAGTTCTTCCTTTCACTAACAGACAACAAACAAAGGAGCATCTTCTTCCTCTCCCCCCACAATGTCCCAGTTGCAGCTGGGAACAAAAAAGTATTAGAGCAATGGGCTTATGTAGCCCCAGTGTGACTCCAGGACCATGAGGCTTCACGCTGGGGGTGGAACCCCTTCGAAGAGGAAGCCAGAAGGATGGGGAGAGGGAGCTGTGAAAGAACAAAACACCTCTCTGGGCTGTGCAAAGGGAATTTGGCTCTGAAGGGCTGTAATGCTGGCCTGGCGGGTGGCAGCACCATCTGACAGCCTCTGCTACCACAGGAAGAGCCATCATTTCCCTATGCAGCATCCGCACGGCCATCTCTGCTAATGGGTATTTTCTCTGGCAGGAGCAAACGCTTCATCCAGCAGATTGTGGACGAGCAAGAAACTCGGGAGTGCAATCTCAAAAGGAATTTGCCCCTGTACCAGAAGGTTTAAAGATGCGGCACCAGGGTTTCCTCTAGCATCCTCCTTCTGCAGGGAACATGCTGACTGGTATGGCAGGGGTGGCTGCAAAATCCCATCTCCTGTCTGCCCACCTTCATGCTCACAGAAATGCCTTGGTACAGCCCACTCCAGACTGGGGAAGAGCTTCGATCCGGCCCTTCTGCTGCAGACAGATCTGATTTGCTCCTAGCGCTGAGCACTCTGTAATTACAGTACATCCCACTTAATCGGGATGTGCTTAATTGGGAAATCCACTTACCAGGATGTCACCTAGGGAACCGATTTAAGCTTGATAACACTTAAGAGCAATGCCTGCTGCTTTATAGGGAAGGTAATTCTCCTACAGGGAGATGCCTTCAGGTGGCTGAATCATGCTCCTTCTTCCACCAGCATCCAGTGCTCCTGGCTGCCTGCTCCTGCAACAGATTTCAGCCTTCCCCTTAAGTAGGTTACAGTCAGGAAATGCACCAACTGCTAATGCCAGATCATGGCTGTCCTCTGCACAAGCTGAACAGGCTGCCACTGCCACGTAGACCAGCTCGCGGCTGTCCCCCTTAGCTGGACCCACACACCCGGCACGTCAGACCCCCTTCCCCATTTGTAGATGGATTTCCTCCCACGGCTGGGACCTTTTTTGACAAGAACAACATTCTTAGGCTTGGCCAAGCAGCAGAAGAGGGGCAAAGGTGATTCAGCCATCACCTGAATCAGGGCAGAGCAAGAGTTTGGCGACACTCAGCACTTACTGTCTTCTTCCCCTGTACAACCAAACACATCAAATGCCCAAGTGAAGAGAGGAAAAGGACATGGGAACATCCCTTAAAGACTTAATGTTGAGTCAAGCACTTGGAGAGGCCACACTTTTAGCCTGCTTTTCTACAGGAACAGGGTTTATGTGACCACACTGAGTATTCGCGCATGCACATACACATGTCCTATAGATGCGACTGATAACTGCTGAACCTCCTGATTAAAGCAGGCAGAGAAGCAGCTTTTCCAATGATAACAAATTCCCACACGTTTTGTAGTAATAAGAGGCAGACAGAGGAGAGAAGCTATGAATACCCAACCCCTCACTAGCTCTCAGGGACCTGGGACAGCATTTTTGCAACCCAGTCCCCCCCATGAACCACATTTCCTTGTTAGAGGGATGCCAATTGCTTCAGGACCATTACTCCTCCAACCTTTGGGCACTGCCTCGTTTATCTGTACTTTTCAATCAGTCTGCTGTTTGTCCCTTGCTGCACACAAGCACGCTGCTCCTTTCTTAAAGGCGAGCCCTTGCAGGGAGCCTGCCTTTGCTACAGGAACATCTGTACTATATGGCAACAATACAACTTTTCAAGATGCTGTGCTGGTGGTTTTGTTCTCACCAATCATGAGGAGCTGGGGGAAGTCAAACCAAACTCTTTGGATGCGTAACAGTGATTGCCTTTCAGACACTTCAAAATGCAATAGCTTGGCATCAAATGAGGGATTTTTATGGCTGCACATGTTCTGTGCTTCTCTGAACAAGCCAACTTCCAGATTAGCTACACTGGCTTTTTAAAGTGCTATAAAATATGCAAAGGCACTTGTAATGTATAGTGATTTCTGTAAAAACAGGAGGGAAGTGCTGAACTGTGTCCTGATTTATCCTTTTGCTTCTCCTAACCCATGCCGGGAGAAGAGGTAACTGCAATCCTCTGCTTTCTTTTTAGCTTATCAGTTTTCCAGCCCACAAATAGATGGGAGACAAAATGCCAGGTATTACAGAACCCACAGCAGGGTACCACAGAACTTGTGCCTTTCAGCCACTCTGATGATTCCAAAGAGAAAACCCTCCTAATTCCTGAGTATCACGACCAATGCCAAACACAGCAAACGCCTTTCCAAGGTGCAACACAACATGAGCAGCAAAGCTCAACCATCAGCTGGGCAGCTCCTCCTGCAAAGGTGCTGGACCTGAAGCTGGATGGAGGGCTCAAAAGAGCAGATCACCACAATGAACCGTGTCAGCCCTTTGCTTTCCTCTCACCTTCTCATTCCCTTCTCTTGTTCCTGCTCCTCTTTTCCTTCACGCTGCTATAACAGTCAGAAACCCACAAGGCTGTGTCACAGGATTGCTCCCCATTACCTGCTTGTGTTGGCTTAAATATATGTGCTGAACCATTACCAAGCATCAGGTCCTCAACACATATGTCTCAGGGGCTGCCCTTACTTTTCACTAAAACCAAGCCATGCAGAGGCTTGGCAAAGGAAAACATCCCAGTGACCAAGGCTCCCATTTTCTGAGTCTGGGTGGGAGGAATAAAGAATTAGTTTAAGCTCCATTTTAGCTTGAGGAGAAGAGCATAAGTTATCAGAGCCAGGTTCCTCCTCACACCTGCTACAGAGCCAAGCTGTCACTTCACCATCCTGGGGCTGCTTCACCAGTGCCAAGGCAGCGCTGCCACCAGTGAGGGCTCCATGGCATCACCACGGCTGCTGTGCACTGCCCAGTGCTTCTGGCAACCCATGCCACAGCCATTAGAGCCCAACACAAAGGCGAGCATCACAGCCCTTATCTGGCATCTGTCTCACTGCAGTCAGGTTCAGACGAGTGCCCCTGGAACACAGAATGAGTATTTATGAGCTGGGAGGTTTTAAGTGTGTGCCTTAATGCCATGCATGTTCAAACCCATCCGTCCTTACAGAGCAACTGCAGCTCTCTGCTGCCGGTATGAACAGGTAAACCCAACCAGACTGCCTCTTGTATCCATTTTTAGACATATGAAAGGTTGTGCAACAAGCTGGAGAGTCAGCAGACCTCAGATCTTTAAATTAACCTTGTATGTCTTTATAGAAAAGTAACATTTATCTTCAGCACCGCTTATGGGACATGGATTTTGTGTGCTTTGTTAGAGACAACAGCACTCTTTGCAACTAGCAAAATGCATTGCTGCATCCTGAAAGCTCTTTAGCACAACCAAGGTCAAAATGTAGATTTTCAGTGCATTTGTTGTGAGATAAGAAGTGCTAAATCTAGTGCTGGCAAGTGTGAGCTGTCTGCACTGGGAAACTTCATGCCACCATCAGAATTTTGGAGGCTTATTTGAAAAGACCTCCGTCACTTGGCTGTCATCACATCAGTAAGAGAAACAGGATGGAAGTAGAGGAGATGGGGAAATGGGAGAATTTCCTCAACCATCACAAGTTGAATAGAAATGTTCCATTTACAAACAGATCTGCCCAAGCCATCCAGGATGAGAGCATCTCGTCTCAAAGCCACAGCAAAACCACAGCAGCTCCAGCCTTGCCCAGCATCCTCCAGCCTGCACTGGCTTTGGGCCCCCCTGTGAGGACTGATCGACTCGTGCAGCCCAGCTTGTGCAGGGACACACAAAGGTGACAGTTCAGGCAGTCAAAATCGCACCAGCCTCTACCTCTACCTGCTGCAGACACACCAGTGAAAACAAGCACCACACACCGGCACATATAGTCTGCAACCCATTTTACAAGACACAGCATAAAAAACACACAGCAAAGGTGAGATCAAGACTTTAGTGTTAAGGGCTCTTCCATTTATATGCTACATGGTTCCCTGTCCATCCTCAGGCTGCCAGAAGCCTCTCCTGACATTTCTTTTTTGGAGTGACTCTAATCCAGTGCACAGCAGAGGAAAAGCTGGATGAGCAGCTCTGGCTCTCCTGCTGAAGTCCTGGGATCTGCCCTTTTGTTTTTGAAAAGATTGGGAATACAAATCTGTGTTTCCCAGCTAATTGCAGAGAGATGGACTGTCAAAACTCAGCAATATTTGCTATTTGCAAATATTTGGAGACCTCAGTCCAAACTGGATTGATGCACTGAGTGTAAATATGGGCAGGGCAGAGAGGCAGCTTTAGGCACTCCAGCATCTCACGGCTCATTAAAGCTGGGAGGAATTTGTCTCAGCAAGTTAGGAACCATTTATTTCTCCGGTGTGACTAAACCACAGTGCGGTGTCTAATTTACCAGGAGGGGTGATGTGCTGCCAGCTAACCATGTTCCTGCAGTTGAGGTGGGCTAATTGAATATAGTTTGATGCTTTGGGGCTTGCCAGTTTACCTGCACTTTCTCAACCCCAGTCAGCCTTGCAAACAGCAAGACAATGCAGTGGGAATTTTAATTGCAAAGGAGTATTCAAAAACTCCTGACAAAATCCAAGGGCCTGACCAGAATGACGAGTTCTTGTGGCTTTCTGCATGGCTGTTTTTCCACTGATGCAAACTGGCTCCTTCTCTTGCAAACAAGCAATGATGAAACATGCTCTTACCACTCGCAGGACCTTGAGGCTCCCAACCTGCTCTGAGTGCTACCCTTAACCACGGTAGGAAAGTTGTGTCACTGCCTTGTCTTGTACCAGTGATGAAAATATCAAGATTAATTTCTCCATAAATAGCTCATTACTAATAATTCTTTCCTTTGTCTCCGGCTCCAGCTGAAGAGAAGGAAGTCACTCCAGCAGGAACTGCACATCTAAAGGCAAAAAGACATTTCTCAGAGGGTATAACTGAGTTACAACAGATGCTGGATTTTGGGAACTGCCCTCTGCACCCCACTGCTCTCCTTGGGGAAGGGAGGAGGAACTCAGCAATCTCAGTTTCCATTTCATTTCCCCATTGTTTCCCTGGGCCGAAAATGCTTTTTCTCCTTACTTTTCCAGCCCAACTTGACTCACAGGCCAGGCTCATCCCAGTTGTCAGCTCGCACCATTTTGCAGCTCTGCCAGTTTTGGCTCATTTGCCAAAAAATGAGCATGGTTCAAGGGGCTCCTCTCTGGGCAAGGGTAAGAAACCTTTCAGGGGTTTTGGGGGGTTCCCACACACTGGCAAACCTCCAAACGTCCCTTTCCAAGCACCCAGGAATCCTTACCTGCCCCATTTCCCTGGACAGCAGGCAGAGGGGGAAGACCTCACTGGCTGGACTGATGCTGTCACTGCGAGTCTTTGCATGGGTTTGGTGGCACCCATCCGCGGCCAGATTAAAGCCAGCCAGACACCAGCTCCGCAGCAGAGAGGCTCCCAGAGAACAGGCTGAAACTGTTCATGTGGAGACAAAGATCATTTAGAGGGAAATCCTGTCTGCGTCCCAAAATGAGGTTAGGTTTTTACTGACACACGTCCCAGCCAAATGCACTTGCGGTACCACATGCATTAGTAATAGAAAAGGACTTGCTATGTCAGAACAGAGCTGTGGTTTTCAAAGCTAACAGGGAGGAAGTGCACTGTAAATACCTGGAGGAAGCGTAGGCATGGCATATTAATAGACACTTGCTGTGAGATTTTAGTCTGTATGACAAGGCTTTCACTGTCCTCCTGTTGTCCTCGGATGCCCTGTTCCCACATAGAGAGCACTACTCTCTGTAACCATGCAGCACACCCAACAAAGCTGCCAACTTACAAATAAGGCCCAGAAGATGGGTTAATGTAGCTTATACTAATGCTTTAACCACCCCAGCATCTGTTGTCAGCTGGTAGGGAAAAGCTCAATACAGAGGAGAAGTTCCTATGAAGGATCCAGACAGGGATTTTGATGGGAACAGATCAGGGCCTGACACAGGCAAGCAAGGGTGCCAAGTAGGGTCATCCCCCAAATACGTGAACTGCAGGGGTTTAACATTGCCTGAACTGCAAGTAGGAGTTAATTTTGTTATCCTTACACTGCTTCTCAACCACATATTTACCAAAAGGCCACACAAAGTACTTGCCCTCTGTCTTCTCTCCTGTGCTGCTGCACAGTGCTGCTTTTGAGATAGCTCCAGAGCTTTCCTTCAGAAGCTGCTTCCTGATATTTAAGGCTATTGTAAACTGGACCAGATTTGTGCATCCCTAAATAGCAAAGTCTGGCCCGGCATAGTGAGCCTGTATCCTTTGACTTGTTTCCCCATGAAAGCCAGAACAGAAAATTAACACCCTACTTAAGTGAAGGAACAGTAACCAGTTCATTCACTGCCACACTGGAGGCATCTCGGCACAAGTTGTGTTCATTTTTTCAGATACAGACTTTTCTATCAACCAGAGTAACAGACAAATGGGCTGAAGAGAAGGTGGCTGTTTGCCTAGGGAGGTAGGGAAAACAGTCCTCAAACAGCCCTCCTGCCCCAGGTGATGCTGGTGAGCTTGTCCATGTGCAGTAAGGGAGCTTCTCAGGGTATCTGCACATTCAAGACCTATTTCAGCATTTCTCTTCCAAGCTTGTGGATTGCTGAGGGCTCAAAGATGCACAGACTCATGCTATTAAACAGCTACTTCTATTGACATGTTTATTTTTAGGAAACATTACCAAAACATTCACCATTGCTGCTTAGAGGTAACAGAAAAAGAAGTGAGCTCCAAATTCTGGGTGATGGGGACCTCAAGGCCAGCAGCCAAACTGGGCTGGGACGTGGCCTGGCTTCCCTACCGTGTTTACAGTCTGTGCCCTGAGCAGGCACGTGAATGAATGGTGGCAGTGTCCTCGGCAGCAGCGGGCTCCTGCTCTCCCCTCCAGCTGGCCACACAGACCCCTGCCTGAGGGGCTGAAAGCCTCCATGTGCTGAAGACAGGCTGGGATCAGCAGCAGCCAGCCTAAACAGAACTGTGCTCCAATAGACCATTGAACACCCAATGGTCTTTGCCCTGGGTGCCAACCTGAAGGGACAGGAAGTGATGGACAACCTTTCCTTTTCAGTTCGCAGAGGTGGGGGGCAGGAGGAAAGCTGCTTTTCTTCCTCAAAACTGGCTCTGTGGCTTCATGCTGAATCCTTCCCTGCTTCATTCAGTATTAAATGTCTTGAAGGGTCTGTTTGATTCCTTAGAGTCCTTGGAGCTGGATTCTCCTTTGCAGGGCCAGCTCAGGCTCCATCCCTAAAAAGAGGGGTTTAAATTAAAGGTGAAGTTTGTGATTTCAGCACTCTTTTTACTGCTCCTGAGTGCCTGCAAAATAAGCCCAGCAGCAGGCAATACCTGGATCAGTGCTTTGGTTCTTTGCCACTGTTTGATCTCAGGCAGGCTGCAGAGAATATCCTGAAAGAGAGAGAACAGGAATTACCCCAGACTGAATGAACCCATTACATATCTGCTTGTCGGTGGGGAAGTCCTGGGGTGACGTGCATCAGCCCGTTAGCAGCCCTGTGCCTTTCAGCCCCAGTACTGGGCTGGGCTGACACTGTCATACCTTGATATGCTGGTGCTGCTGAAAGGACTGATATGGTCCTCACCTGATTTCAGTGCAATGGCTGTGGTAACCCATGGGACCTAGAACCAATCATCCTGAGAAAGTCACAGATCTCAACCTAGCAGCCACCTAGCAGAAGCCATTAATGTACCTGGCAGTACGTCTTGAGCAGCAGCAGCAGCAGGGTCACAGAGGTGCAGCTAACTTCTTCCTGCCTTCTGCCCACTCCAAGCTGAACGTGACACACTGGAAGTAGTGCTGGCAATGTCACCCATTGGGTGGTGACTGAAGTGCTGTCCCAGTGGCTTTGCCCTCACCCTGGGGCCTTGCCTGGATTATCCTGCCCTGCCTGCTATGCCTGGCACAGGTTGCCCACCACCCCAGGGAGCCACCATTCAGGAGGAATCACCAGTGACAACTGGCTAGAGAGGGAAAGCACATCTACTGGGGAGGCTTTTGCTTTTCAGAAGCTTTGGCAAACTGTAAGTAACTCCAGTTTTGCCCCTTGTGGCAATCATCTGAATGTTTTTGTAGTACCTGTCAGAAAACCAAATGTGCCACCAAAGCACAAGTGTGATGATAAAAGTATAGAAATTGTATTTTAGGTCCAAGTCATCACATTCCCTCACTGACTTTCATGTGGACGGTACCATAAGCCTAGATACCGTACTACTTCACATGCCCACAGCTGTACACACGTGGGCACACAGGCTAATCAATCATGAGTCCTTTTTCCAGGACTTTGCCGATATTGAAACACTCCTCTCTCTACAAAACTATTTTCCAAAGCAGTGGCTTCAGCCTGTGCGAGGCTGTTGGACAGCCTGTCCTCCCTGCAGCCCACACCAGCACTCGCAGGATGCCGATGCCAGAGCAGTGAGGCCACAATCTCCCTGTTGTGCAAAACGCGGTGCACTGGGTACAACATGGAGCACTTGACCACAGAGACCCGAGACATGCTTAACAGTACTGCACTGCTCACCCGCTAAGAGCCTTAACTTCTTACTGCATTATGCTGGGGCTTAGGCAAAGCAGGCTTCCCAGCAGGGCGCTGGATAGATTTCCTTTCCCATGAAAAGAGACTTACGCCTTCGCATTTGTTCCTTGTCCCCAAATCCTCTTTTTTCCAGGTAGAGGAGAAAGGAATTTAATGGATTATAATTAAGGAGGTGTTGTTCTGAGAAGGGGGAGGGGACAGGAAGGTTAATACAGGATGTGGTTGCATTGCCTAAGGAAGAGATGCTTTAATGGGAAAAACCTTGTGAGAGGAGAGCTTTAGGGCTCTTCTCCCCTGTGTAGCAGGTGGGTATTTACAGGCACATACTTGTTGAATTTATTTTGGCTGGAGATGGACACTGCGCTTTAGTAGGTGCATCTCTTACTGTGTAGTGATGTTCAGCAGCAGTAAGTGGCTACAAGAGGGGGGTATTTGTACTACTTGTGTTAGGAAGCCCCACTGCATCTAGGCGTTAGGAAGGAGCTGCTGACAGGACCACAGAGCTCACATATATAATAAAATGTAAGTTACTGCCAATATATAACAGAACCCTTCCCAGGCCTCCAGCACCATTCACTCCAGAGCCCCAAAGCACTGTACAAACAGTAATTAAAACTTCCCAGACCTAGCTTTGCCAATGGTGATGAATTCATTTTCCAGTGTGGGAAAATAAGCCTTGCATGATTAAGAGAGACAATGTAATTTCAACAGCAGGAGAAGTTACTGGTGAAACATAAGCTGTGGTGTGAACCCTTGTCCTTCACTTCCAAAAGAATGCTCTTCAAGACAAGAATAAGCAGCTGGTCTCTTCTCCATCATGTGCACTACACCTATGTATTCCCTGTATGGGCAACAAGACTGACCAGGTACATCTATTCAGTCCCAGTGGCTACAATCCAGCTTGCTTTGCAGAATTAAAGTCTGCAGGGAAATGAGGAGTGCTGGAAGGAGATGCCTGTGACAAGACCTTTGTCCAGTTGCTCCTCTTGGAGTGTCTCTCCACCTTTATCTAGCACCATCAAGTTCAGAACTCTTTGTGCCACACTGTTGACCACTTGGCTGATTTCCTTCCCTACAAACATGTTACCAGAAACATCCTTCAGGAAGGAAAGGGACACCGGAGCATGCAAAAGCTTAGCTTAGTTCAAAGCTTGCCTGTGCACCAGAAACACTGACCCTTTGCATTCTGGTTTTACTTAACACAGTAGTGAGAGTCCAACTTCAAGACAACCTGTCCCTCTCCTGGTTCCTGTCTGCTCCATGCTCTCCAGGAACCCTTGGAGAAAAATAATGCAGTGTCAGGCATGGACACAGCCCTTAGCTTCAGTTGAACACATGCTGCTTCAACACGTGCTGCTTCAGGTGCCAGTGGACCAAC
This sequence comes from Psittacula echo, assembly GCF_963264785.1. Lineage (NCBI taxonomy): Eukaryota > Metazoa > Chordata > Aves > Psittaciformes > Psittacidae > Psittacula > Psittacula echo. The sequence continues at coordinate 17,785,708 of NC_137745.1, read as the reverse complement.
AATAAAAAGCCCCTAGTGGGTTGCACTTGACTGGGTTTTGCTGGAGCCCTTGGCCAACATCTTTCCCTTCCCATGGATAATGTGCTGGCTGCCAGTGCTAACATGGGCAATGCCTGGTCCCTTCCCCTCTATCCCACCGCTGCCTTGTCGGTTAGCCAGCCAGATCTCCCCCTGCCTCTTAACAGCTTGGCAAATGCTTAAGGGCCTTTTGGGAGGAAAAAGCAATTTTAAACACAAAACTACATTTCTGCCTCAAGGAAACAGGGTATCCCCCTGCTCTGCTGCCACTGCCATCAAATCACTGAGCCTGCAGTGGGACTCCCCTGCGGCAGACATCAGACTGTCTAGAAACCCCAGAGAGGCTGCAGGGCTTGGCGAGAGGTCTGGCCACAGAGGGTCCAAACAACCAGAAAGTTCAGCCTCCCACCACTGCTGGGCTGTTTCCAGACACACCAGCACCCCATGTCCACTTGCTTCACGGAGTGCTCCCGCAGTCTGCCAGCAGCTGGGGAAGTGCTTATGGAGCCAGAATCACTGCATGAAGGGCTATTTAGTTATTTGTAATGGTTTTTCCACACCTGTCATTATTTCCAGCCCTGAGTTGAAAGGGACAGAAGATCTGCTGGGAGATGGGCTGGCTCGAAGGGTTTTGCTGAAGCCTGTGGTTTTGCAGTTTAGCTCTGGAAAGGGCTGAGGACTCGCTCTGTTTCTCTCATCGACCCTGCAGGTTGATTCCCAAGGAGAATGGGGATCTGTTTTGGACTTGCTGTGCTTCATGCTTGAAAGGGACAGTCTTCTGTAAAGAAAAAGAGAGACCTGGAAATCTGCTGCTTTCATTATGCTTTGTGGCTAACTTAGTTGTTGGAAATCAATATGACCATGAAGAAAGCAGCCTGAGGGACTCTACTCAGAGCACCTAATTCCAGTTAAAGATCCAGGAAGAGCTGGGACACAAGCAGCAGCACAGCAAGAATGTTCCCCATGGACAATGTGATTTCAAATTAATTTCTCCACAGAGGGGGTTTCCCACTTACCCAGCACACTTTGGGGAGGCCAGGCAGGTGCTGCAGAGTGGGGACTACCCTGCTCCATCACCTTTCTAGGACTAAAGATGTTTGGTTTTCACTCAAAGCCAAGTGATGTCAAACTACAAATATCAAAATTCTTCAGGCCAAAGCTGTGCTCTTTCTCTATTCCTGCACTGGTCTGAAAGGTGATTTTCTAGCTCGAGATGCACTATCAGAGCAATTACTGTAAGAGAGCCATCTGTGATGCTCCCAGCAAGACCCTGCTGCCTGGCACAGTCCCACCACCGAATTCAGCTCATTTATAGCAGTGGAGCTGGTGGACAGAAATTGCGCTGAGCTGCGGTTGGCAGGGCACAAGGTTTCTGCTTTGATGGCACCCCCTGTTTCTGACTTGCAAAGGCACCAGAATCGTGATAAAGCCATGGGTAAACAGGAATGTTCTTCCAATAAAGCTGGTTTCATGACAAACGGCTTCCCAGATGGCAGCAGGAAATGGAGGAGAGCCCACCCTCACTCAAAAACACATGGCTGAGGGCCACTTCTGCCAGGAGAGAAGGTAGTGCGGGGCTGAACAAGAACATTTGTCTGACTTAATGGGCCACAGAGGCATGTGAAAGGAAAGTTTCTGTTGGAGTAAAGGGGGCATGTCTCTGCATTCACTTACCACCCATGTGTGGCGGCTCTTTCCTCCTCTCGGCACGCAGTTCTTATCCCTCAGCTGACATCCTATGGCAGAAAACACTAATCACATCCTCCTCCTAAGATGAGACAACAGGAAAAGAGGCTTGGCAGGGGACAAGAGACCTCCCGGTAAAGCCAACCTCTTAGTCTGAGGTCCGCCCCAGTGCAAATCCCTGTGGTTCAGATCAACTGTTGGCTGAGCTGGGACAAAGTGGGCACGGGGGTTTTAGCAGATGTTGGTTAGAAAATAACCGTGAGAAAGGAATAAACCAATTAATTGCTGACCCACTGACAGCCAACACCTCTCCCCCCACACAATAAAACCTGTCTCCACAGCTCAAGGAGATTTAGGGTGGCTACAAAGAGCCCAGAGGAGGAAAAAACCCTTTCTCACTCCAGCTAATAATATTTCCAGATAATCTGTTTGAGGCAGCACCCTCTGTGAACAGGGAAAGCCTTTAAGAGCCGTTAACACCTTTATTCAGACTTCCTCAACCTCCCCCAGACAAGCTGTGATTAATTATCCAATCCACCCAGATCCTCCTGGGAAACAGTGCTCCGTCCAGGCCTTCATCCCAGGATTTGCAGGGTCCCTCTGTGACAGCAGCTTCTGCTCTCACCACTGGCTCTAGATAAGCAGGAAAGAGCTGACAGGGAATAAGCTGCTTCCATCCACGTGTTTACATCGGCAGGGGTGGTGTGGGGTGGGAGGGGAGGTGAATGTGGGATCTAGGCAAGGTTCATGGCTTTTTCTTTTGGCGGTGTCCACAGGCAGCCTCGGCTGCACTGTCCCTGGAAGCCCATCTCTGAGAAGCTGCCACTGGAAGTACAGCCCGTTTGGTTCCCTCCTTCCAGCTTCACCACACTCCAACTTAGCTTGCTCTGAGGACACTTCTTTTCCTACCATTTCCAAGTCCTACCCAAAAGCATAAAGGATGGAAAAAGCAGGAAGGAAAGGGGAATTACTGCCTCTTGGGTTGTTGCAGTAGCTGGGATGCTGAGCCCACGAGGTGCCGCTGTGTAGGCTACTCAGTCCCACGCAGCTCATAAAACTCATCCTGTATATGCACTGTCCTACATCTATGCTACCTTTTCTCTATCAAACCCCACCAATGTACTGGCTGAGTACATCTCCAAGAGCCTGCAGTCAGCCACAAGTACCTGCAGAGCCTGCCTCCAGGGAGGGTTGTGATAATGGGTGCAGGCATTACTCCTTCTGTATGTTACTCCTCCTGCAGCCTCCTGCTGTCGATGTGTGTTGTGGATCCAGCAATGCCCAGCCCAGCTATTTCAGCAGAGAGAGCATTTTTATACGGGTCTAGCCACTCTTTGGGTAGGAGACGTGAGGAAAAACGAGGTGCTGCAGGAAGTAGTTTGGATGATTTAGTAGGTGGCATCTTCCCTTCAAGTTACCAGCACACTGAAACTCCTGGGCAGCTGTTGCTGTTTTAATGACATCCCAAGCTTCCCGCTTGTGGTCACCCGAGGTCCCACTTCTTGTGAGTGCAGAGGTGTTAGCTCCAGTGCCCTGAGCAGACTCCAGTCTTCAGCAATTACTCTCTGTTGAGCGAAGAGCTGCAGGAATTTCTGTTGGACACATTATTCTTCACTCTCTTCTCTTGCTATGACTACTGAGCAGCTTTCCCAGGTGCCAGAAAACAGCATTTACAGAGGCATATCAAATACAAACGCTTCCCATTGCCTTCAAAGAACTTTTCTTGTTTTGTTCTGTGTTCCCTCTCCACCAACCATAGTGTCTACTTCACCTTGCTTGTGCAATTTCTCTGCTCAGCTGTTGGGTTTGCTCTTCTCCAACTTGCCCTGAGTTGTGCAGGTCACGACCACCCCTAGCTCTGGCTGAATAAGTGCATCATACAGGAGCCCATGTGCCCTGATCTTCATCACCATCCAGGAAGGTGCCAAATGCACCTTTTGTCCTTGACAGGAGATCCCAGAAAAGAAATAATCGATTATGAGACTGAGATAATGAAATATGAGATTGTGACTTGGGGCAGACTAAAGCCATTGAAAGCATTTTAAATAATTCACCATCCTGAAAGAATATTAGTGGGAAAGACGTTCAGGTCCTTTCACAGTGGCATTAAGTTATATGTAACTAGAGCCGATGCTGCGAGCTGACAGCAAAGTGGGACTACTGCTCCATAGGAAATCCTGGCATTTCAAAATAGATTTGTAAAAAAACGTTTCCCCCCCCAACCCATTATTTGCAAACATTAATCTGTTGTTTTGTTGGTATCTCCTACAAGAAAATTAAATCCAAAATTAAACCAAACCACAAAATGCTGAAACAAACTGCAAGCCCCAGAGAGACGCGCACTGGCAACACCTGCAGCCAAATCATTGCCTTCTGCAAAACTGCTTCTATTTTGGCATACCCATGGTTTTTTTCAGGGCAGACTGATCTACCAGAGACTTCTGAGCCCGCAGCAAGCAGCAGTGGAGGCTGAAGAGAGACACTGTGGGAGGCAATGTTTTAAATGTCACCGCTTTGTTTTCCAGTTGAAACCACTCAAGGGCCGCAGGGAAGATTTTCAAGAGCAAGAATTGAGCTTTGGCTGTCTGAGGAAGCCAGCATCAGTGCCTGGGCAGAGCACGGGGTTACCCAGAACCCCCCTGCTTGTTCACAGATGCCTGTGGAAGGTGAATGTCACCTGGGCAATTACTTCAAATTTATCTCAGCAATTAGATGTAATTGCATTCACATGGCAGGTATATTTGTACTGGTTAAGTTAAGCTTAGCCTAAGAGGTTGTTGAGGATGTTGTGCTGGTGGTGCACACTTCAGCTGCTTGCAGTGGTGGGATGTCAGCAGGAAGACACTGTCATTGCTAGGCAAAAGACATCTTCATTATTTTCATTATTCAAATCTTCCTTATGGAGGCAACTCTTCATAAGTGAAAGTGTTTCTTCGGGGTTGATGGACAGGAGTGAATGAACAATGCACAAACGGCGTGAGTTTGCTAGCTCTGACCCTACACAACTCACATGCAGGTACGCTGGAGGGCTAGATTACAGTTACAGGTCCCCAGTAACATCTTTTCTGCAGCAGAACCCTTCCAGCTTCCTTTGGAGACCATGTGGGCTTCTGGGCATCTACGGACACCTGTGCAACAACAGGCCCATGCAAAATGCAGCTTCAGTTCCTTCCCTTGCTGTTGAAATCACTGCAGATATCCCAAACTCCTCTGAGATGTGACACCACTTGTGGGACAAGACTTGTGCCCGCTTCCTCCAGGCTAGAAAGTCCTGCTACTTCCAACGATGCTGTAGCTAAGCAGAGTGAGGAAACACCTATGAAATAACACCCTTTGTGGTTTCACTTTTAAAGGTCAGTTACCTGCCATGCAACATGCTCAGAACCCACCACAGGTGATAAAACGGTTAGGAGTTATTAGATCACACATCATATAATCCTCTCTGTACCTGGCAACATGATTAGGTATGATTCATAAATTCCAGCTGTGTTATGATGGACATGGTACTCTGAAAAAGCTCTTCCAGAGCTTTTACAACAGAAAATCATGAGGGACTGACATAGGCAGCAAGCAAGACCCTCCTTAGGCTGACACCCACACCAGGGGTAGCAGTGAGAAGGAGGGGTCCTGCCTCCTTAATTCTGGACACAACAGGGTTCCCAACACCCTGCTCCACCAAGCCACTGCTCATGCTGGGAAGTGACTGGCGACAGAGCAGTGACATTTCGGGGGCAAGAGGAGGCAGCCTAGAATGGGCCACATATGAAGGAGATGTTATTAGCTGGTGAGGGAGGGAGAAAGGGCAGAGGAGAACAGAGGTGAGTCCTCTCCACCTCCACAGCAGTCAGCTCTGGGCTAGGGGTGAGTCACAACAAAAGAGCTTGATTAGAAGAGCTTGATTTGCAAAGTGGGTACAATTAAAACCTTGAATCTTGCAGGCGGTTTTAGTAGCCACATTCAATTGGATCAACTCCTGTCTCACTGTGTGCTGTCGAGGGGCTGTTTCTTCTCCTCTGCTTTCTTTGAAATGCTCTGGTTGCAGCTCTTTAGACCAAAGCAAAATCCAGCTGAGCTGCTGAGGATGAGCGGTATCTGTCTTCCTGAGCATTGAAACAGGAGCACAGAACTGGTCTGGGAGCAAGTGAGCTAATCCAGGGAAGGAAAGTCCTTCGAAGACTATTGAATGCAAAGACAAAAGTGATGCCTTGGGAAGATCCCAAATACAAACTCAGGCAGGTGAGCAGCACATATGCAGGAGACCATGTGAAGGAGCTCCCGTTTCATCATCTTCCAGAGGCATCTACTCTGGCCATTCTGCAACAGCTGGAATGGGGCTAGCTGGACCATGGATATGATTCCAAGTAGCTCTTACCTTAGATGAGATGAATAGCTGCCTATGAACATGGCTGGATCTCTGGAGAGCACTGCAGCCACCCTAAGTACTACTGACAAGTGAGAACCATTGGCTTTGCCCTGAGTGGCAGTATTCAGTAGGAATTCAGCTGGAAAAGCAGAACACTCTGGGCTCAGCGTAGCCACTGCTTCCCAAAGCTCCAATACGTGGATCCAATACTGATCCCAAGAGAGAAGCATCAGCAAAACTGGGGAGATGATGGCCCTATGCCCATCCATCCTGATACCATTAAAATTCTGCTTTTGAGATGCGTGTTGCCAAGTCCACAGGTATAAACCCCCATTAAATATTTCAGTTTTATCAATTGCTTTCAGTAAGTGCCTGTTGAGGAATTCATGGGAACGTTTTCTCTTTGACACAGAGATACTTTCAATTATGAAAGGTGGCTAAAAATAAAAGGAAATTACACTGTTCAGACATCTCTGGAGGTGGAGAGAGGAGGGGGAGCCATCAAGGAGAGCCAGGGAAGAGATTTCTGTTAGATGTAAAGAAAGGCTACTTATTTTTACCGACAGAAAATGTCAGGAGGCAGCTTGACTTGAGCATCTGGAATCTGTCACTCACCTTCTCTATTAATAATTTGGCCTCAGTAACTGTTTAGGATCTGTGCCAGAGTACCAGAGCTAAGAGTCACAACAGTCTCTTCCTCTAACTGCAGGGGGTTGGATCACCCTCCTGAATCTCTCAGCTGTACACATACTGTTTCTAATGCACATTTTCCTTTTCTTTTTTCTTTTTGTTGCAAGATCCCAGCCTGGGACACTCAGACAACTCTGTCTGGGATTTTTATCTAATGCAAGAGGCTTGGGCTTCTTACACACTCAGTAAGTCTATGGGATGTCCTGATGTATACAATAATTTTACATTTTGTAGTGAAAATTACCTGGCTGAGAGCAGGGCTTGGACCATCAATCTTTTATGGATATTGAATTGTTTAAGAGATTTATTCTTCTGACAGCCACAACAGGTTGCTTAGCTTCTCCTACAGACCATCACCAGGAGGACATGGCTGAGCTGCAGTAACTGTCTCTCTGCACATTTTTATCCCTTTGCAACATTTCCAAGCTTAAATCTCTTTTAGCCAGTAACATAACTGTATTACCAGAGGTAATACCCTGGGCTCAGAGAGTGCTCTCTCCCAGCTCCCCATGCTAATGCAATCGGGTGGAACTGCTCTCTGACACTCCTCTTCCAAGATGAGGACCCTGGAAGCCCACACCTCTCATTTCTAGGTGATATAAGATTGGTAATATGATTTACCATGTTCTTCAGAAAATCTAAGTGTTACAGGGTGTTTTGCAGGGCTGCTCACTGACCCGGCCAGCAGCTAAATGACACCGTAATTTGATGGACAGCCATCCTGCCCATCATTTTCCTCTACTCAAAATCCATCTTCAGCTCTTGGGTATTTTTGAATACGTTCAGGCCACTGAGGCCACAGTGAAGCTTTGATGACCTGTTTCCAGACTCCATTAGGCCAGCTGGTTGGGAAACATGGAAATAAACCCTACCTTTCTCAAGCACTAACCCTAAAATGAGTTCCCACCAGATCTCAGAGCTGAATTGCGTTTCAAGTTCTAAGTTCCTGAGCTTCTCCTCTGCTGACACTTTTTTGTCAGCAGGGATAAAAAAAGGAAAACACTAAAATGAAACACTCACCTGGGTCATCATCTCAGGGACACGGAAGAAGGAAGAGCCACAAAAGATAAAATTCAGGTCCCATGATGATACACTTTCTTAAGAGCTCCAGTGTTGCTGTGATTAAGGCAGTGGAACTACCTGAACGATGCAGAAAAGAGAAGACATCATGGAATGGCAGTGACTGCAATGGAGCAAAGAATGCACTGAAACACAAACCAGAAGTTTAATTACAAAGGGAATGTAACCAACTGATGGGAGTTACTGTGTGTGCTTGTGCTGTTTGACTGCTGGTGTTTCTTCTGCCCCCAGCATGCATGGCACAGGCTCCAGGGCTCTGGGTTAACGTCTCAATTTCTAATCCCACGTGAAAGCAAATTCTGCAGCAATTTTATAAGTGCTCTGAGGGTTCCAACGCTGCTGTACGGACTGATGATGAGAGCCTGCCTCCAAATGAACCCTCTAAAATTGCCTCCAGGAAACCAGTTTATTCATTCTGCTTCCAAAGGACAATATATTCTCTTTATGTGACTTTGATTTTCTCTCAAGCTACATCCTCCAATTTACATCTTCACTGATGACAATATCTGTTTCGAAACATGGGTGCACTCATATCGGAACCTGTCCAGCTTCTCTAAATAAAATCAAACCAAAAAATACAAACAAGATACAGTTTGGAGGTCTTTAATAGCAGGCTCACCCACAGAGAATGATGAGACACACTCCATGTTGGAGAATATGGCTAGACCCATCTGAACAAACACAGTGCTGGGCAGTGGTCACCTTTCTGGGTAGGTCTCTAGTGGACAGACTGCCCTGCCCACAGCCATGAAGAATATCAGCATATTGAGAGTATCAGCATATTGAGAATATCAATATATTGAGAGGCCCCTGATGTAAAGAGACATCTTAAATTTGCTTAATGAAAGCTGAAATTAGTTGAAGCCCTGATGCAGCTCGCCTTGAGAGCATGTACTAAGTGGCCTTAAATGAGCTACTGCTTTCAAAGCAAACCAAATTGTTCCAAGGAAGCACTACACAGACACCAATTTCCCAGAGTCCAAACAAAATATGGACAACCTCCCAGAAGTCAATATCCACAGGAAATTTCAGACATATGTTTGTATCATCCCTTTAATTAAATGATGCATGCTTGGTACAAGCTTCTATCCTTAGTAAAAACTGATGTTACTAATAAAAATTAAGAAAAGGCATTAAACTGGTAAGGGATGGAGTTAAAGGAGTCCCCCAGACTGTGGGAAGTGTCACTGAGCCATCGAACCAGCATACAGAATGACAAGAGGTGACAGTAGGGAGCCCGTACCAACTGCTACACCACTTGCTGTGCAGGGAAGGAAACCACCACCCCCCACAAAACTGAACTACAGCCTGACTTAAGTTTCTAACTAAATACATGTATAACATAGTGAGCATTTTTTATCTGCTCTGGCCTTGAGTAAAATATGTCTTGCATTCCATACAGGTACCAGTGAAAAGGAGAGAGCTGGAAAATATGACACAAGCTGTAGAAGATCCATGGGTGTTTGTGATCTCTTTCTTCTCCACTCCAAATCAAAGTCATGCAAAGAATACTAAAATTACAATAAAAGGGCACAGTCTTCATCTGTGGATGGGGACTGAGAAATCTCTAGACCTTTCTTCCTCTCCATAGCACTTGGTTTTATACATGCCTTTAGCAAAGCACTTGGCTCTAATTGGATTGGGCTGTATTCTCTGACCCACATGTGCTAATTTTAAATGATCAGAGGCTTAACAGGCCACACACTTCCTTGCATTTTAAGTTACAAGTATTATGCATGTTTAGAGTTTTTGGAGAGCATTCCTCTGTTACATGGAAAAGCATCTTCAGCACAGTGTGTTTTCTGCAAAATGATCACTAAACAGTGAAATGGCCCAGCCAGTCCCCAGTACAACTTCTTCTATTAGCAGATGTGTTGAGCCATGGGAGTTTAAGGTGTTATTGCACATACTTCGGCCTCACAGAGTTAGTGTGAATAGTCCTGTACTTTTGCTTGTGCTCAGTTTTCCTGAGATAGAAGATAATCAGTGTTTTCCTTCTAAACAGCTTGACTTGATAATTTATTAGAGGGGCAAAAATGTTCTCTTCTAGCCAGCAGTGCTCACCTGCCTGCTGTTACATTTATAATGAACTGCAGAGGAAGACTGCAGAGTGATTTTGAGGTATACATCTTCCCATTGCACATAATCAGCTTTATATCAGGACTATTCCCTGCTTACAAGGGCTCCCTTCCCTCGTGAGCAGCAATGAAAGTGCACCATAATGCTGCCCTGGGAGGCAAGAGAAAATAGGAATCATAATGAAGCTGGACAGCAAGGGAGAGATGTTCTGCAGGAACTATGCTGTAACTGAGCTCATGATTGACAGTGACCTTCAGAGAAGAATTGGGAAGAATTCAGACCTCCTGTGAAGAGGGGATTATTTCCCATTATTCCCCCACTCTCCCAAACTTGCCAGCTCTCTGCCAGATCTGAAGAATAATGGCTCAAACAAACGTGCTTCATCTCTAGTCTTGCCTTGGCAAGTCACAAAACGACAGGCACAAAGTAATCATGCAAAAAGTCTCTGCCATGGGAAACGACCCAGCATGGCCCAAGATCGCTTGGGCTCTGTCCTGCATGTTGTAAGCGTGGCTTCCTGGCTGCAATAAGCTGGCAGCGCTGCAGCTATTTGATACACGCATGCTCCACTTAGCTCCTGCACAACCAGTAGCAGTATGTGGGGTTGCCCTGGAAATCATTCCCTGGATGTTCCTGCAGCCTCTGGACCGTCTCTTCACTTTGAATTGCAAACTGTGAACGGTCAGCCCTGGCTGCAAAAGGAATGGATGGTGCTGGCTTCTCAAAGCATGCTGGACTGGGATTTTCCTCACAAAACAACACAAATCCCTTCATAGCTCATTCACCCTGTGCTGGTCTTGAATAAATACTTCAGACCTTGGGAAGCACTGAGGTATAACAATAGTTAAACTCTGGAAATACCAAAGATAGAGGATAAATGGTCCTAGAGATGAGAATTGTGTATGCACATCTAAACGAGATGTAAAAGCTGGATACAGCAATGAGAGGAGCCCAGCACTTACCCCCGTTTCACTGCCTGGTCTGAAGGAGTGGAGCATCCTGGGTTGACGCTGACTGGTGAGCAAAGGGTACAGTTAAAACCTTGTCCTGAGAGGGGAAAAATGTCTTTGTTTCATAAACCAGTCTCCAAAGAGCGTCCCTTAGAAGAATGCAGCCAGTAAGATGATAATTGCCATTAATGCTTGTTAGAGATGTTCAATGAATTAGGAATTCAATTAAGAAAATGTTCCACTGCAGGAAGCTCAAAAATTAGGATTATCATTATTGTAGAGGAAGGAAATATTTTTAATGCATTAATTTTTTAAAATTACTTCACTACAGACAATACACTTATTCCTGCAGCATTCAGGCCAGTCAGGACACCAGCTTGTCTCAGTAATGGGAATAGTGGCAAGAAGGTTGCATAAAAGTAGATTATACAAAGGAAATTTTCTGTGGGACACAGAGGAGGAGGCCAGGCTGGTTAACAGGCCCTGAAGCGTTACCTGGAAGAGACGATCAGCACTGGATTCCTTGATTTGACTTTTAGTCTTCACCTGTAACTAGCTCCACGTCTTTTCATATCAAGAGCCTCACCTACATGGAGACAACATCAGTGGTCCTCATTGACTCAAAAAGGGCTGAGAACCCGAAGAAAAAGGTGCTTCAGAGAGCCTCCCTCTTATCTCCATACCAGGGCAGGGATTTACACACCTTTTTGTGGTATATCTGCATAGCAGCAACACCTGACGCAGGGAGCGTGTGTGGGGTCCCTGCTGCTGCCTCTGTACCTATGAAATGAAGCAATGATTCAGTTCAAAGCAAAAGGTGTTCCCAAGCACCATCCCAAAATAAGTCTGGATGGGGAATGTGGGTTGCTTGTTTTTTTTTTTTTTCCCAAGGAAGAGATATCACACAGAAAACCAGGAATAGAATAAATTGCAGGGGAAAGAGAGGAGGAGGAAACTGCTCACAGGGCATTCGTGTTTCTTGTTCCCTTTTCAAACCTTGTGCATGCCACTGTTTTCATTAATAACTCTGTCACCCCTCCTACAGTCCAAAAAAAGAGGCATATAAGGAGAATGTATTCCAGGCTGCAGGTACCTGAGGAAATGAAGTGATGGCTTTAATATTTTGAGGCCTCATTACAAGGCTCTAGCTCTTACTCAAAAGTTGTTCTCTGCCAAGAATAATCTGAACCACTGTCTCAGGAGGTCACTTTGAAGCTGGGCTCAAATAATATTTAAAAAGAAAAAAAATAATCAAATACATTGTTTGGAGGTTATTTAAAATAAACACACACATAAACAGCTACTAGGGATAACTTTCTCTGCAAGGCTGCTTTGTCACTTATTTCTTCCACTTGACACATGCCCACGTAAAACCTCTGTCATCCTACCCCTGGCACAAAGCTCCCAGACCAGCCCCAAGAGGAAGAGGCAAGTATCAATGGCCACTTTGGAAACTGCATCTCACTGAGCATCAGTGATGCTCCGTACAGAGCAGCAGCACATTTGTGCACGCAGTGTGTTGTCCCATAGCGATGGCTGCCTGCTTGGCACACTCCTGTCACGGAATGGACTCAGTTGGAGATCAGTGTGATCAGACAAAGCCATTTATTATAGAAAACTAACTCTTTATATACTATTTCTTAAAGTTGTTTGCACTAACTTGGCACATTGTGATTGGATACATATCTGTGAGGCTCTTAACAACTAACATATAATTGGTTAAGCACAGGTGTGAGAACCTGACCTTCAAAGTTTTCCAACAGTCCTCCATTTAGCAACTCAGTAAATTCCAGCTCCTTCTTATCTTGCTGGGATTCTTACTCCCAGTGCCTCTCTGCCATCCTCCTTCACCTTTAGTTGTTCCTTGGTTCATGTCGAACTCCACGTAGGCACTTGCTGATCTGGGTACATGGCCATTCTTTGCCAGAAAGTCATCCACACACTCCCTTTGACTTCATTTCAGAGCAAGAAGCACAACTGTGTCCTGCTCTGTTCAGGAGCAGCAGTTCTGCTCAAACTCTACCTCTGGTAATTTGGGTTCACCGCAGAGCACTGGGCCCATTTCCCTTTCTCTCTGCAGTTAGGTACCTGCCAAACTCGTGTGGCACATCTCAACACTTTTCCTGCCTCCATCCAGTAAGAACATCCTCCTTTTACAGGCCGGGAAAACAGAGCCTTCCAAGACCACATGGAAACGAGGCAACCTCTGGAGGCTCCACTGACCTTTCTGTTTTTTTGAGCAACTCTATTCCCTTTGGGAAAGACAAAGAGTAACAAAAACTGTCTGCAAATAACTTCTGTGGAGGTAGAAAGTGCCTCATAGGAAGTTGTTGATGTGATATATTCAGGCTGCCGCTGACCATCACTTCCCTGCACAGACAGTTTGGTGATAATGCTTTCGTGAATTGCATAAAAAAGTAAGTCAGGAGATCAACAATGCCATGGAGAATTCATAGCAAAAAGAGACAACATCCATCCACCTAGGAAGGTTGCTCCAAAGACGTAAACCCTGCGATCAGAGCTCAGATGGTCTGTGAATGAAATGAGACACACAGAGAATTCTCTGAAGTTGCTGTTTCCATTTTAACGTGGTTTTACCAGCAGGTAAGATTTGATAACTCTGTGCATCCGATAACAGAGGTTGTGCCACCAGAGGAATCATCTGTGGTTAACGACTGATTTCCTTTTGGCCATTCACGCAGCACCAGCTCTGCCTCCGCAGTACCCAGTTAAGGACCCACCTTGTGATGGGGACATCCTCACTGGCTCCTTCTCCTGTGAAAAATTCCCATGAAAAATTCTTTTTGTTGACCTGACAGAAAAGAGCTTTTTGAAAATACTGAACAAAACTGAGGTATCACCATAACCAAAGAACCAGCAGCACAGAATCATAGCTGGCAAGACCAGCAGACTCAGCCTTTCCTTTTTCATTCTCCCAGCTGAACCTGCCTTCCAGCAAGTGAAGGCAGTGGCCTCCTCGGTTCAGCAAATTCAGGACTCTTCCCCAGCAGCCAGAGAAGACACAAACTCATGTCCCAATCTGTGTGGGTCTGTGGTGGGAATTATCTCCCCTCCAGAAGCTTCAGAGTCCCTTGGATGAAAGGCACCAGCACAGCTCAAGGCTGGGTGAGTTCCTCATCCCAGCCTACAATGTGCTGCTCAAGTGGGCAGTTTAAAAGGATTAAAAGGATGAGTCATGGAAAGGATTTCAGAACAGACCTGCACTGTCAAAAGGCTAAAGAGAAGCATGCTGGTGTAGGGGACCAGGCCAGCTGTAGGCCTGGGGAGCTACTAACAAATAAGAGTCTCCATTGGGATCCAAACATTACAGCGCAGAAAACCAGAGGCACAATCCTCCAAAATCCGTATATAAGGAGGCATCAGGGACTGCTCAGGAAGGACCTGCAGAAACCTGACTAAAAGCCAGAGACATGGGGGAAAAAAATACACCAGAAGCAACCTCCAGGACAAGCATGGATGGGTCCAGGCAGGGTCTCTGGTAACATGGAGTAAAGACAGAGTGTGTAACGAGAGCACTGTGGGCAAGACACAGTATGGCAGGTTGCCTCATGGAAAACTGCAGTGTGGGTTACCATCGCCTCCATGAGAAAGGATGAAATGGATTTCAAACCAGGCACAGATGCAGACCTAACAGAGCTTCAGAAACACTCTGGGGGTGTATGAGAGCATGAATGCCTACAAACCAAGAACAAAACTGAAAAGACCCAGGAAAACGTAAAAGGCAAAATTGGCTAAGGGAGCAGATGGTATCTCAGGTGTGTTTTGTGAATCTCTGTACACTGCTTCAATTTCCTTATCCCCAAATATCAGAGTCCTCACTGTAGTTATGTGGTGCAAGCCAGTGCACAAGAACCCAGAATTTAAATTCAGGATGAAAGCTCCCATTTGCTTCCAAAGATTGGAGAAACTAGAAAAAGCACAGCGCAGTCAAACGCAAAAGCATTTGCTCTTTCAACACCTACGAGCACATTTTTCTTTTTATGATCCATTTGGAAAACAGTGTCTTCTGCAAAGAACAAAAATAATCCTCCCGTCAGGCACCCCGAGGCATGGCAGTGGTCCCAGAAGCAAATCATCAGCTTCAGATCTGCGTGACGTTATGAAGCTTAATGAGGGTGACATGTACCACCACGCACCGAACACACCTTTGGATGATGCGGTGAGGCAACAGCCCTTCTCAAAGCTGTGAGCTGCAGCTTAATTCTGGCTGACCCCACTCGCTTCAGCCGTCACAAGGATGACAGCCCACCACCCCACGCCTACTGTGCTGGTGAGCACTTGAGAAACCCTCCTAAAGCGCAGTGCTTTCTTTTTTTGGCATTGCCAGATGAGTCCCCAGTACATCCTGATCTCTGCCTTGCGGCTGTTGTTCTGAACAGCCTCCAGTATTTCCTCTAGTGCCTGGTAACCAGTAGCAAGTGAAGGCACATTTCGGGGTGCCCTCGAAGGACTTCAAAGCCTAGAGACCATGTAAACATGAAATAAGTGTGGGTTTATGTTCAAAATACAACCGCAGCATGCTTCATTTCAAGGAAGGGTGGGCATTACTACCAGTGGAGCCAGGCAGAACAGTGGCTTCTCATAAAGTTGGGATCTCATTTGCATTAGATTAAAGCAAGAGAAAATTGCCAGCAAAGTGGGATTAAGAATATTTAAGGATGCTATTGGCATGATGTATGTGTCTCCCAAGTGATGGAAACCGATTACAAAATCGAGAAACTCCAGTAATCAGTGGGGGAAAGGAGACAGGCTACCATGACTTTTAAATGCTTTATACATTTTTCATGTGAATTTGGTGCTCGCAGAAGGCAGTTATAATAAAAGGCTTTAAAGAGAAGGTGAATATAGCCATGCTTTGTCTTTCTAGAAAGACCTGACCACCTCAAGACCTCAAAGCACTTTTCAAACTCAGGGAGGTCTTAACTGCATTAGGGCAAGAGCAGTAGTTAAACCTAGGCCACATACCAAAGCCATGGCAAGGATGCCAGTGTCTTATGGCGGCCCTTCGTGTGCTCTGAACATCACAGAACTCTGCTTTTCTTCTCATAATGCAATAACCTGTATGCACAAAGCTTGAATTTCTCACCTCCAGTACTTCTCAGTCTCAAGCAGAGCGCACTGTGGTACAGATCTGTGATGACAGTGAAGAAGAAACACACTTGTTTCCCCCTCTGCATGGAGAAGGGTTTGAGCACAAGCTTTAAAGGTAAGAGGCTAAATGGTATTTCCAGTAAATGTTCATAGGAAAAAAAAGGCACTAGAGAACAGGTATCTAAAATATCTTCACAGGCACAGGGAAAACAAAAGAGAGAAAGCCTGCAGTGTAAAAGGAATCTTAATAGAAAACTGGACAGACAGAGATGCAACTTGGGTGTTCCAGATCCAGCTTATTACTCACTTGATTAATTCGCATTGCTTCCTTTATTTGAGAGTGCTTTATTGTGGTTCAACACCAACCTTTTCTTAATCAACTTTGACCTTTAAATAGGTCAAAATAAGCCCAATTAAAAATCTAATGGATGTCTGTACACCATTCCTTACCAATTGGTGTAACCTCACCTCCATTTCTACTGGTGGAGCTATGTGTGTTGGCAACCCTTGTAAAATTAAGTTAATATTCCAACACAAAGCACTTTCAAAGGAGTCTTGCAGACTTTCCTGTTTCCAGGATTGCCCAAAACTGTCTCCGATTTGGCTTTAAAAGCCTCAACATTGCTGGTAGGATTCATGCATACCAAGGCACATGAATATTGCTAATTGACTTAGGTAAGCTACCTCCACAAGCTTCAATGCACCTCATGAAATCACATCCCCTTTTCATCTACAGCCTGTTTCCCAACATGCTGGGCTTTCAGTGTAGCTTCCACTGTCCTCAAATGCGATCCGAGAGTCCAGCATTCCCCCACATGCCTCCAGGATCAGAAGTAACTCCCTTTTCCCTGCACTTCTACAACTCAGATGTAGCTCTATCAAACTCTTTTTCTTCCAGAGTTCTGTGTCTCAGCAGAAAAGGAGCAGCGTACAGAAGAAGCAGCCAGGAGGCACCCATTATGACACCCCAACACTCAACCAAGTCTAGAAGAAGCTGACATCAATCTGTGCCAGTGCTCAGCCATGCTGGAGCTGATAGTGACCAGCAAAGTCCCACTACTTCAGCTTTTTCCTCCCACTGCCATGCCACACATATACAAAAGAGCACCACCAGACTGGCAATTGAAGTCACCATGCTTTCACATGACCATAAAATCAACAGAACTACAGCCCAGCCAAGGTCCCTGTTCAAACCCTACTGAACCATTGGCTGTTGTGACTGTTGGTGGGTTTAGGGTTAGGAAAAAGGACGGAGGCAACTACAGTTGACTGGAGCCCTGCGAACACAAAGCGTCTGTTTCCTTCACTACACTTCATGGGGTGGCCAAGATGTTTTACTTAAACCAAGACGTTTTACTTAAACCAGTTGCCTTTTCCCACCACACTCCTCTGTAAGCTAAAACTGGCTCCCAATGGCCAGGTCACCCTTATAACCCCTACCCATAATGTCTTTTCATGCATATTCTGTCCAAATCCACACTTTTAGGTGTGACATGAGCCTGGTTTGGTTGTTTTCAGGTTGCACAGAAAATTCCCTGGGCTGCTCCAGCTTTGGGTACCATGGCAGCTCCTCATAAACATCTCCAACAGAAGCATGGGCTGCAGCTGGAGCTGTATCTGCTTGGCCTGAGATCAGATTAGAGGAAATAGTGGCCTGCCCTGTGGCGATCATTACTACCTTTGTCAGGTTTTGTCTCCAGCATTTATTTTGATAGATGCCAAGATGTGAAAGCTGTTAGTAAGGAAATGAAAGAGGGGAATGGCCACACTTTAGCCCTTGCTTGGCAGCAACATTAGCCCATGGTGCAGTTTCCATGCACTGGTGTTTACACTTTTAATAAAAAAGAAAGAAAATGGGGAAAAAAACCCCAAACCAACAAAAAACCCCAGACAGGATCTACTTGCATAGAAAGAGCAATCGCTCAGCCATGTTCCAGTGCTGATTTGTGAACACGGATGCAGAAGCCTCCCCAGTTGGTTGCTTACAGTGTGACTCATTGTACATGCCCATTTCTGGACAAGGAGAGCCCCATACCAGCAACCCCCACCCAAGGAACTTTGGCCAATGCACAAATAACGAATTTCCAGCCTGCAGCTCTGGCTCAGGAAACATCTCTGCAAGGGCAGCGTGAGCTCCTCTGCTCACTGCAACTCTTACCAGAGGAAAGAAGTTTCACCGTCCACAGAACACAGTCCTAAGCTACAAAGCCATGACAAGAGGAGCCCAAGGGTTAAAGCTTGGCTTTACTTATCTGCTGGCACTGCACCAGAAAACATTCCACCCACAGCATTTCAAATTACTAGAGATAAAGCAGTAACAAAGATGCAAAAGTGGTTTCGAAAGTACCTGATAATTTCCCTTTTAAACTTCCACTTAAGAGCACAAACCTTCTTGCTTTGAAATAAATGGCTCTGGACAGGCAGAGGTGGGACACGCACAATGTGACATTCTCTTAAATTCAATTTGTGACTGAAAAAAGGAAACAAACTTCTGAAGATTTACAACCCAACCAGTACTTAACGTTCCTGCCCATCTCAGTAGCCAGGCATATTCCACCCTGTACTCCAGGATCATTCTATGTGCTCTTCTTCCATCATGGCTCTACTCCACAAAAACCTAAAGGAAAAATAGACAAACTTCCTGATTCAAATAATCATATGGGAACTGAGAATTGTAGGGGCTTTGGCTTCCACGACATAAAGAAAGAGTACAGAAAACGTACAGAAAAGTTGTTCATCTTTGTATCTCACTGGCCACTGAGCACAACACTGAAAACGTAATGGGAATCTACGGCTTGGCAATAACAAAGGCAGGAAACCACCTATTTAGCATCCAGTGACTTACCAACCTAACATGCATGAGAGATCTACTGCCTCCTGGAGCAGGTGACCCCACAAAGCTGATGGCCCTGGCAGAAAAGTTTTGGCAGGCTCTTAACCTCTGTCCCCTGCCTAACACTTGTTTCACACACGGCAAGCACAATGAGGACCCTCTTGCTGCTTGTGGCCCATGTGGACATCCAATGCTGGGGATGACCACTGGTGCAGAAAATGGAGAAGAGCATCTGTTGCTTCCAGGAACTTCTGCATCACTACCACCTTGCCAGCTTTGCCCTTCCCATCTGCCTCCTAAGTGAGAGCAACACATCCATGAGACGAGTAGCTGGCTGAGCCAAGGCTGGTTGGTCCTGGGTTATCAGAGACCATCACTGGTGCAGGGAAAAAGCCCCTTGTGGACTTTTTAGTGAGGAGAAGGAGAAGTCATCTGCTTGAAGTAGCATGTGTGCATATCACTTGTCAGCAGGCACAGGGCATGGCAGGCTCCATGGGAGGAATACCAGCTCCACTCAAATAATAGTAATGCAACAATGCAAACAAGAACAGGGCTTAGTCACTTACTCATGTCTCATCCCCTTTTGTTTTTACAGATGTGCAGTTCACGGAAATGAGATGATTAGCTCATCAAAGCATCTGTCAAGGGGAGAGACAAACCAGCTCTTTACAAATGCATCCAAGTGACAAGACCTGTCGGATATGGGCTGCGGGGAATCTCTGAGTCTTATTTTGGATCTATTATAATCATCCTTACCAGCTTATTAGTTATCTTTAACACATCACTGGGGAAAGGAAAGATAAACACATAAAAACTTGTCAAACGTGGCAATCTGAAAATGTTTTTTTTTTTTTTTTCATGAAGGATGTATAACCTTACATTTTCACAGCACTTTAAAGAAAGTGAACGAGAGCTGTACAGCTTGACCTTTGCTCTTGGAAGATTTAAATTACTTGACAAATTAAATGGGCTAAGTTCTTTTATTTTTGTGTTCTTAAATTGGAACACCTTGAAAGGAATGATTTTCTGGTATTCGGTCATCAGGCTTTACAAATCAACAGCAAAACTACTCACATGCTTAATGTCAGATATGTGCTTTACTGCTTTTCCAGATTGGGAAACAAAGAGCGGTTGTAAGTTCTAAAGCTCTCAACTAGCACTCAGGGGATTTGAACTAAGCATCAATCTTTACCTTGAGCTTCCTGTCCATCCCTGGACAAGCCCCATCCACCCTCTGGAAGATAGGGAAGGTCCCATCTGCTGCGCCCATGTCTGGTGACACCTCAGGACATCCCTGCTGTCTACGCACAATGCTTGTGAGCACAGAGAGGCTTCTAGGCTCAGTTGGAGTCATGCTGATGATAGAGATATATGGTGGCCGTCAGGTGCAAAGGGCCATTTAGTGCCCTTTGGGAGCTCAGTGATGGAGTGCAAAGGGATTTTTGTTTTATTCTAATAATGAAAGGCAAAAGAGCTGGGGCTGAAAGGGAGATTACTCATTTGTTCTCAGACCTGTGTTGTTCATCACACCACACCTACCCTGACAGCAGTGGCAAGCTGTTGGCTTCACCACCTGGTTGGCTTGGTGCCACCCGAGGCTCGCTCAGCCCGTGCAGTCTCTTCATCTGGGACCAACCCGGCTGGTGCAGAGCGAGCGCTCGGAAACACAGTGCTACACGTCTGCCCAGCTCCGGGCACAGCCGAGGCTGCATGTGTGCTCCACAGGCGGCGAGGAAGCGAGGCCAGCCAGGAGAGATGTAGTAAGTGGAAACAAACGGAAATGACAGAGCCTGGGCATGAAGAGACGTGTACAGCTGGCACGGGGGGGAAAATGGGTTCTCACGTAAAATCGAGCCTTACCTGCCAGTTCTAACTAGCTCATGACAGCTCCTTGCACGCGTGGAGACACCGTTTGGCCTCAAACAGCCACAAACATAAGGCACCAGTGTGGGGAGAGGGCTAGGAACTTCAAAGGACTTATCATTAGTCGTGCTGCCTGGCCTGCTAAAGACACACCAAAATGATCGTGCCTAGAAGGTGCAGGATGGCTAACAGCCTCCTTTTCCCCTTTACCCACTCATGCCACAGGGGAGGCAAAGCAGCTGCTCTGCACTTCAGGCCACCACAGTTTCATCTTAGCTCATCCTTTGACTAGATACAACAGTAACTGCCTCCAGGTGATGACTGTGGCCTTCTAAAATGGCCATGGTGTCTACCATGCTCAGATACTTCCTTACTCCAACAAGCTCTGCCACTCTCCTTCCTAGGATGCTCCACAGGCTGAGATGTAGCAGTGCTCTCCAAACACTGCATATTATCTTCCAAAGCACAAAAGATAATGCTTGTGTTGAGCACTGCCCATCAGTGTATTTAACAAAGCTTTCCAGCCTCTGCTTGCTGATCTTGTACCTTTTACCAGTTTTCTGGTGAGCACTTGTGTCTTTTGTGTGACTGGGATGATAAAAGGCTTTTTTTTTGTTGGCAGCTCCACAGCCTGCTTGGCCAAAATGGCTTTCCTCCTTCCCATTCCTATTCTCATCCTTTCCTCCCAGTTTCTATTCATTTCTTTCCCCTTCCTAAGCCTAAGAGCTTGTCTTAGATTCCTGTTAGCTTCAACCCATATACCTGCTTGTAAGCAGGTCAGGAACAGCGGCACGGTGGTAACAAGAAAGTCTTCCTCATTTGGTGACTCTCCCAGCCAGCAAACCCAGCTGCCTTGTTCCTGGAATCTCCTCAATCACAGCAACCTTTTGTCAGGACCTGCAGCAGGAGATGATTCAGCCCAAGCTCACAGGTACAGAGCAGACATAGGAGCTATGTGAAGGCTTTGGCAGGTTCCTCCTCATGACTTCACTAGGTGGGATGCTGAGCACTTGCACTGCGGGAGAGTGGAAGGACGGAATACTGCACAGTCACCTTGCATAACTGAAGCTAGTCGCTCAGACCCTCTCATCCTCTTCAAGCTACGTGGTGCCACTCAACCGGTGCCAGCCCTCAGCCCAAATAGACAATTAAACCTTCCCTGAAGGTTAGAGGTGCTCATAGCTTGTCAAAAGCACAAGGCCTGCTCCTTCAAAACAACAGAAAGGAAGAGGAAGATATTATCAGCTCCCAACCAGTTCAACCCTCCTCTGGGTTGAGCTATTTGTAAGAACTTCTTATCTGCCTCTTTTCCTTGAAACACAACTCAAGTCCCAGCTCAGCTACTCAGCTTGTTCCAGACTTGAGACAAGATGTCAGCAAAGGTCCTCTCCAATGGGAGCACATGTCCAGAGTTAACAGCTCAACAAATACACCAGGTAGCAGTGGTGGTAAAGCAGAGGAAGGAGGAGAGGTCCACAGGTGGTGGTGATGCCCTGAGGGTTGCATGCTGATCACAATGAATTAACTGGCAGAGAGGGGAAATCCCATTTTCCTCTGTTTATACATCGATGGGTGATACTAAGAGTTACCTAGTACAAGGAACTGAAATGACTGAAAAATCTACAATGTCCAGCAAATTACTGGGTTCCAGGAGGTAAGTCAGTCAGTAACAGACTTTACATTTCCACCATTTGCTTTCTCATTTCCATTTCTGTCCTACCCACCAAAAAGAACAGAAATCCTATAGCAGTTGTTGAGTATCATGATGCTTTTGTAGAAAACACCACACTGGGTCTGCAGTGACACAAAACCAGAGAATCATATTATATCATTTTTTCAGAAAGCTGGGAGAGCTGGTCCCCAAGGGCACATACCAAGTCACTTAGCAGCTATCGTGCATAACAGCTTTTGGCTTTCCAATGTAACATTTCCTGGGTTTCCTCCAAAAACTAGTAAGACTAAAACTGCCTCGAACAAGCTCACTCTGTAGAATTTCCCCCACTCACCCCTGGACAGCAGATGCGCGATGCAGAGGAAGAGTTATTCGTTAGGTTAGGTGGTCTGACCAGGAGTTCCTCCTGGCACTTCCCTTCCCGGACCTGTGTGCAGTCGTGCTATTTCCAAAGGCAGCAGTGGTACCCCCAGGCATATCTGACCACACCATTTATTATCAGTGCACCTTAGGCACCCCTCCATGACACACAGTTTGCAGTCAACCCTCCTCCAGTAAGGCTGAGAGTAGAAATGCAATAAGCACTACAAGTGGTAACAGCTTGGATTCATCCAAGGAGTGTAAGTGAATATGGCACCTGGCTGCTACCAAAGTTGCAGGGAATGGGCACCTCACTGCCCTAAGGCTGGGAAGAAATTGCGGACGTGGCACTTCCATCCTAACCAAGCTAATCCCATAGGTAACTGATCAACTCATCACTGTGATTTGGGGATTAAAAACCAACCATCTACACACAGAATTTGTACACAATGTCTAGAAGCCAAGCAGTACATGAAGTGCTCAAATCCCAAAAGAAATGCTTCTGCTTTTCATATTTCACTCTTAGTGACTTCTCAAAGAGTTATTATATCATTAATATCTGCACGAAGCTTATTCTGAGTGGTTTACTGGAAAATTGTGACTTGCCAGCAATTAGCATAAAATGAGCAGGATTTGAAGACAGGACAGCCCATCAGAAAGAACTTTTTAGACACAGCTCTGATCCTGGTAATTTATAATAGAGTATTTTAAGAATGATTCCCAAACAGCTACAGGTCAAGCAGATATTTAATGGATGCAAGAAGGTCTGACAGTCCGATTTACAGTAGGAATCCAAAGAGGTTTTTTTTCCTTTTGAAAAGACAGTCTTTCTTCTTGTCTTATAATTTCCATTTGGAAAAAAACAAATCCCACTGCAAAGCACACCTGGGTTTTCATTTGAGCTCTGAAGAAAGTCCTAGGGAGAGACTGTCAAAGACAGCTGAATGCCTAAGTACTCCAGGCCCCTTTTGTGCACCTCCTTCTTTAGAAGCCAACTTAAATAAGAGGAGTAATTTTACTTTACTCTAGGGGTTTCTGTATAAACCTTCAGAGAATGTGTCATTTCATGAAGGCGTGCATGAGGATAGAAGCTTTCAGTCACATTCTTTCTGCTCTGATTTAGACAGCTGATGGGTTCGTTCATCATCTGTCACATTGGGCAAATAGGGACATGATGTCAGAGCTCCCTGGGAGTCCCCTTTGGGCCATCAGCTGATTCTCCTCTGTGGCTGATCCTGAAGTTGGGACCCCCTTCTCTCCCACAGGAGGGCTTTACATGCACTTGGATGCAGGGAAAGAGGCTTAGCAGCATGACAGCTTGCTCTCTTCCATGTAAAAACACTAGATAATTAATCTTGCCACCATCACATGGGTAAGAAACAGACACAACAGCCCAGAGACAGCCAAAAGACCACGAATGTCCTTCACCCCATTTGCCATTGCTGAAATCTACTAGCTAAAGCTCCTCCTGTTCTGCTTCAACCCCCAAATTCTGCCAAATCTCTAGTGCCAGAAATTGCTGCCTACTTCTCCTGGGATTATGATGCATTCCTTCCTCAGACTTACAAACCCATTTCCTTCTCAGTGGCAGAGGATTAAATTTCTTTCAGAATCAGCGGAAATGCTCTGTGCTCTTACAAATAACATATTAGTATTAGGGCAAATTCATCTCTGATCTCATTCATCATTTGCTTCAGTCCTCTCAGTAGACAATACATCAGTCTTTTGACAGTCAGCACAGACTTCTTACCGTCTCGGAGAAAAAGCTTTGGCATCTGGTTTAGCAACTGCAGCCCCAGCAGCATGGGAATATGAGGTGTTGAAGACAATCCTGAGACTGTTCTTGGATGCCAGCAATCCACTGTAATGACCTGCAATGGCTCTCCCTGAACAGACGACAGTGCAGGCCCTGAAAAGCTGCTCATTTTCACACAGCCTTCATCAGAAACCTGAGGCAGGTTCATCTCTATCAGCCTGCTGATGCGCGGGCTCCATGTGCTACCCTGAATGACTTTCCTTCCCCAATTTCTCATTGTCTGTGAAGTGGTGCAGAAGTGGATTAAACAAGCTATCATCTCAGTTAGTGATAATGAGAAAATTGAAACAAGCTGTTCCATAAATGTGATCATTATCTAGTAAATGAAATGAGATATTCAAAGTGTGCACCCAGAACTGGCCAAGGAACTTCTCTTACTCTGTGTTTCTTTCATCTGGGAGAAAGAGGAAATGACCACAGCCTCACACAAACCAGCAACTTCAATGGACACGCTGTCATTAAAATCATCTTACTTTCCACAGTTGCTGCAATGGACACAGCATGGTAACTACCAGCTGCTCAAAGACCAAGAAATTCCACGCTGGATATTGCTGGTGCTAAGGGCCAATTAACAGAGCCCATATTTTCGAGGTCTGGAGAGTGGGGCTGGGGACACCAGATATCACCAAGGGTGAGAACTGCTGCCATGCACATATTGCCTACAAGGCCACTGCACATAGCTGGGGGCTGCAGGAACATCTGAGGGTTGGAAATCTGCTGGAGATGCTGGGAACAAAACCCCCAACAAATGCAAATGGCAAAGTAGAACAGCTTTCCAATAGGAGGATGAAGGGGAGGAGCAGGCAGAGCTTCATAGCTCATTGTTACTGGGATGTCACTGAAGATGGGAAGGAGTGTAAATCAGCCTACCTACCCCTCTTTCTGTCTTCTACCTAATGCCTGAAACTCTAAGCCTCAGGAAATAAATGTACTTCAAACAAACAAAAAAAGATTATGGAAACCAGGAGTTTATATTTACTTTCTTGTTTTACCATGCAAAGCAAAATAATGTTTTATTTTCACTGCATTTTTCTTTCAGGCTCTGTTGATCATGTTTCCCCTTCTGGAGGGGAGAAGAAAGATGTGCCCTCTCCAAACCAGTTCCTCCTCATCCCTGACAAAAGCTGACTACTGAGGAGTGCCTGCTCCATGGCTTGTCCCTTGGCCCCAGCTCCCTGCTTTGCTCTGGGATGTGGAGTGCTTTGCCAGAGACAATGTGAGTGGCCTGTGCTGTGAGTGGTTCGCTCCAGACAAGACCCCTGCTCTCCCTTCCCAACAGATTATCCTCAGGTTGGAGTAAAGATGCAGGCAAGGAGCACAATGCACTAATCCAGAGTGCAGAGCCATCTGAGCTGAAGGAAAACCTGCTGCAAGCTCCAACTGGCCATCGGAGGGCAAACTGCTCCAAGCATTGCTGCATGGCTCAACACAGACGCTGCTGACTTTGCTTGCAGTCAGCCTCCTTTCTTGAAAGATAATCCAGGCCTGCCTTCCAAGGAGTTTTAATTGTTCAGAAATTTTGGAAGGGCTCTTATTTCAACCGGACAAAAGCACTGGAAAAGGCAGTGAGCGAAGCAGGACTCACTGGGGATTGTCCTGCAGCTCCCGGGCCAGCACAGGAATTCTTCTGTTCCCCAATGGGAGAAACATTACTGCAGGCCTTCAGCATAACCCAGTCAAAGCAGGCTGCTAGGAGACTCAGAGACAATTAAAAATAGGGATTGTGCTGATCTGGTGTTAACTCTTAACAGCAAAGGCAGGGATTTCTCACTGGGTGCAGGGAGGCTCTCTGGAAGGGATTGCTGGGTGCAGATATCAACCACCAGTCTGCGTTTATTTAGCAGTCTCTCCCCTGTGCTGCCTTCAATTTCCTCAGCTCCTTCTCAGATTTTCCTTTACAGCCTGTTTGTTTTCCTCCTGACACCTCGGATATCAACACAGAACAGCCATTTTCATGGCTGGCCTGTTTTCAGCATGCTTTCTGGCTGGCCTGCAGTCCTGATGGCAGTAAGCAGCATCAGTCAAGAAGGAGGGGACAGAGAGGGGCACGGTGTCCGAGCATGACCTGAAGATCTCTCTAACTCTCTGGTTTTGTCCAGCAGCATTCTCACCTGTCTACATGCACATCTCCACTCCTTCATTCCATTGCTTTTCAGCATGGAAAAGCAGCAAGGTGGTTCCCTTGCAAATCTCTTTGCCTCCTTTTCTTAATGGGGGAATTTTAAGATGAGGATCAGTTGAGCTTCATGTGCTTGCGCCAACTCCCAAGTGCTTTATTTCTTTATAGCACTTCGTGTGGCCCATGATGTACAGCAATATTCTAGCTGGAAAGTGGTGAGGATTCCCAACATCAAGGAAAGCCAAACCTAGGAGCAGCGTGGACAGCTGATGAGCTACTCACTACCCATCTGCAGACAATGCCTCCAACAAGCACTCCTTCCTGTGTCCTTAGTAAGATGGAAAAAAGCTTCTCATCCTGAAAAATGAGAAGTGTCCCCAATGCATCTCCTTCCACTAAGAAGGATAGATATCATGCTCAATAAGCAGTGAAATATTTCAAGTCTAGTTAAAAAACGGGGAAGGTGGACTTGTGCCTGCTCTCTGAAGCCAGCTGTCACTGCCACCCAAAAGCCCTTGGAGGAAACAGAGTTCCTCTGTTTCTCCAATCCTTAAAGCATCCTGGAGCAACTGATGGGCAAAGCTTGCTCAAACACCACTGTTCAAACTGATCATTATGGAAATATAGTGGCTTGAAGTCAAAAGCCACATACTGCAATCAGGTTTTGACAAGAAGGTTTCCAAGACCAGAGAGGAACGAAGCCAACCTGTGACTGTTTGATGTGCAATCACACCCAGAACAAAACCCGAGCTATGAAACCTTTGAAAACTGCCAAAAATGAACTCCGTATCTATCACCACCTCTGCTGGCCGGTAATAACCCGCCCTGTCCATGCACTAGGGAGGACCAAATAGCCTGGGCTGCAGTTTATCTTAGTGGCCATGGAGCTGGAGGTGCAAACCTGGCAGCCTTCCCAGTACCATAAACAGTTTTGCTTGAGTAAGCGCCCATGAGGGTCCAGTAAGCTCCAGTAAGCACCAGCTCTGCTTGGCATGAGGAGACCTTGCTAGAGCTGAGAAGAGAGGTATTCATGCAGAGAGAGAGAAGCTGAACTCGTTGGCATTCAGCACAGGAAGGAAAGGAGAAACCAAGCACCAGCCGCAAGGGCAGCTGCCCTGTGCTTGAGCTCTGCAGCTCAAATCCATCTGTAAATCCTGACAGTGAGGAGCTCAGGGCCCTGCTAATCCTGTGCTCTCACATCTGCACAGCTCCATTATGCAGCAGGAGGCAGCTCCTGGGACTGCAGTGTATTTAGTACTGACATACTCAAGGTGGTTTTGGTCCTTTTGGTCTGCCCAGTGCCTCCCTGTGCCTGCAAGCTAAATCCATGCAACAGCAGCACCCATATTTTGTAAGGGAGCCTCCGAGTTTA
Source organism: Psittacula echo (assembly GCF_963264785.1). NCBI lineage: Eukaryota > Metazoa > Chordata > Aves > Psittaciformes > Psittacidae > Psittacula > Psittacula echo. Next base: position 17,757,695 of record NC_137745.1, on the reverse strand, counting down.
CATAAAGGATTATCCACAGGCTGGGGATGAGAGACAGGCTTCTGGAACTGAGCACTCACCTTACAGACCAAACCACTACACCACTGATGCTATGAGCAAGGCAAAGGCTGGGTACCACACACAGCAAGCTCTTTCAGGCACTGCAGTTGTTAGGCTCAGACACCTGGCTGTGCTAGAGCTGGTTAGCTAAGAGAGAGCATCATCCTGGCAGTGACCCCACAGCAGGGTTTGGTAGCAAGCCCTGGCAAGCCATTAACCTTCAGAAGCAATGGTTCACCATAGTTTCTGCAATGCAATGGACCAAGACAGACAGGACATCTTTCTGTTTTACTGCTGCTCTAGCAGGAACAGGCAGTTGACAGCACTTGATCCCAAACCACGGTTAAAGAGAATGCTTCCAGATCATTGCACAAATAACAATAATAATATTAATGGAATTACAGGAAAACCTTGTTTTCCTAACTCCGATTCCAGGTTGAAAAGCAGTGTTATTAGCAGTCACACATGAGCTCAATTGCTTTGATTAAAGAGCAACTGTCTAATCTCTGCCTGGACTCAGCCCTGGGTTTTAATGCCTGATTAACTACCCCCTGCCAGGATTATTTTGCATCTTTGCGTATTTTGGAGCTCTGTGTTTCTGTTTATTGCTACAGACAAGGAACTGTGTAAATCAACTCTCATTCGCACTGGCAATTTAAAGTACCACGTGTGACAGTGTGGCCGAGTGGTGGCTAGAGCACATTTCAAGGGGCTTTTAGGGCATTTGCCACTTCTCAGGGAGCAAACCCAGGACACTTTCAAATGAAGGCAGGGTGTCACTGTACATTTTAGCCCTCGTGGGAGACACCAGATGTTACCTCCAGGAAATCAGCAAGATACCACCAGTTTCAGCAGAAGTGGTTGGAAAATTCAATCCCTATCCTGGCAACATTCAGGTCTTTCATAAGAAATGAAGAAAATTAAACTAGGGTTTAGGTTTTCAGGTTTTCATTTTCCAGCACAAGTCAAAATTACTGTGGAAAACACAAAACTTACCATGGCAATTGTTTATGTATCAAATTCTAACACGCCTTCTAAGAAAAACAATCAGACTAGCTGGAAAAACTTCCTGACGAGCCATAACTACCTGCCTCCTGAATAGCCTACCCTGAGCAGCTGCATCCCATTATTTACAGGCACTTGTCCAATCTGTATCTCACACCTACATATAGCATTTTCCTCCTCTACCACTCACTATGAGCCCTCACATCCCATTTGCCATCTCTTAGAGATCTCACCTGAGATCTCTCTTCTCCTGAAAGAAGATACCAATTCAGCCTAGTGGAGCACAAACTCCACGTGCTTTTGCCACTCTCCTCCTGACCGTAGCCCCAGTTGTGCTGATGCTGATCCAAAGCTGCTGTTCTTAAGTCGTAGCCCACGCTGTGCTTCTCCCTCAGCGTAACTGCGATGCACTAACCCTGGGGAAGAGCAGCAGCTATTCTGGGCTGAGTAACGACCTTAGTTGGAGGGCAGGCAACAAATCCACAGCTCCTTTGGCCCAAGACAGCCAGAATGGACAAGGTTTGGAGCCAAGAGGATTTGCTGTGAGCAATACTAATGCCTTTGATGACCATTGCTTCTCCATAGCCTTCTGCAGTTCCCCTGTCTTCTACACGTTGCCATGTATAATAATTTTTGCTGTGGCCAAGGATTTCAGTGCAGAACAACAGGATGTAAAGATGGGCAGGGTGGAATGGGACAGGGGTAGGAGAATGGGGTTTAGTCACTGCCTCAATATCAAAGAAGCAAAGACAGTATTTTCACAGTATGCCCTTAAAAGAGAACAAAACATCCCTGTTAAATCAGGTAACTGGGTCACACTACTAAGCTGATGAAATGCAAAGCCCTGAAAGATGACCATGCTTTGGGGTGGCGGTGTGGAAATCTTCACACAACACCTCAATGAGTACAGCAAAATGAAGCAAAGAGTTTATCAGGTGCTTCACATAGAGCTCCTGCAACCCACACCAAGCTGCAGCCACCAGGAAAGCCTCACACGTGTGTTAAAGCAACGCTGCCTACAGGATGCCCCAAACCCTCCGCACGTTTTGATTCCTTCCTTTGCTTTTGCGTGTGTCTAATTATTGAAGATGTTAACAGAGAAATGGGATTTCTGGTCTCTAAAAGCCCATCTGCTCCCACTGTTTATTTCCTGCAGTCGTCACAGTCATCTCATAATGAATTCCAGCGTCACGACCGCACTGATGGCTCTTCCCATGGGGAATGCGCAGGGAAACCACCCTGGTCGAGAAAGCAGGCCTGCAGTACCCAAAGGACGCCAAGACATGGGAAAGAGCAGAAGGTGGCCCCATGTTTCCTGAGGCTCCCACCAAAGAAGGAAAATCTGGGAAACAGGACTCGCTATAGTAACACATCCCTCCAGGCTGAGAACCTGGGGACCTGCTCTGCAGAGCACTGCTGGGACACTGCACACTTCCACTACACCACAGCCAGGTTCCCACTGGGGACACTGGTTGGGCCATGAAGCTGTACTGGCTTGGTGCAGATGCAATCTGGCTGGCCAGAAACCGCCACAAGAACTGGCTGAAGGGATAAATCTGGCACTGGGTTTTCAAAAGCTCAGGAGCTTTGAGGTGGATCTATCTCTGCCTTCCCTCAATGTAAGCAGCCACCACGACTGCCTCCTACTCCACAAGCAATGAACTCCTGGATTAAAGAATTACACTAAAAAGGTTAAAACTACCAAAAAACACCTAAAAAAGATTAAACTAGACAGTTCCTGATCTTGCCTTGAGAAACAAATCCATCCTTTTAGGTGTGGTTTCACAGAGCCTTCCAGACTGCTGTCAGCTCAATGTAGTCTCCTCCATGTGTTTCCATCTTCCCACCAGCTCTGTGACCTGGCTCTCCCTCCAGCTGGTTTCTTGGGCAGTCAGGTCCCTCCTCAGGCCAGCCCTGCCTAGCTTCCCCATTAGGCTCACTGCCCTACAGCCAGCTCAGGTCTGTTCCTCCCCAAGAGCAGGATCCAGGGCTCTCTGGGAAGGCAGACCTTTCCCCTCTCAGAGCCAGACCTAGAGCACACAGCTACAGCAGAGCACACCCCTCTAGGACAGAACAACCACCGGACATGGAGCAGACTATGCATTCCATCAGATGCTTGGAGAACCCAAACTTCCCAAGGGACTTAACTGTACCACTACTGCACATGCTGTGGGGTAGTTCACGGGGCAGACTCAAAAGAGCAGAGGAAGCCAAGCTTCACAGGTCTGTGTGCAAACTTTCAAATGAACCACACTCACATCTGGTTTCCATCTGGTTCTGCCTTCCCCCTTCCTGCCCACTGCATGCCTTCAATGTCTGTGTAGACTTTGCAAGGTACCAGCAAGTAAAACAGAGCTTCACCTCCCATTTTCCCCAGCTTGACACTTGGCCCCACCAGCTCAAGGGAGGAGCTGGGGTTTGTCCCCAGCTTGTATCTACTTGCCTAGTCCATCCCATCTACACCCTGCAGCAGTGACACCTTCATGGCAGATGACCTCTCCCTCCTTGAAGGCTTCCAGAGATACAGTGGCCAGACCAGAAGCAAAGGCAGATTGGGGGGCACCAAAAGCCCTGTGGAATGCACAAAGGCTACACCATCCTGCCCTGAGGATTTATGCAGGAGGCAACACTATATTTCAATTTGGCTTTCTACAAGCATGGTGAATTAACAGGGTTTGCTGAAGACACCCAGGCAGAGATACACTTATGGTCTCCTTACAGCATGCACATACATTCAATTGGGCTCTCTCTGGAGACGCCCACATAGAATCATAGAATAGTTAGGGTTGGAAAGGACCTTAAGATCATCCAGTTCCAACCGCCCTGCCATGGGCAGGGACATCTCACACTAAACCATGCCACCCAAGGCTCTGTCCAGCCTGGCCTTGAACACTGCCAGGGGTGGAGCATTCACAACCTCCCTGGGCAACCCATTCCAGTGCCTCAACACCCTAACAGTAAAGAATTTCTTCCTTATATCTAACCTGAACTTGCCCCATTTAAGTTTAAAGCTATTACCCCTTATCCTATTGCTACAGTCTCTGATGAAGAGTCTCTCCCGAGCATCCCTATAGCCCCCCTTCAGATACCGGAAGGCTGCCATGAGGTCTCCACGCAGCCTTCTCTTCTCCAGGCTGAACAGCCCCAACTTTCTCAGCCTGTCTTCATACAGGAGGTGCTCCAGTCCCCTGATCATCCTCATGGCCCTCCTCTAGACTTGCTCCATCATGATGGAAGCAGCATAATAAGCTGTCCTAAGCAAAGCACAGCTTTGGGAATGATTTTCTGTCTGAAACACCAATTGAAGATGTGATGCTACACAGGAGGAAGAACTCGATGAGGACTCCTTGTGACCCTGACTGGCAGGATAAGCACATGCAGTGTAGGAAAGTGAACAGTGGGAGAGTGAAATGGAGAAAATAAGTATGAGAAGCAGGTAAGTGCCATCAGTTTAAACACAGAAACACCATCAGCTTTGATAAGCTTTGGGTCATTTAAAAGGTGGTAAAACAAAACAACATATGAGTGTGTTTTCTTTCTTTGCTCTTTTTCTAAGCAGCATTGGTAAATTCAACCCAGCTCATGCCACAGTACAACAGTGCATGCCCCTGGCTTCCTTCTCACTTGCAAGCCTCCTTATTTCAAGCTTATACATCTTCATTTCTCCACTTTTCCAGAACAAAGACAGCACTGTTTCGTTACTGTACAGCTACTTAGTCATTGCTGAACCAAGCCAGGAAACCTAGTATGTCAGAAAAGTATGAATAAAGGATTTGATTAGGGCAAGGGGAAGAGGGAAAGGGGAAGAGATATGAGATTTGTGCTGGTGCTGCACACAGTTATTAGAAACAGTGCGGACACTCGGATTGCATTTGAGAAGTTAACAATAATGCCCTTAATCATAAAATTCTCAGCTGATGTACATCAATATAAATTTAGGGTCTTTGGGGGTGGCCAGAAGATTCATACTTGCTAAAGGTACAGCTCCTAAATGGGGCTGTTTCCTATTTTTTTACCTAATTTTGAATAAAATGCCATTCACAAAGCTAATACCCATCACAAGAATGGTCCTGTTCAGCCACTTAGGGCTCACTGCCTGTGGATCTCAGCAGGACTCCAAGGTAGAAAACACAGCATTTTTGGCCTTTTATGTCTGCAGGTTGCACTGCTTACTCACTTCAAGTAGAGAACTTTCCAAATTCGAGCTGACCCATTTCTGCCTGTGGCATTGAGGGCACCTCTTCCACTAATCTCATGTGTCAGCATAGTACGGTTGGTAATACTTGTCTCTGGGACAGCAGGTTAGGGATTTACTGAGTCCCACACATCGTGTTCTTTAATTCAGTGTCAACCAGGGATAAGCCAGAGACCTAGGGCAAAGTGTGATCCATTACGATTTCATGCTGGGTGGGTGCGGTATTGTTAGAAACACAGCTCTGGCTTTCTGATGAGAAGCCAAGTCTGAACTGCCATTCAGCTCCATGTGCTCCAGATCTGGGGCGAACAGGATATTCACATTTTCCCCCTTCTATCACCCAACAGGACTTAATGTGGCTGAAGCTATTGGTGATGCAAAAAATCTTAACACAGTATATATGTAGCTATGAAATCAGCAACAACACAGTCACAAAACCAAAAGAAGACAGAAAGAAATGCTTTTCTCTTGATAATGCCAAGAGGTTTTCATCACACGGCTATGGAGGGCTGGGTGTGCAGGGCAAGGAGAGGGGTGATGAGCAGTGACATTTACACTGCAGAGCCAGCGCTCCCACCCTCTGCCCCCAGCGCTTCCCTCCCTGCTCACGGACACCTCTGTTTAAGACATCTTTCCACATGGCTCCGGCTCACTGCTGCTGTGAATAGCAGCGGGCTGGCTGACCTTTCATCGGGTGGCGACTGCTGAACACACATATGGCACTGCCCACCCTGCCCCACATAGGCACCGTTTGCATCTATTCACTGAGATGTGCATCACACACATACGTCTGGGGAGAGGCAGCCCTTTTCTGCAGCTTTGGACCTGACCTCTCTGCATCCTGCAGGAAAAAAAGGTGGGAGCAGACTTGCCAACAGTTTAAAAAACCCCAGTGAAATTTCTACCCCTGCAACATCCTCCAGTTCCTATGAAAACAGCCTGGAAGGGTAGCTGGTTGTTAATAAAAGCTGTGTCTTTTCACAGCAAAACACAGAAAGTCTCTGGGGCTTGTGTTAGTACTACAAAGCTTGTTTGTATACTGGAAGGCCAGGAAGAATTATCCCATCTGACTTCCCGTACATCCCAGCCTATTCATTTTCACTCAGTTACCCTGCATTAAGCTTAATTACCCCAGTATTAAGATTAATGGCTTGTGTTGATTATGGCCTATCTCAAAAGAGAGACTATTACAGTGCTTGAGACAAAGCAGCCTCTGCTGGGGGTCATTTGTCCCCAAGGCTCGCTGTCCCCACTGCCAAAAACACAAGCCCTATTGAACTTTCTTTGCTTCATTTTACCAGCGAGGGATGCTTGTGCTGAATTACCTCCTGAGATTAAGGAGCCATTTTGTATTTGGCATTTTCTCTCTGCAAAAGTACTTGGGCACAGAAGCCAAATCACTTCTCACATCTCTTTGCCTCGCTATACAGGTGTCTCGCCCTCGATGCCTATTTTCTCTAGCTCATCTCTCTTTCTGTGGCTCTGTGCTGTACCTTCATGTTTTCAAACAACCAGTTAAAAACCCAGAAGCAGCACTACATCTGTGGCTCACAGCAGCACAAGATGTTCAGATGCTGCAGCTTTCAGCATCACCAGAGGGAATTTGCTGCTCTGCACACTTAAGCCAACAGCAGCACCTTTGCTAAATGAAACCACTGCCAACCAAGGTGGGTTAAAACAAAACTGATGATTATAAGAAGGAAAAAAACCCAACCCAAACCAGCTGGATTCTCCTTTACACTGGTTATGCAGGAACCTGGGAAGCCTTTCTGTAGAGGAACATAATCCTTTAGCATTTGCTGTAGCTGCTTTGAGTTAGTATTAGATAGGGAACATCTTGACATGGTTCAGAAACCACCTCCAAAATTGCTCCTGAACCAGATTCGCTGCTTTGCAGATGCCGATATTGCATTCTTGTATTTCTCAGAGAAACTATTTCATCTGCTGCTGACACAGTACTAACCATCCCATTGCCCATTTTGCATATCTTTTAATCCCCTTATTTTGTAATCATTAATGGGCACAGTTTGCTCCCAGCTGATCTCGTAGCATGGCAGCCCGGCAGCCCTGGGAAAGACCACAGACTGTCACTTTCTCATGTACTCAGCTACACCAATGGAAACTGCTCCCTCCCCTCCGCTCCTCACTTCTGGAAACAGAAAGAGGAACCAGGTTTCCATGGGGTTTTTTTGGCCTTTGGTCCAAGAACAACTTAATCTTCAGTGAGTGAAAACGCTTCACCTAGGTGATGTGATCTTCCTCGCTAGTGACTGCCAGCACAGACAATTTGTCCGGGTGAGCTATCAGAGCGTGCTAACCGAACATAGGTCAGAAACAAAGACGCATTTTGAGCCTGCTTTATCCCTTCTCCCTTGTGCCAAGACTAGAGAGTCACTTTAGATGGGATAAACAGAAACTAATCCCCTTCTCCTGCCACAACCCTTCCTTTCCTCTGAGCTCAGCGCCATCACCAAGCAGCCACACTGGTCACAGCACAGCTCAACAAATTCCCTGGACATCAGGGTTGCTTGAAAGTTGAGTATATTTAGGAAATACAAAGCAATTGCTTCATTCCCCATAAGCGCTGACCATACAGTGACACACACATACACAAAGCTGGGCTGGGTTTTGGGTATTTGTATGTTTTCCTAAGCTGACAGCTCATGCCTTCCCACCTGTACCACACCATCTACAGTTTCTCCACTCAGATCTTGGCCCTTTTCTGTTAATATTGCTGTTCAGCAGGACTTTATACCCTGCCCCGAAATACTGAAGAAAGACAGCTTTCTTTTTACTCTATTTTTCCATTGTTGCCATTTGCTTCCCACTTTATAGCAAGCTGAGCACCAAGCCAGCTAAGGCCACTGCAGTGGCATGAGAAACACATTTCGATCCGGGGAGCAAGCAAACCCTTTGAAAGCATGAAGAAAGGAAGACAGGGTGTCTTCCTCTGGGCTTTCCTACAACTCTGTTGTGGTGCTTCAGCCTGCCCAGCAAAGCCTCCTCAAGTTCACCCGAGCCATGAGCTAATTGAGAACAGATCTAATACAGTCCCTAATAAAAGACTGTGAAAGCAAAATAGCCTCAAAACCACATTAAAAAACCTTGTTTAACCATTAAGCTTGCTTAACTCTACCTGGAGGATGAGATTGTCTGGACCAGCCAGCCTCCTTCTCTTACCACTCAATCCTATCGTATTTTTATGTCAAAATAATACTCTTCTATGACAATGATATCATGTTCCCTTAAAGACACAGTTCGCAGCATATAAACAGGCCAGTGCTTCCTAGGCGGGTATCAGCACAGGTCTTCTGGGCTGTTTATATCGAGGGTTGCTGGAAACAATTTCAACATGAGCAAACAGCCCCCTTGGTTTCTTTTCTATCCAACCAAAAGGGTGCTATGCATATCAAAATTAGGTAGCAAAACCAGCCTCCCTGAATGCTTGTACAAATGGAGGCTGCTTATAGCTGCAGCCTAAAGGGTTCATTAGCTGGGGGGGCGGCAGGAGGCAGAGTGGCCATGATCTGGTTCCTGCTTTCCTGCATGTCCTGACTTTCTTTTCCACTCTCAAACAGTCTGGCAAGAGCATCTGTAAGGTTCCATAAATTAACATTTGTGAAACGTTTTGAGATCTCGAGATAGGAGTGGCTATAAAATCCCCAGAACTATTGATGTCTTTTATTATTTACTGGAGCTCTTGGAGTATTTTGAACAACAAAGAAAACCACAGTGCCTGGGCAGGGGCTCAAGCTCTGCAGCAAGGTGAGCCCATGGGCTGCAAAGGCCCATTTCACAAGCAGTTCTGCATGCAACAAAGCTGGTGAAGCAAAGCAAAGCAGAGGGTGGATGCCTCCTGGATGCCAAGTCAGGCACAGGCTGCGCAGGCCTCCCAAAGCAACATGGGGGCTCTTGGATGTGGCTGATGGGACAGGGCAGGGTGTCACCTGCAGATAGGAGGTATTGCTCCATAGCTGTGTCCCAAAATGCAGCCTTAAGATGGCAATTCTTGACCATGGAACTCTGCATCCAGCCTCAGTTTAGCAGGGACTGGTTTATCCCAGCTGGGAGAGGTTGGCAAGGTCAGAAGGGCAGAGCAGCACCCACGACCCTTCTGGCTGCAGGCTGGACCTTCCCCAATGGGGGACTCTGCAGCCAGCCAGGCCTGGTTTTCTCTGCATTGTGTCTTTAATCGAAGCACAAAAGCCATTCGTTTAAGTGGGTTTAAATGGTTAAAGGCTCCTCTGAAAAGCGAATGAAATTGCTATTGACACCTCCATAAAAGAGAGGCTTTTCAGACACAGTACGAAAGCAGCAGATGAGGAGTCTTCCTCACTTTGCAGCCTGCAATTAGATCTGCAGCCTCCTCCTTTGCTCTTGTTATAGAAATAGGTACCAGTATCTTCAAAAGGAGCTTAATGGCCTCATTGGCGGTTTGATGAATAATTAATGGGGCTGCATTAATCGGAAAGTTAACCAAGGCCGGGAGAGAGATCATCTTTAATGCAGAAAAGCATCTTTGGGCAATCACGCTGGGTGCTGGGTCATGGAAACACAATGATCTATGCACACACTATATCAGTCATAGAGCACAGATGAGCAGCAGCAGCAGATTGTCTTTAGGCTCAGAGAACCTCAGCTCGCTCTTTGGCATGATCAACAGGGCCACTGTACATCAAGAGGAGTCATCTTAGCGCCGTGCAATGGTGTTTGCCATGGGAAGGAAGCCACCTCCATCCCTGCTGTATGAAAAGGGAATTAGCAATTTTAGCCAGCACTTAGGGTGTTTCACTGATCTTAAAAAGTGAAGCCTTTTGCTTGCTGGGCTTTCTGCAATGCTTCCTACAATGGGCCATCACTGTTGTGCTGTAATACAAATAAATAACACTGCACATGACTCACTGGTTGTGCTTGTGAAAGATGAAGAAAGAAGGTAACAGCCGAACCTGTTTAAATACATTGGCCTGATTGATATTTTTAAGAAAACAAAAGCAATCCCATGCCCATTGGAGCCTTCTCAGATAAATGCTAAACATGTCATTGAAAATATCCTCTGCTCAGGTCTAACCATCCTCCATTCACCCTTCCCAAAAACAAAATGAAGGGGGGTTAAAGAAAAAGAGGGAAAAAAGAAACCTTTCTGGCTGAAACATTTGGTTCTTGCTCAAGAATCTGGTCTGAATTTTATAAAGGTTTCCTGGAAGCAGAGATCAAGGGGCTGGTTTGGGGCTCAGAGAAAGCCCTCTGGCAGGATGAAGAAGAGAAAACTGCCAGAGACCGAGACCGATACTCTGTCATTCGCTTATTGGGAACACTGCACAGGGCTGTTCCTGCTAATTAAAACCAGCGGTGACCAAAGCTCATTTGCAGAGATTGGGCTTTGGCCAAGCATTTGTGTGTGGATGAGGAAATGAGATCGTAAAAGTCATGACGGGCCCCCAAGCTTGGGGTGTGTAATTGCCTCTCACACCTTGCTTCCCAGCCCCTCCAAATACCACCTTTCCTAATGAAAGTGGGAGCAGGGCTCCTCACCTCTATTCTGAGCTGACAGACCGTGGAAAGGGACCAAGAAAATCTGTGCACTGGGACTGTCCCTGGTACAAGTGAATTAAATCTGCTCTGCAGCTGGCCCTCATCCAGCTGGACAGGGCTTCTGTATTTATGACTTTTACGTGCAACATTTCTCCTCAGGTAAAAATCTGTGCCACTGTGAGCTTAGCCAAAGCACATATTGAGATCCATAGGATTAGCCCGAGCAAGGACTTGCTTTATAGTTCAGAAGAGCAGCCCTTCGCTGCCGATCCACCCTGCCGACCACAGATCCAAACAGGATGGCTGAAACATCTCATGTCTGACACCTATCTTGGAGGTGGGCTCCCCATGACTATCTCCAACACCATGAGGGAACAACGGCCAAAGGCATCAACTGTTTTCTCCCTAGAAGCTGAACTTGTCACACTGTTTTATTGATGAGGTATCTAGGACTGGTGGGCTGATGAGAACAACAACGCAGAATTACTGCCTACTTAAATATATATATACATGGGGGGAAAAATACACACTGCCTTTAGCAGATACTGTGATTTAAGTCACAATACACCCACTGGCACGTCCACCTCCGTGAATTTACCGTCACAAGTGTCCCAGTGTGATGATACCACTGGGTTAGAGCAGTATAATCGTGTAGCATTACTCCTACCCCTGAGTAAGCAATGCATCCACATGCTGGAGCTATCCCAAATACCACGGCTTTGTTACACCAGTGTAGTTTTGCTGGGAAATTTCTGAGCCATGACCTAAGATGCTGTGACTTTTTCTCCAGGACTAACACAGTGCCTGTCTGGTACCCTCAGCTGTACCCAAATCTCTGCTAATTAAAGGTGCCCAACCAAAAGAACAGCAATGTCAAGCCAATGATTAAGACAACTCACGTCCTCTAATGGCATGTCTTCTCATTTGTTTTATTCTCAAAGGACAGAACCAAAGCCTGAATTAATTAATTCCCTCCAGTCATACACCAACTAATTGCACTGGCTGTGTTTCTCCAGCTCATTGCCATCCATCTAACAGTCACTTACTCTTAATGTGCCCTAAAAGTTGGCTTATATGTAGGGAGAGGTCTGAACTCATCTGCTGAAGAAAGCAGCATCTTTTGGAGTAGAAACAGGTTACCACACTTGCCTCACAGCCTGATCTCATGGCTCTTCCCCCAGAAAACACAATGTTTAGGCTGAAAATCCAGCAGCAAACACCCCATCTGGATGCTCAGGACTGCACAAGATCATATTGTTTTCAAAGATGCAACACGTTCCCAAAATGGCATCTAGCAACAAGCACCATGCAACACAGCAGTGAGGAGATGGGTAAGAAAAAGCATCAGGATCTCACATGGCAGAGGGGGAAAGGAGGAGATGGAGGGGAGGGATGGGAGGGCCCAGGCAAAGATTCAAACACAGGCCCACAGAGGAATGGTTCCTGGACGTGCTTTGTCCTGAGGCTTCACCTAGGTCTAACACCTTCTAGGTGTCAGAGCTATCTGCCCAAAGGAAAAAGGTCTTCAGGACTGGCACTTCTAGCCTAGTGGCTGCCTTGCCCTACTTGCACCAGAGCCAGAAAGCAGCCCTCTGCTCTTCCTCCAAAACACAGCAATGAAGAGAGAGGACCTAAGACAACAGGCACTGGGAGACTCAATAAGGAAATGAAGGCACAGACAAAATAGTCCTTGTGCTTTATCTCCCAACTTCAGGCTACTCTGCCAGAAGAGTACACACAGTTATCTCCTCCCATCTTCCACTCTGCCTCTCGTAGGTCTTGTGATATAGGGAAAAAGTCACCAGCACTGCTGAAGCTCCCCAATGCAGTCACTTCTCCCAGGAAGCCCTGTAACAACTTTCCTGGCCATTCACAGACCTCTGCCACCATCCTGGGTCTCCACAACTACCCTCAACGTGTCTCTTCCTTTGGCTCCATGACATGAGCTCCATGCTGTCATGCAAGACCCACCATGCTCCTTCCTTTGGCCTGGCACATCACACTGGGGGGAAAGGCTGCCTGGTTAGCAGCAAGGGAACCAAATGCATCCATAACATAGGAGACACAGCAGCTTCCTCCATCCTTACTTTAAATTGCCCTCTCCCACCTCATCATAGCCTTAATCCCAGCCTGAGCTGGAGGAGACCCTCAGGATGAAGTGGGGCTGCAGGAACCACTGCTGCATTGCACTGAGGTGTGAAAACAACTAAGTGTTCAACACCTCCAAAAAGCTGAGTACTTTACAGAGCTTTTGCGTTAACTAGAAACTAGATGAAACTTCAGTTGCTCTGTCCAAATGCCTCTGTGCATCAGTACATGGCAATGAGCAGTGATGGGAGGATGGAAACAAGACACTTGTTCATACACTTGGTGCCCACAAAGGAGACATGAGCATAAAATCCTGCTTCTGCTGACTTGCTAAATAACCATGGGCCATACTATGAAAGCAGACATTTCATGAAATGAAGACAACTTTTCCAAGCATTTTACAGATGACTGACCCTGCAGGCCTTCACATACTCGCTTTCATTTGCTCCTCCTGTAATATACTTAAAATTTTCAGGTAGTTCTTCAAATGACTGCCTTTTACTGTTACGGGCACTGCATACAACCTGGCCTGACAAGCATTTTATGATGTGACTGTGGTGGAAAATGAAACTGTCTATGGAGAAGGCACTCAACATCTATTTGCTGATGACATTCAGCGGCTGATGAGAAGAGCCATTGGGGAAAGCCCATGGTACCAGCTGAGGCTCTCTCACAGCAGCTGAGGCCCGTGTAAATCCCTGGGCAAGTTTCACTAAGGGGTTTTTTCAAGATTCAGGGTTTCTCAATGCCACCCAAAGCCACAGGCAGAAGATGAATGTTCCTCTCTTGCAATTCCTCCCTTGGCAGCACTACCGACCAAACATGACTGCTGCTCTTTGGTTTATGGCAGGTGCTGTCAAACAAGGTCACCTTCAACACTATCTGCTCAACATTTGGGCACGTTTAGCAGGTTCCCTGGGCACTGGAAAGCTGAACAAGGTTATCATTGCTTTCCCCAGTGAAACCCCATCAGCTGCAAGGACCCATTTACTACTTTCTGAAAATATCCTCTTGAATTACTCTTGACCAGGGAACTCTGAGGAACCAAGACTGTCTTTGTGTGACTGTGAATTACTTATTTTCCTCTGGCAAGTAACATTACAAGGAGTAGCAACGCTTCTGTGAGGCAACGAGGGTGGGGGACACAACCAGGAGAAATTAATGCTATTTCCAGTTCTGCTGGTATTTGTGAGGCTCTTATTTAGCTCCTATGAAGAAATGATGTGTCAGCTGGTGAGGGATCCCTGCAGAGTAAGTGCTGATCTCAGACACCAGTTAGATAACTGTAGCCCTCTCAGAGATGTGATGGAGAACTTCAACATGACTGAACGTGGGAAACATCCCGCTCCTGCACAGAAAACAGGATGTTTTGGGGTCAATGGCAAGGATTAGCTTGGGGAATCTGGGGTCAACCCCTGCATGTATCCTACTGTCTTCAACAGGAATGGATGAAAGCCAGCACTAAAGGCCTTCAAAGCCTCCCCTAAGTGCATGCTGGCAGGATGCCCAGTAGCAGGCAGTGGAGGTGGGACAGCCTTGTTGCCACATGCTTCCTGGCAAGCAGCTATGCTTTGCATACCAGCATCCACGTCCTATGTTAATTCCAGGACAGTGGACACCAGCGAAGGTCCAAGATATGAAACTCAGGAGGTCTCACCAAGAGCAGCAGGGTGGGTAACCCAGCTTTCTGCAAAGTCAAGCTGAGAATTAAGGCATTCTCATTACTGCTATTTGCTGTCACGTTTTTCAGAGCATGACTCACTGGGGGTCACACAGTAAATGCAGGGAAGACCTAGAAAAAAGGTCAAGGTGCCCTGACCCTTAGGGCCGAGTGGGAACTACTCAGCTATGCCTGTCACATTGGGCAAGGAAAGTACAGAGCTCTGGAGTTCTGACAACATTCATGACCCTCCAGCTCAGACTCGGAGCTCAGAAAGTGACACTAAAGTTGATTAAAAATGTAAAGAAGAGAGTGCAAGAGACCCCCTCCCAGCATCAGTGCCAGGATCAGCTGATGACAAAGCAGAAAGCTGCTAACAAAGAATCTACGCAGGTGGCTCCAAGAAATAACAACACAGGAAAAGAAAAGAGGAACTGTGGTTGAAAGAATGGCCTCTCACACATTAACGTCATTCTTGACATTTGAGCAAGTAATTTTAAAGATAATATAAAAAAAATAATATTTACATGCTTACAAAATCACTGGATTTTGAAGACAACTCTGTTAGATTATCTCCAGGGAACCGAAGGATGAGGGGCTAATTAGCTGTGTTTGCCAAAACTCCCTTTGCCTCTTTCTGTTATTATTTGCTACACACTTCTCGCCTGGATTGGGACCTCTCTGTGCAAGATGCTCTGCAGACAGCCCGAGCAACAGCTCTGGCCTCCAGATGTTTACTCCTCGTGAGTGTTTACACTGTGGTGGTTCTCTGAGGCCACAGCCAAGTGCAGTAAAATCCCATTGCGAAGGTGAGCTCACCCTTAACAAATGCCAGCTCCGCTCTGCTCGAGAGCTCCCTGCTCCCTGCTCTCACCCAGCACACGCGGTGGTGCTTTACCCATTTGTCAAGTTAATTAGAGAAAGAAACAGAGAGCTGACCCCAGGCTGCAGTGAAAAATCAAACCTTGGTTCAACACTCGGACAGGGCTTCTCATTACTTCTTGTTTTCACACACTGGCTGTTTGCCTGCTTCTGCTCAGAAATGAAAATGGACACACAACGAGGCTAGTTTCGTGGGATGGGATCTGTGGGTTAAGCAGATGACTCTGAACATAGCAGTGAAAATACACCAGTGGGCTGGCGAGGGCCACGTCTGCTTGCTCCAAACTCCCTGCACCCAATGGGGTCCCACGACCCTCCTCAAAATGAGTCCATGGGCAATGTCACTGATTTCATGACCAGAAAAGAGGCAGAAGTTATGCTGGTTTTTACTGGGATCGAGTTAACTTTTCCATATTAGCTCCTATAGGACTATGTTTTATATTTGTTCTAGAAACAGTGTTGATAACACAGAGATGTTTTCACTGTTGCTGAAAAGTGCTTACACAGAATCAAGGCCTTTTCTGCTCCTCACCACCAGCGAGTAGGCTGGGGGTGCACAAGAAGTCATAAGGAGACACAGCTGGGACAGCTGACCCCAACTGACCCAAGGGATATCCCATACCATGGGATGTTATGCTCAGTATATAAAGCTGGGAGAAGAAGAAGGAAGGGGGGGATGTTTGGAGTGGTGGCGTTTGTCTTCCCAAGTAACCATTACATGTGATGGAGCCCAGCTTTCCTGGAGATGGCTGAATACCTGCCTGCCCATGGGAAGTGAGGAATGAATTCCCTGGTTTGCACTGGTTGCATGTGCAGCTTTTATTTTACCTGTTGAACTGTCTTTAACTCAACCCATGAGTTTTCTCACTTTTACCCTTCTGATTATCTCCCCTACCACACTGAGGGGGAGTGAGTGAGTGGCTGTGTGGGGCTGAGCTGCTGGCCAGGATTAAACCATGACAGAAGGGAAGGGGGAAAAGGAGGGAAGTGCTGGGCAGGATGACAGAAGGACAAAGAAAGAGCTCCTGTACGTTAGGTGAGTCTCTCAGTTCTCCACATAAATGGAGGGCATTCCTATCCATTAACATGTGATCACTTCACCTTCATCATCAAACCTCATTTCAGGTTCGAATTTTCCCAAAGCCAGCTGCCTGCAGCACTTACCATATGATTTATTCTGGATAATCTGCCTTTGCAATGGGCTATGTGCCTTTTTTGGCACTACGGAAATCCATAAATGACATGGATAAAGGAGCAGTGAGCTTTATACTTGCTCTAAAGACAACATAAAGAGAAATGACCAAGTATAACCTTATTTTCAATACAGCCTAGTTCTCAAATCCACTGGGGAGGAGCTGCCAGATATTTTCCTGGTAAAGAAATATCACTAGCCTGAAGCCAAGCATTGATTTAAGGCCGTATCTGTGTGGAGAGGTTATAAAGCTAAAGATGTGATTCTGGGGGAGTAAATGAATGGGCAGTTTAGAACAAAAGACTGTGTACAAAGTACTAACTGCAAATGAACCCATACTTGCACAAAGGCTAGTAGAAAAACTTCAAAGATTCACAGACAGTATCATGAATAAAAGAGCTGTGGTAGCTTGCTGCCTCTTCACAACCCAAGATATCATTAAAAAGCATTCAGGTACTTATGAAAATGTCCAGAAGTTTCACAACGCCACCTTAATTCTGACCAACACTTATATCTCCAAAGACCTTTCCTAGAAGCCTGTTACTTATTAACTTTTATCCGTAGTCCTTCGACTCTAGCTTTAAGGCTTTGATTCATGGAGCAGAAACACCATGTGATCTCAGCAGCCACCCACCCACCACACTGCAGAAATTACCCATAATTAAACAACCCTTTGGGTGCAAATCTTCTCAACCGCTGAGGAAATGTTTACCAGGAACACAGCTGCAAAAAAAAGGCCCAGTGTGTGAACAAATGAACATGTCTCACTAGGACCTTTTTGGGGGAAAAAAGAGCTTATAGAATAAATAGAAATAAATAGAATAGAAAGCAACATTTTTGGTTTTATGGCTTTGGGACCCATTATGTATAGCTACTGTGGAGGTGTGAGCTGCATCCAGATTATTGTGGAACACTCAGCTCATGAAAGTCAGTGTAGCTGCTGCAACTGTCACAGAGATATATGGATTTAAAACAACCGGGTATCAAGCACAGGCCTCTCAAATAAGTCTTGCAGTCCTCTGCTGTTCTCAAGTATGCTGAATTTCAGTGATGCTTTTCACAACAGGAAAAACATTCTAGTGAGTATGAAGCTGAACTCATGTTCTCAAGCAGAATGTCCACAGCAAAGTGTCCAGAGAAGTACACCACGTACATTAGCTTAGGTGCAAGCAATAATAAAAGCTGCAGAATTGGACTCCAAACACAAATGAGAAACCTGAAAACTGGAAATGATCTAACAGACTCTTTCAGTATGTTTCCACCATCAAGGTACAATTCATTCTCCTTCACTCACGGGATGCATTTTATGCTGGAAGTGGACAGGCCAGGGAGGAGCAGAGTACTGGGAGCTGATCTGACACTTGGGAGTAAGGGACAAAACAGCAGCTCCTAAAAAGGGAAATTGAGTTGGATTTTCCTAAAACCTGAAGAGCATAAAAATGCCCAGTACCCCCTGGGCTGGCCTGGCACATCTGTGCTGGCTCCCCTAAAAGCCTTACTCTTTATCAGATTATGTATTTTTAAATCTTGATCCACAAAGCCTTTCCAAGTCCAGCCATGCCTGAGCACTGGCTCACTCAAGCCAAGAGGAAGGGTCTTTTTCATACACATCCTAGATACTTCCCATTTTTCCGCTCTCCACACCACACTGCAGAGAGCTTTCCCAGGGAATTGTGTGCACAAGGAAAAGGAAACCAAGGAAACAAAAAACCCCACTTTGATCATTTTATTAGGGTACAACCTGCAGCATTTCCTTATGCCAAAATCAGGACAGGAAACGGCGACGTGACTTCTGTGGGTCCTTTCCCTGCATTATCATTGGGAAGGACAGGAACTTTGTCTCGCAGCTAGCTAGAGATGCACATGCCTTGCTATGCTCTTTGCTGTGAGATATAAACAAACCAGCGGCCAAGAAGATTCTCTCTCCGGGTTGTTTATATGCTTTTCCTTTGACCCGGTCACCCCTTTCCTGCACAACGGCTTGCTGTGGGAATGTACTCCCAAGTGTCCCTCTCCCACTTTCTTTATTCTTGGCTCTCCTGCTTGAAAACCCCAAAGCCTCCTGCTCTCCTCTGATGTCTGTCTCAACAAAAAAATGGAGGGAAACCCATATCTGACAGTCTCATCTCTCTTCAGTTCATAGCACAAAGATACACCACACTAATGTAATGTACCTCAAATGCCCTTTAAATGCTCTGTGTACCTCCAGGATGCCCTTTGAGCTGCCATTTCTGTCTACAGCCCCCTCAAAGGTGCAAGGAGAGGAGCAAGGGCTGTGCACAGGTTGGTGTTCCTGCTCTCCCTGCTCCCTACTCCCCTTCATGTCCCACAAGACAGGACACGCTTTTAACATGAGAACCACAGGCAACAGGGGGGGAACAGACCGATGCTGTGCCTCTCCCAGCCCTGGTTTCAGCAAACTACACATACAACTGACAGCTGACACCATCAACTGCAACCACATGGTGGGTGTTCGGGAGCTCGCTTAGCACTGGTAAATGGAAATCAAAGCTTGTTCAGATCTGGTTACAAATGGCAGCAGAAGCTTTTACAGTTCCCCAAAAAAGCTAAAAACCCAGTTTGCTTATTGCAATGACAGGCAAGCATGGGGGAAGGAGGGGTTGTATTTAGCTGTCTGTTCTCAGGATGGGTCTGAAATAGGTCTGCACTGACCAGCACCTCTGGGTCTAGCGGGTGCATACCAAGACCAGCCAGGTTAGAAGGATAGTTTCATCCCAATCTGTTTTTAAAAGCACTCATTTGTCTTAATTCTCGTGCTCCCATCTCTCCCAGGCTGGAGACAGCATGGCTGCAAGCAACAGAGGTGTCAGAGGGGTCGAGCGCCTGACTACCTGTGTTGACACCAAAGCAGACAAAGGTAAAGAAAACTCCATGAAGGCAGAGATGTTGCACATGCAATGAGGAAAGGTTGCCTTCCCAGCAGGAAAAGCAAGGTTGGTCTCTAACTCGAACTCCCTGTAGAGAGGTAAATGGGCCTATGGAGAAGCTCCAGGGCAATGGGGGGACAGCTCCGGTGACAGACAGCAAGTGGTACTTTCGTCTGTGTTGCCAGACCAGATGCAGCATGGAAAAGGCTTACGGCTCTGCTGTCCAGGGCGCTTCCCTCCTGCTCATCTTGCTCCCATTCTCTGGACCCTCAGTGCCACCAGAAAGAACAGGTCCCCCTGAAGGGATGTCCCTTTTGCATCCCCAAATCTCTAAGAAACAGAAGCCTACACCAAGGCCAGCTCTACCCTCCGGCTTGCAGCCTGAGTGACCAAGAGGGTTCTCTGCAGATCTAGCCAATAGGTTTCTTATTCCCTAATAGTTGGGCAAGTCTTTACCAAAGGCTTGGAAACTTCTTGCTCTGAGAGCTGTCTGACCCCACCATTGCTGTGATGGCAGGAGAAGGGTCCAACCTGCCCATGAACCACTCCCCTCACAACACACAAGTAATTAACTGGGCAGCCTCCCCCGAGCCTCTTCTATTGCTTCCTGGGCACATCCCCGAAATTAACCTCAGAGCTAATGAAGGCAATTATCAATGGCAGACATGGTCTCCCTCTAATTATTTTCCCTGGAAAGGTCACCCAAAGCAGCACATTGTGAAACCCAGCTAATTGCATTGTCTGCTCCCAGCATGGAGCCGGCTCCTGCGGGCTCTGCCGGGCTCAGGGGGGAGGCTCATGTGCCATCGCCCAACAATTGGTGCCTCCAGCTGGGGAAAAAGCGGCTGTGAGAGGAACCCACTGCCAAAGTCTCCTTGCCACCAACATCGCTCCCAGATACAGGCTCTGACTGCTGACTTATCCCCTTCCTTTCAGATGTGGCCAGGCAGCCCAGCAGTTGAGGCAGAAGATTAGATGACCGTGCCAAGCTATCTGGGTGTCAGAAGGAGGAGGCTGGATGCTCCTCTTTGGAAACTGTTTTGTTTTCAGATGGGTTTTGGTTTTTTTCTTAAGAAAGGGAGAGAGAATTTTGGTTGGAAAATTCCAAGCTCACAGCCTAGCTCTGGGGCATGGACAGGAACGTGGATGGAGGTATCAGCTATAAAAGAGCTCACTGAGGATGCTGCCCTGTTTCTAAATTAACAACAGGGTGGGGATATGGGGTTGGGGGAGGAGGGATGGGGACACACAACATGAAAATCCTGGTATTTCGAAAATTCTCTAGAAAACACATAGTCCAAACCAAAGGAACAGCACAGAGCAGGACAGGAATAGCACATGTTGCACTTTTTGCTGTTTAGACAAAACACTTCTGATAGCAACAACCAGCGATGCTGGTTCACGCGGGTACAGACTCTCCACTTCGCGGATCTTATAATGGACCTGCCCTAGTTTATCTCCATGATTATCGAAGCATCTCTGAGAAGCTATAGCACATCAAGTGTTTGCTCTATCCAGCCCACAGAGAAGGTCAGAGAAAGGGCTTCTCATATTTTCATACAATAAAAGTATAGTGCAACATATAGTGCCCTGTCTTCATCACCTGCATTCAACAGAAAATACAGCTTCAGTGCAAGACCCTGATGTCTTTGACCCTATGGATCAGAGCTTGCCATACCCCACCTTTCCCTGGAAGTGAAGGTTTAGGAAGAAAGCAAAAATTCCTGAAGCAGCACTTCTCAAATCCTTTGTCATTCTGGATTAAAGAGGACAATGCGTTTATGCCTACAAATGGACATCATTTAAGAATTTGAGAGGGAAGTAATACTGTGGATTGCTTGTCACGTAACCAAGCTGACATCTTGAGGTTTGCTACCCCAGCTCCCAAAGTACAGTGGGATCTTTGGTATTTCTGAGCCCAGGAGTACCATCATTATCAGGTTGCTGTGAGACTGGTTTAAATTTAAACACACAAACAAAACTATCTGGTGAGTAAAGAAGTTGCAATGCCTACTCCTGTAGCAGGAATACCCAGGATGGATATCCATCTGCTACCCTGGGTGCTGAAGGTTGCTTTTATCAGAGGTTTCTTTGAAGAGAAAACATACTAAATCAAAGGTAGTTAATGAAAAATACGTGATCCATCAAAAGCTCCAGATGCTGCATTTCTGGCATCCAAGAAGCTGGGTGTTAGACCAGCTGTGTGGACTCTGCCCTCTCCTCTCCCCACCGGTGCTCGAGGCACAGTGTGCCTGTGCCCCGATGCGACACAGCCCATAATCACATTCACATGTCAGGTCGCACCAGGCAGGAGATGATGTGTGTCACCACATTAAAGAAGGGATTTTTTTCCTTTGAGATTTCTTTGTTGACTTTAATAAAGGCTCCCTCTGGGCTTTCATGTTTCAAAGGAAAAGGGGGAGAGGGACCATCTTCACACATCCTAATTAACAACGTCTAATAATTGTTCTTGCATGTTGCTTTGGTTCTGCATCTTTTGCGCAGCTCAAAGGAAGAAAGGCATTTCTAAAAGGGCTTACAGAACATCAGCGTCCTCCAGCTTCAATAAACCTCAGAAAGCCATGGTGTAGAGGTGTATATGCCAAAAGACTCATGCGTAATCCTGTACGGATACGGCACTGGTAGAGGCACAGATGGGGTAACCAGGTACCATCTTCCACAGAGTTTCTTTCTTAGGTTGGATGACAAAATCAGTTTGGTGATCTCTCCTCTGTCCTATAAGAGGAAGGAAAAATGCTGCTGGAAACTCACTATGGAAAACTAGGTGCTGCTCTGCTTTGAAGCTTGATGTTGCTCTTTCTAAAGAACCCTTTGGGAGGTTAGCAAGGGAGCACACTAGTTGCTGTGCTAGCAACATGTCCCCATCACTTCTGAGGTGCCTGGCATTATAAAAGCGGAGTCCCAGCACCTCCATGAAATCAAGATCCTGTATCCTGCAGTGCAGGACCAGGGAATGCCAGGACCTTATGGGAAACCAGTAGAAAACAGGTCAGTTTTACATGTGATATTTTCAAATGACCTTGGAGTTCCAGCCTTCAGAAAGAAACAATTTCTCCCAATTGTGTGGCCACTGAAAAAAAACCCCTACATTTTCCTACCTGCATTTGTAAAGCCAGCACAACTCTTTGGCACTGGGGCCCTGTCTTTGATGCTCCTGATGAAGACCGGCCATAACTGCAGAACGCAGTCCCCGACACGCACTACCAGAGATCCCACCAGCTTGCACAGGACAAGGACAAGGTATGGACTTAATGGACTGAACTAGCACACTTGGTCCTACTGATTGTAATATTGATTTCTCTTACTCAGAGAAGTCTGAGGTCTTGTACCTGAGACAGGCAACAAAGGCTTCCCCTCAATTACCTCTTCAAAATCCAGATAACTTTTAAAGAATGAGTTCTGAACACAGAGCCTTCCAGTATCTGAAGGGGGCCTACAAGGATGCTGGGGATGGACTATTCATCAGGGACTGCAGTGACAGAACAAGGGGTAACGGGTTCAAACTTAAACAGGGGAAGTTTAGATTGGATATAAGGAAGAAATTCTTTACTGAGAGGGTGGTGAGGCACTGGAATGGGTTGCCCAGGGAGGCTGTGAATGCTCCATCCTTGGCGGTGTTCAAGGCCAGGTTGGACAGAGCCTTGGGAGCCATGGTTTAGTGTGAGGTGTCCCTGCCCATGGCAGGGGGGTTGGAACTAGATGATCTTAAGGTCCTTTCCAAACCTTACTATTCCATGACTTTTGGAAACCCATCAGGGATTTTTAAGTAATTTGTCAAACTTTATGACTGTGCACTCCCATGCAGGACTGCAGCGTTCACATAGGCACACATCCTCATACCAATACCTTCATCCCTGTCACAATACCCCCTCAAGTGCCTGACGGGTTGGGAACTCTCACATCCATTTTCTGTAAGGACAAAGCCAAATTCACAAGCTTCCCATGCAACATGAGTGGGATTACCTGGGCAGTCTCTCACTAGGATAAGTCTATAAATCATGTTCCAGTACCTGAACCACAAAACTGTCTTTCTTCCCCTCCTTGAAAACAACCATGGAAAACTCTCGAGCTAAACATAGAGATGATTTCACCCCTTTCAGCATGTTCAGCTGGAAGAACCAGGGCTCTGTAGTGCATCAAGCCTCACACCTGGTTTTCCTGCCCTTTCTTGCAATGGTCCATTTGAGTGGTTCCCATCATCACTCAATGGTGGGAATGTGGCGCTGGCATTTCAGTTAGCAAGACAGTCTGTGCCACTCAGAGGGGGCTTCTTTAAAACACTCCTATAAAGCCCCCAGTCTTCATTTGCCTGGAAACACTGAAGTAAGTATTTGAGCTACGGCCAAGAACAAGAGGTCCCAATGCCACTCACAAAATATTTAGGCAGAAAGGGATTGCAGTCCATTTAAATTTTTAAGGGCATCTCAGGCACTATTTCTGTGTTTGCCCTATAAAGTAAGTAAGTAAAAGAGTCCTGAGGCTGGTACAGTGAGCAGAAACAGGAGGGCTTGCAAAGTTTTCCAAGGGCTCCAGGCCTGAGTGTTGATGGTATGGTATGCAGAAGATACAGAGAACCTGCCATGAACACGCTGGGTTTAAGCTCATATGCCCGTTATGGCCTTGAGTAAACTAATGCTACATTTGTTAGCCAACATGAAATGCAGGAGCCTATAGGAGCCACATGTTTTCCATCCATTCCATGTGCTCCATCAGCTTGATGGAGTTAAGATGATGCAGACAGACAGTCTGAGATCTGGGTTAAATAAGTTGAACTGCTTTATTTTTCTCTTGGCATTGCAGTGGGCGCAAGAAATTCTCACAGGGTGGAACATCTGGAGTGCATTATTCATTAAGAGTGAAAGATGCTGTTGTGTTTGTGGAGGAACCAAGCACGCTTCTTGCAAGCATCTGACACAAACCAGCGTGACAATTAATGGCATGGCAGCTTTCTTTAAAGGATATTAGTTCTGCCTCATGCTAAATAAAACCTTTGTCAGCATAGCTGACAGCACAGGTTTCCGAGAAGGCATTTCTCTAGCACAGTAAGATACACGAAAGAGAGCTTTTAAGCAGCATACTAGCATTTGTACATACAGCAGTGGGAATTCCTACATACAGTAGCAAGATGTAACTCTTGTCAGATTGAGAGCATGGTAGGAATTGATGCTATGACTTCCATCTATACATAGATGGTATTTTTCAAGAAACAGCTTACTCGTAAAACTAATGCAGAAACACAGTGTAGGTCAGCCAGAAATCTGTGGATTTGAGTCAAAATCTGATGAGCTGAAGCAGCAAACAAAAGGGTTTTCTATTCTTTAGTGGCTGGTGGCTCAGGGTCTTGCACAGAATGTGGGAGGCCTGGATTGGGTCCTGTCTTTCCTTGAGGAACCTTTAGCTCAGCTCTCTTGGATCCTGTATCCTAGCCCAGTTTTTCAAACACTTTTTGTTTTACCTGAGACACTGCATTCTCCAACAACCAACATGGCAGTGGTCTGCATCCTGTGTGCAGGGTGTTTCTTTCCTATGGAAAGCTAGATGAAAGAGTGGGCACAGAACTGGAAAGATAACCAAGACATCTTTCTTGGAGGACAGACGTCAACAACGTGAGTCATGAGAGGCTGTATCTAACAAGTGCTGCAAGAGAATGGGGGAAATCGAGGGGTGACCCAAGGGAAGCATAAAATAGAGATGACCAAAAGATGACTGAGGCATGACAGCCAGGTGATGTTTCTCATGATGATATCATCACACAACTGAGCACATCAGGCCACTTGGAAGAAGAGAAGATAGGCAACCTGAACTGCAAGGTCAGTGGAGGAAAAGGACTTACGAAGACAAAGTAAGGACCCTTTTTGTGCTCTTGGCTGATGATACCAGGGTATCTTGCACCTCTCAGATGGAAATCCTGAATCAGAACCTTTCCAAACTATGTGTTTCTGTTTAAGCATATATATGTGCAGGTGTACTCCAGTATATACTGGCCATGTTATACCAATGTAAAAACCACTATGTCAGCAATACACTTTAACTCTTCAAGAAAATACCTCTGTTTTCTGGGTATGATAAATTAAAGTAATTTGCTCTTACTC
Source organism: Psittacula echo (assembly GCF_963264785.1). NCBI lineage: Eukaryota > Metazoa > Chordata > Aves > Psittaciformes > Psittacidae > Psittacula > Psittacula echo. The sequence continues at coordinate 17,732,101 of NC_137745.1, read as the reverse complement.
TTCCAGAAATTAGAAAATAGCTTCTAATAGGACACAGAACAATCTTATGTCAAAAAGCCCACTCGTTTTACATTGCTAACAGAAGAGCTACTTCAAGTTCAGGCAGAATGAACAAATAAATATGAGTTTTCAGACTGTAATGGCAGAGAAGTGCTTCCACCCTATGTGTGCATCAATTATTTCCTTCTATTTAAACCCATGGCTAATTACCCTTGGAAACAAAATAGGTAACATCCAGTTGAGTACAGGCATCCCTTTTAATGTAATCAAGAACTCATCTAGCCTAAAAATCATGGCAATTATCAATGAAGTGAGGGTTGTATGGGCTTGAGCCCTGTGGCAGGAAGTGCAGTGCATTGCGGCAGAGCGACTTCCAGACCACAGACAAAAATGCACAACTTGCGATACAACTTCAGAGAGGCACTCACGAGCACTCAGGAAGGTGAAGTAAGATCAGCGTTTGCCCCAGCCTCAAGTGCCTCCTCCCCAGTTTTCAGTAAAAATTAGATACTTGGAGTGATGTGTTTCTTGTGGCAAACAGATTTTTCCTTCAAAATGCAAAACTCCAAATCACCATCATTAAAAATACCTTGGGATTACTTCTTCCTGCACTGACATCTCCTGAAACAATTCTTGCTGTTTCTCAACATCAGCCTGGCTCATCACAAGGTCTTTAAGCTGATCCCTGGAGTTCAAACTGATTCGTACGTGGAACTTTATACACCCTTACGCAAGGAGAAAGGCTCACTGAGGAGACCACACACACACTGAACCAGCTTTCTCAAAGGTTCCCCCCTCTTTGACAATTACAGCTGTCACACCACCTCAGAACATTTCTTTGCCTGCTCTTGAATCCAGCTGACAAGCCATGTGCCCAGCAACACGCAGGAGAGCAGCCAGAGTATTGCTTTAGGCAATATTTCAAGATATTTAGCCATGGTTTCGAATATGCAAACACAATTATGCTTTTTGCCCTGTTACCATTGAGCAGACCTATCCCAATTTTGGCCTCCCTTGTTTCACTGGTTAGGAACAGGGTGGCTTTCAGAGAGAGGGGTCTGGATGGAAGGAGGGGGCTAGGAAGGTTTTCACTGCCCAATCCCACACTTTCTCCCCCTCCAGAGACTGACCAACCATCAAAAAGTCACAAGAATCATAGTGGTCATTGGGGATAATTCCTTCTTTTTTAACACCCAGATAATGGGAATACACAACATAAATTTAACAGAAACATACAGCTAAAAACAAAGTGATACATGGACAAGAAGGTCCTTTACCTCACCAAGTCCCTGCAAGAACTGAGGCGCGCTAGTGGTTTCTACTGCTAACATTTTGCATTAGTCCTTTTGGAGGCAGTTCAATGTAGTAGGAATCAGATGCTTTGCTAAAAAAATAAACAGAAATGTCCATGGATGTTTTTAATGCCTCTTTACACTATGCATCTCAATGCAAGACTTCTGAGACAATGACACAATACTATGTATATGTATAAATATATAATATATATATGATAATATATGTATATATGTAAAAATATTACATATATCTCATCTCCAAAGAACAAGTCGAATCACCAGTGGATTCTTATATTTAACAAGCAATTACACAAAGCCAAAGAAGAGGCATTTGATTAAGAAAACCAATTAGGGTTTGGCATGGGTACCACAAAAACCTTAGAAGCTATTGGCTATTGAGTCTTTTCTCCTGAAAGAGAAATCTTGGTTGCCTGTCAGAGTAGCAGCTCTGCAGGCTCACATGCTGTTCTGCAAAGATGGGGGGCAGCAGGACAAGGAAGGCAACTACCTTGCCTTCTCCATGCTCCTCATCTTTCACTAGCTGTTGGCCAAAATAGACATGAGACACAGAGAGGAATGGGATGCTATATACAGCATTTGCCTTTTGACAATATGGCAAATCACAACCTGAGCCTCCAGAGTGCATCTTCTAAAAAATTCTCATTTTAGATAAAAATTTCGGTTTACAATCAGAACTAATTTTCCAGAACTCTACAGAAGTTACGACTCATCCACACTTGAAGGAGCAGCATAGGGTTGTTTTCTTACCAAATACTCCGTTAGAATTGTATATTGCCTTGCTTGCAAATCTTCCTACAAACAGAGCTTGTTCAGGGCAAAAACTTTGATATCTGAATATCTAGGAGAATTGAAAGCTTAATCCCAAGTGCACTACTGTCTAACTATAAAGTGGTTCCGCACCTCATCTCATACCTTTCCTGTCCAAAAAAGTTATTTAGCAGGACACCAGACCTTTTGCTCTTTATAAATAAAATAGCTAAGAGACATGAATTACTGAAGTTAGGTTTCTGAGTTTGCTTGCACTCAAGCCCTTAAGTAAGCGAAGGACAATTCTAAGACGCAGGAAACCTTTGGCCCTCTCAGTAAGATCCAGCATATTTTGCTTGCCAGTTTGTACATGTTTCAACAGCCTTCTGCCATGGTTTTGTGCTTCTGGAACTTCAGGTTTAAACATATTCATGGTGCCACAGGGTAAAACTAAAGCTTATGTAAAAGTAGCAAAGCCTGTTCATCTCCAAAAATCACTCCTGAGATCGTCTGTGAGCAGATGCAAAGATATCTTTGGAAACAGTAACTAGTGAGGTGAGGATGCAGGAAAGTGGGTGAGAAGGTGATTTTATGTTCATTCTTTCAAGCACACACATGGGATTTCTCTCATGCAAGTTCTAACTGGGCAGACAGAGATCTCAGGCAGAAATGGATGCCCCCAATTCCTCTTTGCCAAGGCTGTCTGTTGGGCAGGGCACTTTGTAGGTGTATCACAGACTGGCAGAGTAGATCATCTGAAATAAAGGACAGAAAGGCAGCTCAGAATATCATCTGCTCCAACTCTACACCCCAAGAAGGCAGGACTGGGTGCCATAATTCCCCCTGAAGCCACAATAGCCACTGGGCTCAGTAGCTTTGCTAAACCAGTGTCACCATGCCCAGCATCCATCCACACTCTCTGGCTGGGCTGCAATGCACCAACACTGGCTCTGTGGGGACTCCAAGGGTGTTCATCTCTGCTGGATCTCCACCTTGGTGAATGAATTAAAACTCAAAGGAAAGATGAGCTTGGTTCTTCTTTTCTAAATAGCCCTTTGAGTACTTTCACTGTACTTTAATCACAGGAGCAAAGTTCACTTATGTCCCATGGCCGTGGCTCATTTCCCTCCTGCAGACAATGGGAATGCCCCAGGGGGTTTGAAGGGAGTGAGCTGCTCTTGCAGAGCCTGCTTGAACACAGGTGGTCAGCAAATGTACAGGCAAGAAAAAAATCCAGAGACAAGGGGAGAGCAAGGGGGAGAGAAAAAGGGAGCAGAAACCAGCAGCAAGGAAAAAAACCCATGAAAGGAAGAAAGAAAAGGAACAAGATAAATAGAAGCTTGTGGCAGCTGTGTGATGACAAGCACTGGGATGAGCGGACAGATACAAGACCCAGCAACAGTTGTGAACTAAAAGTTTACAAAGGCTCATTTCTTCCCCACACTCCCACTTTACAGGACTTGAACTCAGGAAGACAGAAAACCACAGACTCTGTGTCTGCTCAGCCTGACTGGGACATCCCTTAAGAACCAGCCAAAACCCAGAAGCACTGTGATGTGTGATCGAGGGCCACAAAGAGCTCATGCAAGAGAGCAAATCCCAGGGGAGCAGCCCATTTCCTAGAGCTGGCTGGCTCAGAAGGAGGCTCCCAGGCCTCTGGGATGTTAGCTGTGGGCACTGAAATGCTCATAGAGGATTAGCCCATAAATAGGGCATTAGCTCTGTCAACTGGACAAACTCTCTCTTGTGGCTGGAAAGTCAAATAGCATTTATTTTACTCTGTTCAGATTTGGAGAACCTTCCTGGAATAAATTAAAACACCTTCTTTTCTTCTTCTTCAAAAGGCAATACATGCTCTGCTGTTACTTGCAAAAGCAAAAGCCTTTTTTACATGCCTCAGGACTCAGAAGTGAATGTTAAGCCATTTCACTGCAGCAGAGAAACTGGTAAGACAGAAGTGGCTCACAGCCAGCAGGATTTATACCTGCACAAGCAATACCCAGCAGCTTTCCATCACCATAACTGCTCCAAGCACTATATGCCTATTCATAGGGAACAGGGAATACGGACCTGAAATGCTGGATTTGCTTCTTTTCTTCATTAGTGCTTATTTTGACTTTCTCTCCCAAGTAACTGGGCAAGTTCCACTACCAGCAGCTTCAGAACCTATTTATTTGCCATGATGAAAAACTAATGTTCCCTTGCTATGGGCTTTATATTCAAAGCAGAAGGAAGAACACGGTTCAAGACTGCTAATGCAGCTGGCTGCTCCAAAAAAGTCTCCTCTAAGGCTGGCTTTGATGCCAAACAAAAGAAACAGCTGAAGGTCTTTCCTCAAATAAAGTATCCTTTCATGAAACAGAATGTCCCTAATGGGAAGAGATGGGAAAAGGTAAAAATCCCAGTGTGGGCAACATTCTGAAAAGCTGTCTTTAGATTTTCACTCAGTATGAATTACAAATCCATTTCCCTGTGGGGGGGGAGCACCGAAGCCATGAAGGTGCACTTCCCACAGATAGCAGGAAATACCTTCCAAAGCAGTACATCATTGCACAGAGAGGTGAACCGCAAAGGAAGCAGATGTTTGCACCAAGCATGCCTTGGTGGCCAGGTCTGCCTGACAAAGGGAGGTGGCCGCCTTCCCCCTAGGAGCTCTGCTCCCTCCCATGCTACCGTGCAGCCGCAGCACTGGGTTCCTTTCAGCAGCAGGGAACATGACTTCAGACTTGGTTTCCCAGCTCTTAAGCCAACACACAATCTTGTTCTTTCACATTTAATGGATTTTAAACAGCCAGGTTCCCTTCTGGTCCCAAATGCATATGTATTTCCTAATGCATTCAGCCTAAACTAACCCAGCTCCGATTCCTGAAAATATTTAAGGACGCACTTAATTTAAAACATGTGAACAGTCTCAGTGAGGTCAATGGGATTATGCGTGAATATAATGCTGCTTTCTAGCAGCTCCCAGCCATCCTTCTCCTCCCATATACTCCCAGACAAGGGCCAGGAAGACTCAGTAACAGCAGATTTTGCCCCAAAAGAGCTTTGTCCAAGAGGACAAAAGGTAAAGAGGAAACAGAACAGCAAAGCGATTTGTCCCAGCATCAGAAAGTAAGTCACTAATGCAGTCGGGATGAGTACCAGCAATGCAGGGTCCAATGGCTCCAGTGTTCAAGGGGTACCATATGTTCACATTATAGTGTGCTGCAAAGCTTTAGCTACAGCAGTGTTTTAACTGCCCCTCTCCCCAAAGCAGTCTTAAGAGGAATTAAAGGGAAGTGAGGCCTGATTAGATTATTGTAACAGCCTCCTCCAAATAAATACAAGCTAAAAATAGCACCAGAGGACAGAGATCGCATCTCGCCAAGAAGTGGATAAGCCACCCTTGCTGTAGGCACATAAAGCAGGCCAGACACATGTTTACACTGGGTGATTTAGCACATCTGAATTTGTCAAGTTGTTTGATAACTTCATACTCAAGAACTTTTTTTTTTCCTCATTACAGAAACATCCTGGTTTCCAGTAAGAAGTGTTGCTGGCACTGGAGTTACCCACATGCTGTTTTCTGCACAGTGGAAAGCAGAGGATTTTATCACACAGAAAGAAAAGCCGTAGATGGAGGGCAGTTTTCAATGAGTTTCTGGTGGGTCTCCCCTTCCCTTCTTCCCCCTTAAAATGTGGCTGTGCCCATGCAAAATGGACAAGCTGGATCCTTTCTTTCCCCAGGCTCCCAGCTGCAAAGCAAATACGCAATGCCAGCACAGCGCTATTCTTCCGCTGCTGGTGCTCTGCAGGGAGACGGGATCCAATTTACCCCAGAAGCTCTGCCACTGTTTCAGCTCTACAGGAACACTCCTTTATCTGCACGAGGAATCCAAAGGACTTGAAACAATACGAGAAAAGGAAATAATTGTTTTAAGACACGCACTGAAATATCATTGTGTGGATGTACTTAACAGATGGGGAATGTGATGGCCAAATTCAGGCTCCCTGGGTTAGTTTCTGAGAACCAGCCTGTCCCGTTCTTTCTGTGGGTAGAAAAATAGGAAGGGGACTACTTGCAAAAGCTTCCTCACTGACATGAAGAAATCTTGGTGGCTGGATCCAGGGCCACTGAAGACCTTACCCCATGCCAGGGAGCTGCATTCAGGGATTTCACAGGGCTTGGACAGGAAGGGCGCTATGTGCATGGCCATATTTCTACGCTCTCTGAAGAGTTCAGAAAACTCTGGGGATAATGTTAGCCTTAAAAATGGTAGTAAAAGACTCAAAATGCAGACATTGCATCCATTTATACATTGGCTAACAGTGGCTCTTGGCTTGCCAGGCTGGGATACCCACAGTATGCAGGGGAACAAAGTGCCCACTGGACACTCAAATTCAGTGAGGGGTGGATGCTTGGGCCCCTTTGGCTGCTGCTGGTAGACCTAGTCTAGGCAGTTGTCCTTTTGTACAGGAAGGAAGGAGGTTTGTATATCCCATTAGTTCTTCCAGAGTTGCCACCCACCGTACACTGGCAGGAACTAGGTGCCAAAATACCATTCTATTGTCAGCAATGGTGCTGGTGGGGAGTCCACCAAAGTGTCTCAGTAGGAATAGGTAGTATGGGTTGGAAGGAGAAATCCTGATCTCCACTTTCTGCACTCTGACTCCCACCAAACAGAGAACTCAGGCTGTGAGAACGGGATTCCTTACAGGTACAAATAAACACACGTCCTACCAGCTAACTGGCCCAAGATCTGACCAGAGCTAGTCAAAAGAACCCCCAAAATACATACATTCTCTGCATCCATTTCTATGGCACCATTGTGTCTGCTCACGCAGATACCACCTATACTGCAATGAGGTTGCTTTACATACCCTTTCAGCTATCATGAGGTGCCATGTCCAGCTGAGCCCACTGTACAAAACCCTGCCATCAACACCACGCCACACCTGACCACCATAGCAGATTACTGTGAATGAGAACAGCTGTAAGACTACAGGCCTATTCTGAAGGGCACTGTATGTCAAGCTTCAAGGGTAGACACTGGGTCTGCAGGGAGCACAGCAACTCTGAGGCTAGACAGCGCAACCTCCGTCTGCTTTGCAGAAGCAAATCCATGTGTAGCCCATCACCACTGGAAGAAAGAGCAAACATGCTCCTGGCACCACAGCATAACTCACTCCAAAGATCTCTGCTGGTCCTCAGCAGCCTCCTGGGAAAGGCTGTCTGTGGACACTCGAGCCCATAGCTCTGCAAACAGCACACATGTATCCTGTAGCCAGCCCCTTTGTGCTAACACACATCACAAATCCACCTGAATTACTGCAACTGCAGGTGTCCTTCAGTACCAGACCCCATCTCACTGCCTCCCTAGAACTCCAGGGTTAGCAAACACCCCCAACACAGGAGGGACCAAATGGGGTGCATGGCTAACAGGACCCGCCACTTGCTGCAGATATTTGGACCCCCCTCCAAGAGATGCTGCAGAGCAGCAACAGATTCAGGGCAAGAGATTTAGGGCAAGATCTCCAATCAGTCCTGCTGGGAGCTGGGAACCTACATCTCTACCATGGGGAGCTTTGAAAACGTCAGCACAGGTTCATTTCAGGAGGGGGGTCTGGGATTCCCTCCTCCCCCTCCTCCCTCTCCTTTGCTTCAGCAACACAATGTCGCTCTTTCTTCGCTTCCGAAAGGGTGTCTTGCAGGGCTCTGCATCAGAGATCAGGAGCCGTTTTGAAAGGAGGAACCCGCAGTTTGACCCCTGCTCTATTGAGAGACCTTTTGTGCCTTTGCAAAGCTCTCTGCTCCTCACTGGCCCCGCGGCCGGTGGAGGGAAACACTGCAGGAAGCACAGATTTATTCTGCCACTGACAATTGGGAGCAGCAGTGTCCTCTGGTGCCTTCATTGTCCAAAGGTGTTTGAGTGTAAAGCTCACACATAATAGCGACTTTCCAGAGATGCCAGTTGAAAAAGCCCTTTGGTGCTCGCCAGCCCTGCTGGGAACGCAAGACCTCAGGTGTCCGGGCTTATCTTCCAACCAAACTCATTCATGTAACAACCAACTCTGATTACTCCTTGTAGTTAAAAGAAAACCCCAAAACAAAGGCTCAGCGGCCGTGTGCTCCTCAGCCATTCAGCACTGCTGGTGTGGGAAGCAGGTGTTTTGAGGTCTGCATTCCCACTCCACTCTGAAGAGGCTGGAATAAGATATCGCCTTTTGAAACGTCCACTACAAAAAGAAAGAAAAAGGCAGCTCACCATGGCTATGCAGGCTGGGGGCAGGCAAAGGGCTCAGCTAATTCATAGCACGAGCTGGCTGAGTGCTGCGAAAGGCATTCCCACGGAAATTTCTGCAAATATGGAAATGAATCTAGCTGAGTGGTTTTACACCCTTTTTGCTTTTAATGGGCTTTCTGCGAGTGCTTGGGGAATGCACACCTTTCCCTGGGAACAGCTATGTACTCGGTTTGCTGGTAAACAGGCATTTACAATGGAAATGGCCAGCTCCATTGCCCTGCAATGACAAGCTCCCATCACCATGCTGCCCAGTTGGCAAGGCACTGAAGACTGGGAGTGCGTGGCTGGCTCAGATGAACTCCAGCCACTCAGCTCTGAAAATCCTCACCTGATGTTAAAATAATGCTCTCCAAGTGCAAGCTCTTGGCTGGGGAAGAAGACAAGCTTGCGAAAGGAAGATTTTAGTGGGAGCAAGACGTTTGTCATCACAGCTTGAAATCTTCCAAGCACTGTTCAGGGTGCCACTGTGACCTCTGTTCTACCCTCATAAATGGTATTAATTGGTATTTGTTATGCAGAAGTAGTAAGGAAAGGCTGATGAGAGGGTGCTTATGCTGACACAGGCCTGAAGGCTCTGCTCTCCCAGGGCTCAGCCTGCTTTCGGGGCTGCACCAAGTGCTTGGCAATGGCAGTAGCTAGACAAGTGCTCTGAAATTGCACCTGAACATGCTGCTGCACTGCTTGCTCTGTGATGGCTCTTTGAAAACTTGCCCTGGCCACATAGCAAACATGAGTGGCATTTCCTGAACCTTTGTTTGGTTTTGGTTTTTTTTTAAATAATGAATTTATTCCACCAGAAAACGATGATTTCCTCTCCCTTTTCTTAATCATCACCTGATCAGCAAACATGGGGCTAAAGCACTGTTCCAGCTCAGCTGGTTTCTGTGCTGTAGCATCCTCTGGGCATTTGACAAAGGCTCCTTGCCCTGCTCTCCCTACATATGGGATAGCTGGGCAGTGCCCATATCAGTGCTGGATGAGCTCAGTGCAGCCCCACCACCTAGGTAAGAGAACAGCACCATGCTCAGCCCAAAATGGCCCAGACAAACTTTGCAGCATCTCTGGCTATTAGCTGTACCTCAAGCTAGCAAGCCTGCAAGCCTCACAGCACAATGGGGCCCTTCCGAAATGCATATTCTCTCTTAGCCCTGCTATGTTAATAGCATTCCCCCACCTCCCTTTTTAATAAAGCTGCCAGTTTTAAAGATGCATCACCGTAATTTCTTAAAAGCTACAGGCCATCAGTGCTGCCTAAGTGCTCTTTACTCAGAGTATGGCACCGGGGGACTGAAAAGAACTCACTCGCAGGCTAAAAATATTCCCACCTCATTATATACTCTGGTGGGTTACTCAATAATTACACTTATTAGATCCAAAGGTAATTACCGTTTTACTAGTCAGGTCTCCCTTTTGTTAATACACGAAGCCAGCCACCTCACCATTACCTATCAGTAATGCCCACCCTGCACAGCCAGTGGGTCATCTGCACTCATGTCACCATGCAAGGAAGATGCTCATCCCCCCAGTAGTCACTTCTAAACACCTCCTCATCCTCCTTCCGCAGGTGTAAAGCTCAGACAAAACCAATGTGAGTGTCAGGAGATGAAGGCCCCTCTCCTTTGGCTCCAGAGCAGAGCCATCTGCTAGAGATGCACGCTGCCTGCAATGAGCATTTCATATCCCAGGTGATGCCTTCAGCGTGACGCAGATGTAAGCACAGTGGCAGCTCTCTGTGTGCATGCAACACTGGAGTGAAAAGGAGCCATCATGCACCCATCCTCCCCACAAGGTCCCATCAGGACCAGAACCATGTCACCAGAAGTTCCCTACAAGCCTCAAAACCTTCAGGAGCTACTTGCAGCAGCAAGCTGGTGATTCGTGTTTGGATTTAGGCTATGAATAAGTGCTTCTATTACATACAGTGGGCAGCTGAAGCTATTCCTACCTCCTGCATGTTTACTACCATGGCTATGCCAGAGCTCCCCCATCGGCTACCAGCCAAACAAGCCTACAGAGAAGGAAACAGCCATGTCAGGGGCTTGACATCCCCTCTGCCAGGATTGCTGTAGAAATCACTCCTGATGAGCAGCAGCAATGTTTCTGGCCAGCCCAGCCAGATCAGGAGCAGAACATCTGTCCATGGCATTAAGTGCCTTGGATCATTTTTACCCCCAAGGGTCACCAGCTCAGAGCTTCTTTCACCCTCCAAAGCAAAGCCATCAATTCAGTGCCTGCCTTTACTTTGGTCCTCGTGTTGCTGTTTCATGGGATGGGTTTCTAAGAGCCCATAAGAGGTAAAAGGCTGCCACGCTGCCAGCAGAAAATATGCAGGAATGAGAGGTCAGCAGTACAGTCCCCTCGAAATCCCAAAGAGATGTTAAAGGCTTTATTGTCTGGCATCTAATATGGGGGGCTGCTTTGTCTCTTCTCTCTGCATTTAAAGCTACGCTGACTTTTGGGGTTTTGTCCAAGTCTGATCAGTTACCAAAAGGCATTTTTATTCTCTCCACAGTCATTTCCGGGAGGAGTAATTAATTTATGTTAATTTGGAGAGGAAAGGCACAGTGATGAACTTTTCAACTAATCCAGAGATAAATGGTAATACATTAAAAACTTGCTGGTGATAAAAAGATAAGGCACATAAGTTATGATCTTTCCACCACGAAGTATGGCTTACTGAAAGAAGCAAATTATTTTGAGTAGTTTCAATCCTTTCAAATAATCCAACTTAGAACAATAGTCCATTTTTTTCTTTGTCAAGCTAAAATGCTTGTTCTTTCCAAGCCAGATCATCTTCTGTTCAGTGTTACTGGCAATCCAGAAGCAAGAAGTTCCCTTAACAACTCCAGACTGGCTGTGCCATAGCTACACATGGGAAATACTCAGGAGCTGGGTTGGGTGCAAATGAGAAAGAAGGAGAGAAAACCAGGGGGATTTTATTTTCCACTTAGTACCTTACATTCCTGTTCCCTGTCTGAGATGCTTTTTGACTTTTTCTTCTAAAATGAAAATCCATTTTCAGCAAATAATATATGTATTTCTGGCAAAAGCTACTTCTTGCTCCAAAAATGTTTGGAGAGAACATTCTGATGCACTGTAGCAACACACCAATATTCAGAGGCCTGAGTGGGAAACACAGAATCATAGAACTGTTTAGGCTGGAAAAGACCTTTAAGACTACTGAGTCTTAACCTAGCACTGCCAAATTCACCATTAAACCATGTCCCCAAGTGCCACATCTACACATGTTCTAATACCTCTAAGGGATGGTGACTCAACCGATTCCCAGCACTTAACAACCCTTTCAGGGAAGACATTTTCCTAATACCCAATCTAAACGTCCCCTGGTGCAATCTGGGGCCACTTCCTCTCCTATGGCTTGTTACTTGGGAGAAGAGACTGACCCCCGCCTCCTCTGAGGAACAGAACACCACTTGAGCTTCTGATCCCTTAGCCACTCATCCCATGGCCCTGAAGTCTCCCTTGGTTGCTCTCAGACTTCTTGTTGCAACTTCATTGCTGCCTGCCTGAAAAACCCGTAACGGGTAATAATCCGAGGGCCGTACCAGGGCAGGAAGCTTTCTCTTCACATCTTTAACCTAGGCCTCAGGGAGGCAGCAGACTTCCCTAAGAAGTGGGTCTGCTCTGTTCCCTTCAGAAGGGAGCCTCCAATGACAATGACCCATCTTTTTTCTTTATGGAAGCAGTTTTGGCTACAGGGTGTAGCCAACACTGGCTGTTCCTCCTTGCTGAGAGGTTATCCAGCACTGAGGGGACATTTTTCATTGTGTTTCATTCTCAGTAGAACAACAACTGAAACATGGAAATTATTTCTGAAATGTCTTCCTCTGAAAATCCATGGCATTCCATCCAGCTCCAACCAGACATCCCTTTCTGCTTTTTCCAAGCTTGGCATCCCTGTTTTGTGTTGACACAGATGTAAAAGAAGAGCCAGGACAACTCTTACTTCCCTTTTTTTAAAACGGTTTTTCCTGATTCAGATGAAGAAGGGGGTTAGGAGGAGAACAGGGTTCAGACACATGAACCACATCTCAAAGCTGGTAAACCCAGTAATCCCATGGAGTCACAACTCTGCCACTTGAGCCTATTTGCTGGATCAGGACCTGGCTATACAGTCTTGCCCTTACGCCAAGGTCACCAGAGGACATGTTCATTAGACACTTCGATGATGTTGTGGCTGCAGTCCTAAACTCCAAAAACGCACAAATGAGGAACAAGTGCTTAATCATGCCAAAGCCAAATGACTTTGTGCAATGAAATGGAGAGCATGGACACACCTACAGCTAGTTACTGCAGGGAGAGCCAGAGAACAAAAGCACTGGGAAGGAGAAGCCTTGCACAGCAGGAAAAATTCACTCTTACAACCTCTCTACCCTTCCTGCCCCAGTAATACCAAGGTATCCATTAGCTCATCTAAATCTCACTTTCTGGGTTAAAAACTACATTACTGACAGCATGCATGGGAAATGGAGACAGAACAAGGGGAACAGCTACTGAATCGGCTGTGCTGGGAAGGAAGGGCAGCAGCTGCCACCCAAAACCATCCCAATCCAGATATGGAGCAAAGCTCTCATTGATCACCAGACACTGCTGCAACCTGTGCAGCAGTTGGCTCATCTGCAGCATTTAAAGACGATCACAGGTTTGAACCACACAGGCAAATTAAGCCAGCAGAAAACACACCCCAGAGCTGGTCTTTATTTCACCTAAACCTTTATTTATTTCACTAATTCCTTTGGCATTCTGTAGACACACATGCACTATTCCAGCTCAGAAATGACAAATCTGAAGTTGACAGACTGTTTACAAGAGGAGACCAAGCTCTGAAATAATTGATGGCAAATTATCATGAGGAACATTATCAAGCAGCAAGGCAAAACCCCTTCCAGAGAGGAAGATATGATGTTTGTGCTGGTATCTCCTCAGGGATATGGTTTAAACCCCACTGAAGGCTGCATTTAGAGCATGAGCTCAGGGTTGGGATTTCAAGGTTCTCCTCACACAGTGTTATTTGTCAGGGGTAACAGCTTGCTGGCAGCACTGACAACACCAAACTCAAGTCACTTTGTGCAAATGGAAAATTACCTGAGAAATCAGGCAGGCATTTAACAAGGGATTGGGATCCTCAGGGGAGCAGTTATAGGTGAACAGAGCCAACGTCTTCCCAGTGGAAACCCTGGCAAGGCACAGCCAGATTGAGATCAGATTCATAAATGCTCTCTGATGTCTGTGCAGTCCTTCTAGACTTGCCAGCCTCAGCAATCATGGAAACAGGTCCCCAGAACATCAGCAGCTTTGCTGGCAGCAGGAATTACCTGCATCCTTCCACCCAGTGCCTAATGGCCTGTCTAGCTTGTGCTGCCCTCTCTCCCATCTGCATCTCTGCTACTTCCCCTCTCCCAGAGCTCTGGAGGTGCTTGACACCTTCCTCAGCTCCTCACCCCAGCAAACACGATGGACATTCCTCAAGAAACTCAGAAGCTTTTATCAATCACTCTATGATTGATAAAGACAAAATACTGCAAGGAGCCAGCTGGGACTGGGCAGCCAGCACTGACCCTCTGAGCTGGCGCATCCTCTCCATCCATCACTCAGTTTCTATCAATTTGAGCAGAGGTTTATCAAAGTGGCCTCAAGGATCCTGGCAACAGTCAACACTCTTGCCACCATTAGTTCACTGTCCTCTTCCCACTGCATTTTCCACAGTGCTACACAAACCTGCCACATTTTAGAGCTGTTTGCAAGTGAGGCAAACAGCTTGGTTTATTGTTTATATTTATTTATATTTATCCACTATATATTATTAATTATATATTTGTATAACATAGAATTCTTAATAATACATGAATATATTGAATACAGAGATACCCTAACTGCATATTCATTTATCTTTATTCTGGGGCAACAGAGGGACAACCCCACAGCAGCAAGATGTCAGATACTTCTCCAGAAACAAAGCAACGAGAGAGCAGCGCCATGTGGCTTAGAAAAAAGGCTCCCAGGGTTTCCTGTTCAATCCACCAGACCACAGTGTTTCTGCATGCTCTGTTGCTGCTGGAAAGGGACAAGGGAACAGGAATTATTCCCCCCAGTGACTTGGTTGCAGCCTGGCTCCCCCATTGGAGGAGCTGCAGAGTCATTTAGGTAAAGAACTCATCAATGATTTATGGTTTCTTCCACAGGGGAGAAGGGAAAAACTGGCAACAAGCAGCAGCTTCTCTCCAGGGAAGCAAGCGGCAGGGCTGGCGCTCAGATCTCTTTGCAGATCACTGATGCAAAGTGATCACTCAAATCACTGGTGCCAGGGAGTAGTGATCAATGCAGGGGCACAGACGTAAGCACCTCTGAAGGCAGAAAGCTCTCTCTTCACCCTTCATTTGCCCTCCCAAGAATACACTTTTCAGACTCCTTTGAGTTCCCAGCCCAAACCTGTTCCTTAATGCAGAGCTTTACGAGCAAGGAAAGCATCAGTGCCAACAGGAACAGGACAAAACTCTCCTGACATGACAGCCAAATGAGGAACATGCAACACAAATGATTCTTAATGCTAAAACAATAATTGCAGAGCCCAAGCAGGCAGATGTAGGGGTCCCTACAAGGCCAACTAAAACTTCTGGTTGCTTCTGGGAGCCTTCTGAGGTTCCATGATCTTAAATAAATAGCACAGCCATTGAAAACCTATCACCAGCTCTCCTGGCAGCCTGCCTGCAGAAAGCAGAAGCTTGTAAAGAAGGTTTTGAGCTCCAGCTGGCAGACACCAACCAAACTTAAGCGCATTTGCAGAGAAAGTTGAGGGCAACATGGCTGGCTTCTGTGGTTGGGAACCAGAGCAGCTTTCCCTTGCTTCTGAACACACCAGAAGTGAAATTCAAGGTCTTCAGTCTGCACCCTGAAGATGAACTGGGTCCTCCTGCCCCCCCGAGACCTGGCACCAAAGTGAAGGCCCATGGGGAGGGAGGGCTATTTCCTTGGGTTGCCGCATGAGTATTACAGTGGCAATGATGGTGACCTGGCAATATAAATTAGGACAGACAAGGACTTTTCTTAGAAGAAATGGGATGCCATTTTTAGAGCATGTAGGACAGCCACTGTAAACAGCGAAATTTCTCCACAACCATAAAACCCCCAAAACCACAGGCAGGAAATTAAAGAGAAGTCAGAGGAAAAACACCACCAAACAATTATATCTCTGTAGGGATTATACTGGGAAAAGCTAAAAAAGAACAAAGACCTTGCTCTTTCAAACACTGGGCCCGTGCTCAGCTCTGCCTGCGGGAGCTGTGGAGGCAGCACTTCAGACTCCAGCAGTCCGGCTGCTGCCGGGCAAGACAGGGCACCTGGGATCGACGATGGGATGGGAGACAAGAGGACCCATGAGACACCCCCCCCATATTTCTGGCTTACTCTTTATTAATTCCCACACTGGAATTGAGTCCAAAGCGGCTGATGCCGCAGGCTTATTACACTTGCCTGCATTTCTTTCCACCCCTCAGCTTTCTGTTTCTTTCTCTCTAACGCAGCTCTGTAGTACGGTTTTTATTTTAGCTAATGAATCCCTGCCCACGCACGCGAGAGCCTCCAAAACACCCACAGACCAGAGGAGGGGAAGGAAATGCCGGAATTGTTTGTTGAAATCTGGCAGAGGCTCTTTTTTCGCGAGGGGCCAGAGGAACACGGCGTTCTCCAGAGATCCTGAGCAGGCTGAGGTCAGACACCGGCTTCTGCCACAAGGCCTCAAGCACTAGGAAGGGGATTTTTTTTTGTCTTTCTGCAGTTACATAATGTCTTTTCCATGCCTTAGGTTGGTTGCTTCCAGATTGCTGGAGCGCGCTCCGAAGCGCCACGCTCCGCAGCTTTACAAGAAAAATAATACAGAAAAACCACCACCAACCCCCCTTAAACACAACACACTTCTGCTCACATAAAACTGCAAAGCCTCATTTCCTGCTGCAGTCCCGTATTGTAACAGATGGAGGAAAGGGGAGGGGGAAGGGCTTCTTTTTTTCCTTATTGCATTTTTCCATATTATCCATGTGTTGGCAGCGCATTGCTGTCACAGAGTGGTGGAAAGTTCATTTACGGGAAACCTTCCGAAACTGGAGCAGCTCATAAAACTTTTAATGCAGACCTGGTTAAAAAATAATGACATGAGACCTGAAGGGTTTTCGACTCAGTTGGGGAATGCATTTTTGGTCTATTTCTACACTTTGAGCAAATGATGATATTAAGAGTTATTTTAACCATTAAAAGCAAGAAAGAAAAAGAAGGAAAACCCACCTAGAAAGGCAAAGCAGAGATGTAGTGAGAGCTCAAGAAGTGAGTGAAGTTTCCTGGGTTTCGTGACCCAGGTGAGGAGATGAGAAAGGCCTTACTCTACATTACCTAAACCCTTTTACCCACCCTTACCTACGGATGAACTTCTTAGCAAGGCCTTAGCTAACACTGACCAAAAGTAAAGCAGCTATGAGGCAGGCTGGAAGTTTACAGGCAAAAGATGAAGATGGTTTGGAAGGTGGGGCGGAACCACAGGCACCCAAGGACTGATGCGCCCTGCATCAAATTGCTTCCAGTTGGCCACAGCCTGGGGAAACCCACTTACATCTGGATCCACAGAATTACTTTGGCACCAGATCTCTACCACTTTGAAGGCTTCAAGCAACTTTTTCAGGTCTCAAAAATGACTCTGTTCCCCATCCTACTTGAGAGGTGTGAGCACCTGTGGATCTGAAGGGTTTCAGAGCACGAGGAAACATTTGCCCAAAATGCTCTTCTCTTCACTTCCCACCCCTGATCCTTGATGGCTTCTTTTCTCCATGGTCCTTCTGTCCTTCCCCTGCTTTTTATGCAGATAGCTGAGTGCACAGAGTATGGGATCAGTAAAAGTGGATTAGCAGTGAGAATGTATTAGCCTAGTTTGAGTATCTGAATAGATGGAGCAACCTGGAGACTCTTGCACAAAACTGCAGTAGGTTCTGCAACAGCCACAGGGTTAAATCATGCAGCTGCTCTAAATCCACATGGTCCATGCTTTGGGTGAACCTCCCAGATAGACCCCTCAGGTAAGGAGCAGAGTCAAACACCAGCCTGGAAGGGGCAGAGCAGAAAAGAATGGGAAACAAGAGAAAGCTGGCCACAAACAGCCCATTCTGTCCTCCAACGATGGAGCACAGGCATTTTCTACATAACTTGGACTGTACGAACAGGAAATCTGTGTACTAATGTATTCCCACAGCCACGCACACGAGGGGTCTGTGTGCCTCTGGAGTGCCTACAATGAATCATTCATTGTCCTTCCTCAGGCTTTCCAGTAGGAAGAAGCTACACATTTGACCTTATAAAAAGCAGTAATTTAGCCTGGTAAGATGCAGCCAGTAGTAACCCTGGCCTTGCTGGCAGCCTAAGCTACACCAGAGAAGACAGGGGCTGCTGCTGCTCCGCCAAGCGCTGCATCAGTGTTTCCGTATGAAATTACTACTTTCAAGGCTGATACAAATGAGCCAAGAAAGAAAAGAAACCAAAGGAATCTGGCCCCAAAATACTTTTCCTTAAAAAATATATGAAATATAGAAATATATTAAAAATATAAAAATATGGTGCAGGTTTTCATCTCCAATAGAAAAATCTAGAACTGGGCATGGTCCTTTCCAACCTTAACTATTCTATGATTCTATGATTCTTGTTTTACACCTTTGTTCCCCATGAAGAGGACTCCTGTCCTCCTGGTGATCATTAAGGTGCTTTCTCAGAAAAAAGGAATAAAAAAGTTAATTTTTTGATAGAAAACATGGTAACACGATTGAGGCTTGCAGGGGTCAGTAGGGCTAAATTGGGAAGATAGACGGGAGGTGCCTGTCTGTACATCTAGTGACTTACCTCTTCTAAAACACTTGTTCTGTCAGTGGCTGCTACGATATCTCTGAATGCTTTTCAGCAGCAAAAGCAATAATTAGGATTTCTAGAATAAGGTAAGTTGATTTTCATTCTCTGCCATGGAAACGAGTTAGAAAGATGGGTCAGTGGTTCAGACCATCTGTCTACGACATCTCTGCTCCTCCCCAGATTTCCTGTGCAACCCTGAGGACACTTGGAGGATGGTTTTGGCAAGTTAGTACAGAACCTGAAAACCCAGCCAAGTCCCATGCACATCTTGGATGCCTAGATGCTGCCAGAAATTGAGTGCATGTGCTGTGACTGGCCTCATATTCCTACTGGTAAACTGGGGACAGGAATGCTCCTCATCCAACAGATGCGTGAGGAGCAGAAACACATCACTTGGGAATCCTACACTGATAGAGGCAATGCAAGTCTATCAGACAGACAGAAAGTGGACATCACACCAAAAACTTGCCCCCTCCTGGCTGATCCAACGTTGGAGTCAAGACGGTAAACGGGATAAGCCTGCAGACCTCACCCATGCTTGCTGAGAGCTGCTGAGAAGGACAATGTTGTTTCAGGCTCCAAACCTGAACATCTTGTGTTTCGTGTAATCTCATTGAAAATATTTTGATTTATGATCTCAATTATCAGTTAACTGAAATCCCACATCTCAGATATCATGAAATTAAGCAATAATGAATAAGAAGCTGTGCTGTTGAGGCACTTTACAGAGTGATTCATATTAAATAAGAGACTGTGTAGCCAATATAATAGTTTGCCAGATTAACACATGCCTCGCTGAATAGTAAATACTTTCATTTGTGGCTGCTTTGGAAACATCACTGAGTTTGGTAATTAGCAAAGTGTAAGACTAACAAAGTATAAAAGAAAAAAAGAAGGAAGCAAAGAAAAACTTTGAGTATGAGCAGAGCTTGTGCCTTATCCAAGCCCGAAGGAGAATATAAAGATTTAATTACAGCTAATGAGAACGTATTTCAAAGCTGTGAAGTTTGTTTTGTTGGAGCTTAATAATGAGTAGAAGGAAACACTGAAGTGCGATGCTCCCATGGGGGGCAAAGGGTGTTTCTTCGGGAACGCATTCCAAACCTAAAGGGAAGTGCAGACTGATCCAGAGGCCAAAGGGGAAAGGCAAATCCTGCCATGAGATGGTCACTTCTTTTCCAGTTTTTGCAGATTAAAATTCCTCTTCAGCTCTTCTGAGAGTCACTACATCAGGCAAAGCTTATGGTAAGCAGAGAACCTGAAACACTGTCCCCCAGGGAGCCGACAAGGCTTGCAGAGCCATCTCTGCCAATTCTGTTTACTTATGAAATATTAATGCAGTACTGATGACAGTTTCTGGTTTTGAAAGCATTGGAGACCAAAGACCTCTGTAATTTGTAAGGGGCAGCCAGCCCATTTTGAGTGCCTGGCTAGCACGGTGGAGGCCAAAGCAGCCCATAACAGCGAGGCTAGTCCCCACACACATCATGACCTTGCCTGAACACCACACTTGGGTCCCCTTTGATGGCATTGCAGCTCAGCTGGGCTCAGTGCTCAGCTCCTGCAGGCAGTGACCATTAGCTGGGGTAAACATATTCCAGTGCTTCAATTCGTGCTGCATGCAGACAAGTGGTGTCCTTACCAGCCACAGGAACACAGCATCTAGCCTGGACTTTGCTCCAAACCTCAAATTAAGCTCTAAGGCTTAAAGCCCAACCATATTTCCTTCCATTTGCATTCTCTTCCTATTGCTCTCGTATTTTGAGATCTAATGGTATTTTCAATTTAAGATCTCACATCCCGATCTGGGACCAAAAGATACAACTGGATGTTTGCGAACTACTCTTCTCTAAGCTTTCAACTCTTACAACAAGTGTTGACGCATCAGCAAGATCAGAGTCCCAGCTCACATTGAAAATTGTCTCAAACCAACTCCTATCGCTTATTTCCACAAATGTTAGAAAGCCTTCTTACGGGCAGATATGGGATACAAAACCACATTTCCTTCTGATGGTGCACGTGAAGAAAGCCTGAGGTGGTGAATAAAGTTAGGAGAGAGCACACCAGGGGAGGATACCTGAGTCTGGCTTGACCTTGAGATACTGTACATGATGTTATGCAGATCAGATGCCCCCTATGATCACCACCCTGTTGGAAAAAGGAACCCAACTGCTTCCACATGCCTCCCAGGTGGAAGGGAAAACAGAAGCCATCATCAGTATTTGTGAAAGGCACACAGATCTACTTATCTCAAAGTGCTCTAAAATTATACCGTACATACACAACTCGAGGACCAAAACTGATAGGAAATGTTCCTGTACAAAGGAGTCAACCACCACATTCACAAAACCAGGAATCACTTTCTACCTGGAAACTACCAGAAGAGTCCTCTTCCCGCTGAATGCTCCAAGGTATCTCACCAAATCTTTGACTGACTTTGTTGCTTGAAGTTTTGCTGCATTGTCTGAGCCTATTTCAATGAATGCCTTGCAAACAGTGAATTTCAGATAGCTCACAGTCAAATTTAGAAATCCGCTCCATACTGAATAACTATAGAAGCCCCAGTATTGCATGTGTTCCCCAGTTTGGTGGCTATGCACTTACAGCTTGCAGTGCTGCAATCATGCATGAGGAATCATGCATGCAGGAAACATGCGATGTAGAGTTCATGCTTGGAGATAATTTGAGCAAACACATCTCTCTTGCTTCGAGAATATCACACAGCAGAAATACCACTGTTGGAATCATCACAGAAAGATACAAAAAGGTAAAAAAACCCCACAAGCCAACCCCAAAAACATTCAAACAGAACATTCAGGCAAAAATAGTCACAAGCTGGTTTGCCATTTGGTTTCCGGCCCCAGTTTACTGCGTATGAGGTGTTGAGTGAGCAGAGGAAATTAGTTACATTTTTGAGGGTTTGACACAGCTTAAGGAATAATTTTCATGACATCAGCAAATAGTTTGATTTGGAATCCAAGCACAAAATTCAACACACGAACAAGTCCTTGCTGGGGTAAAAAAGATCATCCTGCAGGTGTGCAGAACTTCAGAATCAAATTGAACCCTTCCCACTCTGTAATATGAACAGTAAAGGCTATTTAAAGCCTGTAATCTGCAGGTTTTAAGCTTATTATGGAAGGAAAAGTAGGCTCCCTAGAGAGCTGGTTTGCTGGCTGGAGCTTGAAGTGTTATTTTATCTTTGTCCACCATTTTTAGCCGTGCAGTGGACCAGTAACAGCTATTCCAGCCAAATACCTGATGTTTGTATGACACATGGCCATGTGCAATGACAGACACTGCACACAGGAACGCACTGCATCGTGTGCTTCAAGGAATGGATTTACTGAATAGCATTACAACAGCAAAGCACAAGCATCACTTGGGGTAGGGACAATTTGGTTTTGGCGATATATGGCTCCATTAAGTGATGATTTTGGAAAGTCCCACCTCTACATAGCATCAAGAGGTGCCTCCGGTTATGTAAGACTCCTAGGAGGCTCATAAACCCAGCAACAATCCCTATCATATTCATACAATAACCTGTACTGGAGACAGTGATTCAGAGCAGCTTGTCTGACATATCCATCTGTCAGGCCACCCTGTCTGGATATGGCTGCAGAAACTGGAGTCAAGGCAATGTAAGAAACCAAGCTCATAAAAAGCCAAGAGCTTTGCTTAAGAAATGGCCAAAATCTTAGGACAGGACTCACACCTTGAGTTCTCTTTGAAACCACAGATGCTGACTGGCTGGATTTTTGTCCACTTGCTTGTTCTGCCTTAGGACAAATACATTTAACAACATTTTTTTCTTGCCAACAAGCTGCTATTAACATCCATGGGCAGCCCCCTGCAATTTATTGGTAGTGTAACACTATGTGCAAAAACCCCAAAACAACAACAAAAAAACAAACAAAAAACCACGCACAAACCCCAAAACAACCAAACCCCCCAAATTAGATTACAAAAATAATGAACTGCCTTTCCAAAGGCACCCTGTGCATCCTGCAGCCAGTACAGTCCCGGTGTCACCACCAGTCCCACAGCAAGGCTGTTCAGTCAAACCCAGTGATGACCCACATGTAGCTCCCACCATGAGCACACAATGCCCGTCTACAGAGCTGAGCTGATGGTCCATGAGTCCATCCTTGCTGCTGGGATGTTTTACACACCCAGATTCCCCAAAAAGGTCAGCTGGAGATACTGTATGGAGCCTCCACACCTCAGCTCAGCAGAGAGCTGTGTGCTGAAGAGATGGGTGTTTAAATATTGAAGAGCTTAGCAACAAATGCTAGGTACACAGAGCAGGTAAATCATTTAACAACTGCTCTGTGTTTATTAGCCAAAGCAAATATCCACAGTGTGATATGCCAAAAGCAAAAGGTGTATTTTACTGTTTGAACCAAGCAAGAGTTCTCTACTCAACTGCAGCATTAGCCTTATTTTCTTTCACAATTGTGGAGAAAAAAAATGATACTGCACCAAACTGGTGCCTATAATCCAGCTGCCCCTGAAGACAGAAGCTACCTCAAGTGAAGAACACACTTTGATTTGCTTATACTTTCCTACTTTGCTCTGGTTTGCACTGCAAGTAGGTATCAGTCTCCAGGAGGCTCAGAAATAGTTTTACCCTCTTAAAGCTCAAACATCTCACAGTAACACACTAAAACACCTCCTGCTCCAGGAGCTTATTAGGTTGAGCAGGACTTGTCAGTCTGTTGCTCAAGTGTGAAAATAATTATTCCTTTAGTCCTTTATTCAGTTCCATTCTGCTCTTTATTATAAGTACTGTGGTTCATTAGCATAAAATATCTTGTCTGAAAAGCCAAATATCCACATAAAACATGGAAATGGAGAGTCTGAAATCTACACGCAAAGCTCCATTTCCCAAAGCTTCAGTAGGTGCTAAAGCCACCTAGGTCTGGAGACTCTGGGAAAAACCCTTCTGGTTTTGGTGTCCACAGCAGGCCACCCAAGCAATCCAAACAGATGATTTTATTTAGGTACTGAAGAAGAAAAACTCCAAGCTCCAGACAAAACAAAAGCCTCATGAGGCTACAGGAAGGTGGATGAGAGAGCACTCTGCCATGGGACTGGGGCAGTCTCTGGGGAGAGGGAAATGGGGCTTTCAAGCCCCTATGCCAAAGGAGAGGCACTGTGCACCTCTTGGGCACATGCTGTAACCACAGACAGGCCAATCCCACCACCGGCTGTTTTAGAAAGAGAAGGCCATACCCTTTTCATGTTTTGTGTTAGACCTCTACGAACTAACCCATGCTATGAACATTCGGTGCTTTAGCCCTGATAAGAGAACTTAGGACATACCCTTTTTTGAAGCCTTCATCACCGGCACACTTAGATGTCCCCACATGCTGACCACTGCGAATTCTATTCGTGTGCTGCAAGTATTGGAGGGCAACAACAAACAGTTTTAGGGCTACAGCTTCTTGAGACTCCAGATCCTTCCAGTTAAGAGCTACAAAGGTCTCTTGTACCTTAAAAGAAACTCTGCAGATACAGATCAAACACACCGTGAACATCACAACCACACTGCACTGTATGACAGCCCGCTTAGCCCTTCCACTGAAACACCTCGAGATGCAGAACTGTCTCTTCTCTGCGGTGTCCCTCACACACAGCCATCACACCACTGAGGGTCCTACCCCACTGCTGCTGTACTATTTCCTCAAGGACTTAGTCCTCAAGGCTGGAACTTCCCCACGCTGAGGTAAACTCTGGCATCAGCTACTTAACCTTTCATTTCCATGAGAGTAGCAAAGCTGGGCCAGATCACAAGATAAAATATGGGACCATGGCTCGTAGCAACACCTTGAAAGCATTTTCTATCAGCTACAGAGTATGCTTTCTGTACAACCACCTGTGGAAACCACGGCAGGAAAGGCTCAGCACTTGGTCTTGCCCATTGACCCTCCAGCGTGTTTTACAAGGTGCAAGCACAAAACCTGTTGACTTCTTGTCATTAACGGCTGCCCCTTCCTTTATGGGCTGGCCCACTGCTGCTAATCAGTCACCCAGTAAAAGAAAAGGAGCTGGTCTACGTGCTCGGAGGCTGGTGCGCACGTAATTAGCTCACCGACCTCGGCCACTGGACGTGAAGGTTAAACACAAGAGCGGATATGAACTTTGGACGCTCATCAAAGATACTCTTGGTAACAGGGGCAATGTTTAGAGAGGAGATAAACATAATTGTGAGGAAGGTCAGAGCGGGAGATCCTAAATGACCGCTCCCACAGAGCCCCCCACCTGAAGGAGTGCTACCCACTGCACAACAACACGGGGGCTTCATTGCAGCCATTCACTTGCTATGTCTGAAGCGACACACTATATACTTCTAGAACTCCTTTTCATACTGAAGCTAAGCCAAGAGCAGGCAACATTTACACTGCAAGAGATCTGCATGACTGGCATCTTCCCACGTGCTCTTTACTGCTACCAGTTACGTTTTTGTGTGTGTGTCTCTTCTCTAGCAATTTGTTGCTTCTGCTGGGACATGCAATGAGTTTCGACTCAAATTAATAAGAGTTGAGTGGTTTGCAATGTCATGGTTGTGCTGTTAATGATGAACAAGAGCAGCAGCCCTGCACCTCCATAGGCAGGGCAACATCCGAGAGCTGGCCTGTGTTTAGAGGTGCTGGTGAAGAGGCACAATGTCAAAAATTAAAAGGAAAAAAATAGTGTATGTGAGGGGAAACCTATGCTTGCCTTCTGGGTTCCAATTTGGTTTTTGTTTGGTTTTTTTTGTCTGTTTTAAGTAAAACTAACAAAACAATTAAAAAAAATCAGTCTAAACTTAGACAAAAAAAGGGGATTTGGAAAAAACTTTTTGTTTCATTATTTATCATCACATTGAAACAAATGTTGCCTTACATTAGTAAACTCTCAGATACAGGAATAGGCACACAGGAGGTTCTTGACTTTCAGTCTTCAAACAGGAAAATGGTGTGAACAATGCACGTATGAACTCTTCCCAGCAACTCCAGTAATGGGACTCAAACAAAGTAAGGTTGTTCTGAATGACTGTCTGATAGGAAAGAGCACAAGTGTTTCAATCTGATATGCTTCAATGACTTTACCAGCCTAAAAGCTCTTCCTCTAACAGAGGCCGTGTTTGGCACAATGTCTTTATCTGATCCTTTATCTGTACAGAGGAAAGAGTGCCAGGCCCATTGCTTCCTATGAGCATACGTCATTGTGGTTAATCTGTAACATCCCTCATTAGGTCTTCATATACAATGAGGGGTTGACGTGATGCTCTACGCGTCCATTCTCCTCTAACATCAACTCTGAAGGCTTCCACCAGCACCAGCCCCACCTTGAACCAGTGCCATCTCCAATGCTCTGTGAGAAATGTAAGCGCTGGCTTGCAGCAGCTCACGCTGCTTCCCACTTCAGTCGTAATCTAAATACTGGCTAAAATAAACAGGTTACAGCTTGTATCATCACTGCATCATCCTGTCCTAAATAAGTTTTTACCCTGGAAAACTCCCACTGAGTCACAGAGCCTTTGTCTTGAGGGAAGGCTTCAGGCTAGGAGGAAATGTTTCAACCACCAACATCACCTGGGGTTATGTGAAGGGAAGAATGTCAAGGGAAGTGATGAAAAGGTTTGGTTTGTGTAGGTTTTGTAGCTGAATGGGCTTAGCTCCATAGGGAAAGGCCAAATTCTAGGGACCTTACAGAGAACCTATTAAAGCAGTCACAACAGAGCAAGCTGGCCACCCTTATCCAGAACTGAAATGGATCAGTCGTGGAGATAATGTCGGCTTGTGTGGTCCTTGATCTCTCAGTTACCTCACCTGGGTAAGGATCTGTTGAAAGATGAGAGGCCCCAGGCAGAAAATCCTCTGGCAGCTCCCTGCCTAAGCATACAGAGGTTTATCTTCCTCTCCAGAGGCCTTGTTTCAGCTTTGCAGAACAAAACCATCTCTGGCCTGTTAGGATAAAAGCTCTCCTGAACAGCTATCCATGCCATTTCCTACACCAAGGGCCTTCACTGATCATGGAGGAATAGAACACAGACTGGGTTTCCTTTCTGTCCTTATGAACTGAACCACCCACTTCGGGTTTCCAACACAAGAGTTACCTGTACCACAGCCAGACTTAAATGTACAGGAAAATAAGGATGCTTCCCATCTTCCTGCTAGCCAAGCTGCCTGGACAGAGAAGCAGATTCTGGCTTGTGCTGGAAAAACAGAGGTCTCATGAGGAAAACTATCCCAAGGAACACTTTCAAGCCCAAATGCTGGTACTGGTGCACTGCCTTAAAACTTCTTGATCAGCATTTTAACACTGCTGTACCACTGAATCAAGGCTTTAAGTGCCTTTATCAATAAAAGTGGCTCGAAAGCACATCTGTTTATTGATAGTCCTGTTCACTCACACCAGTTTAAGCATCCCGGAAAGCTGCGCAGCCAAATTTCCTCCTTGCCCACACTTTCCTTCATTCTTTCCTTCATTATCTCCTCTTTACCTAGTTTTACAGTTTGGGATCCTGCATGCTGAGGGGTCATTTGCAGCTCTCAAATTATGGATTAACTGGCTAGCATTTACCAGGAAAACAGTGCGGCTTTCCCAGGCTGCGCCTCGATGGGATGCCGTGTTTTGTACAGTGCAGCTGTTCCATTGTGCAGTTCAGAAAAAGTTCTGAATCTAAAAACTATGAAAGCATTTTCCCAGGTCACCTCCAGCAGCTTCAGTTGTGTGCCATTAGTGGGAATGACAGCAATACATTAATCAAATAATCCTGCTGAGTTTAATACGTGGGGCGTGTTCTGCCTCACAACTCTTGTATTCCTATAACTGGCAGATGACCCAGTTACAGGTTTATGATTAGGGATGTTTTTCACTGCAATGATTCATTCGGTGAAATTTTAAAACCTACTGCATTGTTTTCAAGCTGTTGAAATGTCCACACATCTCTACACGACCCTTTAAACACCAGACCAGAGGGGAGTTAACAAACAACAGTCTGAGTGTACTGGTTGGTGCTGTTAAAGCATCCTTTTTTACCTGGAAAAGGCCAGCTGCCATTTCTAGACCTTAAAAATGATCAAATAATCAGTAGAGTGATACTCAGGGCTCTTCTCTTAAAAAAAAAGATCCCATTTGGGTGAAATACTTCACTCAAGCCATTCTAAATGAAATAAAATCAAGCACATTTTGAACTGTAACATTACTTCAAATAAAAAGTGCTCGATGCTTTGTTTTGCAAGTGCTAAACCAAGGCGCTTTGCTGATTTCTAATTCATTGGGGAAAGAAAAAGGAGATGATGGGCGAAAGTGACTTTTTCAGGGAGAAGGTGCAGGCGAAACCATGGTGCCCTGCTCCCGTTACCTGCTGCAGCCAGGACTGATTTTTGCTGTATTAGTATCAGATGCTGAACCCCTTAATTACAGTGAGGGCTGTTCCGCTGCTCTGTAGATGCTTTCTCAGATCCTAGCAGGACTAACTATGGCAAAAGACAGGATTATAGGAGGAGCTGACATTATCCAGATCCTCAACCTACAGGACGGATTTTGCCTAGAATATTTTCACTGAGGACTCTGAACAAAGGCACCTAATTTATGCTCCCAGCTCTGCTTGCCTGCTTAGGCAGGACTTGGAGAAGATGCTTTTAGGTCTTGGAGCACCTACATTTACAAAAAGTCTTGGAATCTTTTCCCCTTCTTCCCTCAACATTGCCCTTCATCTGGCTTCTCTGGTTAGACTTTTAGCTCTGCAAAGCAGGATGGATCTCCCACCATGGCAGCCTCAATGCTAAGCTCCAGATGAGGCCTTTTCTAAAATGGATGTGTGTATAATGTCATTAATCACCACAGTCAAATGTGGACATGCATTTCTTATTTTCCTTGGCGGCACCTCAGGATGTTCAAACTGCCACTGCCAAAGCACATGGACCAACTTCGAGAGCATGACAAATTTTGGAGAAGCCAGGGTAGACCAAAGCTGCAACTGAACTCTTTTTCCTCCTGCCCCGTAACAGTCAGCACAGAAATTTATTCATTCCCTAGGACTTACACTCAGTAGCCTCTTCATTGTAGTACGATGCACAATTAAGTAAAGATAATGGTGAATGCAACGGCAGGCAGCGAACAAACAGCTATTTGGAGATAAGTCAAGCAGCTAAATAGGCCCTTATGAGGCCAGTGCCACTGAACCCAGGACTTGGATGCCCAATTAGCTCCATCAGGGGCCAAAGAGCTGGCCCACAGCCTGTGTTGGAGGAAGACAGATCTTTCGTTAGCACACAGAGGTGGCTCTGATCTCTTCCGCAATGCATATGACGTACTCAGACGAATCCATTTGGGCTAACAAAGTGGTTATTTCAGTAGCAACGCTAACGAAGCCTGATTTAACACTCATCTGCAGCAGTGTTCCTACACTGTCAACACAACTGCGCAAGTTCCTCCCTCCTCTCCATGGCCATCTTTCACTTCTCTCTCCAACAAGAACACCCTGTTTTCCCCACCATGTTTCATCATTCAGCCCAGGGTAACCTCAGCTTCCTATACATCCCCTACTCTTTTCCCAAACAAGTGGCAGCACATGCCAGGGCTAGCACAAAGCTGCTTCCCTGCTAATAGGGAAGTTACTGTGGGTGCAGACTAGGATGCTAATTGCTGCCATTGCAATGCGTATGAAAACAAAGAGGAGGCAAGAAAGGAAGGAGCAACATAGCACAGAAAATATCAGGTAGGGGCAACACAGTATTACCTTCAATCCTCCTTTTCCTGATTGGCAAGAAGCAAAAATTTTCTACTGGGAGGATCATTCAAGCTGCCTGAGAAACAGCCCCATGGCATAAGGGCCACCTGGGTCTGGATGCTGCAGCAGCAGCATGCTCAGCATCTCCATCCCTGTCCCTGGGATCCCACCCAGCTGTCCACCGCAGTGATGTCTCCTACAGCACAAACAGCCTTTTCCACAAAGGACCCACAGCTTGATTCATAGGCTTTTGTGAAGGCTGATTCAGCTGGGTCTCATTCATGCCTTTTCACGGCTGCAGGAACTAACACTCCACTCCTCATATAGTGCTACAGCTGTTGAGGAGGCATTATTGCTCCATGGGACCACAAAACGGACTCTCTGGCTCAGACTGATGCTGGGCCAAGCAGGTTTGCCCTAACAAAGGCGAGAGGCTTAAGTCACCTTGTTCAAGCCACCCAGGGCCTGGAGAGAGCCTTGCACATGGGAGCACGCACGCAGGGAAGGTGGCTACCAGACCCTTCCATGCAGCCCCAAGGCAGACTGCAAGCCCAACCAACCATGGACCCTAAACTCACACTGCTTGCTTTTTCTCTCCTCTCCCCTCCTGATGTCAATTCCTGGTGCAATCCCAGAAATAACATGGACAAATTCTTGGCTTGCTATTTTTGGCAGCTCCTCCCACCAAGGAAAGAGGGAGATTACACTGCGGGCCATTCAGGCAAGCTGGCACGCCGGCCACAAATACGCTTTCTAGCCCATACGGCTCTAATGATAAATCCTGGCCAAGCTGAACAGACAGTTTCGACTTCAGAGTGCATTTGGAAGGGCCAGTGCCGTGCTAGACAACCCGCCTACGTGTTTAGAAGGTGCTATTTATTTATTAAGTATATTTAAGGAGTAGAAATAGAGCTGTGTGGTGGGCATGGTGACCGAGGGTGACTGGTGTGGGATGAGAGGCTCCCCGCTCTCCCAGCATGTTAAACACACACTGCCTGGCACCATCACCTGGATTGCAAAGATAAGTAGCTGGGTGATCACCTTTTAAATCTGTGCGTAATTAGCAAGAGGCAGATGTCAATCGGCAAAGAAGCCAAAGCAAACAAGGCCATTTATGGACACTAAGCCACAAAGAAGCCTCCTGTATCTAACCTGACGTGTCCCGAAGATGCAAGCATAGAAATAACGTGCAGCAATTCATCAGGCTGCCGCAGAAGCTGCATGCTGTGTATGGTACACGACAGCATTCACACCCAAAAATACAGCTTTGTGTTGTGGTAGGTGGTAAATGAAAGCACATTTTGTTACGCTGGGTTCACACAGCATTTACTACACCATGGCACCGCTTCTAGAAATTTGTCAATGGTGATAACAATATCATTGGATTTTCCTTCTTTCTTAAATACAGTGCCCACGCACAACTGAAAGCAGTAAGAAACTGAGAAACACACACAAAAAGGTTGGTTTAAAGAAAATCAGCAGATTGTTTGCAAATGTACAAATACTTCAAAGGCCAAAAGTCTGAAACAGTCCCAAGTTGAAGAAGATTTTCATGGAAAGTAGACAGGATCTTTCATGCTTGTGCATAATAGATGGGTTGCACCCAAACGAATCCTGCCAGGCCTAAAGATGAAATGTTGAATCATCCCTTTCAGGGCAGTGAACCTACAATTTAGTCCCAGAATTTCCCAGATGAAGCCTGTTTAGACAAAAAGATAATTCCTGTGTAACTTCATCTAGGTGTTCCTGCTCTGGCAGGGGGATTGGACTAGATGATCTTTTGAGGTCCCTTCCAATCTCTAACATACTGTGATACTGTGTGATAAGCTTAAACCAGGCCTGTTTAGATCCTACTCTATTTCTATATCTTTATAAATTCCTGCAGTGTTCAGACCTAAGAATTTAATTTACCTGATCACAAAGATTCAAGCCAGACACAACATTTAGATCCGGAAACAAGCAAGGATGTCCCCAAAGAGGAGGCTGGCCAACCTGTGGCTTTGATTCAGAGCCACATCTCATTGTAGTTGGCACTGCAGCCAGGATTAACTGTGTAGTACCTCAAATCCTTGTACATGCCAATAAATCCATAACTCTGGATTCACAAGCATTAACAGTGCCACAGAAAGTAATCTGGGAAGTTTGAGATGTCCAGATATAAACTAGGGCCACATGGGAGCATTATATCTGTGAGATGCTGCATTCTGCCATGGAGCCCAGTTGTCACCCTGGTCCCAGCATTCTAGATTATAGCTGAAAACCATTTCTGTTACATAAAAATCATGCAGAAGATGTATGTCCTAGTCCAAGAAGTATTTCCTAAGTCCTGTCTGACAGATCTTATACTTTCTGCCATGTAGACAACTGTGTGGTGGATGAAAAAGCAACTCTGTGATGGAGCCAGCAAATCCACAGAAGATGTGCACAAATTGAAACCCACATGTCTGTCTTTACTCATGAAACAGTTGCTGGGGGGCTTCAGAGGACAAGGTGGGAGTGGAGGAGAATCCACAGGAGATGGCAGCATCTGGCTCATGGGATATTAAAGTGCAGAAACTTCACTTTCTGATGAAAATCAAAGTCTAACTTGTTGCCCTGACCAACAGCCACATGGTCATCAAAACCTAGCGCCATGCCTTAGAGTGACACGTAGAAATATCTATGCTACATTTAGACATAGGTTAAGAGCCCTCCTCTGAAACATAGATTTGAATTGAGCCTCCCAGCCTCTAGACAATCTAGACCCAGCCTATATTACACCAGTTTTCTTTAGGGGGACAGCCAGTCAATGAACCCCATGATGTCAGGGAATGGTGGAAGATTCCACCAGGCCAGGGGGAGTTGTCCAAAAGGCTGCTGACGTGATGATGCTGGTATGAAGAAAGCCCAGACGATTGTAACTGTTCATAGGCCAGAAACTCCCAGCAGAGCCCTCCCAGTTAGATCTTTAAATATATAAATGCTCAGCCTTCACAGTGCTTTTCAAGATGCTGGATCACAACAACCGACTGGACTGCCAGCAAGTCCTTCTTGTTGCTTTATAAAGCACATTAAGTTGCCCAAACAGGAGTACTACTCTGTGCTACAGCAGCTATAATCTCACTATCACACATGGATTCCTGCTAAGGCAGGCTGCAAGAACTTCCATTTTAGTGCTCCTCTGGAAATGCCCATAAAGTTCTGAATTTTCTGAGCTGCAACTTTTCACACTGCTTTCTCTGCCAGTGTCGGCTTTCATTATTTCTCTTAAATATAAACTTGGAGCAAAACCTCTTCAGATGTTTTAAGTTACAAATGTGTGGAAAAAAATATAGTCGTCTACATTAAAAAGAAAGTTTTGTGTGCAAGTGTGAGGGAGACACACAGAAGGAAAGAAGTAGGGAATAGCTCAAAAATGGCAATACTTTGAAACCTGAAACTTGGCATGGGAACAGTTCCTGACAAAGTGAATGCTCTGCTAAGTTTAGAAGAAGTTGTGGTTGTAAAATAAGGCTATGAACACTTGGGAGAACGCCCTAGTGCACAGACAGCAGAGGACACTGTTCGAATTTAGCTGTTAACCCACGCGGATGCCAGGCAAGTGCCCAAGGATTGCTGTTTGCATCACAAGTAGCAATTCCAAGTAAGGACTCTCCAGGTCTAAACCCAAATGCTCCCATTGCTTGGGATAAAAAAAGAATAAAATTAAAAATTAAATAATAATAATAAAGAGAGAGCCAAGGGTCTCTGCTTCCAATGCATACCAAGATGCCTGAGCAATCTGGTGTGTACTAAACTGGATAGGCAAAGCCTTGAGTTTGGGCCAGTGAGACACTGACTGCTAATTAATGACTTCTGTACCAAACATCAACTTAGTGCCTCTTTCATTTAAAAGCCAACTAGATCTCCCTGCTGCTGTAAGAGTGACCTGCCATTCCACAGACATATTCCTCCTGCTTTTAATCCTCCCTATTTCATTCAGTCACAAGGGGATACAAGGCAACGTCAAGGTAGGCAGAGCACAGATGGCTGCCTGGGAAGCCCCCCCCCAGCAGGGATAATGTCCCTGGGATTAAACAGGATGAGTGTCACCAGATGTGAGTCCCCGCACACCAAGCAGAAGTAATCCCTGCAGCAGGGAGCAGCAATTAGACTAGACACCTTTATTTGATCAAGCCAGAGCTGGAATTGTTTCAAGCTTCAGTAACAGGTACAGCAAGCACCCCTAAACACAGGATGATTTTTACATGTCCACACTCAGAAATGCTCAGTTTAGGCATCTGCCCCCAGCCCCCTGCCATCCACCTCCATGAGATAAACACGCTGTTCAAGCAAGGCCAGACTAAACCCGGAGTCACGTGTAGGGCAGCATGAAGGATAGCAGAGGGTGAGCAATCCTGTGAAGGACTGCAGGAAGGATGAGAGAGTTCCTCCTCTGGCTGGACAAGGAATGGGTGATGCAATTTTTCAACTGGAAGAATAACCTGTCAGTTGAGACTGGGACTTGGACAACCTGAACAGACATGGATATTCCTCTGTGCACAGGTGCCCACCTGCAAGTTGAAGATACCGGCATGATACACTGCTTTTGCAAATGCCAGCTGTGTTAATACAGAGCCAAGGGAGGCTCTGATCACAGCTTATGAAGTCAGCCAGCCTGTGCAATGACATCAGAGCTTGTTCTTACATATCAAAGATGGAGGCTGTGTTCACATCTGGGACTACGCTCCCAAGGCTGCACAGAGGATAAGCAAAAGCATCCCATCTTTAGTGACTGCCACTTAAAACTCCACTGGAAGATGATGGAGAGAACATCATAGCTAAGACTGCACTGGCTTTCCCCTCCTGGTGTAGCTGTCTATGTGCTCTGGTTTTCCTCTGTTTCAATTCACGCCACCTATTCAGTTGTTTCAGAGATGTCCAACATGCTCATGTTTATAATCATACAATTTCTACTGGTGCACATCTTGCTCATGGAGACCTTTTCTCCTTTCATATCACCACAGTCCTGCATCCTTCCTGGTCTTCCATTAGTGCTATTTCTCTTTGCTCTATCTGAACTGTGAGTGATGCATCCTGATGCTAAGTGCTGTGAGGAGAATGAGCAGAGGTTAGGCAGGGTATTGATGTCAGTTAATGACCAGCAGCTGCTAGTCTGACCTCCAAATAGCTGAAACTATGAGACTGTGCTCAACAGTCAGGGCTAGTCACAGCATTCCACCCCTCCACTTCTCTCATTACCCCAAACCAACAGCTATGGTAGGAAAACAGGACAAACACTGTAAACCCCAGCACAAGACAGAACTGCTCAGATACCTTCCGAGATGTGTGTCCACCAACTAACAGCTCCCCAGTGTATCAGCCCAGTATTTGCACAAAGTGTTGATTCCAAGTGGTGCTGTTCCCACCCAAACTATCCTGTGATTCCCGTTTCAGGCAAAATGAAGCACAAAGTAGCTCTGAGGTTTCAATCCAGCTGAGCACTGCTCATCGGTACTGGTACCCATGGTCCAGCCTCAAAGTGTCCTGGCTCCCTCAGTCCCAAACTGCACAGGTACCCAAGAGCCTTGAGGACAAGATCAGTCCATATGAAGAGCTAGAAATCACAGCAGCTCATGTTTTATGTTCAAAGTACACACCACAGTTGTGTGCAGCTACAATCAGCTGTAGCAGCACCTCCCAAGGCCGTGACAGCCCCCCTCAAAATCAACCTGAGATACTTCACCCGACCAGTGAGCCTGTCTGGGAAGAGCCTCCCAGCCCTTGCTCTGCTTCCTGACATTTCCAACGGAAGGTTCAATTTGTGTAATCCGGGAGAAGAGCACTCTGTTTGCTCACCTTTGAAAGCTGGGCTACAGCAGCCAAACCAATTTCACTCGGGAAATTCTGTCTGGGCACACAGAGGCAAATACACAAGCTGAAGTTCAGCGTGCCCCTGTAAACACCACATTTCCTTCCTCACACATACATGGAAAGAAGTGGGATGATTTTGAACACCCTATGTTCAGAGAGACCTTTCATTTTAGATATCCTGGGTCAAAGCAAATAACATCACATGGTACCTCAAGGTGGTTTCTTTTGGCTTTTTATACTTGGAAAACAGTGAGCACATTTTTACGGATCCAAGTAATGTCCAAACAGGCACTGGCATCACTTCGTATTAGTTCCATCATCCTCTGTGCTGCAAGCATGGAAACTAAAATACCTCAGGCACTGGGGACTAACCTCAACTTTGATCTGAAGCAAACCTGTGCAGGAGGTTGAAAAAAATTCACTTGATGCATTTGTCATTCTCCAGCTTTTTTTCTTTTCTTCCTTTTCTGGGGAAAGGCAAGGATAGAAAAACAAAAATCCCAAAAGAATTACCATAAAGTATTTTAAAGACAGCTTATTTGGAAGGGAAGTCAGGGACACAGCACATAAAAGCCTGCTCTAATGAGACTTCCAGTCCAATTCTGCCAAATTTAGGACATTTGCATATTGGGAATTTTACAGGCATCCAAACTGGAGTTAATTAAATACAAAACTTCTGCAATGAAACCCGAGATACAAGTTGAACACTCTGACCTTATACAGCATCAGACCAGTCCTCAAGTGCAAGAATAGGAGTATTTGGGGAACATTTTGGTATGTCAAAGAAAACAGGTAAAAGACTTGACAATTTTCATTGTCTTAACTATGGAAGCGACTGCAGCAAAGCTTCTCTGGCATCAGGATCTTGGCAGCATCAAAGGAAAGGTTCAGATATTGGTGTGGATAATGAGAAGGAAGACATGGCTTGAGATCCTGGTACTCCAGGGCTGAACCTGGGAGATGGCAGCAGAAAAAAAGTCTCCTTTGAAGATGACATGGACAATGACCTCCCAGCTTATGTGCTCAAGAGCAAACAGTCCACGTTAGAAATAGGATGTGAAAGAGAATAAGAGGGACTTTGTAACACTATGGATTTGCATGTATGGTGAAGGGAGCTGGAGAACAAGACCGCTTTGCTGATACTTCCAATCCTACATCAATGATCCACTCAGCGTGGTTCCCTACTCTGAGCTGCCCAGGGCAGGAGCAGGCCTTATTCTGCACTTGGTGTAGGACTACCTCAGCACAACCGTGAAGACATTAAAAGAAAATATGGAGAACTAACATGTATCCAAAGCAAGCTTAGGCCCAGACACATTTTCATTGGGAACCTGTGTCACTGGGTGATTTTGCAGGTGATTCCTTTGATACTGCTAAATTCAATAAAGTCAGGTGGCCATTGGCAAGCTTGAAACAGCCAATGCAGCCTTGAAGCAAGGATGATTTTCAGGATTGCCCTAGAGAGCTGGGACCACACAATGGCTCTTTTCTCCCACCGAGGACCAAACTTGCATGGCTGTGCTCCAGCTGTAATGAGAATCATGTAACTGAAATAGTACCAGAGAGACAAGAGCAGCCTGGATTCACACCATTTCAGCCGATGCGTACTTTTGTCAGGGGACCAGTATCTCAGACTCACACCCCATTTATTAGTCTATCCTCTCCCATGGGAGCTATTCTGTGGGTGAAGCGGAGGAATTCATGCCAGGTCTCTCGCTCTCCCTGCTTCCCATCAGCAGAGTCCTTTTAAAGGGAAAACTCAGGCAACAACCAGTGATGTATGCAGAAGCAGTTCTGCCAGCACAGTTCTGCGAGGCAGGGATATGAAGAGGTGTGATCCTTCACCGATGGAGCCGTGCTGGCAACAGCTCCATGTGTAGATACATTTACACGAACAACCCACCCCCACCTTTTTATTTTAAACAAGGATAACTTGTGTTGTGCTGTGTGCCTGGTCCACACAAGAAAGTGTACTTTTTCCCTTACATGCTGACAGTACAAAGCACAGCGATGTCCTGATGAGGAAGCATTTGGTGGGTGTAACAGTCTCTGGTGTCCCATTTTGGGCAGGTGTTCGCAGCGTAGCCAAGATCCCAGACTTTTTGGAATAGATGAATGCAACTCAGGTTTATCCCTTGACACGTCTCAAAGCAGCTCACTGGGAAGAGCTGAGGAAGGCGGGTGAAAACATGACTTTCAGATGTCCAGTCACATGCATAAAATGAAAAGTAACTGCATTTTCAGGCCACATTAGTCTCCAGAAAAAGCGAGCAGGCGGTGGGGATATGCTGGATGGAGGGACAGAGTGTAGAAGAAGAGAGAAACACAGCTGAAAAAAATCTTCATTTCTGATGAAGGGAATATATTCATGGAATCTGGTATGTGATATTTGCCCAGCTGAACACACACCAGCAGCAGGCAGTGAGACCCACAACCGCAAAGTGAGAGAAAGCTGTTGGCAGCAGCAGTCCATAAAAAGGACATAAATAATTAGAGTTCTTCTAAACAAGGTCCAGCTTTAGCTGCTGCTTCTCTTCCTCTACTTAACAGCCAAGGGAGATGGCTCAGAATGATTCAGGGTGAGTTTTGTCCTGGTAAATCTTAGAGCAAGGTAGAAGATTTGAAAAGAATCAGAGCCTACCTCTCTACCACAACTTTGCTGTTCATTAAATGCAAGCTGAGCCATGCCCTCAGCAAGTCCTGGAAGATTAGCTTGCTGCATCCTCAAAGCAGCTTTCCTGACAGAACCTGTTTGCTGACACCTGAACCGTTCCAAGGTGCTGCTGCAAGTTCCGTGTCCTACCCACAACACAACGGTTCCCTGGAGCATTGAACCACAGCATTTCTCCAGCAGCGCTGCCCCTTCCACTTCTTCTCACAGAAGGGGAAAAAATACACAGCAATATCTGCAGATAAAAGGGGACTAAAAGGGGTTATGTTTTTAAAATTATTCAAGTCAATTTAAATATCCCTCTATCTGCTGCTGGTTGGGGGTGGCTGGAATATAATCATCAGGTTTTCAATACTATGGACACAGTTGGACATTTGCCTTTACAACATCTTCCTAGCATAAACAGCCTTGCCTTCCACACTTAATGGAAACACAACACAGCAAGGAAGCCAGAAAACAGCAGATATTATGATGTTAGGATTTGTACTTCGTATTTTACTGAGAAAACTCCCAGAAGTAACTGAGTGATCACAGAGCCTCTCTCCCAGAGTAAAAGACTCTTGCTCTCATAATCCTTATTTCCGGTAAAGAAACATCCAGGACAAATAAATGCAGTGCTCAGTGCCTGGATCTTCATCATCCACCTTCAAGTCTCCACACTGCTCTATAAGACAGCACAGAGAGAATACGTGTTCTTGCTGCTGGCCATTTCACACTGAAAATCCCCACAATTCCCCTCCAGCATGAGGACATCCATCAGAAGGAAAGTTATTTCAGCTCTGACAGGCAGTCAGGGGCAGAGCAGGATTGTTACATAAAGCATCAGTGGGAGTAAACAGGAATATTACTTACAGGCAGTAATGCTTCCATCTCAAGGGACCCTCACTGCACCACACAGGCTCTGGGATTCCTCCAAGTGATTAAATACACAGATTGGCTTTTTGGCAGCCATTCAAGACTTCATCGCATAAACCTGCTCCTTCTCCTATATGTATTTTCTGTTTACGTGCACTTCTGCCGATGCTATCTGTCTCCTTCCATGGGATCTACACTTAGCACATGAGGGTCTTTTCTGTCTGCAGCCAAAGCATGGAGCAACAGACACATCTGGGCTTCTAAGGAGCCTTTACAATGTCTGGGTAAGGATTTCTTCACTTGAAGACATTGTCCTCCTGCAACATCACACAACCATCACTGCTGTGTTCTGGTTTGGAAGCACTTTGTATCCATTTGCCATTTTTCTAACAAAACTGTGCAAGGATAAGTGACCATTACTGCCCAATTATGACAATATCAAAGATGAGACACTCCCATTAGCCAGCACTAACTCATGAATCAATGGCTATGATACAGAATGGACATAGAAGAAATTCTCTGCCCTTTGGCCAAGCAAATCTTCAAGATCTCTTATTACTCACAGCACATCCTATCTTAACAGCAGCCCCACGTTGCCTTGCTGCCCAACATGCTCACATACTGTGCCTCTGCAAAATGTGTATCATCTGGACAAACTCAACCTGTGTTGCCAGAAAGGGACAGTGCATGCTCCACAAGCCTCTTGAACTGACATTCCCCAAGCCAACACTCCCAGATGAAAAATGGGCTCCATAGGAAATAGCCCACCTGCAGGACCTTAGGAAACACCAGGCTTCCTTGCCTTACGCAGCATTACTCTCTACTGGCTGACAGCACCTCCTCGTCCAGACATCAGAGCCATGCAAACTGATCCTGGAAGCTACTGCCCACTGCAGCCTTCAGAAGCAAATGCTACAGCCATCACCCAAACATGCTCCACCATCAACTCATGCATTAACATTGGTTTTCTGTCTCCTGTTTTGTGCCATGTATCACCAAACAAAACCACTGCCGGAAATGCTGAGACTGGCTTTGTGTCCAGGCCTGCAGTTAACAGTGTTTTCCTACTGCCCTTTTGGGCAGCATTATGTAGCCTCTTAATTCTGCTCCCCAGCTCCTGTTGACTTCAAAAGACATGCACCTGAAAAGCCCTCTCCCTTCCAACTTCCTATGCACAGGATATGGTTGGGATGGAGTTAATTTTCTCCCTAGCAGCCCGTATGGTGCTATGTTTCGGATTTGTGGCTTCATCAGTGTTGATAACACACCAGTGTTCTAGCTTCTGCTGAACAGTGCTTGCAGAACATTAAGACCTTCCTTGTTTCTCACTGTCCAACCAGTGAGTAGGCTGGGGATGGGATAGGAGCTGGGAGGGGACACAGGTGAGACCAAAGGGTGGGTTTGTCTTTCCAGGGTAGCTGTTGTTCAGATGCTGGCTGGACGATGGTCTGCTGATGGATGGTGAATGACTGCCTTTGCAACACTTTTGTCACGTGTGTGTCTGAAGGGGTTTTTTTTCCTTCCCTTTTTAAACTGTCTTTATCTTGACCCAAGAGTTTTCCCTCACTTTTGCTCTTCCAGTCCTCTCCCTCATCCCACTGGGGCAGGGGAGTGAGCAGCTGGCCAGGTGAATGTTTTGTTGCTGGTTGGGGTCAACCCATCACACCCTAAAGCCCTCAAAAGTGCATTTTCAGGCTAATCTTTAGTGTACTTTATTTTTGTAATCACAGCTAAAACCACCTTGTACCGATCAAAACCTTCCCTTAGCTATGTCTTACATTGCCCTGCTTTCTGATCATTTTCAGCTCTCATTGCCACTTCAGACTTCAGGATGTGCTAATTCAAATAAACCTAAGTAAAGCCACATAGGGATGCAGGACACGTTGCACCTGTAAGGCATCACAATACTTTTCAGGTGGTTTCTAACCCTTGAAGTTTAGAAAGTAAAAGACCTGGGGCAATGGTATTTGGGCTGGATTTGAATTCCCAAATCCTTCTCCCTTGGGAGTAAAATCTCCCTGTGACACTGAAGAAGCAGAGAAAGGAAAAAGCAAGCTCGGTCCTTCAGTTTTCTGTGCAGCTCTCAGCCATGCCCATCTCTGGATTTTGTTCTCAAGTGCTGAAACATTTCAGGCTGTTCAGACAGGGAGAGCTGCGCTTTTGGAGGCTGTCCAAACCATCCATTAGGCTTCTCTTAGCAAATAAATCGCTCTGCTTGATTCATGGGCAACACTGTTGTCTCTGAAAGGAGTTAACCAGAACGTAACCAGTACTAGCACAGAATGCTGCACGAGATACTGTGATACCAGTTTGATCAATACTGAAACAGCATGAATTTTGTTCTAACTGAAATATAAATTGAGTCGTGAGAAGGAGCTTTGTAGAGGCAGAGAGAGAATGATTCTGCAGGTACATGGTCGCACCTGAGACCCCCATTTCATATACAGTCTTTCCTATGATCCTTTGCAGCATTTCTCATTGCCATTTTCTCCACCAGGTGATTATCACACGCTTTCCCTGCCTTTCTCTGAACAAATCTTTGACTGGTAAAATTTCAGTGCTTAGACCCACTGCAAGAGTTTCTGCACCTCCTACAGCATCTTTCCACTGCAGTACCACTATTGTGCTCCTTCTAGTTAGCTCTGGGATACCAGCACTTCACAGAGCTACATCCCAGCCCTGTGGGTCTGAAGTACAAGAAGAGAAACCTTCTCAGGTTTCCCCAGGAGCTGCTGCTTGACCAGCTTGAGTGCTAAGTGATCATCATCAACAGCTCCAATTCATCTTTGTAAATCCATCTTTGTAAATCTCACACCCATACTTCATCACTGGAAGTACCAAATTGCACTGAGTTCCTGAGCAGGATCCCCATCCCTCTCTCCTCTTTCTCTGTCTTGGCCTTGTCCCACCTTCTGCCTGGTGGGACATAACCCAAGTCTGTTGACAGCCTTCCCCGAAGGGGACTCAGGATGACAACAAACGTTTCACTAGCAGTTCTCTCAAAGGCTACAGTGATGATAACCAGCACAACCAAAGTGGTTGATCTTGCATCATGTTTGCTTCTTCCTGGTTTGCCCATGGAAAGAGGTCCCTAATAGCCCAAGGTGGGTGAACATGCACATCTACAAGCCTCCACCAGCAGGAGCTATGCATGCAAGTGAAGCAGGACAGAGTATAGTCACCAGTGTAAGAGCTAGCCATACTTGTAGAAGTATCTGTGAGCAGCTATTGAGCCCTCAAATGCCAGACCTCAAAAGCCAACTTCACTTCAGTCAGGCAGATGCAAATTTTAAGGACCTCCAGTAAGGTTATTCAAGGTACACCCTTTTTCCTCTAGAATAATCAAATGCAAATCTGGCCTATCACAGGCATTGCAAACGCTACCCAAACACTTTCAGTGCTGACAAATATATTCCTCCATCGTTGCTCAATCGCTATTTGCTCATTTTAGCTCTGTGTGTATTGTAACAGCATTTAATACAGAGCCAGCCTTCAAAGGCAGACGAATCTGAAATTAACAACAGAGGCATTTTCGCTCCGAGGTCTGGATGAGAGCATAAAATAACTGAACTTTGTTCCTGTGGCTTATTACATCATCTGGCCCCTCTTTGACTGAAAATATTTCTATTCCTCAATCCAGCCCATCTGTTCTTCAGAAAACTCCTTCTCTCTATTTACTTGAAAAACAAGTAACTGGAGGCAAAGGCGCTTCTCCCTCCCCACCCCAAGGAAAGTATGGTCACAATTAAGCAAAGAGCACTGCATGTTTACTCCTGCTAGTGCATGTGCACACATACACACGTGTGTGCACATGCCTATTTTTAGTTATGCTGTCAAAATCAGCCTAATATTTCACAGCAAAGGAGGTTTTGACCTGAAAAACACATCATTATTTCTAATTAAGAAATAAAGGAACAAAATTGTCCAAAGTCTCTCTCTGCAGGGAAGCTGTGCTGGGAGATGACCAGTCCTTTCCCTGTTGTTGTGTTTGCATTAGCTTTAATTTACTTTGGTGTGAAAACTGAGTCCAATGAAACTCATCAGCCAGCAGGGAAAGGAAGAAGGAGTTAGGACAATGGTGCTGTCATCACCTTCCTGTGTGGGTTGGGAAAGGCATTTTGGGATTTCTCTTCAGATGAAGAAGTGCATTCCTTCAGCAGAGGTTCACCTCACTCAGCACAACCTCACCTGCCTGTACTGCGTTCAGGCTGTCTCTGCTGCTGGACCTTTTCTTGCACTGGAAGGATATCAAGCTGAAGTGGTACAAACACCTTCTA
Source organism: Psittacula echo (assembly GCF_963264785.1). Taxonomy (NCBI): domain Eukaryota; kingdom Metazoa; phylum Chordata; class Aves; order Psittaciformes; family Psittacidae; genus Psittacula; species Psittacula echo. The sequence continues at coordinate 17,689,493 of NC_137745.1, read as the reverse complement.
TTGGTGCAACCCAAGCCATCAGTATATGAATTATTTCCACTAAGACAGCTGAGCACATTTATAACAAGAGAAGTATTCTCCTCCTTTTGCCATGTATAATGGGGAAAGGACACATTCCCCTTTGTCTTATCCTTCCTTATTAATCACTTCTGGAAAAAGAAAAACCACTAATTCAGCATTGTAGGGACAGTGCCTGTAACGAGGTGGGTCTCGACTAAGTCCATGGCCTCAGGACACCACTTTAGCACACACAGCAGCAGAAGCATGGAAAGAGAGCTCAATTGTACCATCCCCAGAACAACGCCCACATGCCTGCCAGGCCACTGGGACACAGACGCTCTGAAGAAACCCTAAATGACTCAGGGCTGAGCTCACTTGAAACAATGACTGCGAAACCACACGCTAAGGGGTGAAACCCCCTCTCCTCTAATGACCACACTGATGAATTCTGAGAAATTGCTGGCTGAGGGAAAATGCATTTGGATTGTTTGACAGACGGAAATCACTTGGGCAAGGCTGCCCAGCGGCGATGTTCTCCTCTGTCAGAGCAGGGATGCAGAGCAGACCTCCAGGATGTGCACCCATGGTGGTAGGCCCCAGCAGCATGCACAAGCTCAGGCTCAGCCATTCATACCTTCCTTAGGAGCCAACTTATTTTTCCCCCAGACAAAGGAGAGGCTGTATAAGTTCTAACAGTGACACTTGGTCAGATTTTTTCTTTCGGACCCATCTCCAGGCTAGACAGGAAATTCACAGAATCATAGAATAGTTAGGGCTGGAAAGGACCTTAAGATCATCTAGTTCCAACCCCCCTGCCATGGGCAGGGATACCCCACACTAAACCATGTCACCCAAGACCTCAACCAACCTGGCCTTGAACACTGCCAGGGATGGAGCATTCACAACTTCCTTGGGCAACCCATTCCAGTGCCTCACCACCCTTCTTCCTTACATCTAAACTAAACTTCCTGGTTAGGTTTGAACCCATTACTCTTTGCCCTATCATTACCAGTCCCTAATGAAGAATCCCTTTCCAGCATCCTTCAGATACTGGAAGGCTGCTATGAGGTCTCCACGCAGCCTTCTCTTCTCCAGGCTGAACAGCCACAACTTTCTCAGCCTGTCTTCATACGGGAGGTGCTCCAGTCCCCTGATCATCCTCGTGGCCCTCCTCTGGACTTGTTCCAACAGTTCCATGTCCTTTTTATGTTGAGGACACCAGAACTGCAGACAATACTCCAAGTGAGGTCTCATGAGAGCAGAGTAGAGGGGCAGGATCACCTCCTTCGACCTGCTGGTCACGCTCCTTTTGATGCAGCCCAGGATACAGTTGCTTTCTGGGCTGCGAGCGCACACTGAAGCCAGCTCATGTTCATTTTCTCATCGACCAACATCCCCAAGTCCTTCTCTGCAGGGCTGCTCTGAATCTCTTCTTCACCAAACCTGTGGCTGAGCCTGGGATTGCCCTGACCCAGGTATATGACCTTGCACTTGGCATGGCTAAACTTCATAAGGTTGGCATTGGCTCACCTCACAAGTGTGTTCCTCCACACGGGACACAATACACTGCACAACAACCCAAACTAGCAAAGATTCTGCATAGGGTTGGAGATCACTGATACTTCAATGCTCACCATACCCTCTGTTAACATCCTTAATACCTATTTAATTTGGGCTCTGTCCACTTAGATCTGTACCGGAAACATTAGTAGTTGTATTAACAAGGAATTCCACTGACGCAAATCTACTTTGCTGCTTGTGGTATATCAAAAATTGTCTCTTTCTATATACAGGGTCTATTCATGTGCTTTTGAGTTATAATTCACAGTTGGTTACACTTGAAACAGAGAGGTTTCAGTGCAACTGCTGAAAAGATTACAGTGTGTAAGACAATAAAAACCCAAGTAGCAAACCACTGAGGGTTTGAAGCACTTGAAGCCTGTATAGACATGGTACACAAAGGATGGGAAAGAAAACAGGGATTCAGAAAGCTAACTAGAGCTCTGGAAGGAAGGAAGTGCTCTCCTGGTGTATAAAACCCACAAATCCCCACAAATCTGAAGCAAAACCAGGTCCAACTTAAACCCTTTCCAGAGATAAAAGGAAAAAGATATTCTGAATTCATCACTGAAATACCAAATAAAAGTCAAGTACGTTCACCTTCAAGCCACCATGCACCCATTTTCCCCCCATTAGAACTACTGAGCAAATCCTACCCAAACTTTTGGGGAGAGTAGAGTGCAGAAGCCACGCTTCTGCACATGTGGGCTTCTCACCACATTTTGTCAGCCTGGCTGTGAAAGGGGCACCAGTTCACCCAGCACTTCCTTAGCTGCCACACAAAACCCAAAGGACTGCTGCAAGAATGCCCTGAAAGAATCCAGTTTGATGTAAGTGCTAGTGACATTACCTGGTGGGATCGTTCACCTGTGTGTGACGCTTCTCAAGCGTACAAAGAAAACCCATACTACTGGCTTTTACAGAAAAAAGAAACACACACCAAACAACATCCTTTGAGTCTGCATTCATGTTGAGAATGAAATGGGCTCACCATGTCCTGCTTTATCCACTGGTGTACAAAATATAAGTGGTTTGCCTTTCTTTTCTTACCTCTTTTTAACATTGTCAGAAGACTCCATCAAGCCCAAGGAGTACATCAGGCAGATAGCTACAGTCAAGCCATTTGTGCTTGCGACAGGTTTCATTTCCCATAGAGAATGAAACAAATCTTGCAAAGTGCATTATCCAAAAGAACAGTTTAAAGTAGTTGCCTGCAATGTGTGGGCACCACAGGTACAGGCAGCAGCAGTTTTGTTTTTGCTTCACAGCAATTTCTTGGTGCAAAAGATCCAAGAACTGGGCCTTCAAATTTCTGTATCTCCTGACATACCTGATTTCCAGATACAACTATTTGCATATACGAGTTATTGTCCTTTGCAACTGCAGTCCGTACAAATACTGCCCTTGACTACCGGATTGCTTTGCTCCTGGTTAAGTCAAGGAAGATATTTTTGTACAGATACAACTTGAATGTGCAAAATATGCTACTGTGCCCTTGAGCCTGGAGCCTCCAACCCCTTCCTGACTTGTGGCATCAAAGCATTCCACTGATTTGCCTGACTTGTTTTCTGAATTCACTACACCCAGCTGGAGAGTGTCCTGCTCTCTGCAATAATCCCTCCAACTTCCAGCACTGTACCTCTCTGGACTGATCATGTAGCCCAGATCAGAGGTAAGTAATGCACAGCGGGAGAGGGTATTTTCTTCCTGCTTGTCTGTAGCTTCATCTTTCTACTTGCCTTTGGGTAGTGTTACTAGATACTGACATTACTTTTTCAAGCTTAGAACTGGCATAACTGATTTCCTGATGTCTTGGAACCCATCCAAACCATCCATTAGCCCCAAGTTCACAAACTGATACATCTTCCAAAAGGCTCATGGGCAACACTACAGTTTCTAAGAAGAAGTTAACTTCAGGTAAATGTAAGTATGATTTACTGCCTGGGACAGGTTGCCTGCAGTAAATAACTCAGGATTTATGAATTGTCATCCATAAGACTCCATCTGCAGCAGTAAGGGGCCCTTGGATCACTCAGTGTAGTTAACTTTCCATTAAATCACTGTTATTTATGTGCATCACTGTAGGAGGCCTGGATGCGGACCACATCTTCAAGGCACTAGGCGCTACCCAAACACTATGTCAGGTCATCACAGTCACGTTATCCTGATAGTGCTGGCTGACATGGCCCTGAGTAGGAACTCATTCCAGCATCTCCTCCTACACCTCCCCTGCCATCTGCTTCATTAGCAGGTGACATAGAGCATTTGTGAGCCAGACGGGTAGCTGGTTCTGGGGAAGGGGCTGGTGAGAGACTCTCAGTTCCTAGTCACAAGTTTGAGTCCTTGGCATGGTGATCACCAAGGCAAACTGAGGCCACAACAAAGCCCTAGCGATGTACCATCATGCAAGACCTTCCCTCCCACTTCTGGCTTTTCAAGGGAGGCTTGCTGCTACCCAGCAGAAAACAGAGCACCCAAATTGAGAGACCTGCTCTTCGCCCTCAGCACAGAGCCTCTGGCCTTGCTCTGAGACTTCATACAGTCTTCTCAGCAGCACCAGTCCTGAGCAGTGCAAGGTCCCTACCATTGGCCCTAACTGCAGAGGCTCCTTCCTGCCATTGTTTTCTGTGTTTCCACTATTACTGAATTCCCTCCAACCACTCAAAGCCTGTAATATTGTACTGCCAAATGCCAGGTGGATTTCTCACCCTTAGAGAGCTTGCCAGACCCTCATGATTCACCATGCACAACTGCTGTCTACAGTGCATATCCCAAATACACCTTGCAGCAAGGGCCTGCAGCAGCGCATCTCAGGCTTGATGTTAAACCAGAGCCCTAGGGTTCTGCTGCTTCAAACCCCTCGGTTTGTCCAACACCTACGATCTTACAGCAGTTTCACATATAACTTCCAGGAATATATGGTTAATAACACTGTCGCAAAATGACCTCAAGAGACTGAGTGTCATCAATGACTGAGCCACCATCCCTTCCAGTATGTGCAGCCCATAAAGCTGAGCCATCTGCTTCTTGACACTCTAAGCAGAGCTGACCCTTCACAAACTCCACACTAGGACCTGCTGGTAGTGTATAATGGAGGGAAAAACTTGACTTCACTCTTGGGGGTTTTTACATCATGGTCAAAACCAAAATAATTCTGAGTCCCCATCTGTTTTTCAGTATAAGGCATTGATTTTCTGTGGCAAGGGGAGCTGTTAATATGGGACAGAGACACCCCTATAAAACAAAAGCTGTTTACCATTTACCATTATCCAATACCATCCCATATCAGGGTTGATTGTGGTCTGGTGTGTTTTTCTTTCACCCTTACCCCTTCCTAGAGGCTTCAAACCTGACTCAAACTCAAACATACAGATATCTGCATGGTTGGGGAATAACCACTCAAACCATACGAACACTGCCATGAGTGAAGTACTCTGAGCCAGCAGAGGGAATAACAACTTTTAACAAGACCACACAGAATGGGGAATGCAGGGGAGCAGCAGTGCCTGGGAGGCTAAAAGCATCTGTGGGAGAATGGTACCCTCACATGCACAAGGATGTTGAAATCTTCCCCAGAGTTACACCCAACAAGGAGACCTGTCTGCATGCAGAGGCCACCGGCGACTGATTCTGCTGCAGTAGGGACAGCAGTGATACAGACTTCATCAAGGCTCAATTCAGACGGAATAGGAACCCATCAAAAAATAAAACTGAGCTGAATTCACTCTTTTCCTGAGGTTGACAAGGTTTAACAGGTTGATTCTGCCACCAACTTTGCACACAGAGCTATAGAAAATGCCAGAATTTCACTCATTTTCTGCAAGTTACTGTGGTAGCAGGTAATTCTTAATAACCCCCCAGAGCCACCCAGTAATTGTAAAAACAGTTCCACTGTTAATTTGTAGAAATGAAACAGGTGATTTCAAATAATCTTTTAAGGCTGAAATTCACTCTCCAGACCAAGAGTCACAAATATCCAGAGTTACCTAGAAGGAAACATTGAGAAGAGAAGCACGCTGGAGCAACTCACCTCCAAAACGCTCCATCAGCTGCAGCAAGCACTGCCCCCAGCACAGGCTCCACTTCAGGAGCTGAGCAGCACACAGCAATCAGAGCAATCTCTGGAGGAGCTGCTGGTCTGGTACTTGGAAGATGTGGGTTTCCCTTCACTGCCAGCACTGCTGTTCCTGTGTGCTCTCAGCCAGGCACACACTTGGCACTTCTCTTGAAGAGAAAAGTTAAGAATTCATGTGTTGGTGGTCACCTTGCCTGGTAAGAGCACAAACCCCCTGGAGCAGGGCTATCCTTCCCTGTGTGTTCTGCCCAGTCTGGATGGCCACTGTCAACCAGAGTCTCAAACCACAAACGCTGATGAGCAGTGGCTGATCAGTAGCATGTATGTGTGTAGACAGAGATACAAAAGGAGATCCCCCCTACCAAACAGGTCTGTGTTTCCTTGGCAGGAAAGAAACAGTATGATGAAGACTTCAGGCTCTGATGCATTAATAAAATGCCAAAAGGAAGCACGGCTACTAAAACACCTCTTTAGAGATGTTGCTAATCTCAAATCTCTTGATTTATACATATACATATACTCATATTCCTGCTCCCTGGGAGAGCAGTCACAGATTTTGCTTTTAAGACCTCAGCAAGTTTCACACTGCACAAGAACTGTATGTTTCGCACACATTATAACAGGCACTTAATTTCCAAATCCTGGTAAAAAATGCATTGAATCAGTCCTACAGCTTTATCAAACCTTAAAAAAGACCAGGCAAGTTCCTGGTTTTGACACACAGTAAGGTGTTGCCTTGGCATGGTCTAGAAGGCCCTACCTCATTTCCCAGGCACCACAAATCCCAACTATACCATGTTACATACAACATGATGGGCCCTTGGCTTTGAGAAAACCATTTTGTTAAAGCAGCTTCAACAGGAATTTGGGCAGGATTGTAACACTTTGCAGTATCTGTCAGGGGACAACTACAAGTTGGGACAGGCTTTAGGGCCCTGCATTTGGCGGCTGTGCCTCTCATACACATGCCTTCCAGCCAGCATCTCTTCAGACACCTGGAGGTCTTGGCTACTATGGTTTTATGGCTGCAAACTGACTGAAGAAGTCTGTGCTGGAGAGGCTTTCCCCAGCAAAGGTGGAGGCACCTATGGGCACTTGCTGGCCAGCAGACACAGCAGCACAGCACTGAGACACGGAGGCTGAAAACAGCTTACACCATTGAGTCGCTGTAAGCAAGCTCACAGACACACTGATTTTCCTCTCTTGGAGCTCTTACTAAAACATTAATGAACTCTGATCAGTCCCATTTTGTTTCCACCTTGGGATTAAGCCCTGAGATATATAGAATCCATGAAAAGTCACACTGAGAAACTGGGGAAGCTGTATCACATCTGTTGGCTGAAAGGTCCAGGATCACTTAGAGCTCTCAATTGGAGGCTATGAGCTACCAGTGACTCACTGGGGTTTCTACCACAGCAATCTTGATTCATTGATTTTCTATAACAAAGGATCTTGTGTTTATCACACGTAACACGGGCCAAAACCTTCTCTGCATATGTTTCAATTCATACATTTCAACTTCAGGTCCAACAACTGCAGCTAAGAGGAGTAAATGTTCTGCAAATATCCAATTACTTAAAATACACAGGAGTGCAAAGTCTGAGCTGGCATGATCACCTCTGCATGTGGCCCCTAACAGGCTGAACCCTGCGAGCTTTTCAACAATAGCACAACGCAGGATGCATGTTTTCCAGAGGGCTGGTTGTCCCCACAGCACCCATCTGCAGGTTCTCCAGCCCAGACTGCACCAAAACACCAGCACAGGACATGGGGTTCCTCCTGCAGTAAGACCAGACAGGCTGCAAATGCCTTTCTGAAATGCTTTCGGTTTAGCTGCTCCTCTGTCCTGCTCAAGAGTCCCTCTGAAGATGTGCTTAACTCAACAGCCACCTACATTTATGCCTGCCCAGTCTGTATCACCATGGGCTGTCCTGCATCCCTCCTTCAGGTTCCTCTGCAGGTCCTGAAACAGTTCTGCAACATCTGTCCCTAGGAACCACAAATCCCATGTCTATACAGCTGCTGCTCTCACTTAGTATCATGGCACAGGTGTGCCCACACAACACCTATGTGCCCCTCCAGCAGCACTCAACTGGAGGCTTTTGGTCAGAAACTTCCCCTTGCTCTGCCAACCTCCTTACTTGTTCCCAGATTGCCTTTCTCCACTGCCCCCATATTCTCTCGCTCTCCCCATTCCATCTTGTTTCTCTTTGCAAGGCCCTTTTCTTTGGAAACGACACAATTTCCCTTTGGGGGAGATTAGCAAGCAGGGCTTGGCCGTCGTGCCTGGGATCCCTCAGCACGGAGCAGTAGGTGGGGAAAAGAAATAATATATAACTCCTAGTGCTCAATGGCCCCTCTGTGTGTATGCTCCTTGTGTGGGTGGTGGTTAATCACGCTGCCTTCAGCGCCCTGCTCTATCACTAGAGTATCACGTCCTCCATTAAACGTGGGGCTGCAGGCATGCAGACTGCATGTCCTTCTGCACGTCAGCCCCTGTGAGAGGGGGCACGGGTGCTTGCCAGCCCTGCAGCACACACAGGCAGCCCCCAAGGTCTACAGGGGGAAAAAAAGGCTGCCAAAGCCTGTTCCTGCTCTTATTCCAGCACTTTGGAAAAGTAAATACAGAGCGAATGAGACTAGCTGAAGCCATGGGGAAAGGGCATACAGAGGTGAGCATGGAGAGAATAGTTGCAAAATGTAAGGAGAACTAAAGGAAAAAATGCCTTGTTGTGACAGGTTTTCCATGGGATCAAAGCTGTCAGAGCAGCATGGGACTCAGAGGAAGAACATTCTTCAACAACCTTGAGGAAAAGGAAGGATGATTGTGATTTCCTTCCCAAACATTTTATATTTAGGATTCATTACCATAGTCACATGTCAGGCCATCTCTCCAGGTTAAGGCCTTTTCATCCCTTCTCCTGGGAAACCCTTCCTTGTGTCAACAATGTTCAAGGCCATGTCTTCATCTGGCATGAATCCCCAGAGCTTTCAGTGAAGCTACAACCACCACTAGCAGCAGATCTGCTCAGCACACCCTTAAACTCCTCTTAACTTCTGCTGCCTCTTACACTAAAGCCTTTTTGGGTTAGAGCTCCTCTTCCTTCCAAGTGGCTCACCCCTTCACTTGAAAAGTACACTCAACTTTTGACTGTTTCAGCAAGGAGAATTTAGCTGTTGTAGTCACTCCTCCAATCCACCCCACTCTTGCACGCTCCATCTGCTACAGAGCATTCTGCTCCTACACACTTCTGAAAGCTCATGTGAAGCAAGCAGAAACCCCAACATTTCTGAGGTGGGACCGCGTCTGGCACAGGATGGAGGCAAAGAAACCAGTGGATTAACAGCCATTAGGGAACCTCAGCCAGGCTTCAAACATAAAACCCAATACTTCCTGCGTGGCGGAGGAGCACATGCCTGAGGGACAGTATCCCTTTATGTGCTCCCAGACACGCTGTGTGCACTTAGGTCTCGAGAGTCCAATAAGCTTCATTCAGCAGGAGCGAAAAATAGACAAAGATGAAGTCAAATATCATGACATTTTCTCAACGCTTTTAGTCAAACAGAAAATTAAACAGGCTCAGTGTTATTGCCAGAATGTTAATTTATGCTCTGCTTTGGGGAAAGCAGACTCAGGCACACACAGAAGGTCAGGTTTAATGCTGTTATTAACTGTCCCCTCTTTCCTAATAGAAATCCTCATGGAGCTACTTCCCAATCAAAGGGGGAATATTTAACTTGAGGAAGAGGTGGATGAAGGGCTGGAACTTTATATAAAAGGATAGCGAAGACATTTCAAATCACTTGGTGACAGGCACAATGGGAGGGCACTATCTACCCCAAAATCATCCCAACCTCAGCCCATTCATGCAACGGCTTCTGCATATAACAGTGTTATGGATACACTATACTGGTGGATTTAGGTTTATTTGTTTGTTGGTTTGTTTGGGGGTTTTTGTTATGACACAGAGACACTAAAATCTATTATCCTGAGCCCATGACATAGGTAGTGGGAGAGTTTGCCCTTTTTAAATATCAAAGATTGAATTAATAAATAAAACACTGAATCTGAATCAAAGTTCTAATAGTGTGAGTTAAAGGAGCAGAGGCATTTCTACATCATGCTCATTAAAGAACTATGAGGAAGGGCTGGAGACCTGGCTTAAAAACAGTAGCTTCTAAATGACAAAAAATTTCTAAGTATGACCCTTGCCCCAGGCTTCTCAAAATCAGGCTTTGTGCCATGTCTGTACATTGACGTGTATGTGGAAATCGCATACACACTTTGCGCTGGAAGATTCCTCCTATGGATCAAATCCCCTGTTTCCATACAGTGCAGAACACAGGCAGCAATGTAAAACTAGAGCTGGCTGCTCTGGCAAAAGAGGAGAGCTGGGCACAGAAAGGAGGGGAATTGGGAAACTGAGAAAAAGTGTGAGATCATCTATCCTCATAGGAACCAAACACCAGCTGCAGCTGTGAAAATGGATTTCCAAGCCCACCAGCATCATTAGAGGAAGAGGGAACTCTCCCTTCCCTGAAATCATACCACACAGAGGCCAGGACCATGGTGTTACCAGCTTACTGTGGACAAGAGCTGATACGCAAGTTCCCTACTGGACCATGGTAGCTCCGAACCAGTTTTGGGTCATCTTTCTGAGTTCTCTAGCAAATGAAGGAGCTAGATAGGAAAAATGAGCTGATTGCACATGAAATGTGAACCTGAAGCACTTGCTGAAATGAGCACTCATTACATTTGAAGACTTGCAAGGGAATTTAATACTGTAATGATTTTTTTAGAAGCCTAAGCAAACAGATGTGTTGTGAGCACCTCACAAAATCCCTTTCCTGAATTCATATTTACCAGCCTTTGGAAGTGTCTCTTTCTTGGAAGATCAAACATCCTGAATCCTTCCAACTAATTAAATGGATTTCCCTGGGAATAAGTTGCAGTTGTCATTTAATCAGATGGCGCATTTTAATAAAACATTGGCTTTCCAGTATAGAAGTATCTGATTTCCACCCTGTTCAGGACTTGAGTCCAGTTTGTTAACAAACAGCTCACCAGAAAAAATAATGCCACCAATTCAAGCCCCCATTGCAGGTGGGTTTTTTTGCTTCTCCTTTCATATCCTTATTAGGGTCTTCCTAACAATGACAGTCTGGACTGAAACAAACAGTGGGTCTCTTGGGAACGATCTCTCATATTCTTCCCTGGCAATATAACAATGAAGCAACTCCACCTGGTAACTTTTACCACTTCTACCAGTGAAATGCTTATGCCCAAGTAGCCTCCATTACCATGCACGGGAGTGACCAAGCCTTGAGATGCATCTGGTCACGTTGCATTCATTCCAAAGAGGAACTTAAGAGGGATGCAGCTCCTTGCTAGGAGCTTTTCAGGGTGTCGTGGTTTAAGCCCAGGCCGTAAATCAGAGCCCCGAAGTCCACTTCCCCCCCCACCTTTCTTCCCTCCGCTCCTGGAGGGACGGGGAGGAGAATCAAAAGAATGCAGCTCCCACGGGTTGAGATAAGAACAGTTTAATAACTAAGGTATAACACAAATCACTACTGCTACCACTAATAGTAATAATGATAAAGGAAATAACAAGGAAGAGAATACAACCGCTCACCAACCGGTACCTCACCCCCACCCCACAGTCATCCAGCCCTTCCGGCCACTCTCCGTTCTACATCCCTGGGCATGACGTGCTGTGGTATGGAATACCTCTTTGGCTAGTTTGGGTCAGGTGTCCTGTCCCTGCTTCCTCCCGGCTTCTCCTCCTCCCTGGCAGAGCATGAGACTCACAAAGTCCTTGGTCAGGGTAAACATTCTGACCCACAACTGAAAACATCGGCTTTATCAGTATTATTCCCAGGTCGAAAGTCAAAACACAGCACTGCACCAGTAGAAAAAATGACTGCTACTGCTAAACCAGGACACAGGGGTATCACAAACTATGCACCAATTGCTTACTCATAGCCAGTGTCACAATAAGAAAACATTACCAAAGTCTTGCAGTACAAGTACAAGTCATTAACATACTGAAGTCACCAAGGGTGACAGTTGCAATTCTGCTCTAGGTACCAACTCTTTGGAGCATTACTTCCAGTTTAAGTAGGAAGACAAATGAGTAGGAGCTGGACTCTCTAGGTTTCTTGTGAAGAACCATCTCTGTGCAGGCAACAATAAAGGCCAGTTATATGAGGCATGATACTAAGGTTAAAAGTGAACATTAAGCAAAGGAGGCTGAGGGCACACGAAGGAAAAGGAGACCCAACTAGAACTCCTCTGCTGAAGTTGCAAAAGCCATAGAAAAGGCCATGAAAGACACCAGATTGCTTGCATGACCAAGAGGTCAGTCATACAAAGTATATGTCTCCAGCAAGCTTTTCAGAAGTGGACTTTCTGAAAAGGGAAGTAAATTGCGTCTCTCTCTGCTCCACTTAGATGTCTCTTCCCCAAAACCAATATGAACATAATATGACTGGGCCTTCTAGATCTCTGTTAGACAGTTGAGGTAGGTCAGCAGGGGCACATAAGTCCCTCTGTTACACAAAAGCAGGCTAGTAAATAGTTCTCTAACAGGACAAACTCAGAGTGGTTTTGTTTTGGTGGGGTTTTTTTCCAGGTTAAGTGGGGTTAATGTTTGGAGGAGAAACACATTCCGATGTGATTTCACCACTGAAATGGAGCCATCCCTTGGGTGGAGCCCGGCAGCTGCTGGTCGTGCACATGCATTTTCCTCAATATATCCAAAGAAAGAATTATGCAAGTAATCAAAAAAAACAACTGAGGCTACATCACAATTTGGGTAGGACACTGAGGTGAACTGTCCTTGTTCTTGCTGTAGGCACCAAGAAGAACAAAAGATTTTTGTGCTCCTGAGGACCCCCTTTTTTTTCAGCCATATGGGAAAGAGAAGACTTCTCCTCCATTGGACAGGCAGAAGGCTGATGGTACCAGCATAGGGAACATCTCCCCGAAGCAGCAATCTGTCCTGCCGCTCCTGTCCTTCACTTGCATACCTCTTTCTCAAGGAGCATGCTGCACCACCACCTTGCTGGGTGCCAACCTGAGAGATCCTGACTGCAGATGAGGAGGCTCTGAGGAACATCAACATGTGCTGATATTCACCTGGCAGCAGAGTCAAGAGAGATGCTCCTTCCCTTCACCCAAGCAATGACTGAACAGCTGACAGCGGTACAGTGCTATCAAACACACACAGCAAGATGCCAGTTAGTAATTTCTCACATTTTTTCCCCAACCTCCCCTCTTCTCACACCTTACCAGCTCGCTTCACCCTTCCTTACAGCAGGCTGAAGCCACTTCATATCCTGCTGGCTTTATTCCAGCTGTCTTGACACAACACAGTTTCTCCTATTTCTAATCATGCACTTCCTGGCATGATCCCCATTGGAAACCTCCAGTTCTGATAACATTCGATGACCTTTCCTTTATTATTTCCCAATGGTGCTCTTCAGTCCCTGATAGGTTCTAAAACTGGGATATGCCTTCCTGGAAAGCCAGACACTTGGGGTAAATGACTCATGAGCCTTGGCATGCGGCTCCAACAGCCCAGGACACAAAGGCAGAACTTTCCCCCACACGCAGTGGATCTAACAGTAGGAAGTATTATTTTGCAGGGCTGTGCTCAGTGATTTCCTAGAAAAGCAACAAAAATGCCACATGTGTTTGTGTTTCCATGTGGATTCGGCACAAGGAAATCCACACAGGCCACATGCGGTTTAGAAATTGTAGGTGTTGTGAGCCTCGTGTCTGCATAATGTCTTGCCTTTGGTATGCAGTAAACATTCCACATCTTTAGGGGAAACTCCCACATAGCCAGGAGAAGGAGGGGATTTAAAACTCAAGATCCTAACTTCAGCGCAAAGGCCCGAGCGGACAATAAATTCTACATCTGTGAAGGAAGCGTCCAATTCCATTCCATTATTTTGATACGCTCCTTTACCGAAGCGGTTCTGCAACAGCAATCAGAGATGGACCAAAAAAAAAGCCTTTGAGACATACGAACTCTGAAGAGAGAAAGATACCTTAGAGTTAAGGCTTTGCCAATGACCAGGTCACACAGCAGAAGTCAACAGGGCCAGATTTCTACCCAGCTTCGCAGCTCACAATCAGAGCCTTGTTCGGAAAGCAAAATCAGCCCTTATCTCGCTACTAAAAAAGTCAATACACCAGAGCACTCAGCTAGGAGCATGATACTAAGCAGTTGCTAAATCACATCCTCCGTATCACAAGGCTCCTGACAGGTATTGCCTCTGGGATGAATTTTTGCCTGTCACATGGGATCACAATCATGTGTGTTTCTTTGTCCCTCTGCCATCCCTCTCCGAGCTGAGGGTGGATGTACCAACATTGCTTTATTGTTTTCCCCATTTTGTATTGGATTTTAAGCAAACATTTCCTAAATAAAAATATCTGGTTCAAAATGTAGAATACTTGAATGTGAAAGTCAAAGAACATGGAAAGTATTTGAACTGAAACAAGAATGTCTCCACTGAATTAACCCAAATGTTCCCTTAGATTTTCTGCTGAAGGAAAAATGTCAGATTTTGATTCAAGTCTGAATTGAGACTGAAAATTTAACGTTACCTCAAATATCCTAGGGGAAAAAAAGCAGCAAATGAAAGCTTTTCCAAGCAGAACAACCTGCTTCTTGCAGTAAAGTGGCTGGTGCCATTTTTTAGAGCAGGATGGCCTCAGAGATCCAGCCAACCCACTTCACATGTGCTGAATGACTGAATACACCCATGTCCCTTCACAGCAGAGAATCAGCAACTGTATGAGTTTCAGTTCTTTTTGGGAAACAGATGTACAGTGTGCTCCCCAGGTTCATGTCACAAACATTGCATCTATAGAAACTTCTGCATGTGAGCACACAGCAGATACATAGGTCAACACCTAAGCAGCACACTGCTCATCCCTCATCCATCGATTCCCAAAGGGCTGAACAGTTGCAGAAGCTACAGAAGCTCTGAAGCCACTAGAGACCAGGGAGGAGTCTGCAGGGGACATGTAGGGAAGCTGGAGGAGCTCTGACAACCTAGGTACTTCGGGCCAGGGACAGCAAGAGACCATAAAAGTTTCCACTACAGTATTACTGGGGGAAAAAAATCATGTCTGATTCAACACATCTCTGAAGGAGGAGTCATGTGGAGAAACATTACTTGAGGAATGAAGAAGGGAAAAAAAAGAGCCGGGAGGTCATTTATATTGATTCCATGCTGAACCTTGTAGATTAATTATGGGGGGAAAAACACGCATTGACAGCTCAGTGTTGACTCTAAGCTGGTTATTAGACCAAAGCAGGCTGAGCGTGATTTTTAGAGGAAATAGCTTCTGATAGGGTCCTGGTGCTACATTTCTTAGGTGACTGGACTCCAGCCAAACCATCTGGCTCTTCTGCATTTCATTCTAACAAAGAGGACTTCACAAAGCCTGGAAGAAAATACTGTACTCAAGAAATGTAAGAATTGTGTTCATAAATGTGCCAATCCAGGAGATATTTGATATATTTTAGAAGGATTTAGATGAAAGAAGGGAGGGAAATAGGAAAAAAAAAAAAACAACCTGGAAAAAAATGCTTACATTTGAGAGGAAAGCAGGACAGCCCCTGCATTGTGATGCTGTGGGGTTTTGCATTATTTGATCCTATGCAGGGAACAAGCATCTTGCTACTGAAACACAAAGCCTCTTTCTCCTGGGCTGAAGAAAATAGCAGTCTCAGGGTCACATTTCCCAGCTCAGTTTAGAAGAGACCACCTCAAGAGGGTAGCTCCCCCGCCTTCTTTCCATCAAAGCTATTGAAGAGCTATTTAAACTTGAACACAACAATGGTTTCCTCCAATACAGAGACACCCGAGTGAAACAGCCCCAACCCAAATCACAGCCTGCTCATCTCCAACCTGTTCAGCAGTCAGGGAAATCAACAGGTCTTCTCAAAGCCCCTGCACCTCCTTCTACTTAATCTACTGCCTTTAACCTCAGTAACTAATGCAAAATTAGATTCATAGGGATGTTCATTGTGGGGAGCAAGAATGTAACTGTGTCACACCAGGTCTGCCACGACAAACCTGTGTTGAGCTGACAACCACAGAATATTTGGCAGGGAAATGGATAATTAGGGTTCTGAGCAGATGCTCCTCACCTGCTCTCAAAGGCAGGTGGGAGCTTATTGACAAATTCCATGATTGACAAATCCGCATTGACAAATTCCAAATTCCTGTCTCAGACCAGCCAAGTGCTCTGTCATAACTAAACAACATGAGGGCTCTCCTCTTTATCAGCCAGGCACAGGAACAAACAACAATGGGACATAGCAGAGAGACGCTGACCTTTGCCAGCTCTTAGGCACCCTTTGATATCTCATTTCTCTGTCAAGGGTCATCTGCTTTCATTCAAGTTCCTACCTGCACTGGATTTGCGGCAGCTGTTACCATGCAGAGAATAACCCTGCCTTGTTGAAGTGAACCACAAGAGCCACTGTGCAAGGTGAGAGGGCCCACTCCCAAAAGGACAAGGTAAGCGTCTGCAGGACAGGGACAGCAAGACAAAGTCTGGGTGCTCCAAGGAAGCCACAGAGTTTGTCCTGCCAATGAAGAAGGAGAGCTTCTCTGGGTCCCAATCCAGGAGGAGTTAAGAGATCTCCCAGCTGTGTATATGTGTATGCAAATACAAGCAATCTGAACACTACAAAATAGCACCTTCTGTGTCTAATGGTCATTCTTGGAGCTTCCAATTTTCATCATCTTGGGAATCTTTTACTGAACTGTGGACTTGCAGTGCTACACCAATGGGTTGGGTTGAGTAAACAGCTCTGACCACATTGCCAAGCTTCCCTTTGCTTTTTCTATTCTTGCAGCCTCCCAGCAATGTCAGGGATTACACTCAGTTCCCATCTGTTGGGGCAGCTGGACAAGGTGCCTTGCCAGCATCTAGCACCCTCTGCATGAGCAGGAATGGCCAACTGCTGTAATCAAAAGAAACCAAGATTGACAGAGCACATCATCAGAGTTAAAGCCAACAAACACGTAGCTACGGGCTGTGTTTCTCCAGTGCCTCAAGCAGCTTCATACTAGCACTGCCTAGGCAGAACCATAGACACATGTATCATGAGCTCTTCTCTCTTTCCCATGTCCCAGCTCCTCACTTGGTTTCAATCTCAGCAAAACAACCCCTTTGCTGCTCCCTTTCATTATGAATTCTGCAAGGAGCTGAATTTCTACTGCTTTACCTACAGCAAGGGTCAAAATCCAAAGGCAAAACTCTTTGCCTTATTCAGAAGCTTTTTCTCTGGAAGAGTGATCCCAAATGTGCTGGGAGTAGATGAATCAACTTTTCATTTGCACGTTTTGGCTGTCCTAAAACTATCTTTTTCTTAAAGTGAAAATGCATGCAGAGATCAAAAATCTTTAGTCTTAATGCAAATTACAGATGTACAGGTTGAACCAATCTAACGGATCATTGGTGCCAAAAGGAGCTGCCCCCCCATTTATCCTCTTTGCCGTGGCTCTGGTGTTCAGCAGACCCTGAACTGTACCAACTAACTCCACAAATACAGCAGCCCTGCTTCTGACAGGCTATCAAGGTGCACCTTCCCAGCACAAGGTCTGCCAAGCACCAGGACTTGTGCCAGAGAGGAGATGGGAAGACACAGCTGGAAGCAGAGAGAGGACATAACAGTTCACTGCAGCCAGGAGGAAGAAATCAGCTTAGCTGCAGCATCTAAAATTCACTCTCACAACTCTGGCTACCAAGGTGCGACTGAAATAAACCAGAAGACAGTGAACAGAGCTGGAACCTGTGCACATCCTGGCTAGGTGGTACAGCACTTCCACTCCCCCTTGAAACCTCACTTTGCTCCCTGTCACCAAGTCACTCTGAGAAATGCGCAAAAAACTCAACATATTTCATATTATCAGTCCTGCTGCTAATGATTTGACTGCAGAAATTTTCAGAAACACCCAGGAAATGTGTATGTCCAATTCCTAATGGGAATAAATTATCAAAAGCCCTTTTGGCTGCATCACCATAACAGCCCATGTATGCAGCCTTCTGTAAAGAAATAACAGCTATTTACTGAGTGGTATAAAGATTAGTTTAATGCTATAAATACTTCCAAACATTGTTGAAACATTAACTAATCCACTCTAACAGCAGCTCCTTGTGGCAAATAAAGATCATTCTTTCTGTGTTAAAGGGGGATTTAGAGCAGAGATTTTATGTATGCAGCTGCATCTCCTGATAGTGGCCCTGAAAACTGTCAGTGCTATTAGTGACACCCTTTGGGGATGGACCAGAGTCCAGTATGACAGCTGGGATAGACACACACCTCCACTGGATACTCTTTAAGGAGAAGATGGGAACTTTGCATTTCTGACACAGATCCAGACAGTTACCTTCCACCAAAAGGAAGGAGCTATTTAATCACAGTCAATTATTCTGAAACAAGCATACTTTTACTCCTTTTCGTTGAATACCTGTGATTAAAAGATGAGAGGGACCAACACCCCATCACAGGCTCCCAAACTCAGCCAAAAATACAGGATACAGTGGGTGGCTGTAGAAAATTGCTTTGTACAGATACTTCACACTGGCACTCAAGATTATTTTTGTCCATGGTAGTTCAACCACCCTGTAACTACTCTGGTGATCTGCTTTGGAAGAGGTAGGTGTAAGTGTCAGTATGCTGCAACTTCACTCATCTATCCTTAGATTTTAGGAAACAACTACCTATGGAACAGCCTATTCTTTATGGGGAATGGTAGAAAAAGTTGCATAACTGTTCCACCCAGCTGAATATTGTATATATCTGAAAATATACGTATAGACACACTGAAGACTCTATCAAGGGTCTGCAAACCCTTGCACTGAAGGGCTGCAAGCTGAACAAGAGCTCAGCAAATGAGGCCAGGTTGCAAGAGGCTTGAGGCTGACGCATGCCCATGCTCTCTTGGACACCTTGCCCCCAGGGGTGTCTGCTTCTCCCAGCCTTGAGAAAGAAGCACACAAGGCTGAAGCACAAGGAAAACACACCCAGGAAGACTGCATGAGAAATAAAAGCAACCCTGAGGATAGTTCCCTGTTGGGTTTACCCCTGCATGACTGAATAAAACAGCTTTGCTTTCAATCATAATGGGAGAGGTGAACATCTTTGGGGCACTATGTTTCTCCTAGACCTGCTTCCCATGCTCCTGCCAGACCACAGCCACCAGGTCCTGGCAACAGGACACAGCACTGACCCATTTCCATTTGGTTCCCTACTTATAAACCAGCAAAGGACACAGCTTCCCTCCCCAGCAGGGGTTTGGATAAGCCACACGGAGCTTGGGATGGGCTCAGAATTAAAGGTGGCAAACGTGGCTATGCTGCATAACCCAGGATGAATGCCTACCCACACAAATCTCCTCTAATATTTCTCCATTTAGACCCAAATCTACTTGTGTTTCTCATAAGCCTGCCATTATCTCCATGTCTTTGTGTAAATTACAGGCAGGAGACAGAACCAACACAGGGCTGAGGTTGTACTGAACGTTGCTCCCACACAGGGTAGACAATATTTCCATCGCTGGGAACATCTGCAGTTATTTTGGGGTAGCTATAAAAATGCCTCTAACCCTTTCTACACTGGTCACTTCAGACCAGGGTAAAGGCAGGGATTATGCAGAGAGCAAGGCTGAGTGCAAAGCCCCTTGCTAGTTCAGCTAACAGGACACTGGTGCTGTTAGCACGTAAGAATCTCATTATTCTTTCCTCTTTTCACTTCAAGACAAGATTTTGGTGCTAAGCCCAACCAAGCAGCAGCAAAGAAGCAGCAGTCCAAGGAGAGAGCCATCTGCCACAATCCAGCGGGAATGACATCCCCTCTATAGGCTCAGCTGAGCTGGCCAAGGATGGGATGAGGCCAGTGCACAGCTCTGTATCTTTTCTCAGTTCATCCAATTACTCCTCTGAGCTTGGACCAAGGTCTAGGCCATGGACAAAGCTTTCAGCTCCTTTCTCCATCTCTTCTTGGGTGGCTTTGCAGGGTAACACAAGCCCCGCAGCCGCACATGTAACCCCACACAGTTACATCGGCTGCTCTACCACTCTCTTTAGCTTTGCACCCAGCTGAGTATGAAGCAGGGGAGAGACCATCTCTGAGTGGGCACAAGAACCTTGTCTACCCTTGTCCAGGTCAGGGCTGCCAACCAGCTGGGTCACGCAGGCTGCTGGGAGCTCCCACACTGACCTGTCCTCAGAACCTGTCATGGATGTGCCATCAGAGACAGAGAGGCAAGGAAATCTCCTGTTTTAAACAATCACAGTTCAACAAAAGCACTGAAATACTTTAGTTAAACATTGAATGGGGGGGAAAAAAAAAAAAAGAAAAAAAGAAAAAAAAAAGGTTTTGAAATGCCTATTTTGACATTTCTGGAGTAGTGACTCACCAGGAATACTGTGGGGTATTTATAAAAATCTTTGTTTAAATAAAGAGTATAAATAGAGCTAAGGTTTTTATTTCAAGTGAAGATGGGGGGGTGAGATCTGCAAGATCTCGTTTGGTTATTGCTGGGTGGGGGTTTTGGGGATAGATTTTGAGTTTGTATCCAGGTTCAGGGAAAAGAGGGAGAAAGAGCCATCAACTCTGGAAACTTTCCATCGGCCAAACCCACTGTCCCCGAGCATCTCCACGCACCGCCTCCAGTGCTTGTATTTCCCCATCAAAACTGTCATGTATCAAGCAAGCTTATGTCCACAGTCAGCTAATTAAGGTTGCACAGGCCTGGATTTAAGGAGAAAGAAAAAACCCAAAACAAACACTCTAAAGGTTGCAAGCCTCAAACCCCAACGGGAACAGCGTCTGGAAAATTCAGCCTCGCACTGGCCAAGAGCTTTCCCCCTGTGTAACATTGCTGGAGCGGACGAGCCAGTAAACAGCATACCAAGCTGATGTGCACCAGATGACAGCAACCTGCGAGGAGAAAGCTCTCCCAGCCCTCGCCTGCAAGGACACAGGAGCAGGGAAGATGGGCAGGTTTTGGTCCTGTCAACAGCTTTAGTCAGACCAGTTTTTCATCCTGCTGTAGCCCACTCTGCTGAGAGGAGATGCTGGGTTACTGCCCACAGCCTGCCTGCTGCAGGCCTGGGAGAGGACACGGACAAGGCACCCCTTCCTGTGTGAAGATGGTGGCAGCATATTAAGATGCAGCGGAGCCCCCAGCTATTCTTGCCCTTCACTTCTTCCCTTTGCAGGCCAACTCTTCAGCCTGAAGCCACCAAGACGACTTTATCAGAGCAAATGGGGCTAGGAAAGTCAGGCTGAGGCTCCACATCATAACCTGATGAACATAGCCAGCTGGCCACCAGGGATGGCAGGGTGACCACAGCACATCCAGCGAGGCTCACCACCCTTCTGTCTGCACAGGCTTTGTTTTCATGCAGATAAACTCTCCACAAAGCACACCGCAACTTGCCTGGTGGATCTGGGATCGTGTAGGTCTGATGGAAACATTGTGGTGGAAATAAAGGCAAGAAATCAAATATCTATTTGAGGGATAAGGCAAGCAGCTAACACAGGTCTCCAGGCAAGTACACCTGCTCCAAACACAACCAGAGACACCCATCTCAGACCAGGGTGTGCTGAACAGTACACGGAAATCAAAGCCAATTTATGTAAATCAAATCCAAATGGTCTGCAGAAGGAACCACATTACCTACGGTAAGTTTAACTCCAGAGCTCAGTGATGCTCTCAGGGGATGATCGAAGGACACAGCTTTGGCACTTATCACTTCCTTGTGGCAGTTATAAATCCAGTTGGTTGGATTCACACATGTGAGCTGGCTCTCTGGAGGTGAACGGGTGGGATCTTGTCAAGAATATCAGCTGGGAACACAGATTTAGCTCCAGAGGAGTAAGCAGGAGTTTGGGCTGTGCTGCCTCTGGGCTTGGAGAGGTTTCAGCCAATCCTCCAAAACCAGTAGGAAGTGTCAGAGTCCAGCCCAGTGGAGAAAGCAAACATTTTTGTAAAGCAATCCCAGGAATTGAGGCAAAAGGACAGCAGGGCTGGTATTAGAGCAGGGCAGGAAACAATGTTATCATCCAAGGAGAATGTGGTATTTTGCAATGTTTTCCTGTCCAAGATCAGTGCAAAAATCTTACTAAGAGGTTTTGGCAAACCAAGTTAAAAAAAAACCCAACAAGATATTTTGTAAGTGTTGAATCTGCTCAGGCCTCCCCCCCGGTCTGCTCTTAAAGAAGAGCCATTTTAACTCTGATTTTTTTAGTTTTCTCAGTGTTAAACAATACAAGCCCAAAAGACAAAACAGTCCTGACTCATCTCCCTGCCCTGTGCCCTGGGTATGACCTGCATTCACTGGAGTCTGCTCTTCCTGACCAAGGACATCACTTCTGCACTCACCTGGGGGCAGAGTCCACCCTTTCCTTCCCTCTCTCCCACTCAGCAAGGGGATAACTGGTTAGAAACCCCCCACATGAAACCATGGGCTTTCTGCTCACATGAAGCCAGGAAAACTACTCCATAACTGCACTTTTGAAGCTCTGCTGTTGCACCCTGATCCAGAGCCCAAGGCTACTGTGATGAATTGCTCATGGGATCAGGCAAGGAATACAACATATTCACGGGCAAAAAAGTGAAATACAGTATCTGGAACAGAAAGGCCCCATTGAAGTCCCAAGTTGCAATGCTATATCCTGACATTAAACAAATCCTTTGCCCTTACCTGTTTCTGCTAGGTTCTGTGAGAACCTTCAAACAAAAGCCATGACACTTGCGTGATTTCCCATCTTTACTCACAGATTCAGGTTGCTTTTGTACTCAGCTCTGGATCAATACTTCTCTGTGAGAAGCCACATGTATTTTTCTTTAGGAAAAACAAACAAACAAGCCTAACCACACAATCCTGGAAGCATTATGTGTTTCTTCCACAAAGAGAGGTAACCCTCCTACATGGCACTAAGAAATATAATGAAAGCTGAACACATAGCAGGCCCCTAGGCTCTCCGCCTAGTCCAGAACCTAAAAAATAAGTGTAAAGCTGCAAAATGGCTGTTTTCATTGCACCCCTGCTCCAGCAGACCTGCAAGAAGGCTGGAAGATGCACCAGCATCTACAGAACAAGGAATACAGGTGCTTCAAAGGCTATGAGAATACACTGGGGCTAAACTCCAGCATGCACTGAAGCACAGTGCTGGATGGGGGCTCCTGACCTTCTCTCCACAAGCCATGGCTGCCAAGGTAGCCTTTTCCAAATGAGATTTCCACCCTCTTCATTTCGACAATACAGCCTGCACCCTTGGGAAGAAGGGGGGAAAAACAGCAGGAAGATCAAAGCTCTGCAAGTCCGTAATATTTTATTAGTTCCTTCCATCTGTCACGCACCAGTGACTCACTGGGAAATAAGCCCCCTCTTGAGAGCCGCTACCTTTTCGTTGCTGACTCCGGCTTGTGAGCAGCACTATCGTGCGCCTTTATTGGTTATTTGTTCTGTCTGAGCGAGTTTTGGCTCCTCATTCACAAACCAGCCTCTGCTCCTTGAATCAGAGGGCGAGGAAGGGGGAGGGATAGAGGAGGATCTTGCTGCACTTCTGTTATCTCTTTCACTCTCCACTCGGTGCCTTCTGCATCAATGAAGACCTTGGGAATCCTCCGGCTTTGTTCTGTTCTGCAGGCGGGGGCTTTTCCTGATGAAATAGCCAGGTAGCAGCACTAACCCTCAGTATACACAATCATCCAAACCCATCTGCTGGGGCAAGAGAAAGATGCCACATGCTGCTTTTGGAGAAAGCAAAGTTCTTTGGGGGAGCAGGGGAGAGGAGGGGAAAGAGGTAGATTTCCTGAACCCCTCTGAAAGCAAAGGGAGAACTGCCTTGTTCCACTATTACCAGGATGCAAATGGAAGAATTTGAAAGGTTGACTGCACAGTCTGCTGGTGGATAAAATGCATGAGATGCTGTGCTATGGAAGCAGAAGGGCTCCCATGCATCCGTTGTCCTTCCCACTCCAAAGGTACCACAAGAAGCATCATCTCACTTTCTCCAGGGCCCTGAGGTCCCTTCACAAAGGTATGGCAGGGAAAGACTTCAATAGCCCTGACTTTCATCATCAAATTGAGATGCTCTTCTGGTGTAGCTGTGGCTCCTCAGTGAATGATAAGCCCGCTCTGTTCTTCTTTAGGGCTTTTGTTAATGCACTGTTGGTGACATTACATGAAGGGTACCCACTGTGCTCAGCACCATGCTGGGTAATGGCTGGCTCTGGAAAGGAAATCACTCCTGCTCCTTCACCCTGGAGAGGGATGCCTCCATGTATCAGCTGCTGCTCTCCTCTGACCCATGCCTCCCTCTTACTCTGCTCCATCTGTCTCTGTAACTCAAGGCTTGCATCTTATTCAGCCTGGCATGGCCTTTGCCAGCAGCTGCAGGTGTTCAGATGTGGATACTTGCTAGTCTGAGTTTCTCAATAGCATGGCAGACAAAGTAGCTCCCCCTGCCATTCCCAGCCGTGCCCTCATTCTCTACAGCCCCTGAAGCATCTTCTCCTGGTCCCATGGTGAGCTATCACCATCTGGAACTTGCAAAAAGAAAGCCAGGGATCACATCACCTGCTTCAGAAAGTCTGGCTCACAGTGCCCTGGGCCTGTATTGCACATGGCAGAACAGGATCCCACTTTGTACAAGGTCTTGTACACAGAACCAGACCATTGGATAACCTTTTTGGTCTATTAAATACAATGTGAGGTGCAACAAGTTCCTCACCTCCAAAACAAAAGGAAAGAGATTGTAATGGATTATGGGAAAGCTAAGTATTTTCCACATTCCATCCCTGAGAAGTATGTTTCCCCTTATTTAATGGGGCGCTAAACCCAAAGCATATCCCTGGGGGAGCTTAATTTCTTAGGGGTATTTCACTCGGACTCACACCACCTGAGCATCTCCAAGAGGGTATGGTCCCTGCCACTCTTCCCTTCTGATGCCTGAGTTTCTGCACACAGAGGAACCACGCCACTTTCTTACACAAAAGGCCACAGAAATCAAGTATAGCAAAGGAGAATTTTGAAACCATCACTTTACTGAGCTACCTCTTCCCTAAAGCTTTGCCACTCTCACTCAGTGATTTCAGGGGCCAGCTTCTTTCAGACATCATTTGGCACCACTGTGCTGTTTGTGCTCACCTGCTTCCTCCTCTACCCCACGTAGGGGTTCTTCTAAGCACCTACAAAGTAGTAGGGGCTTAGAAGCTCTAAGGAAAGACTAGCTCTAAAGCTACTCTTCCCTTTCAGTTGGGTGGTTGAGGGGTTTTGTTTGTTTGACCTTATTTTTATTTTCCTCCTTCCTCTGTTGACCAGAGTGTTCACAGGATACAGGGCAGCTCTGACACTACCCCAGCAGGTCCATTTTACCATAGATACAACCTAACCCTGGTAGTTCTGGATTGTAAGTGACAGCAAGTCACTTACACCTCATTGCTTCACAAAACCGTGTAATAAACTTTTAAAATCCAGCACTGCTGCCACCACCACCATTGTGAATTCAGCTTTACAGAATGGCACCAACTCTGCAAATGTCCATTCCTGTGTCCTGCTTCAAAGACTCTGAACAGTTCATGCTAAGCCAGCAGGGAAGAGAGAAAAGCTGAGCAAAGGTGCTTGGCCAAAGCTGCACGTTAGAGCTAGGTAAAAGTCCTTGGCTCCCAACCTTCAAGGTGGTGTCCTCCCAAACAGACTGTATCTGTATTTTGAGGCTCACAAACAGTGCAAAACAAGCAAGAATACTCATGCGAGCTTTCTGTGTGTCCTGCAGGTCTCAGAGCAACATTTTGAGCCACAAAGCAGTTCAAAAGAAGAATTTCAAACTGTCTCCGACCTACAGTGCACCAGCCCCAGTCTCGCCTTGGAAAAAGAGCTAGCTGGCCTGAACATCAGAGTGGATTATTGTCCTGAGGGTGCAAAGGCAGAGATGAGGCTGCTGCGTGTCATTAAACAAACAGATGGAGAGACAGCCCCAGAGGCTCCGACAGAGCCTGATGCTTTCTGGCTCTGAGCGTGCTTGTTCCAGGAGCAGGAGAGGCTCCAGAGTGCTCTGTGAAAGGAAAAGATGCAGTCATGGGCTGCAGCCTCAGAGACTGGAGCTAATTGAGGATGGAGAACAGAGGCGAGAAGGGGATAGAGGCCTTTTCCTTACAAAGCAGCTCATCAGCAGGCAGCATGCCACAGGGCTCTGCTGCACGAGTTCAGAGTGAATCCAAACTGCTCAGAATGGGCTCACGGGTGCTTATGTGACACCAGCAGCGGTCACATGGAATAACATCAGGTATTCCAACTTAGCTACTGGTTTTGGTACTAGAAGCTACAGGCTCGCAGGATGTGCATTTCTTAGCATTTCGCTTCGTAGGACTCTAACACATTTTAAAGACGGGTTTTGAAAGGAGACAAAATTAAATTACAGCTGCATTTGTAGGAATGTCTCCATTTCTCATTAGAGCTCAGTGACATTTTCATATATGTAAGCAAATAGGGCAGCTCTTCCCAAACAGGGCACCACTTTCACACAACTGCTGCAGCTCTGTCAGGGTTAAGACAACAGTGACTTGGTGCAGCATTGTTGGACTTGAAGAACCTTTGCAAGCCAGCACATTCCTGAGCTGGAAACACACACCTTGCTTCCACTATATGTTTGTTTGACAGCAAGGTCTCTCAGTCACAGCACAGATGAACACAGAAAACAATCCCCCACCTCAAGTAGAAGCAGTTCTCCAGCACATCACCAGCACAGGGAGCAAGATAAAGCAGGATCACCTCCTCTACACCAGGGCCTTCCCTTTCCTGAGGGAAGCAGAGGAAGGAAGATGCTAGAAACCAGGCCATTTCTCTTCCATCCTGAAAATAGAAATCATTAGAGCAAACCTGCTAAGGAAGACCAAGCTTGTTCCTTCCAAATGTTCTTCTGCTTCTGTCTACCCAAAGGCACAAATCAAACAAGAAAGGTGAAGGCAGTTTCTTCTGCACAGTCACATCTGCTGACAATATCATCAACCAGGCAGACGGCCCTGCTATGAGTAGGGGAACAGACTAGAAGCCCTCCAGAAGTCACTTCCCTTCTGAACAATTCTCTATTTCTATGACATTCCAGAACTAAAACCAAGTCAACGCAAAAATGGAAACCAGACCCCATACAATTCTCATCTCTGACTACATTTCACTTCTGACTACAACCATTAGTTAGAACCTTCCTATAAGTTCTCCTGGACTTTTTTTGGCCTTCAAGTTTCAATTCCTGAGGAGCCACAGGAAGCCTGGGGTGGTCTTTCAGCCACGCCAGGATCTTGAAAGAAGATGAGTAACTTGATTTACCCTAAATTCTGTTCAGTGTCCAGAGAAATGGAAGCAGCCTCCTCCATTGAAGCACCTCATGGCCAGACCTTGCTTCTGAACTATCTGGAAGGCTTTTAAGGTCAGGACTTTGGGAAGATGTTTGCAGAATGTAAGTACAAAAGCAGGCACCTGAAAGCCCACCTAGATGGAACTGAGCGAAGTTTTCTGCCAATCTTTTATTCAGTATGAGCAAGTGCATGACCTCCAGCACCAGAGAAATCTCCTGACTACATTCTGAAAAAGTCACTGCTTGAAGAGATGCTGCGATTTTAGGAACAGTGCAGTGCTTGAGAGCTCTCCAGTGGGGATGGTGCAGCCTGGAACCTGCCCGAAAGGCTTTCTGTTAAACTTTATCTTAAATGGAAGCATCTGTTTACCTGGGGAAGAATGAGCTCATCCACCTACCCACTGCTTAGTAGCTATTGTCATGGTTAGAAACCAAGTGCTATCTCTGGGATGGCAGTGAACTTCTCACGGAGTTGTTCTGGCTGAATTCGTGCTAAGCTGGTATTAATATCAGCCCCTTTATCTCCATTTCTGAAAAAGGCTCCAAGCATTAACAGCTTCAGTAATGATTCATGGGTTTAAATTCCTAAACCTTTTGAGAACAGGAAATTAAAGCCAAGAGGAACAATACCCACAGATTAAATATATTTAGCTGCTGTGTTTCTTGTTGAGAAACTCGGAGAACTGTTTAGTGGTGCTTTTCATGTGGCTGCTCCATGTGGAAATGATGGCAGCTTGCGTCTGAAGTCAAAACTGCAAACTGAAGGGGGGATGCAGGAAGACATTTTATTGTTTTCCTTGTGCTTTCTGCTCTCCAGCAGAGTTACTCCGGGCAGCAGCCTACTCAGCACCAGATAAAACAACTAAAGGAACTGCCCCACGTTACGTGTTGGGGCACAAGCCATGAGGGAAGGAAGCCACCCTTCTGTGGGCAAGTTATTCCTGAAGGAAGACTCTGGAAGTGTTTGCAGAATTGGGTCACATTCGCTCTGGGCGGGCAGCAGCAGACAAAAGCTGGCCTCCACCATGCACCACTGCAGCAGTTGCTCCCTGGGAGAGAACCAGCCAAAGCACGCAACTCCCAGCAGCTCCCTCCTTCTTTTAGGCTGAGGCAGCCTAGCCTGCATTTCATCCATGGCTTCTCCATGTTGAGTCAGGAACCAAACCACCCCTTGGAGCCTGGGTCCCAGTGCCCAGCCTGCTAGGTCCCTGCTCTCCCAGGGCTGCCTGTTGACAGCTGTTTCATAGAGCCAAGGATCCCAGCTCTCTGTTTTCCCTACTTCATTAGCTAAACAAACAATGACGGAATATAAAATACCACCCTGTTCGTCCATCGGGGCGATGCAAACCCATGTAAAACTATCTCAGAGACAAGTTTAGAAACAGGCTGTGCCTGTGCCAAAAGCCTGGATCAGCGCAGTGGCTGACAGCTCTGCTCCAGTTCCTGGAGAGCCAGCAGCACACTGAGCTGAGCCCGGCCCAGCATGGGAGCAGCGCTGGTGGGGAGCTCATGAGGACAGAGCACAGTCACTGAGGTACGAGGGAACCCAGCTCTCATACTGCCAAGGATTCCCATTAAAAGGCTGTTGATGACCAAAATACCAACAGCAAGTAATTCTTTGGGAACAAATCTGAGTTACAGGTATTATCAAGGGATTGAACTCTTAACAAAAGACATCATGAGGACATTTAAAGCAAAGACCATAAAGCTGACTGTCTGGATGGGAAACATTACCCTGTAACTTTCAGTACCAGGTGATTAAACCTAAGCTGCTGAGGGAGACCAAGACCACAGCAAAACACAGGAAGAAAGGCATCCGGGTGGAAAAATCC
This sequence comes from Psittacula echo, assembly GCF_963264785.1. Classification (NCBI taxonomy): domain Eukaryota; kingdom Metazoa; phylum Chordata; class Aves; order Psittaciformes; family Psittacidae; genus Psittacula; species Psittacula echo. The sequence goes on along the minus strand of NC_137745.1, from coordinate 17,660,622 downwards.
CTACCCCAGACCATCACTGGTTACCCAGTGAACGGTCATTCTGTGCACTCAGCCAGAAAGGGATTATGGCTCCAAGACCCACCAGGAGCCTGGGCAGATGAAGGCAGTGGATGGAGCCTGCCAGAATGTGGAGGAGCAGGCTCTCTGGAGCAGGACTTCCAACCTTGTTGTTCAAGTTGCATGAAACACTTTGTGACAGAGTCATCAAGCACAGAAGCCAGAAGGTCCATCTCACAAAGGCTGCTGACGCAGGGTGACAAAGTCGCTCATGTGGACTAAACTCATCATCCAAGATAGCCTGCAAAGAGCCCTCAGCTACAGAAAGATCACTGTATAATGAAAAGACCCTTGCAAAGCCCTGAGACACATCGCTGTCCAGTTTTCACCATCAGGGTTGCTTAGGCCTACATTTGTCTCAGGCTGTGGTTAGAGGAAGCCAGCTCTACCACTCACACAACCCCCTGGGAAACTTCTATCACCTTCTGATGGGCTTCGATCAGACCTCCGAGGTTAGAGGCAAACGGTTTATCCAGACTCAGCACACACTTGTTCTAACACACGTAGCAGATTGGTTTTGCCATCACGCAAATGCTTTATGACAGATACCACAACCAGTACCTCCACAGCACCACATGGCCCAAGGCACCATAGTCACAGCAACTCACGATGCAGAACCTGGCTTATCTGCTCACTAGGGACATCTGACGCCAGACTCACAGCAGTGCACAGTTCAAATCACCCCCACAACATGCCACAAGATGGAAAATGAAACTTGCTATGCTTGTTTCACTTGAGCTCAAAGCTCTCTCTTACCAGAATCAGTGAGTAGTTTTACTTGTTCCTGCTTAGTTTCCCAAGTCTGAGAAAGCTTTTCAAGATTTGCTTTGTGTAACTTCGAGTCACCAGTCTCAGCATCTCTGTCTGGGGAAGAAAACGCTCTACAATGATCCTCAGAGAGAGCATGACCTGCTTTTTAAAGACAAAACCTTCCCTGCTGCCCTCCTGCACATTAGCCAAGTGGGCACCACATCTTGGCATTCACTTTGAAGAGCTCATACCATCTTCAAGAGAAGTATGAGTATACAGAAACACCTCAGTATTGTCCATGCTGCTCTACGCTGAGCTACACAGTACGTGACTTCTCCATCTTCACCACCTCCACCCTCATTTATACCAACACCAAAGAATCATTGTGTGGCCCATAACAGGGCTGTGGGCTCCTGACCCACGAAATAATTGTAGTTTATTTTAGTGGACCAGATCTGCGTGTCTCTTGTGAGAAGAAGATGGTGCCATATTCCCTTTCACATGGATTCTCTTCCCTTGCAGAGAAAGCAGAGGGACTGGAGCTAGGGTCTGGCAAGCCATCCCTCAGCATCCTTCAGAGACAAAGCAGAAGGACATCTGTGACATGAGTTAGCACAGCCTGTTCAAATCATTCATGCAGTTGTCTCAGGCAACAGGCTTAAACCCTCCCAAGAAAAGTCACCCAGGAGCACAGAAGTGCAAGAGAAGATATCAGTCCGCTGAGGTGACCCAACAGCAGCTTTACCAAGGGATGAAGTGGCTTCAGGTGAGGTCTGCCTAGCAGTACCAATACCTGCTGGAGAGGCAGAGGAATGCTCTTCAAACTCTTGACTGAAAGATGTGAGGACCACAGAGAACAAGGGCTCTTCCCAGTGTATTTCAGGAGAAATGAGAGGTGAGCTCCGGATGGGTGAGGACAGCAAACCTGAGCTTTGTCCTGCAGCTGCAATGCCCCTGACACCATGCTGTCCCCTCCCCAGAACATGGGATTATGTTAAGCAGGATGCTATTATGAAGAACTAAAGTCTGATCTTTCCGCTGTTAAATATTTTGGCAGCATCAGCTCCATGAAGCCACAGCACTCCTACTGTGACCACAGCTTGGCCCTTGCGCAGCTCTGTGGGACCCAGGAGAGGACATGTCTATGGCAAGAGCCTGGTGGTACCAAGCAGCAGGTGGACCTGCCACACTGGCGGGCGAACAGGATGGCTGTGTTTTCCCACCATAGCCTGAAGAGGCATCAGGTCCTACAAATTTGGTCATTACAGTCCAAATATGCTCAATTCTCAGCTATTTTTGCAATGTGTTTTAATAACCTCTCCTCCTCATATGTTTTTTGCTTGCACAGTGTGACACTCAATGGGCTTATGGGGGGCAGGAGGAAAGGCAGCTTAAAATATTCCAGCTCTGACCTCCCCCTGTTCCTAGAAAACATCTCAGGAACTGATCCTTTCCATGCCATGAACAGCTCGCAGACGAGCAGGACTGCTCTGCAGTCAGGATACCGATACCCAGCCTCACCACTACAACAACCTCCTGCCATCCCAAGGCACCTCTCTGTGCGTTATTAGTACAGTACTCATGATGTTGCTGGGCATCCTTACCCCTTGCAGCAGATGCCAACCGCATTCACACACACCCCATTTCCTACTGCCCTTCACTTCTGAGAGGTTTGGTCCACAAAGCCCGAGTGTTTCAGCAGAGCTATAGATGAACAGTTGCTATGAAGCCCAGCTGCACAGAATCAGTCCACCCTGCTCTTGCTGACTTCCTGTAGGAACAGGGAGTATATTTGGGATATAGAAGTCTACACAACCAAACCTATGAATGCAGGAAGCTGCGTTTTCTCTCTAACGCTTCCAGTCCCTTCTATGTTCCACTGACATTTGCTGTTTCTGCAGCTCGGCTGACAAAGACACCCTTCACAGACCAAAGCAGAAGCAGGCAAAGCAGCTTTAAGTCACAAACTTAAGAACACTGACAGCATCATCTAAAAGCAAAACAGTCACTTTGAAAACAAGAACCAGGAAAACAGTTTCTTCGGACTTATATTTCTATCGGCATCTACTGCTTTTTGACTAAACCTGCTCCAAATTCCGACTGGAGCAGTTTGGTCCTTAAAAAGGAAAAACAAAATCCACAAAACTACTTACAACATTAGAAAAAACCCAAACACTATAATTCAAAATCTACCCCATTTATGACTTAGCTCCAGCCTCTTGGCCAGCTGTGAAGACTGACATTTTGAGGTTTAGAAAGAATTCCTTCATTGTCCACAAGAAACCAGCAAGAAGCGGATCAAGCCACTAAAAAGCTGTCGTATTTTCCCCCTAGTGACAAGCAAGGCCAAATGTGAAGGCTGTTTACAGATATAAGGGTCCCCAGTGTTCCACAGAGATTGCCTTGGGAGAAGGGAGGCAGGTCAAAGTCATCTGCCCCTTCAGGTGGCATCTCAGTACTTCGCCGCTGTCTCAGTACTTCCAGGTTGGCCCATTCACTGAGTTCAATTATTTAAGTGTCCTGGCTTTTTTTTTACACGAGAGGTACCAAATTGTCTCTTTTATATCCCAAAAGACAGTGAGTACACATAGAGCACCAGGGACACTTAGGACAACTTCGTATTCCTCATTTTCTCTTTCAGATCAGCCATAGTGGATTCTCTTGTGTCCACACTGGAGGTTTTTGCCTTTCTTTCCCCCACACCAAATACAGAAAACCCTACTTATGTGCAGGACCATGGATTACATAATAATTCTCCAATTCAGGTCCTCTAGCCATACACATGGGGTTGACTCTGCATGTGTGTACACACGCTCCTCTAACACAGTCCACAAGCACCACACTTCTCTGAAGTTCCAATGTCTCTCTGCCCCTGCAAATGAGACAGCCCAGCAAATGAGTACGGGCATGAAAGCCAAGAAACAGTTGCTGGGGATTTTCACACGTTTGCTCAAATCAGTCCATGCACACCACCCCTTTTCTGCACCTTCAGCAGGCGCCTGCAGGAAGATGGCTACTGATGCCCACTACTGCCAAGACACAGTTCCCTGCCCTGCCCTCCAGCAGTGCCCAGCCCTGATGCTGAGGGATGCCCAGCCTGGTAAGGTCCTCCTGGGACTCAGGGTAATGGACCAGAACAACACATCCCAGCAGTCTTCTGCTCTACTGAGCAGCTGCAGGCCACTAGAGGAATAAAACATGTCACACCGAGACACTGCTTGAGCAGGAATGTATGTCAGTGAGTTAAAGCCTTGTTCCTCACACTCAGCATCATCCCCTGCAGCTCCTAAGCTCTCCTAAGAGGAAAGTCAGCTGCAATTCACAGCACCTGCATTCAAGAGCTCTAGTTAACAGCAGCTCTCCTTCCTCTATATGGGATATTGGAGGCCACCTCTGGAACACTGAAGACAAAGCATTTGGAACACACACAGATACAAGAACCCACTTAATTCCAGATCCTCTGCTTCACATTGACTGTGCTCTCACCTTGAGAACAAGGAATCTCAGGGAGTTTCACCAGACCAAAGTCACTTGTACACCACTTTCAGGAGCTGAGTGTCAAGGAAGCAGCTGTCCCCCAATGACAACACTGTACCAAAGACCAAAGTTCCTGCAAAGGCATCGTTTCCCTGCCTGATGGACAAGTCAGCCCCATACAGTACTGCATGTTTCCTTTGGAGCCCACAAACTTGCACTGATGAACACAGAACACAACTCCTTTAACTTCCACCTCCTCCTACATTCCCTTTCAGAATACCCATGCCATCAGCTAGATACAAACATAATTTCTTCCTCCTGTCAGGCTGTACCAAAGACTGTGCGCACAGCCCGTTTCCACTTGGGAACAGGCAAAAATTCTAATATTCTACCTGAATTTAGGAAGTTCAAGTGTGTCTCATTTTGAAGAGTTATGATAATCCAGGAGGATTTGCATAGAGCCGCCTTGAGAGGTGAGGGCTCTAAACACAATCCTGCATGGCTGAATTTTAAGCACTCCAGTTGGATCCTTCTGGCATTATAGTGACAATCTTGGCATCATCACTCCCACAGTTGTCTGCAATTAACAGTTGCCACATTCAAGCCTCCTTGTGTTCATTAATGTCCAGGTCCTGGCTGACACCCCACCAAGGCTGCAAATGAGACAGCTACAAGATGTTTTACAGGAGGAACTTCAATCACACCTTTCCTATCACCCCTGACCATCACAATTCTCTTTCAAGGCTGAATAATGCGTTTTCCACTTGCTCTTGTTTTCTTTGACAGCACTGTACAGAAGTAACAGCAGTAGGTTAGATAGCAATGTTGTACTGGCATCTTTTTACAGCCTGATCACCACAGCTGTGAGGGTACCAGCATTTCCTAGTGCCGCAGCCCCTAGAAATATTTAGTATCTTCAGATGGAAATTAAAAGTCTAAATCTACAGAGAAAAACAGGTAGAGCAAGAGGCTGCCATTCTGATTCGCTACATACAATCAATGAAGAGAAAAAGCAGAATCTGATTCAATATCATATTCAAAGTATAGGATTAGTTTTCATGGCACAAGAGTATAGTCCTGGGAAGGTTGTATAGAACTGCATTCCCATACTAGAGAAATGGTATTTGCAACACTTAGTATTTTATCTCACTTAAGTAAGTTGGAGGGTGCAAGAGAATAGGAACATTACATTCCAACTTTAAATTGCTTTTAGAAACCTATACACTCTTATCCACAAGGTGAGGAGGGGAATATGAAGAGGGTCCTGCAGAGCTATTTTCCACTACCTTATAGTTTCAGGATTTCCATGTCTTTCAAAAATAATAGTAATAATAAAAAGGTAGTTTATTGAGTATCTTCACGCTGTCACAGATCTTAGATGTTTTTAGAAGCAAAACTGCCTAATCCACCCCTCATCTCTGCCCTTCCTGTGCCACTAGCTTGGATACCTCAGCAAAAAGCAGAAAGAAATAGAGGAGGCCTTAAACAAAATCCGATAGTGGAAAAGCCTAGAACAACACATGTATATGGATCTTTGCTCTCAGCCACTTTCAGTTCTGGCCTAGGGTAGGAAGTGCAAGATATTCCAAGGCAGGAGCTGGGTAGTTTCCATGCTTAGTGTCCATTAGCTAAGGTACCATTAGCCACATCCACCCCACAACTGGCTGCTTGAGCTCTTAGTTTTGCAGAACCTTTAACTTGCCTGTACCTTAAGGCTGTCCCACCAGACCTTCCATAATTACAACCTGACCTTTTAGACTTCTTTGCTCTCTCCTTCCTGAGAGCCCTGGGCACAGTCGTATCTTGAAACCACACTGCTTCCTTCTTCAGTGAGACAGCTTAAGTTGGCATTTGAAGTACTGGCACCATTCTGCCAATGTGCCTTGTTGTGTCTGCACCCAACTCTGCATACCTCATGGCATGAACCCTGAAAAATGCCATCTGTGCTCACTTCAGCCAAGCCTGAGAGCAGGAGATGGCTCATAACTGAAGAGGTTCTGACCTGACATATGGGAAAGATCTTGCTACAGCCCTGCTCTTCCATTTGTTACTCATCTAACAAAAACAGTTCCTAGACTTAGAGGTCATAAACTCTCTCTGGCTTTGCTCTGCACCAGAGCACTTGACTTCCTACTGCTCAGAGTGTGCCAAAGGGAGGACCTTGTCAGAAATGGAAGAGGAATGTTTATCCAGTTGACAGACTGGTGATCTGACTCAACTAATCCGCACCGGCCCAGTGGAAGCTCCATGCTAAACACAAAATCACTTCAGTTCTTTACTAGATCACCTCAACTCATTGACAGCTGAATAATTCATTTAGTGGTAACAATTGGGAATAAAATCACAGAATCACTGAGGTCACAAGGGTGCTCTGTAGATCATCTAGCCCAAACCTCCTGCTCAGAGCAGGGTCACAAAGGTTCACGTTGTGAGTATATCCAAGCCTAGAGACTCTACCACCACTCTAGGCAACCTGTTCCCATATTTGACCTCCCTCATAGGGAGTTTCTTCTTATGTTTAAATGCAATTTCCTGCATTTCCATTTGTGTCCACTGATAAGATCCCCCTCCGAGCCTTCCCTTCTTCAGACCAAACAACCCCAGCGCTCTCAGCCTTGCCTTATACACAATACACCAGCCCCTTATCTTGGCCCTGCCTTTGACTCATTCCAGTACGAACATTCCTCCTTTACACAGGGAGTCCAGCAGCGGAGAAAGCACCCCAGATACGTCTCATCAGTGTTGAGTGGAGGGAAAAGATCACCTCTTCCACTGCTGTCAGTTCTCTGCCTAATGCAGCTCAGGATGCCAGCTGTCATCTTTGCCATGAGGGCACATTGCTGGCTCACATTCAACTTGGTGTCCATCAGGACACCCAAGGGCCTCCTCTGCACAGCTGCTTTTCAACTGGGCAGCTCTCAGCTTGTAGTGGTGCCTGGGGTTGTTCCTTCCCAAGGACAGGACTTTGCACTTCCACTTGTTGAGCTGCACGAGGGTCCTGTTGGCCCATTTCTTCAGCCTGTCCAGGTCCCTCTGGATATCAGCACAACCCTCTGGCCTATCAGCCACTCTTCCCAAGTTTGTCTTGCCTGGGCTTTGTATATGCGGCTTCAGATGAAGGTTACAGATTAATGTTAAAGTACTTATGCAAAAAGACAGAATATTCATTTTCATTCTTTTCACCAATGACATGATTTCATATAAGCTCACAAAACTGTACCTGAAGCCTACAGATGTGTTTGCACAAACTTCACTTCTGCATGACCAACTCCATAGCTCAAAGACCTGAGATCCAACAGCCAATCTCACACATACAAGCTGAGGAAGGGAGAATCCTACAGAGACAATTATATGCATCCTATCCAGTCATTCCTTCCTTCTTTTATTTTATTTGTCTGGTAAATTAAAATTATAGAATTAAAAACTAGCAGCTGCAACTCAGAGAGGCCAATATCCTCTGTGCATGACTCACCCTCTTGTGGGCTTTTTTTGGGATGTGTTCCTGAGGAAATGAAAACATGCCAGTATCTTTTTTATCTCTCGCTTCCTTACAGAACACACTCACTGTTCTCCTGCTTAGACCCTGGTGTGCACATCTGTGGGTCCTCTCTGTGTGAGGCTGCACAGGCTGCCTGGTCTGGATCACACAGGCAGTGGGAGTCCAAAAGAAGTAACAGTGGTGTCGCATCATGCTTGCTTCTGTTGCTGGTGTGGTAGAACTGAGAAGGATGAAAATACCTGAGGTGGACAGAGACTAAAATGGGAGTGGGGCAGGGAAATGAAAGCAAGCATGGCCCTAAGGAAAAAAAGGCCACACAGCGTCAAGGCTACGTGATGACAGCCAAGTGCTGATTTTTAGTAGAAGACCACTGTGTATTAGGTAGCCTTGCAAGACCATGAGAAATTGAAATCAGGAAGTCAAACTGTGATTGCAAAGTCTCAGTTCCCGTTGCTTCGTAACACACTTCCTTGTGGTGCCCCTGCCTTCCAGATGGCAACTGTGCACCATAAGCAGGCAGCTGAGAAGAGTAGCAAAGAGCCTGCTCCCCTTAAAGTCATCTTTAAGATGAAGAGCATGGCCAGGGTCTGGGGCCACTCCTCACGCCCCATGGAGCAGGACAGCAAAAGGGATGGGTGATGAGGAGGCAAACCCCATGAAATCATCACGATCTTATGAACTGCTCTGACCAGCTTAGTTGAAGAATTAGAGAAGGCACAAAGCTGATAATTCAGTACCCAAGAGTCCCAATCCTTTCACAGATCCCCAGATGAAGCTGGGATTTAAGAGCTTTAGCTTGCTGGAAGGAGCTGTTTTACCCTGGAGTTTCTCTTGTGCTCTGGCACAGCTTTTGATGTGCATCAGACTGAGTCCTGGTGTCTCAGAGCTGACTCAGGCTTGGCCCTCTGAGCTTAGCATGCTGGTCATGAAAGGAGCTGATCCCTCACTGCTGACAGACGCTGAGCTTTTCTGATAGTCGATATTTTTAAGTGCTTTTGGGACTTCTGCTCTAAAATGCTTCCCTTTCATTTCCATTTAATTTCCTTAAAATTGTCACTGGAGCTGTTGCTATCTCTGACACGTGTCAAACGCATCCTTTTCTCTGCTGTCTCTTCCTCCCCCTCCATGCAGTACATAGATTTAAAAATGGGTTTCAGCTCAGCACTTCACTACCCTCCTCCACAATTTTTTGAGCATTTAACCCCCCTTTTTTTTAATTAAAACCCCCTAACACAGTGCACCTAATTGAACATGCAATTGTTTCAGGTAGAGTTTCCCCAGAGAATCCTATAATCTCACCCTGTCTTCCTTAGGCAGCGTATAATCATACGATCTACTGGTTCTTTGTTTCAGTTCTTTCTTCTCCCTTTCTTTTTTTCTCCCCTCCCCAATACTTGCAATAAGTTTCCACCTTGTCTAGACATTTCTGACATACACTGCCTTTATCCCTCATCTCCAGCCGCTGCAGCTGGAGACGTAGCAGCTCTCTTCTTTCCACAACTACATCTTGGATCTCAACACCCCCTATGTGACAAGTCCTTATTCCAGCATCTCCTCTGCCAGTGCTATTTCTACCCCTTCCAGATGTGTATTTCATCTCATTGAGGGCTTTTTATTTTTATATAATGTTGCAACTGTTACCTGATTAGGGTGAAGGTTCTCTTTTAATGGGTAGGTCTGATAACAAGTTTTCCATTGCAGTAGGCCTGAACAGGAAATGTATGGCTGGGCTATTTTTCACTGTGTTGGCTTATGAAAATATCACAGTTTTGTCCTCCAGAAACTATCTGCATACGAAAGATGGCCAGGATTTCTCGATCTCTCACCAAGCAACATCCCCATGACACAGCACAGCTGGAGGTCTACCAAACACAGACTCTATCCCCAGGGAAGGGGTAAACCAGTACAGCACCAATGGGAACTGCAGCTGACCAAAGGTTCCTCCATAATTCCCACTGAGCACGGCAGCAGTATTCAAACTACTGTTAAGAGTTCGAGAGCACACTACCATTGGAAAAGCTCCAACAGCTTCGGAAGAAATAAAAAAGCTCCAAAAGGTTCTGTCTTCCCAGTCCCAGTCTGACGGAGTTCAGCCCTTCAGCTCACGCTAAGACAGAGGTTAAGATTTGTTTGAGTCTAGTAGGAAACTCCTTTCTAACTCTCAGGTAGTTCACAGCCTCCACTGGGGCACAGAGAGCAGAAAGCAAAATCATTTGCCATCATACATGTGAAATGTGTAAACAAAATTACCTTGGAGTAAGTTCACATCCCTTTCAGATCCAGCTTTCACCAACAATCTAGCAAATATGTTCCCTGACAGGAATGTTTGCTGAGACAATAAATCACATTTTTTAGCCCTTTGTTCAAAGTAACACTGAAATATGTAGTGGTGAGTATTTACCTCTCCAACCGCATCATCAGAACTACCCTCATCCACTTGGAGATTAGGAACATACCACATCCCTGATGTGTCCAAACACCAAAACTTTGAATCCAAGCAACAGATTTGAAGATTGTGTTTGCACACCCTGAAGAGTCCCAAGTACCTGCACCAACAACCACTTTACAAAGCAACTGCAAAGCGCCAGGGCACTCCAAGTAGGTGAAGAAAGGAGGAAACAGCTTGAAACTGGATGCAGTTCCACCCAGGTTCCCTCGCAGGCATCACGTCCCATGTTTGCGTAAGTACTTCTCATATTTTTGAGCTTCCCCAGGCCAGCTGACCAAATGGTTGCTACCTTTCTCTTGCAGTCTGGTTCTTGTTCCACCAGGGGAAAGTTAACACATACATTTAAAGCATCATGCCTGACCCGATGGAAAGCAGGGGTTGCTCTTTTAAGGTCCAATCTAAGGGACAGGGCCACCACATCCCAAGACCATTGGGTGAGTTAGATCTGCCACTGTGCAGTTCTGGGACTCAAATTTAAGAAAGATGGGAAGGTCCCTGAATGCATCCAGAGGAGGGCAGCAAAGCTGGTGAAAGGGCTGGGAGGCATGTCCTGAGTGGAGCAGACTTTGGGTTTGTCTAGTTTGGAGAAAAGGAGGCAGCTTCCTGAGGAGAAGTGGGGTGGAAGGTGCGGATCTCTTCTCCCTAGTAACCAGTGATAGGATGCACGGGAATGGTTCAAAGCTGTGCCAAAGGAGGTTTAGATTGGGCATTAGGAAGCATTTCTTTACTGAGGGGGTGATCAAACACTGGAACAGGCAAAAGAGGACGCCCCATCCCTGTCGGTGTTTAACAGACATTTGGACAGTGTCCTTAACAATATGCTTGAACTTGATCAGCCCTGAACTGGTCAGTCAGATGGACTAGATGACCATTGTAAGTCCCTTCCAAATGAAATAGTCTATTCTATCCTACCATGGTGTTATTCCTTGTTAGCAGTGCTGTTCTTATAGCATGACCATGGCACAGACAACAGCCAAGCAAACTCTCACAACACCATGCAAGTATAGTAGAGGGACACTAACAGAAGCCTCTCTCCTAATTTAGATGCCACAGGGAGGTCACAGAGCAGCAGAACAATGTGATTTCTTGGTGCTGACCTTTCTTTTGATAAACATCAGTTGAAATTTCTTTTTAAGGCTACCTGCTGGAGGGTCTCCACTTGTCCTTAATTAGGTAAAATATCTGTGAAGCAGCCTCTGCTGAATTCCTCCCCTCTCATTCCAGGTGAAAAACCACAGGGTTGTATCCTGATTAGTATTACTTAGGGAACCTGGGCTTGTACCTCAGTCAGCGCTTTGTGTTGCAGCTGCATCCTTCCATGGCACTAAGCAGAGGCTGTTCTGTGATGGGAGGCAGTGGGAACTCAACCAAAGCAGGACCTAGAAACTCTGGTGACTTGAAGCAACATGCAGATGAGACAACCAGGGGTGACACCAGTTTAGGAAAAGAGAGGGACAAAACTAACATGGTTTAACATGGCCTGTGGCACATGCCATACTATCTGTGACCATTCGTTGCTACCAGCCCAGTTACGGCAGCCAGCCAGGGCCTCACCATGATGGCTGGGCAGTAGTGCCCTGGGCCATCACTGTACCAAAAGCACTGTATTTTCCTAACAATGTTCTGTGTGAATGTTACTTCCTCAGTTGCAGTTCGGATCTGCCAGAACATTAATGAGAAACTAAAGAAGAGTGCCAGGCTAATGCAGAAGCAGTAATGAAGATTAATCTCTCCCTAGAGAGGGTGACATGCCTTCTCAGAGACCTCGTGTACCGCAACAGCATTTGGAGGGTCAAAAGTGGGTCAATGAAAGCTAATTAATAGCAAATTTCTCTCTTGTTCTTAATTACGGAGTGGTGCTTAGGGATTTCAAATAAGCTGCTTGGTCCATTCTAACTGCTGAATTCCCAAGCTGGGACCCATAAGCCATGCAGGAATTTGATGGCATAACTGGGCATAGGTCTCTCACTGGGAAACAAGCGGAGTCAGGGAGACTGGGGTGGCCTGGGCTTCATTCCCTGAAAGCAACTAAAAGCCTTAGTTTTGGAAGATGCATTGGATGACCTTCTGAACAACACAGCATGGGACCTGCCTACTCACTAGGGCAGCAAGTGATTCCTGTCAGGGATTTCAGGTCAGGCTGAGATTTCACTCTCAACAACAAGCTCCTGGCATCCTCTGGCAGCCTTTGGAGTTGGTTCTTCTACTGTACAATTCCCCAGTGCATAATTTACTGCCAAAGGATGTTAGATTTGTACACAGCTTCGAGGCACGGCCTTAAACAAGTCTCTCAAAGACAGATGACAAAGGCTGTTTTCCTACACAGATATTACTACTGGCCTGAAAAGCTCCCAAGAACAGAAGCAGTATGGGAAGACCGCAACACTGAAGAAAGAGCCTTGCCACTTGGGAACATGAACGAGTTCCCAAGCCTGCTGCTTGCTTCCACTATGGCCTTAATATCATCTCAGCCCCCTCACATTGACTTCTGGCCCACTACATGAAGGCACGTTAGTGTCCCATCTCAGGTGCTTATGTTTCTGCACTGCCTTGTACAACAGCCTTTGGCAGGCCTTCAAGACATGACCATCATACCCATTTGATAAACATACTTTCAATCCTCCTTTGCCTGTCCTGAATAAACTTACTTACTAGAATGAAAGAAAATATCCCAAACAATTCCCCTTGTCCATCTCTGTGCTGAGAGGGTAAACTGGAAGAGAAAGCAGCAAGTATTGCTGCTCTAGATGAGCCATAAAGGAGCAAGCACTTAGGATTCCTGTCTTGCCTGGCTGGAGCCCAAGTGGAAGCAAATCCTCTGCAGGCAGGGCTGTCTTGCCAGCTCCATGATCTCACAGAGGGAAAACATGCTGGGGCTAAAGAAAAATCAATGACTTTGCACATGTCTTTGCAAGGCTGTATTCAGAGAGGTGACTGGCACTGAAATTGCCCTCCTTACCACAGAAGCAGTGACAGTGCCACCACCGCAGCAGGGGACAGAGTTGTTTCAGTCCTTATATTCTAATTGGAGCAGGCTGTGCTGCCAGCAAGAAAACAGGATCCTATACAAGATCAGAGGTACGTGTCTCTCACTAGGCTTTCAAAGGTAAGCCTGTGACTGCATTTAACTCTTGCCCACCTGACATGCACAGTGCCAGCCCATGCACACTGCCCGTGGGAGGAAAGAAAGGAGAGAGGGGTGGAAATCAATAGGTGGCAAAGATTTACAGTGGCTGCTGCCATCGGGGACAGAGCAGCACGTTCTGCTGCAAGCTTCAGTGCCTGGGTGAGCACTTCTGACACATTGCTTGCCTTTCAGAAATGTGCAACTCTGCTGCTGGATACACAAGAGTCACTTTGCACATCAGCAGAGCAGGCAGAAACAGTCCTAACTGTGATCTCTCACACAGGACTAACTGCTGCCCTCTCACATTTTATGCTGGGCAGTGCCATTGCTCATACACTTAGATCTCGTCTCCAAGCACTGTTGGCTAAGACTATGGGAAAGAGCTGCCACTCTTAGACCACACTGCAGGCATCGTGCTCTTAGAGCCAGAGGGCTCTTCCTACTCACACCCTGTGATACATACTCTATGAGTGGAGGACTGAAGTGGGAATTAGCAGGGGCTGGTTCAGGCTGTAGGTGTCTGTCTCGAGGCATTCTGTCCCTCTTGGTAGGAACATGCTGCCCACACACCCAGGGGAAACGCTGCTCCCATAACATCTGCATAAAATGCCTTGGGTATTCTGCTAAGCTGAGCATTTAAAGGAAGCATGTACCCAGCCCCACTGATAGCAGAAGGACTTAGGTACCTAATTCTGTTAGGCTCCTTTGAAAATCTTGGATTTAAATGCTCAAAGGTCTGCTCTAATTAGCCAAATAATCTTCCATTCCATGCCTGTGCTCTTAAACAAGTGGCAGCAGAGCTAACTTACACTGATTCACCTTCTTGTGACTCACAACGATGTATCGGCACTATTTCCAGCCCTGGGAGCTGAAACAATGATACATGTTTTCCATACATTCACAAGAGAATTCATAAACACCATGAATGCACAACTTCATGTCCAGCCATGCCAGGCTCTCCTAACTTCTCAACCAAATACAACCAACCAGATCTATTCTGAACTGTAGGCGTGCTGAACCAAGTTTGAGGAAACACTAATCCAGGGAAAACCTCCTTTTCCTGATTTTTATGGCAAATTCCAGCACTGTGGAAGCTGTGAAATACGTCAAAGACAAAGCATCTTCTCTTTACTACAGAATTAGCCCCTCCTGGCTGGTCTTGCCTTGTGCCTCCACACTGTGAATGAGGGATACCTAGAGGGTTTGAAAAACCCTCCTGGCTCTACAGTGCTTTTCTAGTTTTGAGTTTACAACTTACAGTGCCAGTATGACACAGACACTGTCCCCCAGTGCGCAGCACCAGCTCTCAGCAAGGTCAACACGAGCCATCTCCAGTTGTGACACAAGCCTCTAAGCCCCTCCACGTTCCTTCCACTACTGTCCAAACTCCATCCTGGTGGCCTTAGCTCCTGTAGCCCACAGAAGGTCACTTTCTTTTGACACTTCAGTGCTTCAGCAGGGATGCTTGGCTAAATAAAAAGCAGCAGGGCACTGGAATGGGTTGCCCAGAGAGGTTGTGAATGCTCCATTCCTGGCAGTGTTCAAGGCCAGGTTGGACAAAGCCTTGGGTGACATGGTTTAGAGGGAGGTGTCCCTGCCCATGGCAGGGGGGTTGGAACTGGATGATCTTAAGGTCCTTTCCAACCCAAACCATTCTATGAGTCTATGATTTCAGCTTCTAAATCCAACCATTAACTAAGGTGTATTTCTAGACTTGTATTATACAGTGGAGGGACCCATCACCCATTTTCATTAGATGCCTGACCACAAGGCCACTGAAATCACAGGAAGAGGGTATACAGAAGCCAAGGTACTGAGATGCTAGCAAATTCATCTCTATTTAAACTAAACCATCTATCCCAGGATACATCATGCCACATCTGACTGCTTCAGGAGATGAACCAATGGAGATAACACTGCTGACTTGAGTCTCAAGCCAGAGCAATGCCCTTGGATTTAGCTGAATGCAGAGTTAGGGAAGCTTCTCCCAGAGCCTGACTCTGAATAACTCTCCAAACTCCGAGTCACTTCATTTCAGCTCGACCATCAGCTCCAGCTAAAAGCAAAATGCCTGTAGCTCCCTATGAGTAGTTCCCCCAGGGAAATACTCTTTGGCTGCAAAACCACTCTGGAGCCTTCCCACAGAGAGGAACTGAAAGTGCTCGGCGGTGCCGGGTGGGAAGCAGCACGGGGCTGCAAGAGCAGCAGGCCGGGGCCACAATGGCTTTTGAGTTTTCAATTTGGTTTCACACACGCTGAAGAAAGACCGTTGAACTCCAAGAAACTCCAGGGGATGTGAGCTCTGCTTTAGGCCCCTTAGACGTGCTAACCCTTACAGCAGTCAGTACCACCAGACAAAATGGGGTTTGAGGGAAAGGACCCAGAGTTTCATGCTAAGTAGATCTCTTTTCCTTGTGCCATGACAATGGAAACCTGGGCAGGGGCACTGAGTTCACCGCTCTGCAGCCACCAAACCTTGGTGCTGCTCTGCCAGAAGATCAGTGACCTCAGAAAGTGCCTGCCTCCCTGCAACGTAACAGAGACACAGCCCGTAGCCAGATGTGGTGGGGTGACCTTGAGTCCTCACAGTTCTTTGCTTGGCATTGCAATAATAAACAAGCCCCAAACCACTGCTGAGTAGCTCTGATGGATGTGCAAGTCACACCGCTTCCCAGTCAACAAAGTAACTCCAGGTGATACCAGATCAACACCTGAAGCTCAGACTCTGCCCTCGTTGCTACATGCCTATGGCAAAGCTTCCTGGCAGGCAAACGGTTCCAGCCATTCCTTAAGCCTGATGGTAGTAACTGAGCTTCCAGCATATGGTTTGTCAAGCAGGGGCAAGTCTGGCTATGTGCTTTAGAGTAAGCTTCTGCTCGAGTACTTACTTAACTGGGCTTTTCTGCAGTGCTTAAACACAGTTTAGAGGCAATTTCTCAAAAACATATAAGTGGGTGGAAAATCCCAGTTCTGCTGCTCGCTATGGCTCAGGCTCCTAACATACAAGGCGGTCACCAGAAGCTGTTCTCAAGGTGGTTTGAAACTCTATGCCTTCGCATCCTCAGCCTTCATGGGGTCCTTATAGGAGATCTGTGAGGGGAAACTAATGTTTTTAAGTTGCATAATTGAATGGAATAAATAACAATTAGTGAAATGAAAGGATAAGTATTAAACTGATTAAAAGCTATCCAAGCTGAACAGAGTGAAAAATAAATGAAACCCAGCTACAGCCCTAATGAACTGCTGCTTCACAACTGTTCCTAACTCGTCCTTCAAATAAAACAGAAACAATTACAAATAAAAGCACAGATTCTTTTTAGGATAAAAACATTTGTTAGGAAACACAAAACAAAATACAGCCTTGTAAGGATTCATTTAATTGCACATGGAAAATAAGCCAGAGCTCCTACTTCTACCCAGTATGCATTGTGAGAAATCACCAACCACTTTTCTGCCCATTCACATGCAAGTCTGATCTTTCCCCTTCCCCCTGGACACTGTGCACTTGCCCAGCATTAAGGACAGCCAAATGCATTTTAACCGAATTCACACCTTCCACTCCATAATCTGTGATCTCTGCATCAACCTTCTGTGCAGGAAAGAAGGGCCATAAGAAGGGCCACAGAGGCCAAATGCAATGCTTGGTAACAGTCTTTCCCTTCTCTTGGCTTCATTAGCCTTTTGTTCTCCACATGATGGCATCTCCCAGCTCTGTATCCTGTTTACGCTGTGAGCACACAGCACCTTGCTGTCAGGCCACAGCTGATGCTCTTTGCAGGTACAAAAAGCCTCATTTTAGCACAAATCCAATTTTAAATGCAGAAGCAGGTTCTTTAAAAAAAAGCAAAGCAACCCATCAAGGTACCAGCCTGTGTGATGGATATCAGCCATGTACTTAAGTGTCTTGCTGAATCAGGGCCATGGCCTATCGATTACAGACATTAGCAACGTCATTTTCTCAGAAATGATGGTGGAGTCTGTATCATGGCCAAGGTTATGCAACATGTACAGAGACGCAGATCAACACAGGAGTTACCCAAGAGGTCTGTGGACAGTCCCAACAATAGCCCATGTATTTGCCCCCACTTCCCCTTGCCCACCATCACACACTTTCATGCCCTGTGGGTCCAGCACAGTGGGTCCATGGGGTTGGCAGCACCTTTTCCTGTCAGGGGCAATCTGAGCAGGGAAAGTTAGTGCTAATTCAGATAGACCATGCAGAGGTTTATAGCTGTACCTAACTGTCCTGGTTTAACCTGGCAGGGAACTAAACAGCACAGAGCTGCTCACTCGCTTCCTGTCCCCAGTGGGCTCAGGGAGGGAACCTGGATGGGGGAAGTAAAATTCATGGGTTGAGATAAAGAAAATTTAACAGGACAGAGACAGAAGGGAAAATAATAATAATGATGATGATAAAAGAATTAGGACAGACAAGCGATGCACAGCGCAGTTGCTCATGACCCACCAACTGATGCCCAGCCAGTTCCTGAGCAGTGACTCCAGCCAGCTTTCCCCTCAGTTTATATACTGAGTATGACACCACATGGTCTCGAATTTCTCTTTGGTCAGTTGGGATCCGCTGTCCCAGCCATGTCCCCTCACAGCTTCTTGCACCCCCAGGCTTATAGCAATTTCAGTGGGTTGAGAACCTGGAAAGTCCTTGACTTAGTGTAAGCAATGCTCAGCAACAACTGAAACATCAGTGTATTATCAACACTATTCTCATCCTAAATCCAAACCATACCGCTGCTACTAGGAAGAAAATTAACTCTATCCCAGCTGAAACCAGGACACTAATCATATAAACCACTAAATGAGACTTAATTAATAAAATCAATTAGCTAGTATTAATCAAGTAAAATCAATTGGCAAACACTATAATAACCGCTGTACAGTAAGGTTGCAAAGGAAAGTCTATTCAAGATCCAGATTTCTGCCCTGACACTATTCCCACTGTCTATATTTAACATATCACTGTCATTTTAATAGTCGAGGCCAGCTCCCTGCATGGACTGAATTTGGAGACTACAAGCTTAGGGCCTGTCCAGCACAAGGCACGGCTCTGCTCTCATTGTTACAAGTGGAGCTGTGGACAGAAGAAAGCTACCATGCAAAAGATGGTACTTTACTCTGTGCTATGTTGCAAATGGATGACCCAATTAAAGGCAAGGCCAGCTTGCTGTGTGGTCCCCATCTGTGTATCCTATTGGCCAACCCTAGGGATATACAGAGCCAGAATATGCAAATCTTATCTCATTTATCCTGAGCACTACCATATACTCCTAACAAGGTCTGTGTGTGCTTACAGCACCTTGCAAATGTAGACAATGGAGACAAAGCAGTTTAGAAGATGGAATCCCACTAGTCTGGACCACTACTCCCAGTTCACACAGAATCATTACCACTGGGGTTGGAAGGGGCCTCTGGAGATCTTGATTAATACTAGCTAATTGATTTTATTGGCGCCATACTTTTGGCACCCGCCTTTGAGATATTTACATATTCCAGTTCTGGGGAACGGATGTTTTGATGGTGGTAGCTCACTTCCCTTGTGCAAGCCTGGGAAGCTGAGGCACACAGCGTAAGCAAGGCAAAATATTAGGGCCATATTGTACTGTAAATGGTGCAGCAGGGGAATACCCGCAGACTGTCAATTTAACATCGCATTGGCAAGAGCTGTTTTTATTGACATCTGCTGTTTTCATCATCGCATAAGGAAACAGAAAGGAGATGTTCAAAACCAGTATTCAGGCCAGGTCCTGGGAAGCTGCGCTCTGTGTGTGTCAGTGCACCTATTGTGAAGCACCTGAGCCATAAGCTGCTGCACCTACTCAAAGCACAGGAGATTTCCCTCTTCTGCCTCTTGCATCTTTTCCCCAAATCCATTTTCAAGCCACACAACTTTCTGTCATCCACCTACACAAGAGCCTATTGCCAGGAGGGGGTTTCATTTGCAATATATAGGAGATGGCAATCTCCCCCAGTTTCCCCAGGAGCAGGATGAGTTCCCTGAGGAGTTAACTAACTCCAGGAGATCCAGGCACCAGGGCAGACACAGCACTTTGTCCCCTGTGCCCTTCTTGGAAGCAACCAGCTTCCCCATTCACACCCCAGAGGCTGTGCTGAATTAAAGCTGGCTCACAGTGGGCAGCGAGGCCCAGCACAGTGGTCTGTCATTCAGCAGGGCTGCGCTGAACTTAATGATGCAGGAAAGCAGCCAGGTGTGACTTTGAAGCAACGGAAGAATGTGCTTCTAGCCCTTCCATAGCAGTTAATCATTAAAACCTCTCATGGTCACAGAAGGTGCTGGCCTCCTTACAAGCTCCCCTTATCAGCCATAATTATTTCCTGATGGGCTCTCACCTAACTACCTGGCAGACTTATGCACAACACCCTTGAATCACCTGACTGTGTTTACTGCCCTATATTCCTGGCCAAATGGGCCTCTGCTGTGTTGGCTGCAATATTTACAGCATGTTTTTCCTCCCAGCCCATGCCCAAACATAAAAACTGTCTCCCCCTCCCTTCCCCTTTATGCCATCCCTCTTCCCATGATGAAGCAAAACAAAGCAGTCATCTAAACACTTCAGCACGTCTTTCTCCTCTTCTCCCCCAAAATGCAACAGCTCTTCTCACATAAAGCCCAGGGGGATACTGCTGCATCTCCCTAATTCCACTTAAGTTTTCAATATTTTTAATTCTACAGATGTTGTCTAGATATCTAAATTAGTGCATTTCTATTTACTTGTTTACTTTCTGACCAAGACTAGTTTATCTCCCTAGAGGAGACAGACATAAATCCAAGCAATGGACCTAAATGTGTCACGCACATGGTGTGGTATTTGCCATGTCAGAGCCTGCCTCCTAGGGAGTAGAATTCAGAGTTACCAACTTAACTTTGTTATTGACTAAAAGTAGATAGAATGAACAGATGAAGTCAAATCCTGAAGCCCTGTATGAGAGGAGCCAGTGGAAATTTCCAAGAGCAGGAAGAGGGTTTGTATTTAGGCAAATAAAAGCAACTTACACAAATAAAAACAAGAACTGGAAGGCCAGTCCTTATTGTAGCTCTGATTAACAGGTAGCCATCTACCCATTCTCAGTGAAGAAGCAGCTGTATAGCCTATAGGTAGCACATTCCAATGTACACATGTGCTGTACAACAAGAGCTTTATATCAGAACATGTACAAAAGGGGATGGAAAGTCTACAGACACAGAGGTGAAGAGTGGAGAAATGGGAACATGGTATTTCACATTCAAATTCATTTTCTCAGTGAGACAATAACATCTACAAAAAGGAATTAAAATGTATCAAAGGGGGATTTCATCTTTACTGCTTCAGTTTAGGAAAAAACTGTTTTAGAGAAATTCAAAACCACAAAAGAAGCAGGGGATGTACACGGAATAACCCCAGGGCCAGATTACATTCCTGTTACTTAACAGCACCAGTGTCTGATAGATGGCTGACTCCGCATGCAGGAGACTGCAAGGTCATTCTGAAACACTTGCTATCTACAACTCAAACCAATGTTTCCTCTTTCTTTCTCGCACAGAATCCACATCAGCCAGCCAGTAATTCAAAGAGTTCTCAAATATAACCAAGAAGCAAGCATGAGCTCCCAGTCACAGCCAGGGACAGGTACTGGGGTTAAGGTGAGCCTGTGGCCAGAGCCAATACAGATGCTCCAGTGTTCATGGTCTCACTACTGAGGCATGAAAGCTTAGAGCTGATCTTGGAAAACAAGCCATGCTCCACCCAGAGCAATATCCAGATACGTAGATAGCTCTCGGGAGCTGCTCATTTGATTTCCTGCAACCTTTTCTTTCAGACCTTCTTCCTGTTGCTTTTCTTTCAGTTTTTTGTTTTGTTCTGTTTTTAAAGCATTAAAAACACACTCAGATTTTAAATGACAGTGAAACACATGGCAATAATCAGCCTTGCAGCCTTGTCAGCTCTCTGTCCACACTCCCCCTCACTGCTGCCTGTCCATGTGCCCTGACCCTTAACTAACGGGGTCTCTTCTAGAGCCAGCCCACAGTTCATTCCCTGTGGTGCAGTCTTTGGCCTCTGCCAAGACAGCCAAAACCAGCAGTTATGGAAGTCACCCACTGTAAGGTGATGTCCCGTCCATGGGAGATGCAAGTCAAAATAGTCCTGCAAGACCCACCAGAGGAGGAGAGTTACCACACAGCAGAACCCAGCTCGCTTTTCTCTGCACAGCACGTCTCCCTTTCATTATAATGACACCACAGCTTGACCTAACCATTGAACTACCTAATGCAACATGCCTACTGCAATCAGCAGCCATGAAAATTAATAGCCCCATTCTTTCCCTTTTTAATGCAGTTTGAGAGTCTGATCAAATCTGATGAGGGGCAATGTTGCCAGTGATGAAGTTGTGCAGGAGGAAAGGAGCAAGTTACCTGCACTGCAGTGTCAGTGCTCCTAAAAGTCTGCTGCCAGAGAAGCTTCAACAACTTTTTAGAGGGCATCTTGGCACTACCAGATCACGCACGGCGAGCTACAGCTGTGTATTTTAAGCTGCCTCATTCTTCCATTCAAATTAACCTAAATGACATAGATAGTGTTGAACCTTCTCCCATGGGTCCCAAACGGATGCCACTTCCTTGGTTTTCAGTGGATTTCTGTGCAAAGTTCCCCTAAAGACAGATTTAGGACCCTAGCCTTTAGCAAAGGCTTGTATCTTCTTGTTCAGACCTTACTGAGCTGTCTTCTGGGGCACATTCCTAATACTGCAGTTTGTGGTTCACTGCAGGCATGGGTGGGAGCTGCTGGCTTTTGCCAGCTTAGAGCCTGTGCCCACGCGCCCCAGGGCATGCAGGGCCCTTCACCACCGTCAAGCTTCATCTTGCCCATTCACTGCTCAGCCTTGTTTAACCACAGGGATGATGCAGGAATTGTTTCCTGTCTTCCCAGAAACGTTTCATGGGACTGGAAAAGGTTTATCAGTATTTTTCTGAAGGAGATTTTGGTTCTCAATAACTTTTCTTTCATAAAATCTAAGTGAATCATCCCCTCAAGGAATTCCACCCTGGGGAGTAGATATGTGGGAAAAGCTGGGTTTTGGTTAGCAAAACCTGTGCATTTTGCTTAGGTTCCCCCTCTCACATGCACTCCCTCCAAAAGCCCTGAAATGTCCTGATAGGAACAGCTCCTTTGGGACACACATACCTATCAAAGATCCCAGCTTCCAAAGGGAAAAATAATTAGAAAGAACAAGGCTTCTGAGTGCTTTATGTTCTGAACTGAGCCAAGAGACAAGGTGGTGGCTGAATCACACCAGAGGGCATCTCACGGGCCAGTGCACATCGTTGCCTTATGCTCACACGCGTGCCCCAAAGATGCTTCCAGGCGTTCCTCCTCCCACTCTGTCAGAGCTGAAGCTCCCAAGCCTGCTGCAGCTTGTGCCTAGCTGCCAGGGCCAGAGGGGATCCCCACTGCCGGCATGGGCAGATGCCATCAGTCACATCCATTCCCTGTGGCACAGCCAACCTGTCAGCCCCAGTGACAGCTCTGTGTTGTGAGGGCTCTTGGAGCCAGCAGTGCAGCCAGTGCCCAGAGCACAGCCATCGCTGCTGAATGTGCACAGAGGTCCAGGCCTGCCTTTGCATCTGTAACATCACGGTGGTCACTCTCATGAGTCAATAGCTTTCACTCCACTCTTGGGGTCAGGTGTTTCCATTTCCCCATGCCTGGTTCTTTCTCATCACAAAAAAAACAACCCACCCTTACTACTAGCCATATACGAGAGTTCACATGCAAAGCCCTGGACTCCAGTTCCAGAAGACAGCACTGGAAGGCAGAACCAAACTCCATTAATATGATTTATGTTTGGCACAGGGGCTCCACCCTCTCTTTCAAGACCATGCATTCAGATAATGAGAAACAGGGCATTCCCACCCCTCATGCACAATTCCCTTTTTATTTCCTACGCAATGATGAATTAAGACATGAGACTTTCTCAACCACTTCCCACAAAAGCTGTTTCTGGCTTTGACTTTGTAATCCAGCCTGACTGATCTTTCTCCGGTAGTGGCACTGGCGTCAGTAGCCAAAGTGATGGATGGGCTTTACAGCTCAAATGGTCTCTGGGATAGCTGGCTGGAAATAAGTGCCTAAACCCCTCAATTAATGCATCCTCAAGTTCCTAAGCCACATGGATGCCTTTTTTCTTTACTGTTAGCTAGGAAAACAGGAGCAAAATAAAGAAGGTGAGAGTCTCAAGTAGCTGTGCTGCATCCATTGTTAGAGGAAAGTATATTATATGACCCAGAAGCTGCAATGGCTGCTCAAATTTCCTACCATCCCACATTCTTGATGACATTGGCTCACTGCTTTTCTAGTTTCTCCCCTTTATCTGAATTTTTACTCCATGTCCTCCATGGCCAGGTATGACAGGAATGAATGCTATTGCCTACAGGAAGAAAATGAAGGTAGGAGAAATGGGAAGGCCAATAGTCGAGCTGCCACAAAAGACAAAATGGCATCAGCACAGTCTGTGAGCCCTGGAAAGATGCACACCAGTGACTTCAGGCAGTCATTAGAGAAAACGCAATTGTCAGGTCACAATTTCAGCTAAACTCATATTCTGCTAAATCTTTCTCAAGTTATCTCTGCCATCAGAGGATTTGCAAGCACTCAGGTAATATAACAGTGGATGAAACTATTTAAATGCAGTCAGATTGATAGGCCCCATTATGACACTCATCAAAAGCTACTAAAAAGCTACTGATTTATGGCTACCAGCAGGAAAGTTTCGTTACAGGCACTTGTATTTTTCTTCTTCAGCTTTCAGAGGTGCTTTTGTAGAGGTTTCACTATTTAATTATTTAGAGCTAAATGAATACTCAAACAATTACCCGATTTTAAGCTCTCGGGACTGCAAGCAATGACTGAGGTTGAAGATAACTCAGAAAAGGGCCCAATAGCAAGAGGTGAGCACCAAGGCTCCTACTGATAAGCATAATTGCTTGGTGCCCTTCAGAGCTTACATTTGTGACCAAGTTACCACAGAATAAATATAAATGCACTTCAGACGACCCGAGCACTAACTGGGTAACACAACCTTAACCCTCAGCAAAGACGCAGCAGTCCAAGTGACAGAGACATGCATGTACATAGACAGCAGTAAACACAGGCCAGAGCTGAGCTGAGCATGGCCCCAAACACCCTTTAAAGTTGAAAGTAGGAAAGAAAATTGTTCATTTGGCTCCTTCTCACTGACACAGACCTGTAACTGCTTCAGGGCAGGGATGGAGAGAATAGTCAGACATGCTTGTGCTTGACATAAATGCAATTTGTACCTAACATCTTGGTGGTATAAATCTGTGTTGGCCCTCCTGGAGTTCAAGAGCCAGGAGATTCTGATCACAAGCAGAAAGCGAAACTCAGCTATGTCTCAGCACCTGAGAAACGTTGGGACTGACACGCAGCTGTTTTATCAAGGAATGTGACATGCAACCTACCTTATCGCAATAAAAGCAGCCATACAGCAGGAATATATTTTTAGGAAGGAGCCAGTTTCAGCTTTTGTTGTACTTCAGGACTTTCCCAATCATCACACAAGCATACAGTAAACAGTACTGAAACAGGGTGAATTTGGGTTAAGAGTGACTCAGGATTTCTGAGGCAGCATCAAGTGCAAACAAGACCTTTGAGATGAGTTCCTGATTGCCTCAAACAGCACTGACAGATGCACTGTGTCACAGAGCAGTCACCTCTTTCTCTTTAGAAGTGATACTTCTTGGAGATCAGACCTATGAAAGTGGCAGCTTCCACCACAGAAGTGATTTGCAGCCATTTCCTCCCCATACATAAGGGAAAGACAACTCATATGTGTGGTCACACCATGCACCCAATTGCCTGCGGGAACTGTTGACCAATTTCAGCTGGAATCGGAACAAGAAGAGAAGCCACAAACATACCGAGTTCTTACAAAGTTCAGGAAAACTGGGGGTCAAAGAAAGCAGGAAGTCTCTGTCAGTGCCCCTAGTAAGGAAAGGGCTGACGAACTGAGCTCTCCCTCGACACCAGAGAAAGCCCAGAGGGAGATGTTAGAAAGCAGATCTGAGTCCTGCTTGTGAAACTGCTGGTTTCTTCCCCCATTACTCTGTGATGCACCCTGACATTTTTCAAGCAGTTGAGCTCCTGTCTTGTAGGATGCTTCCTGCTCCAAATCACTCATACCAAGCTTGTTGGGCTTGTACTTTAACAATACTCTGCCTTTATCCATAGCTCGGGGGCGGCTGTGGATTTGTAGTTCAAACTCTGTGGTTTTCTTCTCAGAAAAGGCAGTGGTTCCTGAAAACCTATGCTGGCTTTTGGAGCTCAAGCACTACTGGCTTTCAAAGGGGACTTCTCCTCATCACTTGCAGTGCCTGAAACCCTCTCAGGTCAGTTCGTTCCTGTAAATGCTTCAAGATTCCTCCAGCTTCCTAGAGTGCTCTCTGAGCTCTCATCTTTAGGATTCCTTTAGAGGCAGTTCTGGAGGATGCCCAGCTAACAACCCACTTCCCTGCCATGCTGGGTTATCTGATTCAAAGCCTAACTGTGCAGGAAGCTGAGTCCTGATTTCAGAAGGCCTGCAGAACAACTCATGTCTCCACTACCTATGGGAGAAATTCTTAAACCTTTGCTCACAGTGGGTAGCAGCTGAGACTCTTAATCATCACAGGGAGGAAAGGAAAGGGATGGAAAAATGTCTGCCTCCCAGCTTTTTTACTGAGGCCTTAGGATGAGATCTTTCTTCAGTGGGGGCTCATTTTCCTTCAGCTTCCTACATTGTTCCTTTGAAGCATCCTACTCTCTGACCTTGTTGAAAACAAGGGTCTGGTAGTCTGAGTGGGCAAGTTATTATGGTCTTCCCCAAGTACCTCAGAAAACCACAGATAAGCCAAGTAAGAATCTTTCCCATATCTGTTATGAAATGACCCTCTGAGACTGGAATTACTGAAACAGCCTAACAGTAGGATAGAGCACCAGCATAGTATCAAAGCCTCTAAAACAGAAGTTCCCCAGATTTTCCAGTCCTCCCCTGTTGTTCAAAGACTCCTCCTCCATCAAAGCTCAAACCCCTGCAGGACCAACAGATCATGTGAGAGGCATCAGAGGATTATTAATTTGAAAGTAATGGGTGGAAAGTGTGTCAAGCACACCCGATCTTTGAACTGGGTACTTTAGAAGATCATTGCAAAATAAAAGACAACTGCACATTCATTTCTTTTTAGAAAGAACACATTGCACAAAGTCACAGAAGTTACATGACCTTCATGTGAAGAAGAACACAAAGACCAATCTTCACTCATTGTAAATTCACTTGGAGAGGCAACAAAGCGATGCCAGTTTTCACCAGCTGAAGATACGACCAAATGTCTGGGGTACCCTGAAAACAAAACTGTAAGGCCTATTCATTGCAAATGCTTCTGGGCATACGTTAATCAGTGAGAAATGTCTTTCCAGAGATGATTATGGTGCAAATAGAGGCCTGTGAATCTGCCCTATTATGAAGATTGTGCCTTCCTCCAAAGCATGCAGTGGAGGGTGGGATCTAT
Source organism: Psittacula echo (assembly GCF_963264785.1). NCBI lineage: Eukaryota > Metazoa > Chordata > Aves > Psittaciformes > Psittacidae > Psittacula > Psittacula echo. The sequence goes on along the minus strand of NC_137745.1, from coordinate 17,633,690 downwards.
TAACATCATCTGGCTGCAGGAAAACCTACAGTAGCAGAGTTGTTTCTGTCTGGTAGCTTGCATTTACCTGCAACATCACCTTTACTGTGTCCTCTCCAAATCCCTGTCCAGAAGACAGACCAACAGCAGAGCAAATATTCTTGCCACTGACACTGCTCCAGCAGCATTGAGAAATGCAAGAGGGATCCATGCTTATTCCTATTCTGGCATCTCATGGGAGAGACACAAATCAATACCTCTGAACTGAAGGTTGCTGTCCATGTGTTCTTAAAGGCTAATGACAGTGGCCATCAGCCTTCAGGCCACCATACAGTTGGTGCTTTGTTTACATTCATTCGCTTCTAAAAGTGAAAGAAGATGTTCTATATTTTCTACAGCAACATAGAGACCTAAAAGAAGAAATTTCTTTTTGTAGAAAAGCCCTGCTGCTGCTCCTGTTGTGTAGCAGAAGACAAAGGAACAAACAGTGAATATCTGTACATCCCCGTCTGTATCACTGGCATGTCTAAATCTCACCAGAACTTGGTGGCATTACCACTGAGGTCACATCCAGCATTTTCAACTATAAGATAGGACTTTATATTGGACACGCTAATGCTAGTCTGATATTCACTGACAGAGAAATGAAGATACAAACCCCATATATATGACCAGTATTCACCTACCCAGCAGCCAAACCAGGAATAAAAACAGTTTAACCATGGGGGCATCTGGCTTGTCAGCCATCTACCTGAGACAGTACAGAGCTAAGGCTTCCAAGCAACCCTGACAATCATGAGCACGATGAGCATATGAAATCATCTAAATGCACTGCCAGGAAAAGAAACAAACCAAAAACCAGCACACAAAAACCCAGCTACATGAATGGCAGCCAGATCTCTGGTTTCTTCTGCTCAGGAAAACACTTTTGGCAAGAAAATATTGCTGACCTGGTCCCATAAATTGCACATGGGAGAGTTCTGATTCCCTCTAGTTTTGATAAGGAAATAGGAAGCAAGGAGATATTTTGTAACCAGAATTACCCACACACAAACATTCACCAAGTGATAGTCATAACATTAAAAGGAAACAGATTCATAGAGTGTTCTTTTTGTATAACTCAATTAATTAATATAGCTCCTTGCACTTACAGAAGTACTGGCCACTGTGGGACAGAGGGCCTTCTGTCCCTAATTCTTAGGTATGCTGAATGCTAAGGCAGGGTGCTGTATTACACAGGCCCAACTGAAACAGCATTTCCAAACAGCTGTTTTTCCCCCTGAAACTGGAAAAAAATAAGGTCTCATGCAGGAGTTTGGCTTACTTCATGAAAAAGATCTTGATCTGTTTGAGCACGTCAGCTCTTGAAAGCCTGACCTTCAAAAGTAAGCCTACTCCACTGTTATCGGAGCTGCCGTGACACTTGCTCTTCTCCAAGGTAGGAGGAGCACATGTCTTTCCGTGTGCCTGACCTCTGCTCCCTTGCTTCGTGCTGGACTTTCCAGTTGGATTCAGAGTTCTTTATCTCTTCATCTTAATTGCAAATCCCTCAAATATGTTCTGTGTGCACAGCTCTTGATGAAAGTTTCTTGACAAAGCCCCACCACCTATGCAGACATCTTGTTTTATTACCCTGAAGTGTAAGAGCATGTGGTGTGGATTAGAGAGACCTGCTTACCTGGACAGCTGAAGCATGTAGCATGGCGTGTTGTTCCATCTCTCTGAGCACGTGTGCTGCATCTTCAGATCTGTATCAACAACAGGCAGCTACAGAATACTGGATAACACTGAATTAGGTTTCCTTCAGATCCCACACCACTTGTTTCCTCCCACTGGTTCACAGGATGAGTGATCTAAAATACAGATAGAAGACAAAACAAATTTCAAAGACATGCTATCTGAGGCACATGTGCTTACCCCCACTGCCCAGCCACAGTTACCCATTTATTTTGTTATGTGCTGAACTTTCAGTGTTTGACAGCTACCACAGCAGTCGGCTGCAAGCAGCCAATGTGGTGGCATTGTGCTGCAGGGGATCTGCTGGCTGGCCCATCTGGTTTCCACCTTCAGACAGGCAGGCTGGCATTGGCACCAGCTGCAGAGGGGCTCACACAGTAACTTACTGTGCTCCTTAAAAAGACAAATCCTGAATGGATCTCTAATCATAGGGAAAACTTCAACAAAAATAATTTTAACAAGTTCTCCATGGAAAGATAACTTCTTGGCATCATAGAATGATTTGGGCTGGATGGGACCTTAAAGATCATCTAGTTACAAGGGGCACCTTCCACTAGGGCAGGTTGCTGTACGCCCTGTCCAACCTGGCCTTGAACATTGCCAGGGATGAAGCAGCCACAGCATCTCTGGGCAACCTGTGCCAGCGCCTCAGCACCCCCACAGGGAAGAATATCTGCCTGAGATCTAACACAGATATACCCTGTTTCAGCTTAAAGTTATTCCACTTTGTCCTGTCTCTACATGCCCTTGTAAAAAAGCATGTGGTGCTCCAATTTAGATCAGTATTATGATGGCACAAAACCAGAAGAATATGGGTATCTTTTCTTTTTTACCCAGAAGAATATGGGTAGCGTTCAGCAGGAATGGAGGCAAACCCACTTCTCCCCAGCCTCCCAGAAGGTGAACCTCAAAGTACAATACTGGACTCAAAAAATCAACTTTTTGACTCCAGCTTTGTGCCTACTCATTTCCATTGGCTTCACTGCAGCCATTCCCAATTTATTCCTTTCTCTTTAGTTTATGAGTTTATTAGCAGCAGACAGAAAGAAAAGACCATTACTTTGTTAAGAAAACGGGCTGAGCCCCTTCTGGATAGTGAGATGTCAAACTTCCTAAACCCCAGTAGAGTTCATAGCACAGCAAATCTGTAGTTAAGATGTCCCCTGCCTTGACTCCAAAATCTGTACATGAGCATTGGATGTATTACACAACTTTGACACAGTCTGCATTGCCAAAGGGATCCCAGCAGCTGAGTGCGCTCCTCAGTGGTCAGAGTACCCCAAGGAAGTCCTTTTTGTGCTTCCACAGAAGGAAGAGCAAGGAAGCAGATGATAAAACCCCCCAGCTGCACCTCCAGAGGTATGTGCTACAGCACACGGTGCATCCATGGCCTAGAAGGCTGTTTTAAGACAGTAAAACACAGCTAGCGGGCGAGAAAGGTGTGAAGGGCTCTGTAAAACAGAAAGGCAGAAGACAGATCCATGAAGAGCTGTAAAGTAACACTAGCTAGTGCATACCTAGGTTATACAAACACCCCCATACACTTAAGGAGGAGTGCCAAAATTAGGACAGAGTTCACAGCAGTTGAACTTTGCACCTCTGAATCCATGTTTCTGCCCCAGGGAGATGAACTCAGATGCCTCTAAAGTAGAAGGAAGAAGGCTTGGCTGGGTGGATACCACATTGACAGCCTAACCCCCAGGCAAGGACAGCAAGAGCAGCAGCAAGCAGAACTCCACAAAACCAAAAGAAGAATCTTCAAAGTGCTCAAGGTATGAGGTTCCAAGTCACCCCAGTCACTATGAGCTCCCCTGGAGACTGTTACAACCCTGCAGATGCTCGGGGGATGCCAAGCAGTACAGCTCTCTGAGCAGTATGTCCCAGCACAACCCTGTTGTGTTCACCACCAAGCCCCATTTGAACAGGACTAAGCAGAGCAAGGAGGCCCTGTAACGCTGATGGATGTTCTCTCCTTACTGATCATTCAGACTCACACCAGTATAGTCAAGCACAAATGTGTATGTGTGCATGAAAAACAGACCACGGGTCCAGCAGGTTGGCTTTCCCAAAACCAGGGCTTCTCTCACCTGCCCTATACAACTCCCATGCACGCTGCTGGCATGATGTATGCTCACTCCACAGAAGTTAAATCAACTCACTACAAACTACAGCCCCATGACAGCCTCAGCCCTCCCAGTTCCCCTGGCCTCCAGGAAGGCTGTGAGTCCAGGAATGAGCACAGCCTGTCTCACATCCACATTTAGCCTCTCTGCTCACCATGCCTGGCCCTGGTTTCTAAGTCATCACACCCTGAAGCTGATTTCCAAAGACGACACAAAAAGAAGAAAAAGAAGAGAAAAAAGAGAAGAAAAAGAAGAGAGAGAAATATGGAACAGAGCAATCTTCTGCTCTCCATTCATGTCATGTTCTCACACACTTCATAGCGTTCCTCTCTGCAGCCCCCGCACCAACACCAACAGAGCGCAGAAATCAGGCTGCCGTTTCACACAGCACTTGAGCACAGGCATTGCTGAGTGAGATCAGGGCTCAGTCTGTAACCAAGGGCCTTGCAGCCAGTCCTTTCCCTGTCTTGCCTGCCCTACTCTTCTACACAAGCTGTTTGGGGTGGGGGCTCTGATACTTACTGTAATTAAGTCCTACTCTTCTTTGGTCCTAGAACTGTCATCATAAACTCAATGAATAATGGATGTGTTGCTTAACTGAGACTAAGAACCAGCTTACAAGGAATTCACTAAAATTCTTGGTCTTGCATAGCAAAGAAAGAATGTGACATTCAAGAGAAACAGCAGCAGCAGCATGGCCTGATCATGCCTGTGCTCCTGGTTTCTCCTTTGAGTATGAGCAAAAATAACCAGAGCAGACCCAGGGTGTTAGTATCTTCCTTCCTCATTAGGTCACTGAAACTTCTCTGTGTTCCCACTATAGTCTCACTATTTACTAAATCACTCCAAGCAAATGCTTTGAATAGGTGGGAGCACCATGCACATGTTAAAAAATGACGGTTCGTGGTGGCTATGGAGGAGTTCCTCTGAAGACCATGTTCAGAGCAAACATGGCAATGAGCAGCATAGAGACAGACTGTGTCCTGGTTGCGTTTTCTCAGAGCACAGAAGACTGATATGGAGGCAACAAAAACAAATCACATCTGCCAGGTAATACTTTTAAAATGGTATTACCTATCACTGGAAAGTGCCAGGGAATTAGGGTCTTCAAATGAAACAGGGATTCTCTAACAGAACCTTTCCAAGGCAGTACAATATGTTTACTTTAAACCATATTTTTTAATGAATAACATTCAGTAACCAAATAGAGTTGGCGATTAATCATCACACAGATGCTATGCCTCCCTGTTAAGATGATTATTAAAGGACAAAACACAAAGCTACCTTCATTTGGACAGGGCTGTTCTTCCCATCTACTTTCAGATTAACATTGAAGCACAAGATTCTCCAGACCAGAGAGCACCGTATTCTTCTGTCTTTTTAAATATCACAGATCTATCTAGAAAAGAGAACGGAGAATAATTGTATTCTGATTTTTGTGTTTCAAGTCCCAGGCTATATAATTCCTGTTTCTGAAGTCAACTCTGCCAGCAAAACTCTTGTCTTTTGGAGTCTTGCAGCAGGACAACAGCCTATTCAGAGTGAGCAAAGGTGACGTGTTACATCCCATACTCTTCCCAGGTTTTCAGGCAATCTCCAAAAGGCATTCTGTTGCTAACAAACAGATTGTGACTCACTGAGACATTCAAAATTGCATTCCTGTAATTTCCATTTTTACTTCACTCATTCAAATCCAGCCCACTGTGGCTTGCCCAGCTTCTGTTTGGCAAATACTCACTAGCTGGCCTCATGTGGCAGCAGAGTGTGTTTGAACATCAGCTCAGAATTAGATCTAGCCAGGACAGTGTTAGAATAGACCAGTTCCTATAGACTGAATAGATGAAAAGTAAAATGAAGAAGTCCAAATGAAGGAAGGATCCGAAATATCAGTGTCTCCTCAATACCAGTAACACAGCCTCAAAGAAATGAAAAGCTAGAGCTCAAGCCCAATAAGGGTGATCACAAAGAAGAGCCCAAGCTGAGAAGCAGCAGCCTGTATTTTATAGGAATCTTTGTGGAGCTGGAACAGCCCCAAAAACAGCATGTTCAACTTGATTTGAATTTCTTAGGACTGTGATGAGTTATATTCTTTGGTAAAGAAGGTGTCTAGGTGCCTGCTTGGTATTCTTTGTCCTATAGGTTCATAGAATGGGTTGGAAGGGACCTTAAGGCTCCCCTAGTTCCAACCCCTGCCACGGGCAGGGGCACCTTCCACCAGACCAGGCTGCTCAAAGCCCCATCCAACCTGGCCTTGAACACTTACTGTTCCCAGAAGAACAACACCTAAATGTCTGAGGCTCTTGGCATTGCAGCATTTTCTACAGCAATACTTACCTGTGTGGCTTCCTCATCTGAATGACAGTCACGAAGCGGGTTCTCTAACACCCATTTACCATTTCTCCACAGTAAATGCCAGAAGCTGCTAAACGTTCTCTCTACCTATCACACACTCTCAGCTACATTTTACATACCAGTAAATGTTATGTTTACATAACATACACTTCATGTTATAGATTATGTTACTGTACTCCTAGTACAGCCTGCCCAGGACCTTCCAGCAGCCAGCTCTGTTCTCTATTGCACGTAACTTGGCTTAGTTTTAGCTCCTTGTGTTTGCAACTATCTCAAGCTGGGTTTTTAAACTATTTCCAAGACTGTACCTAAGAAAATAGATGGTTTTTACAGCCTAACCCCCTCTCCCGTGCCACCCAAACTAAGCAACCATTTCACTAAGAAAGGCCATGTCTGTATGTTCAAGGGACAAGATTTGTGATTTGGGAGCTCTATGAGGTTTGCCTGAGGCACACAGCTATAATGGGTTGCCATTTTGCCTGCTTTCCTTACTCCTCCTGTCACATATTTTAAGTTTTCCCTTCTTTAGATGAGATAGAAGAGAGGAAATATAATCCATTCCAATGACCAGTTGACGAAGGTTGGGATTTTTGGAAAGGACTGAATCAGTTCTGAAGAGCCTAAAAACACTCCATACATTGCCATCGTCTTCCTTCTTATGGAGCTATACCTATAATGAAGAGGAATCATAGAATGGTTTGGGTTGGAAGGAACCTTTAAAGATCATCTAGTCCAACCCCATACCATAGGCAGGGATATCTTTCATTATGTCAGGTTTCTCAAAGTCCCAGATGGACAACTGAATTTAATATATCAATTGATAAACTGAACCTCTGAAACTCTTATATATGGTTGTATGCTGCTCTACAGATGCACCTCAAATCTTACCTAACCCATTAGCCAACCTCTGTCCTGCTTTTTAACAGTGCTATTGGTTTAACTCAACTGCATTAAAAAAAGAATAAACACCCCCCCCCGTAGACTCTAGAAGCTGCTAATACTCATTTTAAGCTGTGACCTAAGATCTGAACCTAGATATCCAGAGGATATTCACCTTCAAAGCCAGTTTCCAGTTCCCTGCTCAAGGCTCATTCCTTAATGTAAATACAATTTGACAGTATCTGGTGCATAAATCAATGATATGGCTAAGGTCTCAGTCAACTCTTCTCAGAATAAATGTTGCCATTTAAAATGTGGCAATCAAGCTTGTAAAGGGAAGGAAAGAAATGTCACTTGTAACCCAAGTGATTCTGTTAATAAGCTGGGTTCCTGCTTCAGGTTTTTGTCTGATAAAGCCACTTATCTGGCTGTATGAAAGGTCACAAACAGTTGTTGGAACAGTGAAAAGTCCACACAAGGCTTTTTTTTTTTCCTTTTTTTTTGCCATCCTGCAACTTTTGTTTAAACTTTCAGTTGAATCACTATTTCAGTTCCTAGAGCTGAGTCATTTCATCTGCCTCGCACATCAACACACGCAAAGCAGCTCTGCTAGGGAGCAGGCACAGAACAAGCAACCTTGATTTTACAGGACCATGTATTTCACTGTACGTGAAAACACCATGAGAGGCTCCACTCAGTCTGAAGTGTTCATGCCAGGATGCATAACTCTGGGTGAGGGAACTGCATCCTTCACCAAGCCTCACTCCAACAGCGCTCAGAGCAAAACTCAGGCCTCCACCTCAGCCCCGCTGTGCAGACAGAGCCTCAAAGGAGCAACCTTGCATATGATATGTTGCTACAAGAAAAAGGGTTTAGATAGGGCTAATAACTTTCAAATATGTAAAGACTCAGTATTTTGTGCTAAAATCACATGTTCCTGGCACAACTGTGAATGTCCTTTAATACAGCCCAAGTAATTAATTAATTAGAAGAGGCATCATCTCTCTGAAGGTTGTTTCTAAGCTGCCTTTGTATGGTATGCACATGCCATTTGTTGAAATATAATAAGACCTTGTCAACCACAAGTGTTACTAAAATATTGTTTTCCAGTCACGCTTCCCCCCCCTTCTTTATTTCACGTCTATGTAAAACATTTTGCTTAAGATCCAGATTCTCCCACTGAAACCAAGTGCTACTTGTCTGGAAATAGATCTCCTCTCTGCCTCAAAAAGCACCCAGAGCAGATGGCCAGCAACAAGATGCTCTGGTATCACAAGCTCACACTGTCTCTCACACGTCAGAGGAATGGTCGGAGGGAAGTGTTAACTATTACAGGCTTCTTTATTGAGAAGACCAACATCTGGGTGAAGAGAACAATTCACATCAGCCTTGGGGATGCAAAATTGGATCTGAGTTTAAAGTCTCCTAATGCTCAGCTTCAGTGCCAGGCCAGAGCAAAAGAGAGTGCTCCCAGAAAATGCTGTTCAGAAGAACCGTCCAGAAACAGACGATCCATACTAACAGCAGAACCCTGCAAGTCTTCTCTAAAGAACTGGGGAAAAAGGTCCTTTTACAAGTTCAAGAGCTGCAGTCCTCATTTCAGAGGATACAGGGCTGCTTGCATCAAGCTTTATTTTTACAGAGCGTGAATCATTTCTCACTCAAAGGAAACTGGGATCGTTCTGCTGTCGATATCTGCCACCAGCAATGCTAAAAATACAAAGAGCTCCTAAGTCAGCCATGGCGTGTTGTCAGCTCTGGACCTTCATACACAATCACCGTGTCTCTTGTATCTACTGACAAAGAGCAGCAGCAGATGCTGACACCTTTCAAATCAGCCTGTTTCAGAGCGCAAGACCAGGCTCACTCTCTGTGCACACTCATTCAAGAAACCTCTTGCTTCTCCATTTATCCCCTGCAGCAAATATTTGCTTTTCCCTCCTGCTCTGATAAAGAACAGTAGTCTGTAATTATAGCCAATACTATAAAGGTTGCTGTGCTGTCACTCACTTCTGCTCTCAGCCATGCTTAAGAATTGACAGATTGCACAGCTGCCTTCACTGCATTAAACCAGTTGCTTCACTCACACCCAGCACAAGAAGCCACAGAGTTGTGACTCTTCCCCTGCAAAGAGGATGATGTGCAGACCAGAAAGCAGCAGCAGATCCTTTCCCAAAACCCCTTTAACTTTTTATATTTTAATCTGCAAAGACAGCTCAAGAATACACCTCATCCAAGCTTGTGTACCAAGGCACAGCTAGGGAGCAAGCCAGTAACAAGCCCTTCATTTTAATTGATTCTTTACATATACTTTAACATCCGCCCCCTCCGGAAGAGAAATTATCTTGCAACAACACATAAAGATAGCGGTGTGAATTACGATTTCAGTTGCCATGAAACAGTGTTCAAACATAGTCCCTCCCATCTTGTTATAAACAAGGTCTTGGGGTGTGGTTTGCTCAACAAGGACCAGTATCTGCATCTTAACTAACAGAGTATGTTTTCACATACGGTGGGATTGTGCAACCACATGTCACTAGCTGCTGTAGAGGCCAGAGCTGGAGTTTGCACCAACTTAGACAAATTCACAGAGAAAAAGGCCATTGCGTATAGCCTCTGGTGTTCTGGAAACCATTGAATGACTGATAGAAAAAAAGAAGTGTGTTGAGAGAAGAATTGTTCTGACCCAGCCTCCTCCTGGATCTGGTTGCACACCTGGAATCTGGGAGATGGGCTTTGGTCTTACCTCCTTTGGCCACTTAACAAGCCAGTTGGAAGCTTGGCTTCCTACCAGGTTTGATCTAGCAGCAGACTGATGGGATGGCCTGTTCATTCTCATCCTCACTTCCCCAGTAAATGCTTTGTCTAGGGGAAATGGAAAAAAGAAAAGGTACTTTGCAGTGCTGTTGGATCTGCATAGAAACAGCTGTAGTCTGGGTCAACACGGAGCTTCAAGACTCACATTTTGTCTGGTTTACACAAGATACTATTTCATTCAGTGGCACGGGCATCTCATCTCATTTCCTCAGCAGAGCTGCTTTTTGTGTCTTATCTCTAACTAGGTGATAAGTTGATATTTGAACGTATAAGGGTACTCTGTGTATTAACAGGAGTTTTCATACCCAGAGGATTTCAGCTTGGCATAACCTATAAGAAGAACTTGTCTGGCATCATGGAAATGAAGCCAGGGCAGAACACATGCCTCTGAGAAAACAAGGTACGTGATCCTACCAGTATCTCCAGTTGCCCAACAAAGCAATGGAAGAATAGAGAAGAGATAGCCTCAAATCTGTTACTGATATACCATCCTTCCAAATGGAAAAGAAGGCTTCTCTCCACCATGTACCAAGCCTGGCCTCCAGCAGGCAACCCAAGTTCTGCCTTGGAGGCCATGGTGACACCGATCCTGATTCCAGAGGAGAAAAGGGCAAGGAGCTGCTGTTCTAGTAACGACCTCTGCTGCTGTTTGTACTGATGCGTACAGGCCCTGCTGCAGAACTTTGCTCAGTGGAGAGAAATCACATGCTGTCTATACCCAGCATTCACACTCCTCAGTGCACTGCCCTCCCTTCTGTCCCTGGTCTTTGTGAAGATTTATAGAATAAATTTTGTTGGATCACTTCAACCCTGAGTTATGTTCTGCAATAACCGAAATCCCTGTGTGATAGGCCAGACACAACAGAGAGTGCTGCAAAGGGCCTGCTATATTTTTTGACCAATGCTCTGTACACCATGAATGGCATTTATTCCCAGTGTAACTATGGGAATAAAGCCCAAGGGAGTTTCATTTTGGAGGATTTTTTCCAACAAGTCCCACCTAGGGGGGGAATTATCCTTCCCTGCCACCCTCCAAGAAAACCCAAACCATGGGGCTTAAGGCCGATACAGGGCTCCCCCAACCTTGGAGGTAAAGACAAAAATACTTTAAAAGCAAACAACTATTTGGTTTCTGTATTTCTTCATCACCTTCCAGACAGATAATGAAGTAAAGTAATGGAAGGACTGCAGACACAAATGCCACACACGCTTCTCTTTACTTGCTTCCTCCTCCCCACACACTCTCTTTAAAGATAAAATCCTATCTTCAAAGTCTTCAAAGCTACCTCTTTAAACCGTCACCAGCTGCCTCACTGTTTCTGTTCTGTTTTTCTAGACAAATGCTCAGGTTTCAATCCACTGCCTCTAGGTGCAGATGAGTCAACTCGTGTATAAAACACCTTGGAGGCACTTGGAGTTTTCTAAACAGGGTTCAAGCAACAAGGACAAGGAACTGGATTCTGGAATGTTATAAAGCCCAATGCTATGAGCCATCTGCTCATGAAGCAAGAGCAACACCCTGGCATCATGGAAGTCTCTGACCCAAGCTGGGTAACCTTTAGGAACCCTAAAGGAAAGCTAAGACTTCCAGTGCCTCTTCTCCCCTTGTCCTGAGACAATGCGTGAGCACAGGCTATGAGGGTGGTGGGGACAGTGATGCTGTTATTACCCTAGTGCTTATCCTGAGACCCAGGACTCACTCTATGAAAAAAATAGTCAGGACCATTAATAACTGAACAGCCAGAGCTGTGCTGTGCATCTTTCAGCAGATGCTGCATGAGATGAACTCGCATGCTGAACACCTGGCTGCTGCTTCCCCAATCCTGCTGTCTTGCAAAGTGTGGGCTTTCCTTGCTCCAGGGGTAGCCCCTGCTAAGCCTTGAGCCCCCAGAGCCATCAACTCTGAAGTGCACAGTGAGGAGCTTATAACTGCATGCTGCTATTACCATATGATTTAGTCACTTGTGTATTTAATAGCAGTCAACTCTGCATTTTTATTTGAGGTGAGGATACAGACCCATGTTAACAGCAGCATCTCCTAAAATGGGTTTTCAAGAGAAACTTTATTATCAGGTCCTGAACTCATTCAAATCAGCACAGCCCACTGATGCCAGCAGAGGTTCAATTCATACCAGTCAGGGACAGGACCAATTGCTATTAAACTTGCAACACTCTGGGTCTGCATTTGAACCAGCCTGATTGTGCCTAAACTACTAAGTGCTTCTAAAAGGCTGATGGACTGATGTTATTGATTGGGATGATGTAGCTGCTAACAGAGAGGCTGCATAGAGCATTTCAAAGCCCAAAAGCCCAATTTTGTTGCAACACAAAGCTGCATTGTCCTGTAAAAGCCTTGGAAAAAGGTGGTGATCAGAGCTTTGTTAAAGTTAAAATCAGTCCCCTCCTAGAAATGCTGCTAGAAATGCCTCCATGAGGCTTTTCAGATAGGTCTCGATGCTCTTGCCTTTTCTTCAAGTTGCTCGGGACCAGCTTTTCTCCACCAAATTTTATTGACTTGCTTATATCCCTCTTATCCCTTTTACAGCCTCCTGCATCCAGGCTTCTTAGCCCCCTCCAACTCCACTGCCTCCCCATGATAAGGACATACCTCCAGCATAGATCACAAACACCTTAGCCCACTGGGTACCAGCTTGTCCCCCTCATTATTGCTGGTATCTGGGGAGTGCTAGCACAGGCCATAAGGAGTATCCATCATGCTTACAAATTATCTCCTTGCAGTTTCATTATCAAAATTGGAAAAAGCTTACTTAATGCTTTCCTGAATTTTCCTAGAGGGTTGATTCTTTGCCGCTGTCCTTAAAGAACAGATGTACAGCTGGGATTTCCTTGAGGCTGACATTAGAAGGCATATAATAATACAGATTTACATCACGTTTTTATGGGATTCCCTGGTCCTTTACAAACAGCATGAGCATAACAAAACAACACAATAAAACAGGCAAACATGTTAATTGAAATATCTATCATTGACATTTCAGTGCCTAGGTACTCTCCACCCACAATATGCAGTATAAACCACTAAAACCAAACTATACTACAAAAGTAAACACTACATTAAATCTTGCAGTCAAACTAGGAGGAAACAGGAGAGTGAGCCAAGCCCCTCTGGTGTAATCAGGTGCAAAGCCACTCAGGCAGTGGCTTCATGCCTCTTTACAAGATCCAGCTCTGACCCAGCTCCTCAATGTGCATCAAAGCAGCCTCAGCCTTGTGGAAAAGAGGAGCAATGCTTCACTCTCTAAGGCTCAGCACATTTTGGCCCTGCCTAGTTCTGTGGCAAGCAGCTTCTCAGTTGAGACCGCTGGCTGCCAACCTTCTACATGGTCTTGGGCTCTGTCAGCTGGCGTAATATCTTAACTAAGCTGGATGGAGAGGTCTCAAAGGTATTGCTATCATGTGCATACCCCAAATCTAGCCCTCTATTATAGAATCTTCTGTAGCACAAACAGACAGGCCCTTGCAGCAGGGAGCAGTTACGCTGCAGTCCTTCCAAGCAGGAACAACAAAAGAAGGGAGCTAGATAATCATTGTGGAAAAGCATAGTTCAAAACTACCCAAGCGCCTGACCACCTCGGCTTGAAGCCACCACTGCTCCCACTGGCATTCCCCTGCATACCTTGATGAATCCTCTCTCTTGTTCAGAGGTAGAAAATGCTGCTGTGAAAACAACACTCCAATCACAATAGATCTCTTGGCACTGAAAAAGTGATTTTGTTCAATTGTTCTTCAGTTCTGTTCCCCTTTTGGCCACCTTTCTGAATTTGAAATCAATTCTGGACTTTCTTTTTAAACATCTTTATATGAAAATCCAGCATTTGAAAAGGCAGAAGTTTGATGAGAGCAGGGAAATAAGGGACTGACACATCCCAGTGGAGTTACAGAAAAAGGTGTTAGGCAAATGCCTGTGCTACTGCTGTTACAGCAGTGTTGCTGCAGTAGTCTAAGGATGGTTTTAACCAATTAATATCCCCTAAATGTAGCACCTTCTATTTCAGACCTGGAAAAGTTCTCCATGGCCACTTCTTGTCAACTTTATCCCTAGCTGTAGCAGCTGGTTTGAGATCTTCTTCCCAGAAACGTTGTGCTGGCACTATCAGAGACAAGCATCTGTCTCATTGTTTTCAACTTCTTGCATTTCATGGACAAGTTTTACCCAAAACCCAGTTCATTCTCCTGGACAACTTCTCATAAATAGTTACACAACTGGAACAGCAGCCAACAAGGGTGATGAACTTGAAGCTGGAGAGTAGCCACACAGGTCCCATAACTGAGCCTGTCTCCACAAGGACATCACCTCCAACAAGAACAAGATGTGTTTGCCAGTGCTGGCTCCTCCTCTAGTCCTGCATCCAAACATTCAAGATTTCATTATAAGGCCTGGGAGTGGGGATCATGCCACTAAGTGAGAACCCCGGTTTCCATTCATATGGTTAGAAAGAAAAAAGGATAAACTCCTTAGAACCAGATTTTTGACTGCCAGAGGCTTCGGTGCTGCAGCTCCCATTAACAGCTGCCCAGCAGAAACACATTAGTTTGCTTTCTGAATGAACTGTGCACACAACACTGTCGAAGCGCTGACTTAAAGCTATTTGTGGGGAAGGGAACAGCAGACAGCCTGTGAGACTAACATGAATGCCTGTCCTGCCCAAGCCTGTCTCAGAATCCATTCAGAAGGACTTTATGAGATTAACCCTTTAGGCAGAGGTGAATTTTAGATATCCTTCTTTGATACCACAGGGACACACACCTCTACTTTCTATCACTGTCAGTAGAAGCTAATGTCAGGTCTCTGCAGGCAGCCCTGTGACCTTCTCTTTAAAGATTTATCAGCTTTACACTGTAACACTGATATCAGCCAGCTTTTAAACACAGCCTCCAAGTGCACAGGCGTGAGCCTGCTCACAGTTACCCTGATTAAGCCAAAACCAGAAGTCATTCCTTATTGCTAATAGGGGAAAATGAACAAAAATGAAGCTGCCATGAACAAGCCAAAGTAAAGGCCAACTTCTGCCCTCAGCTGCATGTGAGCTGGAAGGGGTCATCCAGGGAAGATGAGATAATGGAGTCTGAGGAATGATGCCAAGGATGGGGCTGCATACCTGCCTCTGAGCCTCGCACTCCCCTGGCACCACCAGCAAGGCAAATTCAGCTAATTTCTTGTGTAACCAGCTGGACTCTGGATTAGACTGCAGTCAAACAGGGACAGCCACAGCCAGGCTAGACACATCCATGGCAGGGTACAGGAGCTAGACTAGACACCCATAAGCAGGCTAGAGCTGCAGTGCCACAGGATCAGTGCAGAAAAAGTCATCTTAGGTGAGTTTTCAACAAGGGGGTAAGCTTCTGCGGCTGTGCTGACATAGGCAGGCAGAGCTCCACAGATACCAGTGCCTCTGCCAGTGGCTGGCAGCTAATGGTTTGGCCCCAAATGGCTTTAACCACATCAGCAACCACTACATTTCAGGTCAGAGCAAGATGACTTGAGGTGCCTCAATGCACCTTTCAAACCACAATGAAGGGAAGCCATAAGGGAAAGGCTGATGCAGTACATACACAAACCAGTGAATGAAGCTCCGCTTGTGACAGCATCTTTCTCTCCATGAGGCTTCATTGCATGGCCGTACTCCCCTTTAGTTTGTCAGCCTTCTTTTTCCTTTATTAAAAAGAAAACATTCAAACCCTGCAGCTAATTCAGATGAGAAGACTATAAATACTGCATATAAGCGCCACACCAAAACACTGCACAGCCTCATAGCATTTCATTTTAGGAAAACAACATTTCCAAAATGCAATAGTAGAAGGATCAATTTAGGCCACGCTGCTGTAACCCAGGCCTTGCTTTGCTCCTCCTGGCACTGCTGTACTGCTGTGCATTTCACTCCTTGCTGAATTACATCTCACAGAAACCTGGCCTGGCTCTTAGCTACTCCAAAAGCTGAGCCAACACAGGAGTGGGGCTGGCTTTAATCCACCTTGATGCTTTCCCTAGGGCTATGAGAGGCTGTACCTATTTCAGTGCAACTGAGACTATGCATCTCATAATCCTGGCAACAGAAAATAAAACATATTCTATTAGCAATAACAAGGGACTGGGAGCAGGGATAATATCTGGGCTTCCAGGGAAAGCTCCAAGGAATTTGTTATGAGGGTACTATGTCCTTTCTCTTACCATCTATTTATTCAGCCAGGACTGGACTTCAGCCACATTATAAGGCAGAGTCACCCCAATACATCTAATTTTCATAGGAGTTTAAGTTCACTACAGCTGAAGGGAGTTGTGCAAAAGAAGCCTGTTAAAATGTAACCAGTCATCGGATGTACTGGTTAATCATCTACTTTGAAGCTTATCCCCTTTGATAATAATTTTCCATGGTTGCAGAATTAAAGCTTAACTGGTCATTGGCTTTGAAAATGACCTTGTCTGACAGGGAGTGTAGAACAGGAAACAACAGTAACATGACCTTCTCATGTAAATTCTAGATGGGGACAGGGGCGAAGAAAAATACTGCTGGCAATTTCCAATTGACTCAGCAATTTATCTCAACCAGCCTGTAACCTTTGCCCTGTAACCTCAGTGAGCATCTCCAGGCACCAAAGAAACACCAGCTCTTGCCTCGAGGAGCTGTAGGGTAGTGTCAGTTTACAAAGGCAGCCTGAAAGCTGTATTTTCTCTAAGCACCCCTCCAGTGTTACATATTAGACACAAATGATGCATTCTGGGGAGAGCACATTACAGTTTTGGGATGTGACTGATGAGGTACCAGCAAGGATGGACCCTTCTGCTTGGCCACCCCTAAAAGCAGGGCCAGGATGCTGCTCGAGAAAAGACTGCAGGCACAAGCTGGTTCCAGAGTCAGCAAAGACAGGATGAGCTGAGCACGTTCTTCCTGCAGTTACTGACCTGTCTTGAAGAAATATGATGGAAACATAATGAAGAAGTATTTAAAAAGCTAAACTACAGACAGGAGAGTTTCTAAACAGATACTGAGCATGCCAACTGTCCCCACCACATTCAGGATCAGTAGAAACAAGTAAGAGATTACAGTGCTGCTTTTCTGCTGGATTCACAGCATTAACACAATTTAAATGCTTAGCCTGCTGTAATTCCAACATCATGTGTAGAACTATTCTGGCCTGCTAATGATGGGAGGAATCCTAACTTTTCACAGACAGGCAACCGACACCACAAAGCAAAGGACAAGGGATAAGCAACTAGATGGACTGTGAAAACAGAAAACGCTGTTAGTGTGAGCCCTCTCTTTTCAAAAGCACCTTTCTTTAGACTTACAACTCCATGGACTGGGAGTGAAATTTAAGCTTAAAATCCCTGAAAACACAACTCAGTGCAATGAGATGACAAATCAGTGAGGTGAAGAAACATCCATTCAAGTATGTAATTAGTTATCCCATGACCTAAGATAAAATGTAATTTAAGTTAGTCAAAACCATAGGAAGAGTTGAGCATCTAAGGGAATACTTATTTAAGTAACAATTTTTTTAGATTTTTTTATAGGTTTTTGGATCAAATCACACTGAAATCAGAAATTTTCAGAACTCCTCACAAGTCAAGGGCCCCCCAGCCAGAAGGGGAGCTTGTGCCTTGCTTGTGCCCATTGGTGGTCTTGGTTTCACTGGACACTTGCAATGTGCAGGGCTGCTGAACTGAAGTCTCTTGAGCTTCCTTAGTGCTCTGCTTCAAGCTAGCTTCCCTGGGCAAGCTGCCCAATAGTTGGAAACCTGCTGTTTCCAGATCCACTCAGCTATTTTGCAAGACAAATGGAGTCTCAGGTCAACTACCCAGTAAGATCTTGAATTTTTGGGAATTGTCCGTGAGGAAACTTGGAGTTGCACTTTGGACTCCGCAGAAGTTCAGAGCCTGAAACACTTTCATCTCAGCAACCCCAGTTTCATTGGAAATACATCAACCAACTCCAGCGACACTACGTGCAGACACAGCGTGAGACGACAGAAGGAAAATACCCACCGTGAAAAGGACACGAGGACACTCAGAACTAAGTCTTGCAGCTGTAAGGCATGGAATACTTACTGTTGTGTAACAGGAAAATTCTCCAGCGCCATGGAGAGCACAAAGATGCTGTTTATATTCGCTGCCTGGTTTCAGCAAGCTATTTTGGACTAAATTTCCCTGCTGATCTAGCTGCATTGTGATAGCAGGTGTCTACCAACATCAATCACACATTATTGCATCTTTCCCTTCCACCTTCAGGTATAAGAGACAATGCATCACTGTACAATAGGAGAGGAAGAAGACGCTGCCTAATTTCCCACAGGATGCAATATTTATCCTGTAAGCGCGGATTAGCCAAATAACTTGCTAGCTTTGTGTCAAGGCTTGTAAGAAGTGGTGACTAATCCTAGCTAGTGGGGATTAGCAATGTTTGCTGTGGGAAATGTGCCAGACTTTTCAATTATATCATGTCTTACAAACAGACTGCAATAGTTCTACATGAATACAACCGTGTTCTTGAGGCAGCACAGTGATAACAGGGTACGTCCTTTCTATTTTTTAGTGCCACAGACTAGAGCAAGCCCCTGCAAGAACATCATGTGGATGGACAGCAGTACCCGAGCTTGTTCTTTTCAAGAGTAGAGAAGAAGGAGAAGGATCGAGTGCGCAGCCAGAAGTCCTGAAGTTTCACCTTAAGAAGCTACGATTGCGTGTGCCTCACCTGGGCTACCCTTGTAGGTTAACACAAGCAACAGGGCAAGAGGTAACAGCCTCAAGCTGCTGACCCATTAGACAAGTACAGACAGCGCTCTCCATACTGGGACTTCATTCTACACCAGCTAGTTCAAGTTAAGGACAATCAATCTGAGCAGGACAGCCAGCGTGCTGGTCACCTCAGTGAAGAGGCACTGAAAGCACAGAGGGGAAAACCAGGATGATAAATGTGGTGAAGGGAACTGCAAGAGCTTTCTGATGTTGTTCCACTCTTTTTTTTTATGGTCAGCCACAACACTTGGGCAAATGTAACTAGTATGTACTAAGCAATCTCCAAGGAACTTGCAAGAAACCTTTCCTACATGTCCTTTTCCAAGCAGCTGCATAGCACAGAGTTGCAGACCACCACAGTTACAGATGGGTTTGGACTCCTGGCTTTCGAAGTGTAGTACCCAGAAGCACAACCCAAACAGCTTCTGCATACTTTGCCCCACTCTTGACCTGTGTGCAGTTAAATTCACTGAGTGAGTAGCCAGAGGGCAACAAAACACTGACAGCATGTGGCCTACAACAGGAATCCAGGAGACAAAATACTGTTTTTCTGGCCTCTGCTTCTCCCCAAAGCAGCCCCTCGCCCTGCAACACAGAGCATGGCACCTGCACCTGCAGGCTCCATCTCAGCTAAAGCAGCGTTACTGCAGGGATGCTGCAACCACTGCAGCAAACCAAGAGTTCCAGGTGGCTAGCGCAAGCATCCCGCTGTGCTCTTACCCAGAAACCCTTCCCCATGCAACTGCATCATGCAGAGGTGCAGCTCACTCAGCTTTTCATTTCACTGCCTCAGCATAATGGGGAGACACAAGACTCTTTACAGTACAGGAAAGAGGTCTGTGAGATGGTATTCAAAGCAGGTTGGAGTGATACAGCCCATCTTGACCACTCTGGCTCATTTCCACATACTCACAGCCAGACCAAGGACTTGACTCCAAACACCCTTTTGGAGCTGCTATTTGGTTGCAAAGACCTCTGGATAAAAAAGAAGCCAAAAAATAAATACTAAAATAAAGCAAACCACAGAGGCTCAACCTGAAAGTATTGCTCTGACACTCACTGATCTGACAGAGTCCAATACCCAGGAACCAAACCACTTATCTTTGGAGTGTAACTCTTCTGGTACTAAGCCTGCATTCAGACGCACCTGTGGGAGCTCCATGCATTGTACAAGGGGATTGAAAACCCCCTTTTTGTGCTCCTCCTGGAGCCCTCTTGATCTGCTATGTATTAACCTAGATTTCTCTCACTGGTATCAGTAGTTATTATTACTTAACAGTGCTCCAAGGTGCTTGGGAGTAAAAGTAGCACAGAGGTAACTGGAAGAAAATGAATACTTCTGATGAACAGAGCATGACATCCCACTGACAGCTGACCCAGCACACCAGAGATGGGCTAGTCATTTCTTCAGATTGGTGACAGACTGGTCCCTGGTGACTGCACCCACCTCCACAAGGAGCTTGGCTAGAAAGGCAGAAAAACCCATCACAAAATACCCCCAGCCAAATGACAAGGCCACTCTGTGGTGGCTTTTAAATCCAGATTCTGCATTTAAATATAGAGATGGGATCTGAAACTAGGTTTTGTGCCTTACCTAGCAGTGCTGTCACCAGCCAACTACAGGGAAGACCACCACAACACAATGGTTTTCTGAATATATCCATATGAAATATTTAATTTTGGAATTATTAGTTTAGCTGCAGTTATTTGCCAAACACACACAAAAAGCTGTAAGCAGCTTAAGACTGGTTGAAAATGCACTTTGGGAAAAAAGCATAAGCCTGAAGCAGTATAAATGCCAAAGGTGAGTCAAGGCTGCTCATCACTGGGTCTCTGCTGGATGATGCAATGTTGCCACACACCATCACCCCCATTTTGCAGCCAAGAGAACAGGAGGGCAGGGAGGGGAAGGCTGTCTCGCAGGCAGAGCTGCTCCACTCTCATTTACACTCAACCAAAAGGTTGGCCTCATAAGGTTCTCATTGCTCATGGCAGAACATTTTACTATCAGCAAACACCAGATCTCTCCTGTTTGTAAACAGATATTTAAGTAACAAAGGCAAACATTTCCACTTAGTTCTCATTCCCACATTCATACAATCTTACAAGTCCTCCTGTGATGTTCAGCTAGCTCTGTAATCTTCTGGAAGCTACAAGAAGCCTCTCTCCTTTCAATAGGCAGGTCTCCAAGCTCACATAAGCCAAAACCAGTACTGAAGCATGATTGGAGCAGGGCTCAAGCTGCTGCATTCCCCAGGCCTATCAACTTGCAGTCCCCATTTGCTTGGCTGCACCTAGCAGCAAGGCTGGGCAGGAAAGAAGAAGCCTGAAGTGGGAATAAGGCAGGAGCAGCTGCAGGGGGGTGGACAGAGAGACCAGAGGGGTAAGGAGGACCATGGTAACAGTGAGATCTACTCCAGAAACATTGGGTTTTGCTGCTTCAGATCCTTCAGTAAAACACAGAACAGGAAACATACTGTCAATCTCAAAGAAAGCTTCGGTCACCTCCTGGCTGCTTCAGAGAGCTGCTCCTACAGCATCCAGAAGTCCTGTCTCCACCTGTCCACTCCTGCCTTCCTTGTACTGAGCATCATGTTAATGAATCATGCACCAACCTCCCTCCTTGATTTATCCGCCAAAAAAAGATTTGTGTGGGGTGGCAATTAAAGAGGTATAATGTGATATTCATTAGATTGTGCTCCTCTGAACCTGATCACATCCTGGTGCAGCAACTCCTCACAGGTGTTCAGATCCTGTGCTAATGGGTGTTTGCACAAAAAATACAACACGATTTCAACACCACCTGGTGAAGGAGAACTTGCCTTTCTGTACCACAGAGATGGCCTCCATAGCTCTGCCCAGGAAAATAACAGGAGCAGCAGCCATATACCAGTTTCCCCAAACCATGCTTTAATGAATAAGCCCATTAACTCTATTACCTGATACTGTTTACAACCCACTGTGGGACACAGGCCACCAACGGTATGGACATTAAGCTGTACATCTGAGGGTCCCAAGCTCAGATGCCTTCAAATCGGGCAAGCTTCAGGAATTAGGAAGAAGTCCCACACCATTCCAGCTACTGAAGGCCACATACACAGTTGAATCAGCTGCCCATTTTCTTTTTCTCTGCCTTCCTCCTGAAGAACAACATTGGCACACACAAGGTGAGAAAAGGACATGGGAATCACCAATATCACTCTCCCCAAAACTGCAGGAAGCCTTATAGAAAAGCTTTTCCTCTACTAGCACCTACAGAGTACTTGTTCCAAGACTCTTCCTCACCATACCCCATTCTTTCCCAGCCTCGCAGGGAGCCAAGTGCCTGAACAGAAGAGACAATAACTACAACACGCCGTAAGGATGGAGGAGAGACAAACAATGCTGCCTACACATAGCCTAGGCTATGTGTATTGCCAAATAAAAATGGAGCTAAAGTAACTCCTGCCTGAGCCTTTCACCAGACTGGCCCTCCATCAAGATTGTTCACAAACTCACCCAGTCATATCTACCTCCAGACATCCACCCTGACCTCCAAGAGAGGCATGCCTGTCCTCACCTCCACTAGGTAACTCATCCTTCCAAACCATTCCCCACAGTACTTAGCATTTGATAACAGTTTGGGGTGTTCCTTACAAGCAGCCCCATCCACTCACCATCACAGTCTGCAAACCTTTTGCGCAGTTCTTGCATCCCAATGCACTCCTAACAGAACAGAAATAACCACCATGATCACCATGTTCTTCACTGGACTTGGAAGCAACAAGTGACTTACAGAGTCTCCTACAAAGGTCAGGCTTTTGTAGATCTGAATTACAAACTTTGACTGGGACTCCGCTGGACTTGACAAAGCACATAGTTACTACACTGTCAAAAGCTGTACACACCATGCATGCTACATACAAATATTTAAAGTAATTCTGTACTAAACCCCATACTCTCCTGGAAGCAAGTGAAAAAGAATGTACTTCTACTCTTCGTTTGGCTCATTTCTTTATGTAAGGTTTATGCTTTCTTCTAGCACAGTGGTAGGAGAGTTGTGAAATACAAAGAGCTTCTCTTTTTACTCTTCATCATTATGTACAATATTGACTGCACCCACTCACTAAGATTAGCTGTGTTTTGTAAACAGCAAATGCACTTTAGCAGTGCAAACTTTTCTCCAAGGCTTTTTCAATTCTGCTGACGTAAAACTTCACATTGATCTATTAAAATAGCTTTTTAGCCCAAGTACCTTCTAAAAGGCCATATTCCTGTCCATGGCAATGACCATGGTCTTTAACCTGTACTTTCACCACGATTACAAAACTACAAACCCCAAACCTACTATACCACATTTTTGACCAAGTTACAGTTTTGTTTGAAAATATTTGACTTGTGATGACTCAAACATTCTGGAAAACACCCCCTAAACCGTGGCTCTGCTCTCATTTTCCAGGCTTGATGCTCTAACCATTCTAGTACTTTTTGTCCAGAGAGATAGGAGCTGTATAATTTGGGAACCTTCCTAGCGGGCTGGTTTCACACTTGCCTTTCTCACGTTTAGATGAACATTTCAGCCATGTCAGGTATTGTTTAGTCCTGTAGAGCACAAATAGTATTTACAAATATTTTTGTAAAACCCCTCTAAGAAATGCTTGTCTTTTAGATCTCCAATATACACTTGATTTCTTTAAGTACTGATTTTGGGTATGCCTTCGTACAGGACCCCATTGCTCCTATTCAGCTCCAAATAATCATCATCACTGGAGTTCTGGCTTCTCAGGCAAGAATCAGATGCTTTTATTTGTACCAAAATAGCTAACAGCTGCCATGATGTTTTTAAGTTAGCTATGTTGATTATTATGTCAGTATTTCAACTTTTCCACTGGTTTGCGAGTTTAGTGCTGCTTTTGTTGCTTTTCCTCTGTAATGTTCTAATTCTTTTTGAGTAACATACACACAACCCACACTCTCCCATTAGTTCAGCTATTTAATAAACCATTCCCACTTGTATGGTGTATGGAATCTATACCAGAATAGACACTAAAGGTATATTGCAAAACAACATGAAGTATGAACCAGTCAGTGATGGTATAGCATCTTCTCATTTGAAGAGACATTCAACAGATTTTCTTGGCCTACAGATGCTTTGGAGAAATTGGTCTTTGAAACCTAGACTGTCCAACTGGAGTGTTTCCTAATCCAAAGAACAGGCTGTTTCTCTCACCGAAGACTACTAAAAATACAGCTGCTCCCTTCAGCATTACTTCGATAAGCAAATGGCCTGTAGTCATTTCTTCAATGCGGAGCACATAATGGTTGGAAATGGAGTTGGTTCAATGTGAGCACTGCCTTCTTGTCCATCTCCACAGCATAAATGTGTTAGTGACAACAGACTGGCTCCAACTCTTATCTTGTGCCAGAAAGTGGCACCTTTAGAGCAGGAAAAGGATTCTTTGCATTGGAGATGATACTTCTTCATTGCATTACCGCAGTGGAAAGCTGTGAGACGATGTAGATCCTGTCATATTTTTACTTAATAGCTTTTATCCCTTTCAATCTGATCCAGTTTTGGGTCCCTCACTATAGGAAAGACACTGAGATGCTGGAGGACATCCAAAGAGCAAAAAAGCTGGTGAGAGATCCAGAGAACAAGTCCCGTGAGGAGCAGCTGAGAGAACTGGGGTTGTTTAGTCTGGAGAAAAAGAGTCAGGGGAGACATAAGTACATCTGAAAGGAGATTATAGTGAGGTGGGTGTTGGTCTCTTTTCCCAAGTAACAAGTAGTAAGATGGAATACCTAAGGCTGCACCAGATGCCAGAGGTGCCCAGCTGGAAAGATTTCCAAACGGGCGCCGGGATGCCCCACACTTCAGCCATCCCCACTCTTCCCTGCGGACCCCCTCCTGGCTGCAAGCAAACACAGCACAGTCTTCTCCCTGCCTACAGCCCTTCAACACAGCTTCATGGACTGCTGGGCTCTGCAGTCCCACCACCGGTGGCTCTGCAGAGGAAAGCAACAAGGGCTCTTCCCACAGTGCAGCATGAGCACCCCAGTGATATGTGAGAACACCTGCTGGTACCCACAGTCAGTCAGCGCCAGCAGCCTCTCCTCCCTGACTGGCAGGACTGGTTCTGGTTCTCCAGGGCAGTGGCTGCCGAGCGAACCGTCGGTCCAGGAGCGACAGCAGTCATGGAATGGGAGCCGTCTCCCACACCAGCGCCATCCCTTTCTGCTCCGGATGAGCTGGGGCAGTCGGCAGACATGACTTCTGCCCGTCCTTCAGGACAGGGAGAAACAGCACCCTGTGAGGCAGCTGGAGCAGCGATACAGGAGGAGCGGGATGTGCGACCCGGCAGCGAGGGACACGACACCATCCGAATCCCTCCTCTTTCCAACGGGAGCACGGGCCAAGCCAGCGAATTCTCAGGCTTTCCACAGAGGCTCTGGAAGACCACAGAAAGTGGCCAGTTTCGGTCTACCTGGTGGAGTGTGGGAGGACAACATGTGGCCATCAGTGAAGAACTTTACCAAGAGGAGGTGCTGGGCAGTGCTTTTGCCACACAGAAGATGAAGTCTTTCATTCAGCAGCTGAACATCTGTGGGTTCAACAAAGTGCAGCCTGACTTGCAAAGATCTGCCTCCATGCCTGAAATCCCAGCCGAGGAAGCAGCAGCCTCTTCTCACAGCAGGGTATGGCAGCTGCCCTGCACACAGGATTATAGAATCATAGAATGAGCTAAGCTGGAAAAGACCTTTAAGATCATCATCAATCATCAACCAATGCTGTCCAAAGTCTTGGGGGAGAGACGGACCCACACATCCAATAAGGCTTTGCAATAGAGGAGGAGATGGGGATGGTAGTGAGCGGTCTGGTTTTCATTTCCTTCTCAGGTTGTTTTCAGGAAGGTTTCGGTCTCTCTGACTAGTAGAGACACAGATAAAATACAGTTTGGTTGCATCTGCTTAGCAAGAACTTGGCAAGTGCAAAGCCAAACTCAGTGTAACCCAGTTTATTTAATGTCTTTGCTCCATGTCTTGCTGTACCAAACCTGAGACCTCCCTGTGGCATCTGCTGAATGCTGAGAAAATACATTCAAGGACCATACTATTACCTGCCTCCTCCTGTCTAGGCTGAGGGTGCTCAAAAGTCATGGTACTGGGCTTTCAAAAGCAGTTCTTAGGCTTTTGAAAATCCTACATTGCTCTGCTCCTGGCCAGTGAAAACCCAGGGGTTTTCAAATATTTGGGAGACTACAGTTCTAAGAAATAAGATTTAAACAATTGTCCTTGTTATTTAGAGACATTTTTTCATAAATTCATATCAAAACTATGTGTCATTGCCCTTATTAAGACACCACCCTACAGAGAAGGCAAGGGGATTACTCAGAGACAGGTCCCGACCAGCATAGCTGTGTATAAGCAAGCAAAGGGGATGGAGTGAGAGTCATCTGGCTGCTTTTTCGGATGGGAAAGCATCATCTTGGTAGTCTTAGGAACAAAGACCATAAGCACAGCTTGCAGCCATCTGACCCCAGGCTATGACTTGCCCATCTCACAACAGGACTGGGTGTGAGCAGGGCTGAGTAGAGATCCCACAGGAGAACGTGAGCTCTTCAGGAAGTGGTGTCTGACTCAGCAGTGAGGCAGCATGCAAGCGCAGCATTAGGGCACTGTACTATTTTAGGGACTAGGTCTTGGATGTAATTTAACATGTACAGCCCAAACTAGAGTCATCACCACAGACTTTGTAGCTGTTCTTGAGAAGAGGCCTATTCCTGGTGATCTAATGATAGACAAATAGCCACTTTATTCTTTCAGAGTCTGGTCGCTTTGGAAGATTAAGTAAAAAGCAAGCATTCTCCACTGCCTGTCCTGATAAACCTTCCAGAACAACATCACCTGCTTTATCAGCAGTGCTTTAGAAAACACAGTTTCAACAGAAAGAGAAGGTTGCACGCATATCATTACTTCAGTGACCACTTTAAATAAGAAGTGCTATTTAAGTGCAAGATTTTACCTGTGCATGCTCACAAACATACTGGCTTTGCCCAACATCATGACAACTCCCCCAGCCTTGCTTTCTCTTTTGTAGCCTGTTCCCAAGGGACATAGCAGAAGACTCACTACTATGCTTACCCAACTATAAGCCATGTAAATCAGAGAGTGCTCCAAAGCTCTTTTTTTTTTTTAAGTTATGAGGTGGGACTGAGTCTCCACAAAGTGGCTACAGGATAGAAAAGGTCACCTCCTGTGCATATAAGCCTTGGACCTGAACTGCATTTATTCTGGGTGTTTAATCTGAGACATGGATGATGGCAGAGCGGTGGTTGTGGTCTACCTTGACTTCAGCAAAGCATTTGACACAGTCTCCCACAGCATCCTCATAGCTAAATTGAGGAAGTGTGGCCTGGATGATCAGGTAGTGAGGTGGACTGCAAACTGGCTGAAGGAGAGAAGCCAGAGTTGTAGTCTATGGGGCGGAGTCCAGTTGGAGGCCAGTATCTAGTGGAGTGCCTCAAGGGTCAGTACTGGGACCAGTATTATTCAATATCTTCATCAATGATTTAGATGAGGGAATTGAGTGTACTGTCAGCAAGTTTGCTGATGGCACTAAGCTGGGAGGAGTGGTTGACACACCAGAAGGCTGTGCTGCCATCCAGTGAGACCTGGACAGGCTGGAGAGTTGGGCAGGGAGAAACTTGATGAAATATAACAAGGGAAAGTGTAGAGTCCTGCATCTGGGCAGGAACAACCCCAGGTTCCAATATAGGTTGGGGAACGACCTGTTAGAGAGTAGTGTAGGGGAGAGGGACCTGGGGGTCCTAGTGGATGGCAGGATGACCATGAGCCAACACTGTGCCCTCGTGGCCAAGGCCAATGGCATCCTGGGGTGTATTAGAAGGGGGGTGGTCAGGAGGTCGAGAGAGGTCCTCCTTCCCCTCTACTCTGCCCTGGTGAGACCGCATCTGGAATATTGTGTCCAGTTCTGGGCCCCTCAGTTCAAGAAGGACAGGGAACTGCTGGAGAGAGTCCAACGCAGGGTGACAAAGATGATTAAGGGAGTGGAGCATCTCCCTTATGAGGAAAGGCTGAGGGAGCTGGGTCTCTATAGTTTGGAGAAGAGGAGACTGCGGGGGGACCTTATTAGTTTATATAAATATATAAAGGGGGAGTGTCACGAGGATGGAGCCAGGCTCTTCTCAGTGGCAAACAATGATAGGACAAGGGGTAATGGGTATAAACTGGAACATAAGAGGTTCCACTTAAACTTGAGAAGAAACTTCTTCTCAGTGAGGGTGACAGAACACTGGAACAGGCTGTCCAGGGGGGTTGTGGAGTCTCCTTCTCTGGAGACATCCAAAACCCGCCTGGACACATTCCTGTGTAACCTTATCTAGGTGTTTCTGCTCTGGCAGGGGGATTGGACTAGATGATCTTTTGAGGTCCCTTCCAATCTCTAACATGCTGTGATACTGTGTGATACATCACAAGGGATCTTTCTCTGATGTTATGCTGTTCTGCTCCCTCAAAATCTGCGTCCTCTTGGACACTAGAAAATGAGCTCTCTCCAGCTCAGTAGTCCCTTCCCTGACCTGTGAGTCCCTGCTTCCACCAACCATGTACCCTGGTGCCTCCAAACCCAAGTCAGTCTCACTGTCACGCTGACCAGCTTCTCTTTATGAAATATTCTCAGAGGCACCTAACAATCTCAGTAGTTTGGCTATAACACGTATCTGATTTTAAAAGAACCACCTGCGTATTGTACAGAAAGGTTGCTGTTCTCTCTTGCAGTCAGGGATGGGGGTAAGGGGAAGACCTTGAAGTCTTCCTGTGAGCAATAGCTTTCACTCATATATTCAGCCTTTTAAAAAGAAATACTACAGCCAGTCTGAAGAGCTTTGCTTCTACAAAGGTCAGTCAAGTCCAACTAAAGGATCTCTTTCAACTTGAGTGGTGGCTGGATTTGGCCCTTAAACTGCAGCAATTCAAAGCAACAGGCATCACCAGAACAAAGATGTCATTATTGCTACTGAAGTTGTAAGCACATTTTTAATGATCTGGAAGAGCACTATTTTTAACAGCTTAGTTATACTGTAATAGCCATCAGAAAGATTGCTACCTAAATTTCACACACACTGATACTGATCACAACAGCCTTTAGATCACAGCCCTGTTTCCTATAAGCATATAAGAACATGTACAGAAGAGCACTGTCATGATTTAGTGACTGTTTACATCAAACTGCCTAGGTAAGTACTGACTTTTCAGAAGGTTACCATGAAAAAAAAAGCCAAATGCCAAATATTTGGGAAATACACGAATTTAGAAATCAGTTTACAACATCCATGTCAGAAACATCTAGAATTGGAGAAGAGTCAGGTAAATTGCACCATTAATTCTACCAAGCAACCCTTCCTCTCCAAACTCCCTTTGATGCTCTAATCAAATAGTTCAGATTGCAGATCAAACCCAACTCTTTTTTTTTTGTTTTGGTGGAAGTGTTTTTCTGAAGAATGTCAGGAGTCAAGGACTTGCGGTTTTGCTTTTGTGGCCCAGTGAGCAGGTTTTCAAAAGACTAACCAGTGCAGGGAGCACATGTAGCACTGTTCCTGCATTGCTCTTCTGACCTGCTCCAGGCTCTGTGCAGGAAGGAGCGCTGTGCCTGGGGTGTTAGACTTCAGAAGAATACACACTTGCCTTGGCAGTCTCTTACAGGTGTAACACGTTCTCCTGTTCCTAGAACTTTCAGAAAGACTGAATTAGTGTTTAAACTACGTCTGTATATTCTCACACGTGCAGGTTCTGGTGCCTGTGCATGCTTTCGAGCATCCACATCAGTCAGCACAGCAAGTTTCTTCAGCTATGGCTCAGAAAGAATTTTTTTGCCCTAGAGAAAAAGCTAAACTGTGGCAGCTTCAGCTCTTTCCAACTGGAAAAGAAGCTGCTGTCTTCCCAAAGACATCCTCCCTGCGCTGCCAGGACAGTCTTTCTGCAAGAAGAGCTTTCTTCAATGGAGACTACAAAAAGACAAATACTGAAACTACAGAAGTCTGACACAAGCCTTCAAAGGATTACGCCGTCTCGTGGGGCAGACACTACTCTTCTCCAAAAGAGTACACACAGCTTAGCTTTCCCCTCTCCCTGGAAGAGCTAGGCCAGGAATGCCACGTACCATTACCCTGACCTCCTCAAAGTGAACAACTCAGGAGACGAGCTTGATTTGACAAGCAGGTCTGACTGAGGCTGGATGCTTGTAATCATAGCAGGGCATTGCAGAACAAACCTTTCACCAATTTTGCCACTAACTGGCAACACCCTTTGAGCGAACACCTTAAAGGCTGTGGGGAGCTCAAGAACTGGTATTTAACTACTGTGACGGCTGGGAACCTACCAGGAGTGTGTGATTTTCATGACGCTAAACATTTCTGACTGAGAAGAGCCTGAACTGGCCAAAAGCTAACACAGAAATTATCATTCAAGGTACGGGGATGGAATGATAGAAATGGGACCTGGAAAAGCAAGTGTTTGCTCTGCTTGGAAGACAAGGTACCACCCCTGGGGGGTTACCACAGTGCCTGATGCACTCAGATCTAGTCTTTCCAGAGTGTATCAGCACTATCCTGCAGGAATTCCCTCACTCTTGAGATCATACACTGCAACATGTGACAGCCTACTCATCGATTTCTCTGCAGCACATCCCAGGCCCGGCTATGGAAAACCAAGGACTTATACAGCAGAAGAGAAATAATGACACTTTTTCAGGCGTCCTACACTGTTGCAGACAGACCACGGGCAGGGCTTTTCTCAGATGAGTTAACTACCTCATACAGTACATGTCACTTACTCTGAAAAACAGGCAGAAGAAACAGAAGATAATGGACTGTGTGAGAAAGGGTACAAAATACCAGGGTCAAGAATGAAAGGGGAGGGCTGAGGAGCAGAGATTTACAGCTGAGGACTCTGGCCATGTCATGGATTCATCCTGGGGCCTTGTGCAACATAGTTTGCTCCTATCCTCAGCTAAGGTCAGGTAAAACACTCCGCGTGACCCATGCCAGAAGCAAAACACTTAAAGCAAGGGAGAGACTGGCTTGTCTGCAGAGCAGCCACCGTACCATTTCCAAGATACTGAGAAGCTCAGATGAATGGTGTTCTATCACTGGGTTCACTTAATCATCTCATTTAGTCCTAAGATAAATAGCAGGAAGTGTAAACAACTTTATGGCAATATAAAACTGGACAAGACAGCCAAGCAGTTTCCCTCTCCAACCCTGCTAGTTCTGTTTCAGGCTACCATTAACCAACATTTGTTTCCCTTCCTCTGAAAGGGATTTTTTGGGATAAAAGAATGTCAGTAGAACAGTAACTCCTCCAAGAGGAGTCACAGGTCTCATGGGGTGTCTCTTGAAGATGGTTCATTGGCCATGGACTACTTTAAATGCTTTCTGTCCGCTGCCACCCCCTCTTTTGATAAAATACAATGATAGAATAAGCTGTTACAGCAATGCAGCAGGAAGCACTGCACATGATGCAAACCACTGAAGTCAAATATAATTCACTGGAAGCAAGGCAGACTGCTTTTGTATGGGGAAGCAGGGCACATATGCTCAACAAGGAAAGGTGGTTTAGCCCAGGCCTGATCAGAGAGAAGAGAAGGTCACATCTCAGCTGTGGGACAGGAAGGCAGACGGGTTCTCCATGCAGAGCAAGACTGCGGAAGGCGATCAGTCAGAGGTCAGGAAAAGCAGAACCCATGAGCAGGGTGAGGATGGTGTTCCCAGGACAGGCTGTTGCACAACTTCCGAGCCCATCTTCAATACACTCCTGTGCACAATGTAACTTTACGCTTTACTTCAGGCTTCTCTTCCTCCCTCCTTCTTTGCCCACAGCGCAAGGGGCAGCCCACAGCCTGGGAACTGCCAGGGAGAAGCAAGAGAAATAATGCAAGCATCTTCCCAGACTGCTTGGTCTGAGCAAGGAACTGTCTTGATTTTAGGATC
This sequence comes from Psittacula echo, assembly GCF_963264785.1. Classification (NCBI taxonomy): domain Eukaryota; kingdom Metazoa; phylum Chordata; class Aves; order Psittaciformes; family Psittacidae; genus Psittacula; species Psittacula echo. The sequence goes on along the minus strand of NC_137745.1, from coordinate 17,602,062 downwards.
AAACAGGAACTCCAGCTGTCCCCCACAAATAGTTCTGTCCATGTCAGCTCATCAATGGCCTCATCTGTCTCCTCATGCAGGACCACTGACTCCCTATACTCTTTCTAGTCAGTGGAAAGGCATAACTTCAGGAGGTGGATTAATTTCCCTAAAAGCTAAATCTGACTGCAGAAGGCAAGCACTGAGGGCAAAGGAAGAACATATCCCCCAGTATAGTTAAACACTGAAGATCAGGTGATGGGAACCTGCCAAGAAGAGGCTTATGCTCCTTTCCCCCTCAGAGAGGGACAGTGAAGCAGAGAGTGACAGGCTGATTTGACTGCAGAGAGATCCTGCTTAACGTAGCTGTTCTAAAGCTCCCAGAAAGTATTTCCTCCATAAAATATTGGGGAGTAGGTACTAGCAAAATTGAGGGGAGAAAGAAGGAACCTGGGGAAGTATTAAAGGTTCCAATATGTTTCTAGCAAGAAGCAGCACTCTCACTAAATTAAGTTCAAGCTGCCAACCTTTTGTTGGTCTGCCACTTTAAATGGATAAATTGTAAGAGTTTTCAATCACAGAACAGTGATTTAGGAGATGGAGTTAAACAGCCTTTACTGAACCAGCCAGGTCTCCACCTGGTTTACACAGGGTACTGTGTTGGGAGAAGGCAGGCCATGTCTGGCCAGTACTGTGGGGCTCAGCAACATGCTCCCCAAGCTGAGGGGGCCAGAGCCCAACTGTGACTGTCAGAATGGCTTTGTTTCCTACACATGCTATGGAGTATGCATTGGAGATAAGAGATGTTTATTAATTTCATCATATAAAACAAACTGTATAAAATTATTAAGACAAACTAGAGAGTCCAGTCCTGACACAGTCATTAATTATGAAACCAATATTTATCTCCATGTGACAGAAGAGGAAAGATTGGTAGACTAATAAAAGGGAAATGAAGGTTCAGGACAAATTCCATTTCCCTGCTGTAGACCAGTTTCAGTCAAGATACCAACAACTTAGAGAGTATGCAAGGAAAAGTGGAGAAGAATTATAAACATAGCGCAGGAAGTTCAGAACATCCCGTCATATTCTCAGCTACTCAAAAAGAGACGATACAAACTCTCTTTTCCACATCCTGACACCGTTGACAAAACCCCTCTTATTTACCTGCTGGTCCTTTAACAAGCCACACACGTATGGTATCACCAATTTTCCCTAATCTCTCTATTGATGCCTGCACTCAGGATGGGCCAGCTGCAAAGACTACCAGAAGTGACAGCAGAGAAATGAACAAGATCCATGTGCAACCTTTTCCCTTGTGAATCTCGGTGCCCTATGCAAAAGCAAGAGTTCTGCCTATTAACTTCATAGGCACGTGGGTTGAATACAGATACCAGCTAAGCATGAGCAGGGATACAATCCTAAATTACTCATTCCTTACAATCTTTTGCAGTCAGCTCCAGGAAAGCTCCTGCACAGTGTCAGTGGCAGTTCTGGCAGCAGCAATGTCATTTAAGCCATGCACTACTGACAGGCTGGCAGTGAGACAGCAGTGCCAGGGTGAAGTCAGGCCTGTATAGATAGAGAGCCTTTAGACTTGTGGCTGCTCAGCTCAGAAACCTCTCTCATGATGCTTCCGAAACCACAGAGTGAAGGAAGCAGACACGGGGCATAAGCAGGAACATGGCAAGAGTCTACTTGAATTTTGCCATAGCTCCCCAGCCATCTGTAATTTATGGCCTGTCAGCATGTTTGCAATCAGCAAAGAGGCAGCTAGAGCCCTTTCCCATCATTTAAATTCATCTGTCCCAAACATACACTCAGAATGAGTCCCAGGCTGAAGAGGTCTGCCGAGGTCTGCAGACCCCACGTGAACAGGTCAGTCATCATGGAGCAATGGGAGACATGTGTCTACGACAGATGGGCACAGCAGCCTCCGTAACCAACTTACTCATCTGCTCCTGTTCCATAACACAACCTGTCTGCTCAAAATCATGTGGAAAATCCGGGGATGACTGGGCAAAGGCTTCACACATGGAGTGACTCACATACTGCCTGTGCTGCTCTGAATTTTCTCAAGCCCTCATATCCTGGGAAACTGGCAAAAAAAAGCTTATTCCAAATATTAAAAGAGAACAAGGTTGAAACATGCTAGTGCAGATCCAGCCTACACATTGATACACATTCAACAGCAGTCCTTTCTCTGGCTTCAATAGGCTCTGGCTGATTATCAAGCCAAAAGTTAAGGAAAAGTAAGAGATCACCAACTTCTTGCACTCAGATAAATTTAGAGCTGCTTTGATCCAGTCATACTCCCTGATGCTGAAGAGGACAGGACAAGAGCCATAAAACACTATTGTGTTTTCCGTACACCACCACAGCATATCAGCTCTGTTGTGTTACTCACTACAGTCCCAAACACTGGATGCAGAGGAGAAAAAAACATTAGGACCAATCACTTTGAAATACAGCTTCTCCACAGGACGCCAAACACTATTTAACTGGGTGCCTAAATTCACATGCATGAGCAACCTGACTAAAAGCAGGTTGGAATGAATCGAGCACCAGCTTTGCTAGATCAAGGCTCAAAGGGCAAATTAAGCCTTGTCTGGAAAGCACAGTTCTGATCTGCAGTATGGTTACAAAAACGCTTCTCCCAGCTGAAGTTACATACCTCCTAGCTCCCATTCCAGTGCAAATTCCAAGGAGTAAATTGTCTGAGGATGAGGCAGATAAGGGGAATAGGGAGAGGAGAAAACACAGGGCAAGTCTACACTGTACAGTGGAGCACAACACAGTGCTGAGATGGCAGTGCTGGGAAGCTGGACTCCCCTCTCCACACATGATGAGAAGTGCAAATAATATATAACAAACCAAAGAACACCACCATATGTAAAACCCTGACATAGCAAAACCCAGGAACATCAATCTGCTGGTCAGTGGCACGTGTGTAATAGGCTTGTAGGAGCACAGTCTTGCAAGTACATGTAAGGCAAGCAGAAGACAGTGGAGGAGTGGGGTGTGTTTCCATCACAGCCCTTGGAGGGGAAAAAAGGATGAGGAATTGTAGTCTGTGGGTTGTTACATTTGTCACCTACATAACTTAAGGCAGGCACGTCCTCTTTATGTCCCCAAGATGGGGAGGTGACACAGGACTACATGTTCCCCTCCCTGCTGTGGCCAACGTGCCACCAGCTTGCAGGTGACAAGACCTCAGCGATGGCTCAGTAAAATGCAGTGGAGCACTGAAAGGAGCTAGGAGACAGCCCCAAAGGCCTGACTTTTAACTCTTACTTGATTGCCATTTTTTCCAGGAGCTCATTAAAACTGCAATTAAAATGAAGTTTCAAACGGATGTTTCTGCCAAAATATGTATGTGTGTGTGTGCGTGTGTGCGTGTGTGCGTGTGTGTGTGTAAATAAAGCCCCTCTTCATAAAAAAGGGAATCATGTATCCACAACTTTAAACTTGTTTTCTTAAGTACTTTTAGAACAGGAAATCCATTAGATCCGATCCTGTCCCAGGAAGGTCTCAATTTCAACAATATTTTCTAATAAAAACTCTTTCATGGAAACATTTGTGGCCAGCTTGCATTTTATTCTATTCCTAGGACATGCAGCACCTTATGGGCCTGGAAGCAATATGGTAGTTGTGAAAAATTTACCTTCCCCCCTACTAAAGTAAGCAACAGTTTTGCTTAAGGACCTTTCTCTCACCCATCAACTGGAAGTGTTCTACTTCACATTTGATTTCTGGTAGCAAAGGCTTTCAGAGCTTTATGGAAAAGGGCTGAGGGTGATACCTGACTGCATCTCCCCAGATTCAGAACTGAGCCTTGACACTTAGACCTGATTTCACCATTTCACCACTCAAACAAACCAAAAGCCAAGCTCAGAGTCCTGCCAGTATCTCTGGACCTATTTTAACCATTCTCTGTTGCTGTGGGTCTACTTCGCAAGTGAGGCTGGTTAATCACGCAGGTCTCAAGGAATATTATTCTGCTTTTTGATACTCTCACAATGTCTTTGTCCCCACCAGCCTCTGAAGGGAGCCAGTACACATAGACATCACGATCAAATTCATATCAGGACAGGAAGGACAAAGTCACAGATAGGAGAAGATGGGATTATCTGCTTGGTTGCTGCTCGCTCTGAAGAAGTTGCAAAGTCCAGGACAGTAAAATTTCCACTGAGCTTGCATTTTCTGCGATGTAACCCTTTTAAAGTGATTTAAAATAAAAAGTGACTCAAGTCACACTCCTACTGTTAACAGCACAGTAGGATGGAAAGAGTTCAAAGTAGTTGCTCTTTGCTCAAATGCAGGATATTCTTGGGTACCACATTCTCATTGCTTCACCTCTTCCATGTCCAAACTGCATCCCAGGCTTAGAACCAGGTAAAGCTAGTTCCACCCTGAATGCAGAGTCTGGATGCATCCATGCTGGATGCAGGGAGTTTGGTCAGTGCTTCAGCGAGCACAATATTTATCCCAGACTGAATCACATAACATGACTGTAAGCACGAGATCAGCTGAAACCCAGAAGGTTTCAGCTCTAGCATTGGTACAGGATGTACCTTCTCAGGAATTGTTTTTGATGTGTTTAATTTGCTGTTATCAGGGCCTGATTCCAAGTCTCTTCAGCAATCAGCAAAATCACCAAATAAACTCACATGCTTATGTGCTCACTTCTGCCGTGTCTTTTGGTGAGAAAGAAAACATTCTGAAATTACATGGGTGGTTGTCAACACAAGCGTACTGTTAATCTGATGAAGGCTGGGTCAGACACAGCCTGCATGCAGCTTCCAGGTACGCCTTCATGATAAGTTCAGTAGCGATACATGCAGCAACACAACACCACTGGTAAGAAAATGCAAGTCATTAAATATTATCACTATCCTGTTAGGAGACAGGAGCAAGGAAGAGTTTATATTAAATCATGGTAATTTAATGGACAAAGGTAGGCAATTGTAAAAAAAGACTATACTAGTGCATAAGTCATAAGAAGGAATTCAGCACCAGCTTATGATGCTGCAGTGAGATGATGCTGTAGGCACCTGCTTGGGACTTCCTTTAGTACAAAACTGGCTCAGTTGTAAACCAATGTCCCAGAAGTAACACTGACTCCAGATCCTGAGCCACCACAACATGATCAGCCACCACAACCCTGATGTCCATTTAAGCAACCTCAAACACAGGCAGTAGTTGAAGACTTAAGGTTTCCACTTAAATGTTTTCCCACTAGAAACTGCTTTACACCAAATCATGCCCTGCCAGCACTCAGTTGTATCCTGCTGCTCCTTTTATCACCACACACTTTCAAGAAGCAGGAGAAGGGTCTACAAATAGATGCACACCAAAACAGATTCCCATAGAGGCACCATCTCCAAGTGACCAGACGTGCTCCAAGTGAGCCCCACAGAGCAGGCTCTCAGAAAAAGGGGAAGCTCCCCTCATTGGAATTTTTGGAAACCCTCCTGTTCCTAGTCTAGAGGAACACAAGGAAAAACACAGGCCACAGCGTCATTCCACCAGAGCTGGTCCCTGGGTGCTGCCATATCTTCTCCAGCAGACAGCATCCTCCCTGCCACCTGCAGTCCTTACATAGTTCACAGAGAACAGATCCTCCAAGCACCTCGGCATGGAACACACTGGGATATGCCCCAGGCGCAGGCAAGCAGGACAGCATGGTGACAGTGCTCACAGTGTGTTTTGGGAAGGGCATGCTAGCATGAGGCTGGCACCATCCCAGCTGCCAAGTCACCCAGGGCAGCTGCCTGCCAAAGCCAGCCTTGAGGACTCATTCCCCCACCAGCAACTTCTGCAATGTTTGGGCTCCTCACTGTTTACCTTAAGCCCCAGCCATTTCTGCTAACCCAGTGAAGACGTGGAGGACCCCTACGACTCTCATGTTGATCAGCACAAGCTCGGCAACAGCTTCGCAGCAACTCCCTGCCTGGCACAAGCCTCCTCTTATCTGTGGGCCCTTGGCAAACAGGGTGCTGCTGGCTCTCTCAGACTAGCCTTTGCCTCCACCACCTACCTCTGTTTATGTTACTTTCCCAACACACTTGCAAATATGATAAAGGTTAATCTGGTACAAAAGGTAAATAGGGTTACACAAAGCTGGATTTAGCAATTTAATTTTATTGGCCACTAAGGAAGGCAATTCTTCGATGCAGGTAATGAGGAGATAGCCAAGCCAGATAAAGGATCTGTGCAATATAAATATCCTCCCAAAAGCCTGCTCTCTGCTTGCATAAGTGCTGTAATCATGAAAGCAATTCTTAATGGAGCCACTTGGCAGAGGCCCTGGTACAGCAAGCTGTGAGCCTCTCCCTGGCTGATGGACCTGCTCCAACAGCATGTTACTACAGTGCTGCAATGGGGGAGGAGGAGCAGCAGGAATGGGAAGAGACTGAAACCTGGATGGAGTCTGCAAGCAGTGGCACTGGAGCAGGGCCAAGGCTCCTCTAACACATCACCCGTGTGGCTTTGAGCAGGCCAGTTATCCCTCTGTGCTCAACTCTGCATCTGTAAATTGAAATTGATGATCTTCCCTTTGTGCTTCATCTTCTGTAGGTAAACTCTTACAATGAAAGTTATTTCTTGCAAACAAGTAAATGGAAAAGTGTGACTGTCACTCATCCTTGCAATAATATTCTAGCTAAGTGACTTCTCATTTTTCCTGACCTTCCAATTTGTCCTTTGCCTAGAAAAAAAAGGAATAAAAACAAGATCCAAGTTTTCTGCACCAGCATCCTGCCATCTTTCACCTCTCTATACCAAAACCTAGCACAATCCACAAGCCTGATCAGGAAACCTTTAGCTCCCTGTGTTTTGTGCTGGTTGATCTTGTTTTTTCCCTTGCTTTCAAATTTAGGATGTCACCCCAAGGAGCACAGAAGTACCAGGCCCGCCTTGTCCCTCAGCAGAGAAACTGGCATTTCACCCTTTCCCACTGCATGCCTTTGCATCACGGTAACAGCTTGGGCACTACACAGCAGGATGCAATCCTCAGCAGAATCTATTTGTTGCAGAGCTCCTTTCCTGGCAGCCCCAGAACTAATACACTCAAGGCAAGGGGAAGTCTTGGGAGAGTCTCTGTCCCTGTATTTGCCATGAAAGGTAAAGGAAGAAAGTAAAGGTTACTTCACCCTGAAAGTCACTAACAGCAAGTTAAGAGACTTGCTCCTCTTGAACTGTTTTTCCTCTTTCAAGAGGGCAAAAGGGACCTCATTCCCGTAAGAAACAGTTTGCATTTACCAGCTGCAGGACTGAATCAGAGTCTAGGCATTCACTCAAATACCCATTATGCTGATTTCCAATGCCATACATTAAGAATTCCTCCTCGCCCGCACTCATTTAGCTTTCAGCAGGGATTTTCATTACGCTGGCCCAAGGATCTTCCCTATCCTACGCACTCTAAAAAACTGCTGATAAATTACCACATTGGGAGTAACAGTTACCTATTGAGAAGTATTAGACTAGAACCAGTGAGAGCTGGTTTTGAGTCCACAGCTTGCCACTGATAAACTGGAGATGTGCAACTGCGCTCTGTATGCTTTTCTGCCCTCTGTACAACACAATGAAATGTACTTCCATAGACTGCTTGAAGATCTATGAATAGAAAGTGCTATATGATAATTTGGGGTTATTATGCAGAGCAAGACCCACACTGGTCTATATAACTGGCCATCCACCAGCTGCACCAGAGAGGCCAGTAGTGTTATCACTGGCTGACAAGGAATTCCCTCCAGCTGGCAGGCAGAATACGTTTAGACTGACTCCACTTCTGGACTTTGAGGGGTTTTTTTCCAATGGGCAAGTTAAAACTGACCTTTTGCAGAAGTGTGATTCATACCTGTAAGGATTATGGGCCTTTTGTTTCAATTTGGAGCTTGATCTTAAACCTTCTGAAGCTAACACAACTGTTCACATCAACATCAATAAACCATCCAGCAAGAATTTGCTCACCTAGACAGCCTCACTGGCACCATAAAGATGATGGGCTGCCCATATCAGACTGGGGCCTATATGGAGATGGCAATTTTATGTTCCATCCCTTCCAAAAAAAAAACCAACCCAGTAACTTTATCAGTTTGAGCCAGGACATGGGGCTAAGGCAGTTACCTTAATTCATATACTGCAAGGATTTACAAGCAGAGGTGAAAGCATCACTATCCTCACAGGGTGAAACCTACTCAAATGTCCTTGTTTTTGTTATTCACCCTTTTGCAAACCACATTCAAATGACTGCATGTCACAGGCTGTGAACAAGCAGTTATTTCTTCACTGAAGATAAGAGGAAAGCTTCCAGCACCTCCTGTTTTGGTTTGGGTTCTTTTGCAGCCACCCATTTGGCATCAGCATGTTGATACACTCCAAAGTGGCATTACTGCAGACAGAAAGACTGATTTTATTTTTCTGAGAGAGAGCACAAGGTGCGATTCTTCCACACTTAATCACCATTTGAAAGTTTCCCTAGAAAATCTCTGACCTATAAGCTAGCTTCAACTTTCAACTTCAAATCTTACCACTTACCTACTTTTGACTACAGAAAATGTAACCCTGTTTGAAGTTGAAGTCATTTTCCAGCTTCAGGACCAGACCTGGTTTAAACTGATTGACCTTCACAGGAATTGAGGAAGCTATCTTGATTTTCTTTTTTTTAAACCAAAAGGTCTGTTCCTCTAGGCAGGATAAAGTAATACCTGACACAAGAAAACCCTTATCACACGTGTTACTTAACAGAGGGAGCAAAGGAGCAACCTGGGTATTCTTCTCAGAGATCAAATAACAAGTGTTCTTCTGCCAATAAAAGGCTAACTTAAGCCACCACAATTAATTCATAGTGCAGGCTTGACACTTGTTTGTCTGGACAAACAATTATGAAATGTTCTTTTGTCCCTGTGAGTACTGCGTAGGCAACAGTCATGACTTGCTGGGTTACTTTAAAGGGCCACTGTTTAGGTACCTATTCATTGCTCAGGAAAAAAGAGATGCCAGGGGCAGACTCTGAACAAGCTCAAGGACCCCAGTTTCTTCCTGGCTCCCTTCCTGGGACAGACTCCAATCTGTCCCAACTGGAGATTTGGGGTGTGATTTCCCAGCAGTGGGAGGGTGAAGCAAGAAAATCATGTTTTCCTGAGGCACTCGTATCCCTCGTGGCAAACTGTAACCAGGCAGACAGGAGTTCGAAGTAGCTTTTGGAAACAGAACTGGGGAGTGCAAACAATTCAAATGCTTCGGTAATTTTTACATGTTTCTGAACTGGGGCTTTAAAACAATTTTTCCTCATTCAGAATTTCTCAACAATAATGGTCGACCATGTAATGTTCTAGACCAGCTGCAAAGAGAAATGAAGATGGCAGCTAGAAATCAACAAGTTTTCCTGCTGTTTGAGGCTGAAGGTGCTCTGTTGTCTGACTGCACAGCCCAGGATGGATCAGTTCTGGTCACAATCTCTGCTGAGCTTCTGAGAAGCAGAAAGTTCCCAGGGTAATGTTTTAACTGGGGAAAGGATCCAAAGCCAGTACAAAATGGCACCTTAACAGGTTTTTGGGGAAGACAGGGCAGAGCAGACAGCCATGGTGTTACATCCTTCATGATGTAGTCATGGGAATGCTGTTACTTACACCTCACATCAAATTCAGTGCAAAAGCCCTCCCATAGACACTTCTGTTTCAGTCACTGATAAGGAGGCCTTTGAAATTTATTTTACATATGAGAAATCGTGTATTTAAGTAAACAGAGCCAGTCACATCCAGCCGTGACTTACAAAACCCCTGCAATATACTTGCACATGGAAAAACCTTATCTAAATGTTCCTGTGCTGCAAACCCATGCCCCTGCTTTCAAACTCAACACCCTCTTAGCTGACACTGTGGACTTCAGCTTTTTCTAACACAAAAGGAGAAGGATAGAGACTTGCTCATAAAGAGATCCAAGAGCACAGGCTTTGCCAGGAAAGAGGGCTGATCAAAGCTTTTAGAATAGGACCCAGCACCAGGCCAAGAAAGTATCACAGATGGTGTCACCCACAACCTATATACCTGCTAATTGCCAGCAGATGCCAAGGATATCAACAGCTTACCAAGGGTTCAGAAAACAATTGGACAAATTCACAGAAAAGCCCATGGAAGCTATTAAGCACAGGATACATCTCCACTGGAGAGCAGGAGACCGTATCCCAGAAGTACATATTACCGCATGCTTGGTTTATGCACTGTAGCCACTGACGAGAACCAATAAAGGATGAGTCTCTTCCCAGGCTCGGTACAGCCAAGGAAGCTCAGCTGCCCTCTTTAAGAAGGAAACAAGAGGGAACCAGAGCTCCCAACATCCCATGGCAGAAGGAAAGTTGGATGGGGTGAGCATCATCCTCACATGGATGAGAAGCCTCACATACAGATGAAGGGGTAAGGAGAAGAAAGATCCACAATGTGCCATCATGGGGGCAGTTGGCATTCCCATCTTCTTTCGGCACTGTAAAACCATCTGATGGTACTTTCCAAACAGTTATGTCACTGTTTGCCCTTCCTTTGTCTAGTCAACAGCACATGGTGAGCCAGCTCTCAAACTCCACCTCATCCACTTCCTTGCTCCAAGCTAGATCAGTTACAGCTCATCTTTCCAGAACAGATGTCTACCGAATCTGTTCCTTGAGAACCTCCAGCAATACCAACATTAGCGCTTGCCAAATCATCCGGCTCCACTGCTGAAAAAAACCAAATCCACAGCAAAGAGCAAAGGAGCTGACAAACATGTCTGTGCCAGATTAATATGCTCCCAAATAAATGGCTTGCTACTATGAACCAACAGACATTAAATGTAGTGTCTTTTTAAGGTTTATGCCAGTTCACAGCAACTGAGAAATTAACTTTACACTTTTTTTTTCCCCTCCTTTTGTTTGTGTCAGCCTTATCCAAGGCATTTTTTGCAGGTACGAAAAACTAACAACACAAGGTCAGATTTAAGGGCATCCTCCATATAGAACCAAAAAAATCTATGGAGATACAATGCTTCTCCCTAGCCAGGCAACTTACTGTATCTGTGCTTTTCATTAGCAAAGTGAAAGATGATGAAGAAATGCCCTTCCCTTTAGATACACATTTCACTATAAAGAGGCTGCCCAGTTAAACCACTCACTTCTAAAGGAGAACTAGAAAGATTTGGCTTGTTCAGAAAAATAAACCAACTACAATTAAAGTTCTGAGATTCGCTACTGTCAGGACAACCTGTCAGCTTTTCCCATCAAGCTCTATCCCTTATATAGAATATGACAACAATAAGGCTGCTTTAGCAGCTTGGTTTCACCCATCACTGAGACTTTACCGAGGGCCCATGGATTTAGCCAGGCAATGTCCCTCTCTTTACAGATAAACAATGCAACTGAATAATCATGGGGATTCATTAAAATAATAACTCCACATAATAAAAATGTTAAAGCCTCAATATATGCTGGTAGAAGCACAATAGCTTCTCTCCTTGTTAAATGACAGCCTGATAAAGATTTATGTCACGTACACATTTTCAGGAGTGCAACACTATCCAAAGTGACTGCCCTGCTGGTTTTTGATCACCACAAGAAGTGCTGGTACGGCTTGAGAAATTAGCAATAAGACCTTATCATACAAATTAGTTCTCTTCAAGGCAGCACTAATGCTGATAAGATGTCTGCTGATAGCATGTCATGCAGAAGGATGAGAAAAGCAAGTGACTACGTGGAACCCTGGGAATAAAAGGGAGCAGGGCCCAGCTCTAAGAGCTGCCCTAGACCTGTGAACTGTTGGCAAAGGCTTTACCTGGGGAAACGAGCTCATACGAGCCACTTGGAGATGAAGGCACCATCCAGGCTGGCCATTTCATCTCTTCAGCTGAGGATACCATCCAGCAGACAGATGAAACAGGCACCATGAAGAACAGAGGGCAGGAACAACACAATTGGAAGTAGACTCTCTAACCACAGGACAGACCTGCTAACCACAACATGAACATCCACCCAACAGCCAGGAAGATACACTGCTTTACTGAGCTTGTTTTGCTGCTCTTTTACATCTAAGCAGTTCAGTCCCATTCTGCTAAACCCATGCAGTCAAAGTTCAGTTTCACATTTACTCTCACTGGCTGCTTTCTGAAGGCTTAGGCTCCTTAGGCAAAATGAGCACGTGAGAGCTGCACTGCTACCCTGGCCCCAAAACTGAAAGGTAGAAGCACTGAAACACTGGCAGGCACCTCACAGGCTACAATCCAAAATACCTTCTACTTGAGTACAAGTCTTCCCTCTTAAGAGAGGGCTGAAGATGCACAGAAATACACTGAAGATGCACAGAAACAGCCCTGCCACCACACTCAGCCTCGGTGCTAATCTACTGCCCTTTCATATAAGGGAGCCAGACACCAGGCTGGTGGGTGTTTGGTAGCCCAGGCCACTGATGAAAACCAAAGAGCCCAGGCTAGAGCCACGGCTGTGACAGGCACACACGCACTCAGATCCACTGCCTAGATGTACTGGGTTAGGTGTGGGACATGTCCTGCTTTTAGATGTGTTTGTGTCAGGTGGATGTGGCAGGAAGCAGTACACACGCTTGCTTGCATCGGGGCCTATGATCACTCATCCTTTTATCTTCCTTCCATGCTTTCATTTCTCTTCTGCCCCAAGTTCCTGGTGGCGTGATGCTACGTAACAGGACGAGCCATCTCTTTTGCAATAGGACTGGGCTCACCCTCCTTTCAGCTGAGGGTCATTGATCCCTTCACTTACTGTATTATCAACATGACACACTTTCTTTTCTTCTTCCTGCTGTTTATTGCTGGAAATCAGTTTGATCAGAACCAGTGAATCATAAAGCCAGCAATAAAAAAAGTCATGAAGCCAAGAGGTTCAGATCTCACAGCACTTGTAGCTTTTCTGCATGCGGGGAGATATCGGTCTCTCCCTTCCCTTGAAATGAAACTGCTTCTAACAGCCTGTGTTGGAGGGGAGCAGGATCTGCAGACTTAAGTTAGCAACTAAAATACACTTGGAAGCCCAAGGTACAGAGGCCTGCAACACTGAAATACATTCTAGCTAACTGTGTTGTAAGCAAGGTGTTAAGAGATGGGAAAGGGAGGAACAGATGGGTTTTACCTACATTCTGAAATTGAAGCAGTAATTTGGTCCTTTAACTCTGTTCAAGAAAACAAGCACAATATTCAGAAAACATACATACTATACAACACATCTGAGGAATGGAGGGAACAAAACCAAGAAACCGAGAAGAGCACTAAGCAAACAAGCAGTAATTCTGGTAACAAACCCATCTCCCTCCCACATCCCGGCTCAGTGAAATATTTTGGTGCTACTTGCCCCCACCAACTTCTTTTTAATTTCCAGGTGTCTCTAGAATTCCCGATGTTTGACTGGGATCAGAGAAGGCTGCCCTACCATGCTGAAAGCCATTCGTGCAACATGCCTGAAAAGATCTTCATGTTACAGATGACATTAGATTTATTGCAGCTGCAACAGCACTGCCTATAAATCTGTTTGTTGGCTGTAGATTTTGCCCAGATCCCCTCAGATGACAGAAGTCTTGCACTGGCCTGACAGTTTGTTTCAGCAGTCATTTCTCCAGGGCATGGTATTAATATATCTTCATTGTTCATTCAAACATCTACATTGTTAGTCAAATACAGCCAGACCACTCTGGCAGGAAGAATCGTCTTCCATAAACCCACAAGCCTGAGTCAAAGATGGAAAAGGTTTGTGTGCCCATAGAAACTGCACTTTTGGGACACCTAACCCATCTCAAGAGACTTTAAAAACACTGAAGCACTAACAGTAGAAAGCTCAGAAGAGATTGCATTCTATAACCGCTGCTCTTGGCCACCTCCAAGACACAATGCTTTTAAGAAAGCAAAATAAAACAGCTGAGCAATGGATTTCATTACTGTTATTTATGCTGAATGGAACTTTTTCTTCCCTAATAGTCTGACAGGCGAATCAATGGCAAGGCCTGGCCAGCCGCCAGCCCCCGTGGTAGGCACTGGAGAGCATGCTTCCCCAACCCATGCAGATAGCATCTTACAACCTGAGGCATACAATTTGATTACCCTTATCTGAACTTGCATGTTGTTTGTGTCAATACAGTTGCTTGGATGCAGAAATAACCTCAATGATTTCCCATAATGCTGGATTCCACTAAGCCTGAGACACTAAAAAGGCATTTCAGATGCTTGCTCCAAGTTTGTTAGCAATGTGAAGCCCTGTCAACCTGATCTGTCAGCAGCCTAAATCCTAACGTATAATTCTACTATGACGTGACACAATCACTTTTCCATGCAAGCTTTTTTGAATGAGACAATTCCTGATGCTCAGTTTTTTCCCAGGACCCTCTCAGAGCTTATGGAGCCATGTTTTCATATAACAACAGAAGCCATCACTGCTACACAGAGGATCACATTAAAAAATGGATCCTAAAGTCTCAAACACCAGAATGCAAATGAAAGAAAGTTTCTGTGCATTTGGCACTTAGGGACATAGTTTAGTGGTAGACTTGGCAGTGCTGGGTTAACAGTTGGACTCGATCTTAAAGGTCTTTTCCAACCTAAATGATTCTATGATTCAAACTAGTATTTGTACAAAAGATATTCTAAGGTTAGAAAAGTGCTGACTTATGATTTGCCAGACTCCTAAAACAGCCATCATGCGAGAAGTCTGGAGAACAGGAAAACAGCTAAAAACCAAGAGCTCTAGCAGCCAAGACAATTAGGACACGAAAGAGATGATCAGAAAGCTGAACTTAAGCCCGAACTCAAGTGGAAATCAATGAAAATTCAAGTTCTCTTAATGCAGAATGGCTTAGATAGCCAAAAAGATGTACAACAGTTAACAACCCCTTTGCAATGGTGGTTAAGATATCTGCATCTCACAATACAGAGAGGAAAAAACTGTAGAGCAACAGATGGAGGTTAGCAAGAGCAGAATCAGACTTCTCAAGCTTTGCTTATACCAAACACTGCACAGAAGATGGAGATTGCAAATCCCTTTCCTGGTGGTTGTCTCAGGTTAGACAGCTAGCACAACAGCTGTGGGTTCAGACAAAAACAAGGCCCCTAAGTCTCTGTCTGCATTACACCTCCCATATTTCTCTATTTCCAGATGGACTCTTACAGGCCAGAAAGCAAACATCTCCTGCTAGACACACAACTTTTAGCAAGCCTCTTCTTGAAAACAGTTGATTATATATTGCTGTCATAAATTCAGCCTAGTAACAGCTGGGACAGATTTACAGGGGATGTATTTTTTTATGACTATTATTCATGGTGTGTTAGCCCTTACAATGTGTTTGGCCAAGGAAAAAAAGAAAAAGATAAGATATCCTCTGGTTGATTATTGACAGATATTTGGCAGCTTGTGTCTCCAGGACTGCCTGGTCACAAATAAAATGAATCCAGCCTCTAAGAACACGGATTCTGTGACCTGACCATGTCAGACTGGGAAGTGATGTGGACTGAAAAGGTGTCGTGATTTAAACCCTGTTGGCTAGTTAGCCACGCAGTCTCTCTCTCACTCCCCCCCTTCTTTCCCTCCCCCTACTCCCGGAGGGACAGGAAGGAGAATCGAAAAGAAAGTAACTCCCACGGGTTGAGCTAAGAGTGGTTTAGTAACTAAAGTATAACACAAATCACTACTGCTACCACCAATAATAATAATGATAAAGAAAATAACAAGGGAAGAGAATACAACACCTCATGATAACTCACACACACACACACACACCCCGCAATGATCCAGCCCTTCCAGGTAACTCCCAGTTACATCCCCGGGCATGACGTGCTGTGGTATGGCATACTTCTTTGGCTAGTTTAGGTCAGGTGTTCTGTCCCTGCTTCCTCCCGGCTTCCCCTCCTCCCTGGCAGAGCATGAGACTCACAAAGTCCTTGCTCAGGGTAAACATTTGAGCAGCAACTAAAAACATCGGTGTTATCAGTGCTGTTCCCAGGCCGAAAGTCAAAACCACAGCACTGCACCAGCTACTAAGAAGGAGAAAAAATGACTGCTACTGCTGAACCCAGGACAAGGGCAATCATTAGTAACAAACACTGTATTTTTGTCTCTTAAATCTCAGGCAAAAGTTTGTCAGAGCAGCTAAGCTGTCAGCATAGCAAGTGTGCGGTAAACACTCCCTCAGAAACAGCCACAGCAAGAACACAGATTCCTCCACAGGAAGGCAATGCCTGCTCTAGAGGTATCACAGCCATCAGAAAGAGGGTTTCAGGTGATGAGTGGGTATCCCAGGAGACTATGTCAGCCAGCAGTCAATTACAGATGTGCTTTAGGAGACAGACAAGAAGCCAATCTCAACTCAACCTGAAGAACACCTCTGCTAACACACACTGCTCCACCTGCCTAGACAGCTACACAGGCATGTTTTGCTAAGCTATTGACAATACAGATCAGTGCCTGGATCATGATTCACACCAGACTTTCAGAGACATGGATATCAACTGCAAAGCCACTAGAGAGAATAAAAGTCAATCAGCCCCAGGCTGTTCAACATAGTGTTCCCAGAGACACCACTCTTCTTTCTAAGCAAACCAGAAAACCCAGGACATGACACTGAACTGTGTTGTTCTTCAGCAGTTGAAACCTGGTTTCTCCCAAGTTGTACGCCTTGAACTTCCCTAGTTTTGAGTAGGAGAAACCTTGCAAGGGTCAGTGGGAATTGTCACCAGCATTCCTGACACCAGCTCAGTCTTGCCAGTACCATTCTTAAAAAGGAGTGACAGGGATGAGTTAGGTCCCTCACTTAATTTACATATATAGAAGTTGTCATTAAAGCACTAACCGTAAGATTTTACCTTGCCTCTATCCTACAGAGTTCAGGTGCTGCTCAGGAACGACAACCCTGATGCACTTTAAGCATCTAAGGCCTGATCCTAAAACCATGGCATGCAGGCACAGTATCTTTCAGAGGCTGAACTTCCCAAAAAGAGGAAAACTAGGGGAGAAACCTGCAGAAACATGGTATGTTGAGCAGAGGTACCAATATAGAAGACTGCCCTCAAGCTCTTTGAATACACTGTGACTACAGCAGCAGAATTCTCTCTAAGGACAAGTTCATCCCCTACCCTCACATCCCAGCAGCTCAACGCGATCTTCTTGGAAGCTGACTGTCCAGACTCTTCAGCTATGCAGCACTGCTTCTCCCCTCAGTTTGGTTTGCTTTATGACCCTCCAAGCCACCACTGTAAGTATGCAGGCAGCAAGACAGGCTTTACATTTGTATCCTCCTCTGAGCTGAGGATCTCTGCCAGCAACACAAGCAAGAGAGGGGTTTTTGGTCAACTGGGCAGGCTCCTCCTACTGGGAATTACAGGGGCTGATTTCAAGCCTCAGCTTATTTTAATCTTGATCAAGTCATTTCATCCCTCCAGAGCTTTTCTTTCCAGCCTCGCTTGTCTGCTGTTGACTATTAAAGATGAACCTAGGCCAAGTAAACAAGAGTTCTTTAATGAGCTTTTCCTTCTCAGCAGTCATGTGAAGTACTGTTTGCTTGCACAGCAGAAATAGCAAGACCTAAGGTGAATGTGTTTTATTATTGACCTTGAAAAGATCATTGTGCTCACAATTCCCTCACTTAGACAATCAAGAGATTGAAAATAGCTTCTCAGAAGAGTCTCCCTTATAACCTGAAGTGTTGTTTTAACTCTCATTCATCATTTGTTTGCTTTGCCTGTTGGCTAAGTACCTCACCCCAACCCTTCATATGACTTCTTCCTTTGGTTAATTCCACGCATGACTTGACTTCTAAACTGCAAGAGGTCACCTGACACACAGCACTGTCAAACATTAACTCTGCAAGTACCCTGGTTTCACCAGGACACCAGCTGCTCATACATCCTGACACATCTTGCGTCCCCAGACTAGGTCATCCCACCTACCACACTCACCTATGCTTCTAGCCGCTCTTACTACCTCACTGCCAGGAGCCATGTGCCTTTAGACAAAAGATAATCTATTAGTTACATGCTCATCACTCCAGTGCATAAGTTCTAAGCAGCCTCCTGCCACTAGTAGAGAAACCAGGAATCCCTCTCCCCAAACATTTAACAATGCCCTTGAAAGGCCGGACTGGTTTCTGTTTGCATGTCTTTACTAGGCATTAGTGACAAAAGCCTGAACTTAAACAACAAATACCTTACTACAGTAATAGTTGGCACTATTGTCATTGTGGGGGCTGTGTGGCCTCCTGAGATACAGGCAGCATGCCTTGACCTCAGAGGAATGCTCGAGTGTAGATGGCAAAGCCTATTTGTCCATGCCTGCCACCGCAGGTGAGAAGCCAAGGCCACAGCAGCCACAGAATGCACAGCCTGGAGCCAGATCACAGCAGAAGAGCTGTGACCATCAGCGAGCTGGTTAAACGAAACAAAGCTCAGCTTGTGCACGGGAGGGAGAGACTCATCTTCACTCCTGCTAAGGCCTTCTGAAGGTGCTAATTACTCTCTTTAGGAAACCGCATTCCCCAAACCCCAGTTATTTCAAGACACAGCATTCAGCTCTGTTTCATCTCTGGCTGTGACACCAGGTGGGTGAAACTGCAGCAGGGAAAGGAAAAAAACAGAGAAAGTCCTGTGTTGTGTGACAGAGGCAGTGACGCATATCAAACAGAAGACTTCAAAAGCTCTTATCCAGCACAGAGCTGGGTGATGATGTGTCTCCTCAGAGAAAGCCGATAGCCTTAAGAGAAAGGGCCCCCCAAGAGCCACGAACACACTGCGCCTCCTGCCTGCCTTCATTAAAGCTTTGGGTCAGTTCCCAAAGAGTCATGTTTCAGCACTGAGCCTGCTGCCAGGGTGGTAGATAAGAGTACAGGAGAGCTGCATCTGCAAACCCTTTCCCTCCACTTCCCCTCCCTGTGCTGGCCTGTTGCACCAGCACATCAGCCTTTCCCACTTCCATCCTTTGGTTTTGATCCTCATGTGTATCTTCCACCATCAGTACAGCCCTCAGGTGTGGAGACTGCACCAAAGCACAGCAGCTTTCAGGCCTCAGAAACTCTTCAGAAATCACCACTGCACCAATCTTAGCCCTGGTTTCACCCAGGATGTGCAAACCCAATGACCACAGCTCACAGGGAAGGCACAGGCATCTCAGGGGCAGACAGCCAGCTATGCTACACTGGAACCATACTGCAATTTTGGACAGGAAGGAGGGAGATGTACCAGACCCCAGCAGAGCCCTGAGGAGGACTTTGGCAGGTAGGCTGCCATATTACTCATACTGTAATTCATCTGCAAGAGAACTGATTTGCTTCCATTGCACAATTATCAATCACTGCCACATTTTCAAGCACCTTAACCCATGCCTCAGATAACCCTCCCCTTTTAAAAGCACCAAGATTTTAAAATAATTTATCCATTTGTCTTTATCATGACCAAAGAGTTCTTAAAAAGTGAGATTTGGCCTGGAATGGGGATAGGACAGCAAAGAGGCAACAGAGTAAGAGATGAGAAAGTAACCACCACCTTTATCTCACACAGTTTTTTCTTTACTAAGCCCACAGTTTCCTATTGCTGGACCCTTTGCAGCCCAGGATAGAAAGGGCACATGAGAAGAATCCTAGGTGACAAGTTTTGAACTTAAGCTTGCATCCATAAAGGGCAGATTACAAGGCAGACACGCTATGGTGTCTGCACCAGGTCACCCCTTCCTGCTCATCCTCTCACCAGGATGCACTTCTCTCAGGCACAGGCACGCACAGAGGTGTCACACAAGACTCCAGCACCGCTGACAGACAACACACGAGCACAACCTTTGGACTCTGGCAAAGCCACATGCACATACAGTGCTTTCCCAGCCCAGTGCTCAACTCTGACACTCAGCTGATGTGGCACGTCACCAATCTCAGGCTCTGTTTCATCTGTGGCTCATGACCTTCTTTCCTTGCAGGCAGCATCTTTGTAAAATAATGAGCTACTTAAATAAACACTGTGACAGGGCCTGCCAATGCTCTAATGCCTCCTGGGACCATACTGTTTGTGACCTCTGCTTTCCCACCCAAGCCAGAGCTACCAACAGACTTGGGGCAGTTCCCCGTTCTGAGGTGCAGACAGGGGCAAGTAAACTTCAAGGCTAAAGGGCTGAGTTGTCCAGATTTGGTGATGCTGGCTTACCCTTTGTGTTACATTTCAGCTCCCAGTCTGAAGCACCACCAGAAGCTCTGATGGCAAGGAGTGTGCCTGCTCCAGGTCTGCCTGCTACATATTGGAACTTTGGTCAGATTGGAACATCAGCTCTCCTTAACCAGCAAAGCCTGTCCTGCCAGAGACAGCTTTAAGCAGCCAGAACACAATATTCCCTCAATACTTGGGAGGAACAAGAGGCCTTTTGGACTCCCTGGTGTTTGTTAATAAGCTACCTTCACTGCTCAGGTAGCGAAACTGTAGCACGCCCTGCTTTGAAACAGTCAAAGAGACAAACCATTGTACCACCGTTTCACACAAACATGTGGGAGTACCCCAAAATCAACTTCCACAGAGAGGACTTATTAAAATCCATGGTCCTGAAGATCTCTACTTCTCATTACTTGCCAGAGTGAATCTGTCTCAAAGTCTCCTGAAAGCCTGTGCGCCCTAACACTAGACAGTCAGGAGGATCCTTGAGCACAGCTACAGGAGGCAGCTTTCTCCTCTTCCTGAGCTTCAGAGGCAGTATTTCAAAGAAAGCTGCTTAATAGAACCAAACTAGCAAGCTCCCTTCATTAAAAAGGAACTCCTGCTCTACCAGATACTGCTGCCATTCTGGCAAGCACCACTTGAGCACTGCCAGTACTAAGCTAGTGGTAATTAGTAACATCATTAAACAGATCACACTTTTGATGCATTTTACAAAGGCAGAGAAGGATAACTGCCCAAAGCCCATGTACTTTGGGACTTTACAAAGTGCCACCTTAGAGAGCCAGCTGCATCAGGTAACAATCAGTGATGAGTTTTACATGAAAAGAAGACCAATTATTCTCTATGGGGATACCTGCAAGTGCTTTCCATTAATTGCTTCGTTAATGTCTTGCAGGGAGAGTTTTGGGCACTCAAGCAGTAAAACCTAAGAAATGCACCCTGCTGGCAGGTGAAATAGCTGGCCAGAATCTGCTCGCTTTGCTTTTGCTTCCAAACTTGAAGCTGTGCACTAAAGAAACCACAAAGCAATCATTATTCAAAGTGAACCTCAACAGGGGGATGGGATTGGTTTGGCTTTCCTTGTTGCTTTCCAAAGTCCCACAAAAGAGAGGATATTACTTCTCTGTGGAAATCTCATACGCAGAGTTACATCTGCAGAAAATAATAAAGTGAGAGCACTGATGACAGAAAAGCCAAGTAATAACTCCAAGTTGTGTGTTCATGAGAAAGTGTAAACCTATTTAGGGAACATGAAAATGCAAGGAATCAGGCTGCATTACAGATCTGTGATTGCTCGGCTTACTTTACACACACACACACCCCCAGCCTTTCGAGTTACAGCTTCAATTCTGCAGCACTCCCAAGAAAAATGTGAAACTTCCAAGTCCTGTACAAACCCTTGTATCCAGCTGAAACTCTTGACAAGATTTTCTGCTCAGGTGGCACAGCAGCTCAAAATTAACATGGATACAACTAAGCAAGTTTTCATGGAACTTGATACAACAATAGATTGGTGAGTGGGGTTTTAATTTTTAAGCCTAAGGGTTTTTTTGAATCCAAATTGAAAACAAAAATGCTAAGGTTGTAAAATCCCGTAAGATGTTTTGAATTGATTTGAAGGGCCCCTTATAAGTCAAAACCGTTGAGTTTCTCCGAATCTGAGCTTCTGTCCTTTTCTGATGATAACAATCCAGCCCTCAACACAATAACTGAGGAAAAGCAGATTCCCATTCTTCAAGCCAATGCCCAGAGCAGAACAAAATGCCGCAGATCAACGGACACGCTAAAGCACTGGAGAAGCCAACAGCAGAACAATTCAGAGCCACACCACCACTTCCTGCCACACTGGCTTAGGATGGTTTCTCAGCATCCCTCACAGCTTCTCACCTTTCAGGAGCATCACATGGCACACCACAGCCTGCTCATTGCAGCCACCATGTGCTTCACAGCACCACTATGAGCTGTTCATGCATGATGGCACCCTGCCACATGGCTTGCGCAGCCTGCTGAGGCTGAAAGGGAGAAGGGCACACTAAGGAGGGAGGGAACTCCACTGCTCTGTTCAAGCACAGCCCAAGCCCATGCTCTTGTGGTAAGTGCCCACAGCAATAATGTTTAAGAGTCCATTTTACACATTTAGAACAAAAAGCAGAAATGAAAGTAATGTCAACTACTAGGGAAATCCAGCAGATGGGGAAGGTTATAAGTTCTTGGTACAAGCCTTCCACCCTGTTCATTGAAGGAACTGCTCAGAGGAACATAGGCTACTCATAGAAGAGAATTTCACCCTCTCAGCTCAAGGTGATTCTGAAGCACAAAAAAAAAGCACCAGTGGAACACAACATCATCTATATTCTGCTTCAGAGAACAAATGTTCAGCGAGAGAAGCATTCAGATGAATTCAATGGCTGTCAAGGCACAAGTTACATGGCTACCCAAAATAAGAATACCTGCAAAATGCATTTTAGAAAGCAGACTTGGTACAGAGAGACACATTAAGACAACAGCAGCTCAGAGTGATCTGTGAAAAGCATTAGGTGAATGAAAAGAAACCGGCTTCAAAATTAATCATCAGAATTACTGCACTGAATATAGTCAATATATATAGTACAGCTCTGTATCTCTCCTAGAAATTATGTATTTTGATGTTGCCACCTTAGGCCCTCTTTATTCGTGCCCATTCATTCTCCCAGCATAACTGCACCCATCCAAGTGAGGCAAAACATCTAAAAAAAGGCCTTCAGATTTCCATGTGGGGTTTTTTTTCCGCTGTTGTTGTTTGCCATTCTTGTTTTTAAATTCCATATTTAAATCACAGCACTTAAATTTTAAAAGTACACTGCCATTTTGTTTTTAAATATCCTTCTATAAAATAGTTTGCTTACATCACAACCTTTTCATATTTGGCATTTCTACCAACACCAACAAGGGAATGAAGAAGAAAGGGCTTACTATTAGAGAACAGCTATCCTACAGGAGCACTTTTTGAGGCAAATCAGCTTGACAAGGATTTCAAAATGCTCCCCATTTCAGAAACAGATCAATGACCAAGAGAAAACCAACACTGCCCCAACCTGAAATCAGCATTAGTTGTTTATAGGAACATTACACCTCACCATATACAGCAGTCCCCAAATTCTGCTTGCAGACTGCATTTTACCCATGCTGCCTTCTTGTAAGGACCTTTAGGAGCACCCTTGGCACAAAGATCATTTTACCCTCACTGCACATTAATTTGCAGCAATTGCCCTGAAGCTTATGACTGAAACCTGTAAATCCATTGCACTTACTGACACTAGAGTCTTTCTGCAAGTTTATGTGGACTCAGAGGGGATGCACTTTTACTTTTTCACTTCATGAACATCCCAAGCAGGGAAAGCTGAACTCTACAACCTTTGTGCAAGGCTAAAATCCAAACTGGCACCTCCCTGATATGAAGATGGTTGAAGTGCAAACTCTTGGTCCTACCGAGGAGATTTCAAGAGGTGCAATAAGACTGTCCCACATCACCTCAAAAAGAGAAACAATATACCCCAACCAAGGAGCCAGTACAGTAACATGGAAATCAGAGGAGTAACAAATGCTCTTTGGCACCAGCCAGAAACACGGCAACAGACTTGGGATGCTGGGGAACGCAGCACAGCCTGCTCCCCATCACACCCTGCATGACAGGTCTTACCTTAATCCTTTCCATTTAAGAAAGGAGACAGAAATGCGTATTATCACTCCAATGCAGAGTTAAAGACGATGAAGCTTGCAGCTTCAGGCCCTTCTGCTCTCTCTACCCCAGTTCTTTTACCTGAATGTAAGATGTCTGGTAAGTGCAAATGTCACACATGCACAGGCTTTCGCTCCAACCACTTTAGCTAGATGAAATTCTTGTTGTCTGTAATTCTGGACGAGTGAGCAGTATTTGCTTGGTGGGGCTTTTAAGGCATCCCATGCTGCACAGTCCTATTTACCTTATATTCCATATGTTTAGACACAAGCCCCAGTTCCTGACTTGTACACACAACTGGCTTCTTTTAGCTGTGCAGCATTTAAAGAGATCATTTCATGCTTTCCCAGTGTGTTAGTTCAGCAAACACAGCGTGTTTGTCACTTAGCCACAGCACAAATCACAGCACTCTGCTCACACTCTTTCCTTTCAAATGAGGAGATACCAGACTTGCCAGGAAGCCAATAGACAGTGCTGAGCAGAGCTGCAGGGATCAGCTGCACCCCAAGCCCTTTGCAGAACCAGAGACTCTCCCTTTGGGATGTCTGAAGAATGCTTCTAGCTCCATCACAGAACAAAATACAAATCATTTTAATATTAGCAACTGCATCAGAGAAGGTGGATACAAAGCGGGTGGGATGCCCTCCTACAACAACTTGTGAGGTTTTAAATATCCCAGTTCAGAAATATGGAAAAGTCAGAAAATCTCACCATTTCCCCAGAAATAAGAACTCTGGGGGAGGAAAAGAGGAAGAGAACATTTTGTTTCTATTCATTTTCAGGAATTCCATTTCAGTTCCAACATTTTTTATAACCTTCAATTAATGCTAACTATCCAAATGAAGAAGCATTTGGACCTAAAAACATTGAAACTTTGCCATTTAGAAAAGGTCAAACAGTTTTCAAAACATTTTCTTCCAATATTTTTCAGCAACTGAAATTCATCAAAACCAACATTTTCCCACAGAAATTGTTCTGTCTCAGACAACTGGCATTTTCTGAGGCACAATGCCTCTTGGGGGATCTCCTTGCCACCTCAAGGGGCTGGTCCTTCTCCTGTCACGAGCCAGCCTCTTCAGCAGGCAGCCCATGCTATGCTTAAAGACCTTGGTAAGTCATCCAAGGCCCCAGTTTGGAAGATCAAGTCAGCTGAAGTCAGACAGCAAGTCAGTGGACACACTTCTGAAAGGTTCACTACGTATGTCCCATCTCAGTGTTGTATTTCTACATCTTACATTTGTTTCCTCACCCAAAAACCACTTACTGGGCAGAGGGGTAAGGAGAGACCTCTCTTTCGCTTTGAGCACTTTGAGAGACTCTTACTGTTAATACAATATAATGCTTGGTTTTCTCTCTCAAATCTATCCCCACCTGGCTGAAGCTGATGCAGGCACTAATAGCCCACATGAAGAATTACCTTTTTTGGAACAACCATTCTGACCTAAAGTAACCACAGCTGGCTTGTCCACCTTCTATTGGAAGATCTTAAATCCAAACACCGCCTTCTGCTCACATACAAAAGATCAGCCCTCTTGAGATACCATGTTTTACTCTAGAGTAAGGATATGCTCCAAGAGAGCATGCTCATTTTGTATCTGAGCCCTGAAAACTATCCTGAGGAGTAGAGTTCACGTGGCACCTGATCCTGTCGCCCGTGAGTATGCCATGAGCCCAGAAGCCTGCAAATCCCAAACACCTCTTACTCTTGGATGGGATTTAATGACAAATGACTGTACGCAGGGTGGTGAGGCACTGGAATGGGTTGCCCAGGGAGGTTGTGAATGTTCCATCCCTGGCGGTGTTCAAGGCCAGGTTGGACAGAGCCTTGGGTGACATGGTTTAGTGTGAGGTGTCCCTGCCCATGGCAGGGGGGCTGGAACTTGATGATCTTAAGGTCCTTTCCAACCCTAACTATTCTATGATTCTAAACTGTACAGCAAGGGCTTCCCAGGGGGTATGCATGATGTGCAGCAGGGATGCAATCACCTTCTCAGCTACAAAAGCTACTTTGATGGGTTGTGACTGGAGCTATGTAGAGCCTGGCAGGCAGCTGCTTCTGCCCTGACTCCATGCCAAGAGGTGTTTGACATTCATTTTTGCATAGGCAGACAAGCTCAGGTTTGTCTATGCTCATCTGTGTAGACATAAGTAACATGCTGGGGTCACAGTCACAATCTAGTCCATAAACATGGTCTCCAGCAGAGCAGAGCAAACCACATCAATTGAAGAAGAAACTGAAGCCTTCACTGCAAACTTATAGGGGGCTGAGTCAACAGGAATGCAAACATACACCTGAACTGCTGGTGTTGGCTGGCATGGGAAGCAGGAATATCACCACACAAGAGTCACAGACTTCCCCAAAATTATACAGGATATACACTGCCTCCCCCCAACCCTACCCATTTTGGAAAGATCAGAGCAGTACTGAAGGAGCTCACCACCACCCCTCTCAGAAACTATCAAGATCTGGGTCTGCAAATTCAGCTCTCTCTACCCATCACTCTGTATAACAAGCTTTTTCCAAGAATACTCTTACAAACACAGCCCCAAGGAGCTATTACAAGTGAGCAGGACTGGGAACTTGCAGGGTCATCACCTACTCATTGATACAGAGGCCCACAGCACTGTCCCCAATTAAAGAAACATTAAGTTCAGTCTTGTTCTCCAGCTCTGGAGCCTCCTTGCCAGACCTCTACAAAAGAGCTGGCTGTTGAAGACTTTTGGACTGCACCAGTCCAAATTCCCACCATTGCCTGTAGGTGGGAAAAGTGTTGTGCAAGAAAGGTTTTCATCAAGGACCTGTTTCCAGTAAATCCAGCTCTAACACAGAATGCCAGAGGGATTTCTCCCACAAACAAAATGCTGCTGGACTCCTCGCAGTGCTCAAGCTGAAAAAGGCCATGGCACAGTGCCCTCCCTTATAGTGCCACCATGGTGGCCTTGGCTCCAAGGGAAAGCCATTCAAGCATACATGTTTTTCTTTCAACCTGGACAGATAATAAAAGCCACCACTGTGGAAATCCAGCATGATAGCAGCCAGGGCAGCAGATGGGAGCTGAAGAATCTGGGTAACACTAAGGTCATTTCCTTCAACAGAAGCCCAAACAAGCCCCTCAGCACCCCAAAAACCAGATGCAGAACTGAGTGCCCAGGTTATACCATCACCACTCTGTGCTTCAGCTGGACAGTTCAGGCTACCGAGCAAACAACTGCTGCATCTCGTAGAGGGCTGTTATATGCTGTTGCAGAAAATCACAATTCTTTGACTCGAGAAACCCATCTTTTTCAAGTTTCCAAGTGCTCCTTCAAGACCCATTTCTCAAATCTGGGACCAAACTGTGCAAGGGCCCAAAAGGGACATTTATCCACAATCCCACTTTAGAGACTGTTTTTTTCTGCTCACATACTACCTGCAGAAATAATATTTCCCATCTTCCTACCCGAGTCCTCAGGAATCTCCCCAGCAGCCGGGGAGGAAAGAGTCAAGGCCTTCTTTTAATAGATATGCATCAGAGAAATCAAACAACTTTGTGGGGTTGCCACTGAAGTCAGAGCTATTTAAGCACTTTACAACTAAAATCATGTGGCAATCACATGGCACTTACCTATAGCCTCAGTTTCAGTTTCTTGACTGCTTCTGACAACCTAGGCTTTTTCAACCAGCACAGAATAATGCCCCAAATCTGAACTGCAGTACATCCAATCTGTCATATGCTGGTGTTCCACTACTCTTGAGCCTTTAATAGTCACTTTGAAGAGGGGCACAAGAGTTACCCAGTCCCAATTCTTCCTTACATACTTAGGTTCAAAAGATCTGTCGAGCACAGGTATAAGCAAGAGCTGGTTACTTCACACCTTCTTCCCCTATCAAACTAGCTATTCTGGATCATGTTTCTGCCTCAGCAAAGGTAACAAACCCTTTTCCTGAGTTCAGCAAGACCCATGAGGAGACGGAGCTGGGTGCACATCTGCAGCATGGGGATGCTGGAAGCACTAGCAGCACAGTGGGCAGAACTGGGCCAGCCTGACACTGTTTGGCCAAGGCTGTTGGCCTTGGTTTGCTCACAAACCACAGATGGAAAGGGGAGGCAGCAATAGAAGAGGGGAAAGAATTAATCTGGGAGAGCTCCTGGATCCTGCATCTGCACCTTATGCTTGACAGGATGGGGTTGGACAGAAAGAATGACTGTATTTATTCAGTATGTTTACACAGAGACGCTCTCTTTCTGTGAAACACTCAACATGTGATGCCACCCAAAAGTACCTGGCACCTGGAGGCCTGCTGGGCAGGGCTGACACTGCTGCTCCCACACCAGATGGACACCAGTGTTTGTGTAGGCCGATCGCCTGGCACCCAGCGACAGCAAACAGAGAAGATTTATTTCTCTTCGGACTCACCCCCTTTTGCTGCTGCTGTGCCATGTTTTCCTCCCAGCTGCTCAGGTAAGGAAGGTAAAAGGAAACTGAATGCACAAAAAGACTTAATTCTGTGGCAAAATAAATTTTTATGAATTCTACAAAAGAATTATCCATTTTCCCCTCTCCAAACTTGTCTTCCTGGGAGAAATTCTGAGGAAGTTATTGGGTTGGTTGTTTTTTTCTAATTCACACTTAAAGCCTCCTGCAAAAAAACAGGAGAGATTTCCAGTTCCGAGATGCAAAACATCATTTAACTGCTCTGCTTTGACCCTCATACACACAAGAGATACCAGATACTGCACAACCAGCATCCAAACAGCTTTGTAAAAACAACAGATCCTCAGAAGGGGCAGGATTTAGAGACACTGACAGCATTTTTCTCAAGCCTCCTTTACCCTTGGGACCTCTATCAAGTCTCATCCTCGCAAACATCAAGGTATGTCAGTGTAAACTCTGCTGAGGAAGTAAGTCTCCATTCAAGGAGCTGCTACTGCTGGGAAGCTGGAAAAAAGTTATATCCTTCTCTAGTTCCATGCAGATGAATTTAGCTCTGCTGCACTAAACAAAAGGACACCCAGCAATCATGGTGAGCAGTGCTCTGGCTGAAGGGCAAAGTCAGCTTTGGGTGAAGAGCAACTGGCGCCAGTTAGAATGTTAAGAACAGGTTCATCATCTTGGACATTCCCTTGTTATGCATTGCTCAACCAAGCACTGACTCGAGACATTTACTCAAAAGTAGTATCTACTAGTTCAAGGTGTCAATGGCTTGTCCAATACATCAACTTTGGGCCACTTTGTTGCACCAGCTGCTCTGGTACCAAACCACACTGGTGGTTTCCGTGTCTTGGATCCCACACCAAACAAGAGACAGATCCATGTGGCTCTGCTCCTTTGCCAGGGTCATCTCAGAGCCCATGCCACAAATAGCACACCCACACCAAGATGCAGCCACTGCATCAAGGCCCCTGAAAACTCCAAGCCTGTGTACTCATCAGAAGTTCATTTAACAAAACAATCTATACATATATTTGACAGGATACAACAGAGAATGCTCCTTCCCACACAGTTGGAAGAGGTTTTCCTATATAAAAACAATTCCCAGGAAGTTATAAAGCCAAGTACAGATTTTCTGGAAGAAAACCTACAGCTCAAAATCACTATGTGCAGAAGCAGATCTTGAGCACTGCAGGCAGCAAACACTCCTGCTAGGCATGGAGCTGGAACCATGATAACCAAAATGCTTGTCAAGCTCTGCTCCTTGCATTCAGGGCAACTTTGACAAGTGCGTGGTCTCTTCATCAGTTAAAAGCTGCTCTGGACTGGGCTAAATCAGACAGATTGGGGAGGCAGAACTGCAGACAAGCCAGAAGTCACCCATGGCTGGGTTTTATTAGAGCATTAAAAAGGCACAAGCAGGACAAGATAACTCTTAAATAGAGAAAAGGCAGGCATGCTACATGGGACAAATTAAATCAAAAGCTCAAAAGTAAATCTCTGTCCCACTATCTAATAACTCCTGGGGTGAATAATGCTCTCCTGTTTATTCCAGCAACTCTTCGTGAGCTCCTGAGCTACACACAAGCCCACAGTCTTTTCCAAAAGAGGCTTTTCCTCTGTCCTCTCTGCAGGCTGGCGACCAGTCTATGGCCAAGAGATTCTTCAGCGTTCAGAACACTGCAGGTACATATTTTGGCTCCTATTCCTGCCTGGTGCCTCACACCCTCAGTATCCACTGACATTCCTGGGAGAGCAGCAGTCTAAGAATCAGTACAGCCAGGAGCACGTAAGTGAGTATAATCTCATCCCAGACCCACTGTGTACATCAGTACTGGAGCATTTTATTACAAGCTAGCAATACCACGAGGCAGGACTGGGCAGCAGGCAGGTCTAGACCTGGATTCACCGGCATGGCTCATGTCTTTCCTTCTGCTTCACCACTGCTGCCCTGAGCTCTCCCTGCACCATGCCCAGGTCACCTCTCCCTCAGCAGGAACACCCTTCAGCACCAAAGGAGTGAGCTCTTTCACATTCTGGGGAATTTGGAGGACAAAAGGGATTCAGGATGGGACAGGGCTTTCCCACATGGAGTTGTGAGCCAGAGCTGGGCTCCAGGATTGCGGCACCAAGGCTTTGACCTACTGTCCTACGCAGCCACGCTATGTGGGGAAGCTCCCAAATTAGTCAGCAAGTGATGCCGGTACAGCCTGGCAGGAATTCCCCTAGGAGGTTTCTCATAGTACTCATCATAACTGAGGTCTAATCCAGCTATGGGAACAGACCACATTTAGCCATCTCCCAGCTGAACATTTGGGGAGGGGGAGGCATTTTGGAATGGACCAGAAACCTTCTTGTTTTAGGAAATTTGGGTATCTTATGTGCCTTTTCTGCTGGTACCAACCAGTTTGGGTATTTTTGACAATTACCAGGGAACACAAAACTACAGCAAAACTCATTCCAGTTTGGGAGGAAAATATTGAAAAAAAAAACATCTTGAAAAATCTCACAGCATGAGAAAACTGCATCTTCCCTCCAAACCCATCCCTCTGATCCAAAAATGAAGATCAGACTGCATGAACATTTGTAATTCCCAGAGAGACTGACTCTTTCCAGCAAGAACTACAATCACGTGCCGAAACATGAAATGACAGAAGAAAGAAGGGTATCAGAGTAGGGAAATAAGGCTTCTAATTTGCTAAGCAGTTGCTTATGTTAAATCCAAATCTCCCAGACCAAGGGGTTACATTTTAGGTTGAATTTGAGACACAGGGTCAGAGTCTCATCAAAGATTTGATCTCTTGAGCAATGTGCTGGTGACACGTGTTAGAATAAGGGAAGAGCCTCAGGGCTGCTCTAAGTTACTGTGGTTGCTGTGATCTTGACTAAGAGATTAGGACAAAACAAAGCCGAGCTTCAATCCAATGCAGGCAGCACTGGAGGAGAAGCAATTCCAGTCTGTGTCAATGGTGCAACAGCTTCTCCCTGCACTTCTCTCTGCAGGTCAGATAAGGGCAGCTTTAAATATTCCCACAGGAGGTTTAATGGCCTTGTTATACTGGAGAGTCTGGCTTTTGTGGCTGCCATTTCCAAACAGGTCCAGCCTTCTCCAGCAGCAGCTGATTTCCATAGGAGTTCAGTACACCCTATAGCAAGAAACAAGAACAAGGAGCAAAAGAGCTGTAGAATGAAGAGATTGGAAGGGAGAGAAACCACTGAAGCAGCTCAACTTTTCTTATAACAAAGGTAAAGCTCAGAAATGGAGCATGAAGGAATCTGAAAATCAATACAGATGGAAGAAAGGATGGTGCTGCCATTAAGACCTAGTGCAGAGTCCTGTTTATCTGCCACAGATGCCCTATATGCTGTAGGCAAGCTATTATTATTACTTTCACCTCTGCAGCCTCCACACATTATCTAGTTATGCCCATCTTGCTGAGCTGAGACTGCTCTATTGCCATCCCAGTGCAGAACAGACAGACTATGGCACTGCAAGGGAGTGGGTACCAAGACACCCAACATATCCAGGGTGCATACCAGTTATTGTCATCCTACGGAAACCATTTGCTGTGGCTTCTGGCCACTGAAAATTTTTCCTATCTAGCAAAACTTCTGATTAGGGAAGTAAATCTGGATAGCCTGGATGGATAGTGACTTCACACTAGGCTTTTGTAAAGATACAGGAAATTAAGTCAACAGAAGGTACATCTAGACCATGATACTTCAATCTCATGGTTATCTAGAGCTACCACCATTAGACAGGAGCACCTTCAAGGGACATTGTGCCCTTTCTGACCCACAGCTGTCACATAAGGAGCCTCCTTCAGCCCCCTTAGCATGGGCATTTCAGATACCCATAGCCTTGCAAATTTGTGCCCATCCATGAGAGGCAATTCTTTCTACTAGTGTGAATAATTCCCAAGGAAGCATAGGAAAAACTGGGGTACTTTTTGGCCCTTTCTCAGAGCTGCTGGTGGAAGTAATTCAGTTTGTACCAGCTAAGGAATTATCCCCAAGTATTTATGACTCAGACACTAGAAAGATCTGCTTGTAAGAAGAAAATACCCAAAGTTCTGTGCTCAAAGCAATGAGGGTGGCTGAGTCCTACCAATGCCCTAAAACAAAAGCTTTGCTTACTGCTAGCAGATTTTCCCCTCTTTTATGGGAACAATAAAGGTTATCAAGCTATGGAAAAGTTTCCAGGTAGTGAGGGTCAAGGGAAGGTATTTCTCAGCAGGGACACCAAAACAACTCAAGTTTCTATTTGTTTGCTTGTTTTAAACAGGTTAATTTTGCATAGGATCAGTGAGTAAAAAGAAAAGCCCAAACTAGCTCTATCATCCCATAAATTGCAATAAGCTGATTAAGTCATAACAGTTGTAATTCAACCACGTATGCAAAGGAAGACATTCATGAATTTTACATAACAAGCAAGCAAAGAACATTATTTGCCAGCCTCAGAAATTCATTAAACAGTCCTTTAAGAGACATGGTTCAAGTGCAGAGCACTAAAATGATAACCTATTAAGGAGCCTGCTTAATTAAGCACATACTTGCTGGCACATCTGACACTCATATCAAGGTGCTTGTGCTAAGGCAAATAAAGTCTTTTCTTCTGCAGTACAGCCAAGGAGACCATAGTCAAGTCTATTCTTAAACCACAAAGATAACTCTGTGACTAAGCAGCCAACTACCACACTGTGGAAAATGTATACAAGCGCTAAGGGAATTGTGCATCTTTTCTGTAAAGGCCTAAATGAGATTTGCATGTGCTCTTGGGACAGCTGACTGACACAGATTGACTCGGAGTCATGCACAGGTATCTGCTAAATCACAGAGGAGGATGGAAATAGCTCACACCAGGCTGCTCAAGTCTAGAAGGCTGCTCCTGTACCCTGTAAGACACCAGCAAATGCCCTCAGGGGTTGGGTGGGCCAAGGAGGGTGGTCTTTGTACCAAGCAGAAGTGGCTGAGAAGCAGGAAGACCTTGTGTCTTCCTAAGGCACACTGTAGCCCTGCTCTGCATCTTTGTTTTCTCACCTGCTTTTGTTGTGTGAACTGCAGTGCTTTGGAAACCTCATGTAATATGTGAGATTTATCATTTTAAGAGCAGCGGACATGTGAAGATTGGCTTGTACATGTATCTATTATGCAGTGATGCTGCGAGGAACAAGCCGCCTACCAGTACAGTACACCCATCGCTCACTCCCTCAGCCACGACAGGGACAGAACTCTAAATACGTTCCAGTCAAACCACCCACAGTCTCCACATGCTCTGCAAAATCCAAAATACCATTTTGCATTCTTCTCCAGAAACACTTTTCTTCCTGTCCTGCCCTTCTGCTGCCTCTTTTTGTTGTTGCTCCATTACTTACATACAGCACACACAGCTTAGTT
Source organism: Psittacula echo (assembly GCF_963264785.1). Lineage (NCBI taxonomy): Eukaryota > Metazoa > Chordata > Aves > Psittaciformes > Psittacidae > Psittacula > Psittacula echo. Next base: position 17,568,392 of record NC_137745.1, on the reverse strand, counting down.
ACAAGCCACGTAATCATCATCTTACTGGTGTTCTGGGAATGTTTTATCACAACTGACCCACCGACACTCAAGTTTATACAATATTATCAGAACATGCTGTAATCAGAACAATTTATCAGTGAAACAAGCCAGTTGAGCAAGTCACACAGACCCAGAATTTCAGTTAAAAGCAGTCTGATCCTACCTCCTGCCCATGGGCCCAAAGACCCACTCATCTATTGGCTGAATCAACTTGTGCTGGAAAGAGCTTCCAAGCAAGCAAATAACAAGACTACAAACTCCCACCAAGCTGCTGAGCTTCCTGCTCAACACCTCCTTAGGTTTAATGGAGCTCAGTGCTATAAGCAGACGTCAGCAACAGCTGGTATTTCTCTCCTCCCTGGCCCTGTTCTAGTGCTCCTGGATTTAGTGCTGTGAGACTGGGTCTCTTGAGTCCCTGCAATTCCCCTACTGACCTGTGCAGTTACTTTTTATCATTCTCTACATAGCTCTCTCTCCCTCACTGCTTTACAAGGTGAGAGGACCAGAAACCACCTGCAGAAATAACTCATTTCCCTTTCTCAAAACTTCCCCACGGGGCAACAGTTTTCTCAGCTCTCAATTCTTGTATTTTGAAATTCCAGCTCCCATACAGCTTATCCAGCTGACCCCTGTGTTCTCCAGGGTTTTTCCACAACTCTACAGACCTATGCATCATGTAAGTTAACAGTTTACCAAGTAACTCAGATTAGCATCCAGCCATTTAGTGATATGTTTAGGCAGGAGCTTGCACCACAGTCCCTGTTACCATGCAGCTTGCCTCTCCGCCAGCAACATCCAACACTACTCTCTTCAAGCCTATGTACAGGAGCTGAAAATGCAGTTTCACAAGCACTTTGAACAAAACCATGGTGGAAGAAGCGCTAATCTTCCATTAATCTGGGGAAGCACTTGGGAACAGAAGGCCAGGAACAAAGACAGGAACAACTAGGGCAACAAGTACCAAGGCAAGCACCAAAGAGATGGTGAAGGGCTGAGAACTGGAGGTGAAGGCAGAGCTCTTTCCCAGATACTGGTAAGATAACCAGTCAATAAACCCCAGATCACTTGTTTTCTCACAGTCACCTTTAACTCAGAGTTCTCAGAGTGATGCTACTTCCAGACAGCACCCAGCACAACATCCCATGCCCTGACGCAGCATCTTAATTCATTACTCACAGAGTTCCCAGTAAAATACTCTTCCTTGAGAGATGCCTTTACAGCTTGGCCCCTACTTTTAAACACACAGAGACCCACAGATTCAAACTGTTTAGGATCTGTCAGTCTCCAACACTGAAAGAAAATAAAACCAGTATAAACCTACCCCACTTATGAGACATCAGGCGTGTTCTTCCTTTCCTCCCCTTCCTGCACCTGCAAAGTGACCAAGCTTCCCAAAGCCAAGAAACTCCAAACCTGTTCAACCAGTGCAGCTCTAACTTCATTTCAGAAAGGCCTGCTTCCCCAGTGTGACTCGGATCCAAGTTCTTCCCCTGCTCCCCAAGCCACCAAATCAAAGGTAACGGTTACCACCTGCCACTGCAATTAGCAGATCCCACCGATGGCACAGATGAGTCAACCCACGGTGACCCTGCCTTTTATCCTCTGGCTGAGGCTGCAGAACCATCTACCTCGTATGCCAGGCTCTATTTCAAGCACAGTTTTATGGCTGTTTCTATGTTGTTCTGCCACACAGCAAAATAAAAGAGGGTGGAAAGTCTGAATGAGCAGTGCTGACACCATCACTGCATTTCAAAAGCCTTTATAAGTAGTTAGTTATAAAGCTAAGGGCTCCAAGTATGCTATTCATATGCATTTTAAACAACCCTATTTGGATGTACTCGGCTCTAGGGTCACCACTCTGGAGAGCAGGGGAAGCCTGATCCTCCCTACCATTACTGAAAGCATACACACCTCTCCTGGCATCTACAGCTGAGACCAAAGGCTACGTGAATGTGTCTGCCCAAGCTTTTGCAGCACAGCTCAGTTCACTCACCCATGGCTAGGCTAATCTTGTCCCCTTTTTCCTGGCTGCTGGGCTGGCAAAGCCAGGCAC